>NC_133678.1:0-600000 GCF_048934315.1 Petromyzon marinus
AAGTGCTTGCTTGTTCTACCCCTAACCCTAACACCTAACCCTAACACCTAACCCTAACCCCAACCCCTAACCCTAACCCCTAAACCCCAACCCCTAAACCCTTTACCCCTAACCATAACCCTATAACCATACCGTATAAACCTATAACACCTATAAACCCTAACCCTGTAACCCCTAACCCTATAACCCGATAACCCATAACCCTAAGTGCTTGCTTGCTCTACCCCTAACCCTAACACCTAACCCTAACACCTAACACCTAACCCCTAACCCCTAAACCCTAAACCCTAACCCCAACCCCTAAACCCTTAACCCCTAACCCTAACCCTAAAACCCCTAACCCTATAACCCCTAACCCTATAACCCCTAACCCTATAACCCCTAACCCTATAACCCTCTAACCCCCCTAACCCTAACCCCTAACCCTATAACCCTAACCCCTAACCTTAGCCCTAACCCTAAACCCTACCCCTAACGAGCTGGTTTTATTAACCACTTCGTTTAATACTCTTTGGTTCTCTCGGTAAAGTCACGTAGTTAGAAACAAAATAAAACAAATCCCGATATCTCGAACCCCAACACAAGCGTCCGTCAACACGGCCTTTTGAGATGTGCGTCGCGTGTAAATTTGTTGCATTTTGAATAAGAAATGGCGTCCCCCCTGCAGCGACGGCGTCTGTGCGTTGCCAGGGGCAACAACTCGCGTCGGCGTTTCGCGCATGCGCAGCAGCGAGCCGGTCGGTAAAAGTAAATAAATAAATAAAGATGTATCGCACCGAAACGTTAATTACACCGCTTTAAAGGTGACGGACGGCAAAACGGAATAGCCTATGCCAAGTGGGGGGCTCGGGGCGTGCCGCCCGGCAAAAAAATGTCCACGCGAACCCCGCGGTCCGAGAGCCAAATCCCCCGCAAGCGAGCGTACGCAGACGGACAGACAGACGGACAGACAGACAGACAAAAAAATCCTTTTATAGGTTAGATTAATAAGGAGTCCGTACAAAAAGTTACTTGCTTTAAAGTCGCGAATTAATTGATTAATTGATGCCGATTTTGATACAGGCATGCATTGTCACCGGATCTCAGTACGTGTGCAAAATGTTGCATTGATTGGACAACGGGAAGTTAACGAAATTTTGATTACAAGACTTGACCCAGACAAACAGAGTCAAGTGAAGTAAAAGCGTTGAACAAGAGCCGCGACGTCCTCCATGAGGCGGTACCCAGCCGAGCCACCACGACCCCCCCCCCCAACTGCCTACGACGCCCCCCCCCCCCACGCGACGCCTCGCTCCACACGCGCCTTCCCATAAATCATCCTCTAGCCGCCTGTCGCGCCTCTCGTTCACCACCAGGCCTCGACTGATCGGTGCGCCCTCGTTCATTCCATCTACAGTGTCGCTTCCTTAAATTAGTATATCTCCCCCTTTCTAATTTCTCTCAGCATGTGTTCATTTAAAAAAAACATTTAGTAATTCCATGTAACGTGTATTTTCTATTCAATCTCCTACACTTACATAATACGTAACATACCATCTATCTTCTATCTATGTACAGTATATGAAAATGAAAGGCTGCCTGTTCCAAATACAATTCCACACCGTTAAAGCAATCGCGACCAAAATTGGCTGGTGGCGAGTTTAACATTTATATTTACGCGACGTAACCCAAAAACCTCAACGATGTATACTCTTTGGTTCTATTGGGTAAAGTCACGTAGGTGAAAATAAAATAACAAAAAATCACGACGTTTCGGCCACAACACAAGCGGCCTTGATCAGGTGAAGGGACGAGACTGTCTGGAGGATAGCGCTGGAGTGAGAGAAGCCACGCTTAGATCACGACCTTTAAGCTGTGTGAGAAGAAAAACACAAAGCGCCTTGACAAAGGAATTAGCATATAATTTAGCCATTTCAATGCTAAATTATATGGCCGAAACGTCGTGATTTTTTGTTATTTTATTTTCACCTACGTGACTTTACCCAATAGAACCAAAGAGTATGGATCCTAGCAGTCACGAAAGCTTTAAATCTAGAACTCAACGATGTACTTGTGCATTTGTCCACAAGAGGGCAACACGTGACTTGTGTAGCACTGACCATAATCTGTAATGCTCATATAGCCACCATTCAACACATTGGCTCAAATGCAACTGTTTTGACTCGGACGGCTTCATTGAGACTGGGCTAACATCAGTGCAGTATATAACATATCTTCCAGACCACGTGTAGAGACGCAGATGTCTTTGTGGGGCTTCATTAAGACAAGGGGTGACTGGGCAAACATAAGTGCAGTAAAAAAACACATTTTGTTTTATTGATGTTATTTCCTCCGACTTAATGTTTGGGAGATACAGGGGAAACTATTTTGTTTCCCTTCTACGTAGAAGGGAAACAATTTTATAAAGTTTATAAAGAAACAATTGTGTTTCCCTTCGACGTGACTTTACCGAAAGAACCAAGAATATGAATCCCTGCAGTCACGAAAGCTTAAAATCAAGTATAGACACTTGCGAATTATATATTAAGATAGAGAGATCATTTAAACTTGTTTACTGGGGGTGGCCTTTTAAATGGTTGAGATGCGATGTAATCGTTCTGAGACACCCCAGTGTTTAAAGGGTGCTTCATCAACAGACATATCATTATATTCTTAGCTCTTTCGGTAAAGTCACGTTGAAGGGAAACAATAAAATAATAAAATATATATAAAACAATAAAAATTCTCACGACGTTTATTATGTTATTGTTTCCCTTCAACGTGACTTTACCGAAAGAGCTAAGAATATGAATTACTGCAGTCACGAAAGCTTTAAATCAGACATATCATTATTACTATTTTAATGTTGTAACCAGAAAATCCTTTTAAAAAGTTGGAAATTAATGAAGTTGACCCCACTTTATCGTGAGGTCAGTAAAATTTTCCACATGTTGAGCAACCGTGTAGGTAGAAAGCGATGGACTGACATTGTGGGGGCCGACGTCCACCTCCCCGCTCCCCGTGAGCAGACTCCCCCCTCCTCGTCGGCCGCCTCTTGCCGGGCCCCCGCCGATCAGGTGATCGGCCTCCCCGCGCCAGCGCCCTCTCCGAGGGACATATCTGAACGGCTGGCTTACCACCACCGGGGGTTATCTCCCACACGCTCAAATCACACCACCACACAAACAAACGCGGAGGTGTGCACGCGCGTGCCCCTGCAGGGGCGTTTTTCCCTCACAAAGCTGGTGCTGGCCAAAAGGGACGGCGGCTGTATGAATAAATCACTCGCACCACCCCCACGCTGCAGCCCTGCGCTCGCGCTCACACCGGGCACACCGTCTCTCCACGCAGACGCGCCACACACAGATCACAGACGCTACGCCGAGGTTCTGCGCACACACACAGAAATCACACTACACCCATATTCTGTACTAGAGTTTATTAGTGGCACCAATACGCATTACCCGGAGGAGGAATATTTTCGCGAAGAGAGCCTAGCATAAATCTGCCTATGAAACCTGCTACTCAAACGTCCTACCACGTACCTTGAAACTGGACTCGCGGCGTTCCACGGACGCTGAGAGTCGGAGGGAGAAGAGCGAGAGAAGACTTGCCCAGTCACTGTCTCGCAGCAGCACTCCCTGACATCACACGGATGCTGTGAGCGGCTTGATGGCCCGGAGGTTGTAGACAACTGCCCCAATCGTCCCGGGGCTCCCACCTTTATACTCTAAACTTCAAAGGCGTCGCGTCGCGCAGCCAATCACACGCCTACCTTTCGATTTACAACTGATGCACCTGGAGCGTCCGTTACGCCTCCACCCATCATTTTCTTAGTTCGAGCCTTCGGTTTTTTTGCTCTTTTCGCCCCTTACCCATTGTTCTCCCGTGCCCAGTTGTTTGAGCCTTCGGTTTTGCTCTTTATGGCTAATATTCCACCCTCCGTCTTCCCCTCAATGTGGTAACTCATTGCAGTTGGACCAGGGAACCTTTTTTTTGTGCCCATACAATTTTAAGCCAATTTATGGGCACCGCAATGTAACCTGTCCGGTGGAGGTCGGCCAATCTCCGGCACCGGTAACCGTGGGTCTCTCCCCCTAGGGACCCTTCGGATTAAAATCCGATGTGCCAGGCAACCCCCCGCCAGGACACTATCTGGGTGCGCTTCGTGCGGGTGTGTGTTTAGTGCGGGGGGCGGGAGGGAGTTGCGGCACTTGCGGAGTTGCTCCGTGGTCGTGGCACCACATCTCCATACTGGGTGATAAAGAATAAAAAGCAGCACAAAAAAGCATAATAATCATCATATACATGCAAAACTCTTGACTCTTTGTCCTTTCAAATTGTTCCATTGACTTACATGTTAAGTTTACTGTGCTATGCATACAAAAAAAAAAACTACAAATGCTTTGGGGGAGCTCATTTCACGGTGGGAATTATTCTTCGTCAAACCCTCCAGACATATAGTCTACATATCTTGCAATCAGAAAATGCTAAAACTCTCTCTCTGCACTCTTAAATATTTGAATAGTCAATGCCCAAAAATGCTTTTTCGGTCAATGTACGCCTATGGGAGGGAATGTCACATTGAGCACAGGGCCCCTTGTTTTTTAATAACCATCAAACTCAGTGGCTCAAATGCAACTGTTTTTGACTCGGGGGGCTTGGGTTTGTCAATATTAGAATTTTAAAAAATTCCACCAGGTAGACCAGTTGGACAAAGCCCAGCTAGCCCCAAGATTACGAACCTCAAAGTGTCCAAAAGGGACACAGAAAGAGCTAGAGTTGTCCATTTTCATTGTTTCTGCTGTCTGATACATAAATGAAATCCAAACTTTTAGCAAAAAATATTATTAGTTAGCTGAGTTATTAGACGTTGAATCTTCCTTAGGGTTAAGCACCTCCAATTTACTCAGAATTTAGGGCCACTTTCTCGAGCTATCCTGAGTTAGCTCGAGAAAGTGGAACAAAAATGCTCTTGTTCAGCTAAACATCCTATTTTTTTTTTACTCTAAACATAGCAGGTCTCTTAATTCATGTCACATATATTTCCTTCATTCTTGAGTTCAGAGACAATAACAATTTCAGAAAAAGCTAAAATCTCACTTTTGATGTACAGTATTTTAATGTTTGTGCATAAAAATTGCTCAACTAAACAAATGGCTAAAATATGTATGTTTGGCACCAGAATTGGGTGGAGAATGTACCACAATTATTGTTTTATTTTTAGTTGGTATACTTTTTTAGTTATTAGAGAAAGATAATATTGAGAAATACATAAATATATGCGACCCCCATTCAATTATATGTTTGCCTGTGTTTGTAGTACAATTCTGAGATGTAGAAATTGCAAATACTTTGGGGGGGGGGGGGGAGGGGCTCATTCCATGGTGGAAATGTTTTTTTTGTCAAACCCTCCAGACCACTACCCCTAATTCTAACCCCTAACCCTATAACCCTAACCACTAAACCCCACCACGGATTCCCCCCTTAACCACTAACCCCAACGTTATTCAATTGGCGGCTTCGTGTTGCCGTATGGTGGACATCTGCGGTAAAGGCAGTAAAGAACACTATCAACTTTGTCGCATAGCTGACACACATGTAAGACAAAGACCCCCCGTGTCGCCTTAACAGACTGTTGGGGCAAGTGATGTGGGCATATTTATAGGACATCCATAATGGGTAAGTATTTTAGCAGACATCCATATTAGGTTATTTAACAGGCGTCCTTGTTGGTTAGATTATTAATCGGGCGTCTATCTTAGGTTATTTAATGGGCATCTATTTTTAGAGGACGTCCATATTTGGTAAGTATTTTAGCGGACGTCAATATTAGTTAGGTTATTTAGCAGGCGTCCATGTTGGTGAAGTTATTTAGCGTGCATCCATGTTGGTTTGGTTATTTATCGGGTGTCCTTGTTGGTTAAGTATTTAAATGGGCGTCCATGTTGGTTAAGTAATTTATTGGGCGTCCATGTTAGTTAGGTCGTTAATTGGGCATCCATGTTGGTTAAGTAATTTAATGGGTATCCATGTTTGTTAGGCTATTTTAGCAGGTGTCCCACATTCTGGACCCTCCCAGGACCCCCTCTGACCCCGGGACTAAATCTCGACCCCCACTGGGACCCCTCGGAAACCCCCTGAACCCCCACACCCCGGATCCTCCTAGGAGCCCCCCTGGCCCCGGGACTAAACACGGACCCACCCCCGGAGCCACTCCCAGACACACCCCGCACCCCCCCAGACCCACTCAGGACACCCTCTCCCCGGACCAAACCATGAACCCCCTAGACTCCAAGAACCACCCCGATCTCCCCGCCTGACCCACCACAGACCACCCCCAACGACTTTTGGCAAGCCAAAATCCATTGCGAGGATGACCGGAGTTCGCGTGATGGTTTATGCTCCTTGACGAGATCAGCAAGATATTGTGGTTCATTTGTGGCAAGCAGTGTGTGTAATGAGTGCGACCTTGTGACGTATTCGTTCGGCAACCAAAACCCAATGCAGCTAGGCGAGCACTGGATAGACAAGATGGGATCTTGCAATACTCGTCACAACACATGCCGAAGAATTTTGTACACCCTGAAGCTCGGTAATTTGTTTTGTCAGATATCCCATAGAGTAGTGAGTTGCAATAAACTACACGCGACCGTGAAAATGGTAGGACCTGACTATTTTGCATGTGGTGATTAAACATATTATGTCCATGTATGGTTCCGATACTCTTTAGATGAGTAGAAAACTAAATCCTGGATTCTGGGACCGATTCTCTCGTAAATATTTTCGCCTGATCCTGAGTAACAACCAGCAGAACCTCTGAAGTTTAGTAGAAACCACACGTGTACAGCTCGCGTGCAATCTTCGAGGGTACCGAGGCTCTCCATATCTAACTTCGACTTCACTGCGGTGTACAATTGTGTATCAGCTGCATATTCATGGAACTTGATGTCATGACATGACATTGGCAATCGGAGAGACGGATGTTGAAAATAGGCAAGGCATAGGCGATGACTGTTCATCGCCCAACTTGACGAACTGTGATCGACCATGTTGGTATGACTCAATCCACCCCAGTGCCATACCCAATACACCAAACCTTCTTGACCTTAGTCGCCCGATGAGTATCTCATGGTCGATGGTGTTGAAAGAGGCTGAGAGATCAAGGCCAACCAAAGCTGCGGCGCACCGGTTATCCATGATCTTGTAGACGTCGTCAGTGAACTTTAGTAGAACCGTCTCAGAGCTGTGGAACTTCCGGTACGCCGACTGCAACGGGTTGAATCTGCCTATCGCAGCGACGTCGGGAGGCAACCACTTCAGACACAGGCGCTGTGACCTTTGAAATCGTACTCAGGTTAAGATCGGGCGATTTCAGACATATGTCCACCAGAGGGCGACATGTTTCCTGTTTATTAAATCATATTTAACATTGGCTATTTCCGTGTATATTTTTTGGAAAATTAGAATGCTTTTAAACTCATTTTTTCAACAATAAATATACGTTGAAAAAACATACTTGCGAATCGGCATGAATATACAACTTAATACCTAGGTCATGACAAGATTTTCGAAGTACCTATGGTGTAGTGGTCAGTCCGGCTTCCTCTGAGTCGAGGGGAAGTCGTACAATTACAAATCCCTCACTAAATTTGGTCAATTATTTCAAAAATAACATAACTTATGCGTGACGTCTCTTGCGCCAAATGTCCTGCTAAATTGTGGATGGATCATTAGCATAAAATGAAGGGCTGCACTATTTTTAAAATGAAGGGCTGTACTATTTTTAAAATTCGAAACAAAAGGCGAATTCACCAGGGCTCCGTTTGTCCGTTCGAGCATTCCAATCGGTACCTTCACCACCCACATTCCTCCGGAAACGCAGCTAGCAGGTCAGCACGTTGTGTAATTGAACCCGGTTTTTCACAATTCCGTATTTGTAAATACTGTACAGCATACAGGATTCTATGTGACAATATGGGTATTACGTAAGGCTATGTAGACATCTATAAAAAGGCATTGGTCATCGAGCAGAGACCATAAACTCACTACACTTGAGAACATGGTTTAATCACGGTTAGATGGCTAAAACCCAGATTATAATCCAGCATCTGTCGGCTCAGTACCACCAACACGTCCATTATGAACCCGATCAGTCATGCGACCATTTCACGTCTATTACTATACAGTATTACAAGTACTGTATCACCATAATCAACAATATCCGCCATTAGCCATTAAGTGGCGGTTATGTCACACAGGCGCCTGTGCCAGGCCAGGTGCACATTGAAACGACGTGAAGTGTCGAAGGCTCGCTTACAGGTCATGGGACAGGCCCAGGTGCCATGGGTTGACTGACTGACATGACTGGCAGATTCACCTCCTGTGCCCCCCCAACTGTGCCAACTTACTGAATTTTAGCCACCTGGCGTTCCGCTCGTTGTCATCATCATAATCACACCGACCATCATAATAACAGCATTCATTCTCATAAATTACTGAACCCCATATCTGGAAGAGAGTGACGTCAAGGGCGCGAATATTGTAGTTAAGGGGGGGGCAGGAATAATGTGCGCGCGCTCACGTGCGCTCTCTCCACTTTCTTTCTATATACTCCCCCCATCACAACCCCTCCTCCCCTCCCTCCCTCCGCTCTCCTCCATATCCTCTCGCGCCCAAGCGCCAGTACTCATAGGCGCGCGTTCGCCGCCCTGCCACAGCAACAGCGCAGGCAACGGAGAAGCGATGATGCTGCTGTTGCTGATGGTGACTACCACGATAACAACGATGAAGATGACGACGATGAAGATGGCCATCAAGATGATGATGCTGGATTAACGATAACAAATGAACAACGTCCCTGAGCGATTTGGTGAGAGGGCGAGGGAGCGGGGATCGTCCCTGAGTCTTGATAATTAACGATGACGCGATGTGGAGACGCGAGGAGCCGACCGGACACCCTGAGCCCCCGAAGCGGGATCCAGGCTGCTGCGTGAAAGCAAGGCGTGAGAAGGTTGCATGATGGAAGAGGCGGCGTGAAAAGACGACGCGAGAGAGAAGGCAGCGTGTGAGAGAAGGCGTGAGAAGAGGGCACGATAGGCTACGGGAAGGACCCGGCGGCCAGAGAGATGCGCTCGCTCCCAGGCGCTCCATTTCCGAAGCAGCGCCCAGTGGTGGTCATGGATGCTCGCGCGCCGAGGAGGAACGCAAGCTAAATTCCGCCCATGCCCATTCTTGACTGTCCATTCTGTTCCATAATTGTCACCACCACCATCACCTCTGCTTCCTTCTACTACTGCCCTCTTTCCGCCCCACGCACGCGCTCAGCCGCCCCCTCCCCGTCCTCCACACCCCCCTGCCACTGAGAGGGAGCGCGCATGAGCACCACGCGGTGAGATGAATGATAATCAGCGGCGGCATCAGCGGCCGTGGTGGTCGTGGAGCCTCGACTCGGTGGCGCAAGAAGAGCAGTAGCGCCACATAGGTGAGTGCGACTTCTTCAAACACGGATATAATGATTATCTCGTGTCGGGCTAGACGAGTTCAATTGCAATCGGGTACAGACCCGACGCGCGTCTACAGGCGACTGCTATTTTCCACAGTGAGATGCAATCCCTGCTGCGCGCATGACATGGATGAGTTTGTTCGTCTGATAGTGCGTATGTGTGTATGTATGAATGCGGGCGTGGTGCTGGCCACCCACTCCCTCGGTGTACTGCCTCCGCCTTATTAGGTGTTCTCTAACAAGAGTTACACCAATAGTCTGTTAAGGTTATACGGGGGATCTCTATATGTATGCCCGTATGTGTCTATATGTATGTGCCTCCGGCATTCAACGGTGCTCGCTAACAGCACTTTCCCCAACAGCCTGTGTCTACACGGGCGATCGTTCAATGTGTGGATATGCTTGCGCGCATGTGTATAGGTGTACAGTGTCAAATGTATGTTGCATGTTGCACTTCTTTGGCACCGTACGTAGCCAACCGTGTGTGTGCGTGCATATGTGGTTGAGTATGTGTTTGTGGGCAGCTATAGTGTAGCGGTTAGCTACACGAACTCGGCGACCCGAGTTCGATTACCGCTCACGGCCAACACAGTGACGATTATCTGAAACGGTCCTGGGCCTCCCATAGGTCGACTCAGCCTTAAATGAGTACCTGGTGCGGTGTGTGAAAACATCGCCACTGGGGAAACAAAGGCGGCCGGGCGTGGTGCTGGCCACCCATCCCCTCGTGTGCCGTGCCGGCTTTCATAGATGTTCGCTAACAACACTGGCCCCAACAGCCTATGCAGGGTTGACGGGGGATAATTTTCCTTTCTATTTATTCATGTGTACTTCTGTGTCCGTGTGTGAACATAAGCGTGTGCGTGTGTCTGCGTGTGTACGTACGTATTAGTATGTGTAAGCATATGTCCGTGTGTATATATCTGTGCCTGTATGCGTGTGTGTGTATATCCGCTGGTCTATATGTGTCTGTGTATATGCATGAGTCTGTATGTGTGTATATATGCTTTGTGCGTGTTTTCTTATGTATGTAGGGAACGGTGGTGCAGTGGTTAGCGCACTGCGCTATGTAGGATCCTGGCGATCTGAGTTCAGCGAGGAAAGCCAAGGGTATAGTGTCACGCGGGGAAGTGTGAGTGGGGGCGGTGGTTAGCAGACTGCGCTACGAACCTGGCAACTCAAGTTCGATTCCTGCTCACAGCCAACATCAGCGACGAATTACCTGAACCTATCATGGGTCGACTCAGCCTTAAATGAGTACCTGGTAAAGTGTGTAGTAAATAGTGCACATCAGCACTGGATGGACAAAGCTGGCCACGCCACTTTCATGTGCGCTCATATGTGCAAATGGGACTTTTCCCAAACAACCTGTATAGGCTGCATGGGGGATCATTGGTCCATTCCTCCTTTGTGTTGGGGGGGGGGACATACATATGAGGGTTAGGGGGTTTACAGCTGCAGTGTACAGATCGTAGAGAGGGTTGCCCCCCAGGTGCCCCGGCCGAATCTCATGGAAATCTGCGGTGGGGCGAACCGCACGATCATCGGCCATAGCGATTACACAGATCAATACTTTGCGGGTGCAGGGCCTTCGGCGAGAAGAGAGAGCAAGGGTATGGGTCACCCAGGAATGTGAATGGGGAGCGGTGGCTACAAACCTGGCGATCCGAGTTAGATTCTCGCTCACGGTCAATATCAGTGAATAATATGCACACCTGTCCTGATATGAGTACCTGGTGCGGTCAGTAAATATCGACAATAGGGAGACAAATACGACCGGTTGTTGTGCTGGCCATCTACCTGATCGCGTGCTGGGCCAGCCTTCATAGGTGCTCGCTAACAGCACTTGCTCCAACAGTCTATTACGGATGAAACGCGGGATATTTATGTTTGTCTTTTTGTGTTCATGTGTGTACCTGTGTGTGTGCTGGTAGGGTTGTGGGAATGAATCGAGGTTGCCGGGATCGTAGTGCAGCGCGCTAAACACTACGTTATCGCTCTATGCAAATCATACCCCACTCATACGTGCACAAAGATAAAAAGACAAACACGCAGACTACACACAAATATACTACACAGGCTGTTAGGGCAATTGTTGTTCGTGAACACCTATTGAGGTTAGTGTGGTGCACGAGGGGGTGGTGTGGCGAACACCACACCCGGTCGCCTTTGTCTCCCGGGTGGCGATATTTACAGACTGTACCAGGTACTAATGTATGGCTGTCAACTCAGGAGGGTCCCAGAATGGCTTCAGATATTCTGTGAGCGAGAAACGAACTCGGGTCGTTGATTTCGGAGCGCAGTACACAAACCACGACGCTAACGCTTGTCCCTACACCGACATTCACACACAGGCCACCATCACAAACAAAACGCACATGGATGCGCATTGCACGCGCCGCGCCTGGCTCTTTAACGCCCAGCACACGTAGCGTGGCGCGGGATCTGTGGGGATCTGTGGGGAGGGGAGGTTGTCTGTGTGTGTGCGGAGAGGGGCTCAGGATTCGTCACGTTGGGTAAAGGGATTGTCTGCGAAGATACGGAGCGAGGGATTACATTGAATTGCAAAACAAAAGCGTCAGAAAACGCAACTGTGAAGCAGGACAGCAAGTAGGAACATTGCATTAAGACGTGGGTCCTGCGGATGAGATGTGTGAGCTGCGGTTTGAGAAAGAGGTGTTAAAACTAGATTGGAAGCTTCCGTGACTGGAGGAAGTACTCTTTGATTCTTTCGGTAAAGTCAGGTAGAAAGAAAATGCATTACATAATAGAGTACGACGTTTCGATTGCAACACAAGCAGTCATCATCAGGTAGAACTAAATTTGAGAGCGAGACAAAACACAGACACACAGACAGACACGCAAGCAGATAGAGACAACACACAGACACACAAAGAGAGACACATAACATAGACAACACAGAGACACAGAGAGAGACACAACATAGACAACACAGAGACACACAGAGAGACACACAACATAGACAACACAGAGACACAGAGAGAGACACACAACATAGACAACACAGAGACACAGAGAGAGACACACAACATAGACAACACAGAGACACCGAGAGAGACACACAACATAGACAACACAGAGACACAGAGAGAGACACAACATAGACAACACAGAGACACAGAGAGAGACACACAACATAGACAACACAGAGACACAAAGAGAGACACACAACATAGACAACACAGAGACACAGTGAGAGACACACAACATAGACAACACAGAGACAGAGAGAGACACACAACATAGACAACACAGAGACAGAGAGAGACACAAAACATAGACAACACAGAAATACAGAGAGAGACACACAACATAGACAACAGAGACACAGAGAGAGACACACAACATAGACAACACAGAGACACAGAGAGAGACACACAACATAGACAACACAGAGACACAGTGAGAGACACACAACATAGACAACACAAAGACACAGAGAGAGACACACAACATAGACAACACAGAGACACAGAGAGAGACACACAACATAGACAACACAGAGACACAGAGAGAGACACACAACATAGACAACACAGAGACACAGTGAGAGACACACAACATAGACAACACAGAGACACAGAGAGAGACACACAACATATACAACACAGAGACACAGAGAGAGACACACAACATAGACAACACAGAGACAGAGAGAGACACACAACATAGACAACACAGAGACACATAGAGAGACACACAACATAGACAACACAGAGACACAGAGAGAGACACACAACATAGACAACACAGAGACACAGTGAGAGAGACACAACATAGACAGCACAGAGACACAGAGAGACACACAACATAGACAACACAGAGACACTGAGAGAGACACACAACATAGACAACACAGAGACACAGAGAGAGACACACAACATAGACAACACAGAAACACAGAGAGAGACACACAACATAGACAACACAGAGACACAGTGAGAGACACACAACATAGACAACACAGAGACACAGAGAGAGACACACAACATAGACAACACAGAGACACAGAGAGAGACACACAACATAGACAACACAGAGACACAGAGAGAGACACACAACATAGACAACACAGAGACAGAGAGAGACACACAACATAGACAACACAGAGACACAGTGAGAGACACACAACATAGACACACAAAAAGGTGTTGTTCATAGCGGCGCGATCCGCCATGAGAGGGGCCGGCGGGGGGGCGGAGTTAGGGGTAGGGAGCTGTTCCACCTCCACCCACTTGGCAGACTTGGGGGGGGGCGGTTAGGGTAGGGGGCTCTTCCACCCCCCGCACGTGTAAAATAGAGGCGTAGCTCACAGTATTGAAGTAGAAACGAACAAAACACTTTACTTTTGATCAGGTGAGAGTCCACTGACCATACTTTACCGCACCGATCAGAGCAGGTTGGTGCAGGCAAAATTTATTTTTCTTCAGTCCCTCTACTGCCAAATGGAGACAAAGGAGTGTATTTTGCAAAGGCGACCTGGGATAAGAAAACAAATATACAGCGGGAAAAAATAAAGATATTCAACATCACAATACTTTTTTCAGAAGCCATAATTATACTTTTAAATTGGAGTCACCGTGGGAAACATGTACAGCAATAATGAAATAAAAACAAGACCGATTAATTGAGAACAGAATCTACTGAGAAAGAGAAAATAAGGGATGAGCACCAGTGGTGAAGACTATCGACGAAGCGTGAGCCGAACGAGAGACGTCCAATACATAGGAGCAGAGATTTTATTAGCTCGGGCGCAGGGGCTAGATAGGTGTTGCAACGGAATAAGGCCTTAATATAGAAGTGGATATATTATGAATGGTGACAAGGCAATGGATCACCTAAAAATATTATATTCACATCTGCCAAGCGATGAATGCAGGCTGAACCAACACGTGCTGTGTTCAAGTCACTGAAGCGTCATTGAAGTGTGTTCTTCCTCGTAATAAATGAAGAGGCGGTAAATTCGATAGAACTGGGCTGGTGGCGAGGAGGGGAGGGCAGTGGAGTAGGTCGAGTGGGCTAGGAGTCCTGATTGATTGGGGTCGGATCTCCCTGGGATACAAAGGCGACCATCACAAACCTCGACACGTGGTGCGTGGAGTCAGGTTGCACGCACCCAAACCACGCTCCTTAATCATTGCACAGCACGGCTCACAACCGCAAACACGCTGCAAGAATTTAGCTTTTGTTAATTTAATAATTAACGAACTGAAAAGAAATTACTAAAAGACAAATACAGTATGATGATACCCCGTATAGCCTTTTCAGGCTATTAGAGTAAGTGCTGAAACGAACACCTATGAAGGCTAGAAGGTCGCACGAGAGGGTGGGATGTTCAGCCGCCATGGTGATGTTACACACTGTACCAGGTTATATTATAAGGCTGAAACGACCTACGGGACGCCCAGGACTGTCTCAGATATTCGTCATCACTGCCCATCACAAACACACAATCACCCAGCGTGACTGGTGCGCGTCTCGCTCATTTGTTACAGTACCGTCTGAATAGCATCAAGTCCTTAGCCAATTGGATAAACACACCTTTTTAAATGTATATGCAGTCTTTAAAATTAATCCTCTGGGTGGCTCCTTAATGCACACAATGTGTTTCTCAATAAAGAAACAAAACGTCAACCCTGAGCCTCTCACAGCCGTGTAATAATTACGCACCAACGAGATGGAAGGATGTAATCAGGTCGCGTGGCAATGCTTGGTGGATCATTGCAATGCAGGAGCGCACGGGATGCCGGCGGCTTTGGGGATGCCTTCATCTAGCAGTGGAATGACTGATGTTATCCAAGGCCGGGTATTAAAATCAGGTGGCCAAATTCACATGAAAATCCGTTAACTACTGCGTCACAGTTTGCTAAAGACCAAGATAAAGATCCCACCTATAGCTTTAACAGATTGTTGGAGGCAAGCGCTGTTAGTAAACACCTTTGAAGTTAACACGACACAAGAGGGAGTGGTGTGTCTCCCCAGTGATTACGTTTAAACATCGCACCAGGTACTTAATTAAGACTGAGTCGACCTATGAGATGCCAAAATACAGTTCAAATATTCTCCACTCTTATTGGTCCTGAGCGGGTATTGAAGTGGGTGCGACGGTGACAATATGTTAACTACTTTGTCTTGTATACAGGAGGTCGTGGGTTCGATATCGACCCTGACGCCTTTATATTTCGAATTTGCGTGTTCTCCCAGTGGTCGTTCTCCAGGCCATCTGGTTTTCTCCTCCACATTTAGAATCAACATGCGTTTAGAGTATTTGTTTGCAATACATTTCCACACGATAAGCCACTTCGTTGAGCTATTATTTGTGGCCAGGTCGCTTATGAAAAATATCTATATAGCTCAGTGGCCCTTACCTGCTAAAATAAAAAGATCGATTAGTAACTCGAATCGCTAGGTTCATAGCGAAGTATGCTAACCACCTCGCTACTGATCCCAACCACAGCTCCCCAAGACACGTGCATACAAACACACATGTATATAAACACGCTCACATGCACACAAACCCAATTATAAGACAATGATTCCCCATATAGCCTTAAAAGACTATTGGGGCAAGTGCTGTTAGCAAACACCTATGAAGGCATGCATGGCGCACGAGGCGGTGGGTGGCCAGCACCATGCACGACCACCTTTATCTCCCCGGTGGTGATGTTTACACACTGCACCAGGAACCCATTTGAGGCTGAATCGACCTAGGGAAGGAGGCCCAGGACCGGTTCAGGTAACCGTCACTGGTGTTGGCCGTGAGCGGGAATCGAACTCGGGTCGCCTGATTCGTCGCGCAGCTCGTTAACCGCTACTCTACCACTCCCCTCTGAGACACACACACTCACGCACATGTGCCTGGATTGGCACACGTGGTGGAGTTTGACTGAAATGAATTCTCTCATGGCCTTGGGAATGTAATTTTGGCTAAACTTACCTCCCAAATCACGTGCAAAATTATCACTCATTACCTGAGTAACACACTAACCGTAATCACTCGCTTAAGTGTCACAATCCTCTGCGATTTAATGCATTAACTTTCCAAATGCCATCCCAGTTATGCTATAGACGTCACACTGCCATTATAATGAATTATAATTTTAAAAAATACAAGTCTGTGATATCCTGCTCAAATGAGCATTGTGGCACTGGTGCTCATCTCCTGTTTCGAGCCCTGAACTTTTGGTGGATATTCCACATTCCTATTATAGGACAACCACTAAATTTTGATTTAAAGCTTTCGTGACTGCAGTAATTCATATTCTTTACCGAATGAGCTAAGAATAGGACAACCACTGTTGATTTTTCCATAAAGTGGTACTCTATTTAAACTCGCAATCTTATGATTGTGAGCTGCTCGCTCTACCTGAGCCACTTGGCCGAATGATGATGCTCATTTCCAAAATTGTGTCATCGGATGAATATATCGGGAACTCTCGTGGACAACAGTGTAACATCACCCCGTGTGTTAGAGAACGGCCTCTACAAGAAAACAGCAAAGGTCTTAGGAGTCCCTTTAATTGCCTTTAATCCACCCAAGAGTGGCTGCACATTCTAACATGTCTTACTTTAGAAATGCTTCTCAAATCTACATTTTTTTAAAAGTGTAATTGTGAGATCTGTAATAAGCCCAAAACAAGTGAAAAAGAAAATGCTACGCTAAGTTCATTGTTAACCAGACAGAGATCATCAACTCTTTACACTTGAGAACCAAGTTTAATCACAACTCAGTCGTACATTCATTTTTTGCTATGCGAATATCTGGATCTCTATTTAGTCTACAAATCTCTATATACGTCTATGGGTCTCTATGTAAGTCTATGGGTCTCTAAGTACGTATTTGTGTCTCTAAGCAAGTCTATAGACCTCTTTTCCACACAGTAGGGAGCGGCACTTTCCCAGATACCCTGCTATTGAAAAATGTTGGTCACATGGCATGACCGGGCTGAATCCACCAATTTGATACACTTGAGAACTCGGGTTTAATCAAAGCTTCGTTAAGTCCATGCGAGTCTATTGATATAGATGTAAGTCCACGAGTCTCTATTTGAGTATACATATTTGTGTAAATCTATGAGTTAAACTTTGTATTTGTTTCTATTCAATGTGAGGTTGTGGGTCTATGTGTAAGCCTATGAGTATGTAACCCATTGGTAACAGGGACAAGACCAAAAACCTACGATACTTGAGAACCTGGCTTAATTAAAACCCACTTCGCTCCGTGCTACTGTAGCCGTCGATTTCATGACCGTCCTATTGTGTGACGTCCCCGCTCTGCCGGGGATAGCGAGGGTAAATGGGGGTGACTGGCTAATGGGGATAATGCCATTAACAATATCCACCCTCTACGAGTACTGTGGGGTGGGGGGCACAGTAAGGTTCAATCCCCCCTCCCACTCCGCTCATGCGAAGAGCAACAATATGAATTAACAAGCCTCCCCAATCCATGTATCAGAAATGGGGGTTCCATTTGACCATACTTCACCACGATAGTCATTGTGGGTTGGGAAATTGGGGGTCGTGAACCGCTTTGTCACGACTTCCTGCCTCCCATAGATTTTGTGGCAGCCATTTGTCAAGCAACTGCTGGGATGAAGGTCTCTCCACTTCGTGTGGGTTATGGCGGTTGTTGACCATCCTTCACCATTCTGGTCAACAACCCTGAAATATCACCCACGTGTGTAATGGGCTGTGTATGCATGATGTATTATTTTCTCGATCTTCTTTTACCACTGTCGCTGAGCAAGGCAAGATGACGAGTTCAAGTTAAAGAGGACATTACCGTCAATACTGCTGATGCCACTTACCTCGCCATCGCTTCCTTCCTTGCACAATTGCCAAATCCTGACCATTAAGGTCCCCACTCGCAGCTTTGGGCATGGATGACCCCCCCCCCACCACCACAAAGTATATTGTGCACTCCTTGGTGGGGGAGGGGGGAGAAACTTGTTGGGAAAGGATATCCCTACACGGATTGCTCTTCGTCCCCGCGTCCCACCCCTCCCCCAAAGCTGAACGGGGTCTTTCTCAACCTCACTGTCGACTGAATAAAACTGTCGCATGTACATGTTCATCCTCATTCGCTGACGATGTGTCTCTGTTTTCCACCACGTCTAGGATCAAAGACAAAGACGAGGGGAAATGTATGAACAGTATGGAGTGACACAACTACACAAATAACAACTGTTACTACAATTACCACAACAGCCAATAATAACAAGAGTAATATGAGTACACATCATAATGGGCCATGTGGACTGGTGGATGTGAGCCTTTGCGTGGATTTCAGATGCAAGCGGTGACCACGGAGAGCGAACTTATCTTGACGTGGAGAACAGAGGAAATTTCTGTTGTGTTGGGAAGAGGACAAAGAGAAGAGGAGGGCAGGGTTGGCATCAATTCGTCTTGTCCATCAATCTCGTGATTAAACTCAAGGCCACCAAAAACTAATACTGTCGCTACGAACAAAAACAAAAAGACCACGACCACGAACTCACTCCGAGCAAGACAAACGAGGCTTCAAGTTGAAGAAACCTAAGCGGAAGAAGAAAATATGACGTCCGGACTCAATAGACAGGCCTCCTCCTCCACGCAGTCTTTGCCGCCAGAACCTCTGGACATTGCACAGAGCAAAGGCAACTCCCGGCGAGTTCGCCTCAATGTGGGAGGCCTCACCCACGAGGTGCTGTGGCGGACCCTCGAGCGGCTGCCCCGCACAAGGCTTGGCCGCTTACGTGACACGAATGCGCACGACACCGTCATGGAACTGTGCGATGACTATAGCCTCGCAGACAACGAGTACTTCTTCGACAGGCACCCAGGGGCCTTTTCCTCCATCCTAAACTTCTACCGCACTGGCAAGTTGCACATGATGGAGGAGATGTGCGCGCTGTCATTCAGCCAGGAGCTTGACTACTGGGGCATCGACGAGATCTACCTGGAGTCTTGCTGCCAGGCGAGGTACCACCAGAAGAAGGAGCAGATGAATGAGGAGCTGCGGAGGGAGGCGGAGAGTGCCCGCGAGCGTGAAGCCGAAGAGTTCGACGCCACATGCTGTGCGGAAAAGCGCAAGAAGCTCTGGGATCTTCTGGAGAAGCCCAATTCTTCTGTGGCGGCCAAGGTGAGGCACGCTCCCTCCCTGAGAGGTGGGGGGTAGAAAAAGGGCTGAGGGTGTGTGCAATTCTGATCGAAGGTGTGGGGGACTGAGGACGTGGGTGACTCTTGGTCATGATTTGAATCAGTATGGTGACATGGCCCAATGCTAACAAGTTCTCCCTTATTCTTAGTTTTTTCGGTAAAGTCACGTTGAAGAGAAACAACAAAATAACAAAATATATATAAAACAATAAAAAATTCTCACGACGTGACTTTACCGAAAAAAATAAGAATATGAATTACTGCAGTCACGAAAGCTTTAAATCAAAATTTAGTTCTCCCTTTATTGAAGAGGTTCACGGTTTGATTTTGACAGGCCCCCCTGTCACCCACAGTTATAACCGTCTGCTTCACAGTGGATTTCAAATATCTACTAACGTCATTCTAAATTACTAGACCCTTGTGAGCTGACATCGTGGTCCATATTGCCAAATTAAAACAATTACACCATAAACCATTACACCAAAATTTACTTGCCTTGTGTCACAAACAGATAGCTGCTACTGTAGGTGCCCCTTGAATGTTTGAGATGAGATGTGATTTGTTGAGTTATTCAAGCACCATACACAATTATTGTTTTTATTATTATTGGTCATTGGTGTGAATGAGCCCTGATTGGGGGTGTGGTTCACCCATATTCTCTTGGGTGAGTGGTGCTTCTCGGATTGTAAGTTACTCGGATTGTAAGTGACTCGCGCCGTGAGTGTGAGGGACCCTGATTGAGGGGTTGGGTGTCTCAGATTTATGCTGCGGGCGACTCGGGTCTTCGTCCAGAATAACCAGAACCGCGCACATGGGTTTTCTCTGGCTGGACTCTGGGTTGAGTTACTCACAGACACGTGTAAATGAGGACCGGGCCTGTCCCCGATGTAAGTAGAGCATTCATCGCTCCTCTGCTCTTGTCAAACGCACTTTGCCGTATGTATGTTGAAGTTCTTTTGCACCATACGTAGCCAACCGTGCTGATCGGAGATGCGGGGGAAGGACAACAAACTAAACACAAAAGCCAGTGGGGCAAAGCAAGCAGTGGTCTGTGAGCAGTGGTCGAAATCTTATCTTCCTGCCTTATTCATTTGCAACAATTATAAAAGTGCTTGAAATAAAGAGTGGGGTTATTACAAGTGGTGGTGTAGTAATGGTGACAGGAAAATAGGTGGTAGTGGTTAAGGAGGGGTTGGGGTAGGCCTGGTCATAGCTGGGGAGCAAGGGCAGGGATTAGCAGAAGGATGTTCTAGACCGCCTTAGGAAGAAGAGATGGGTTAACGACGTTATGCCATATCAGAACTTCCCAGAACACCAAACATTTGTCCTGGCACTTGTCAGAAAGGTTTATATTGCTATACCACGATGTTTCCGCAGAGGGTAAATGGGAGTGAACGTGTGGGGTGCAGGACGAACGCGTGTTATTGCGGCACTTCTGCATCCACGTTTCGATCACTGGCTGTACGATAATGATTCTGCGCACTTCCTTCAATATCATGATTTGTTTGATCTCGAAGTTCTCGCGTTTTCTACCTTCATTAATGCACAATTGTTTTTCGGAATCTGGCCTCTTCCGTTGTTAATGGAACTGGATGTGAGTGTACAAAAAATATCTATCTCACACGCGTACACATTTGTACACAAATGCAGTGTTTACATGACAGCAAGATAATTTGGTGGCTCTGGAATGGCTCAGTAGTTTTCCAGGATCATCAGCACGAGACCGGTTCGTGTCATGCTCAGAGGATTCGACCGCCTCCCTCTACGAGTCGCCCCCTCCATGCAACCGAATGGAAGTGGAAGACTTGTTTTAAAGGACGTATAGCCCAACATATTGTTGGAGCATATGCTGCTAGGGAGTGCCGATCAAGGGTTATGCACACAAGTGGATAGCGCGGTCAGAGTTAATCCCAGCAGCCTTTGTCTCCTCAGTGATGTCTGTTTACCTATAGCACCAGTTATTGGTTTAAGGCTGAGTCGAAATAGGGGAGACGCAGAACAGGTTCTGATACCACTCACGACTGATGTCAGCCGCGGCTGGAAATCAAACTCAGGTAGCTGGGTACGTAGCACAGTGCACTAACCAATTCACCACCACTCACACACATACGTATACCTACAAATACAAAGATAACGGGTATAGACGTTAACAGGCTATTAGCGAGCACCTATTAAATGCTAAGACGGTGCACGCAGGGGCGGTGTAGCCGGTACTCCGCCCGGCCACCTTTTTTTCCGGAGGGCTTATTTTTACACACCACAACAGGTAGTCACATAATGCTCAAACATGCAAAGATCCGCTATATATCCTTTACAGCTAGTTCCATTTAGTTCCATTTATTTGGTATAGCCCTGTGAGCCATTCGGCTCTTGAATCGGGTGCAACCGCAACAAACAAAAACATGAACAATAAAACATCTTAAAGTGATTATGTGACTGTGCAAACAGAAAATCCAGGAAAAAAACATCAAAATATTCCTGAAATAGCACCATACACCAACGCTGTGTGCAAAAATCCCAGTGAGATGCAAGTCAAACAACAACAACAACCACAAGACAACTAAGATTAAGGCCATCAGTCTAACTCCGTACTACAATAAACAAAAACATGGCCAAACCAAAAAAACGTTTTCGAAATCACCAAAATAAAAGCCATAAATGCAATGTAACAGTGATCATAGGGACTGGGACCGAATTTTTAACAATAAACTACATAAATAAGTTATAACACCAAACCCTAGAGCCATATTTTAGGCCACTGAATAGCAGTGGCAGCTAGGGGTGTACAACTCCTCTAGAGCAGTTTTGAGTGAAGATCTCATAGGTAGTGATTCAAGTTGCAGTTTATTGGCAATAGCATTCCAGACCCTGGGGACATCAGTAGCAAAGGCCCTTCCTCCGGTTTTTGTACGGCAATAGGGAATGTGTGACCAGCAGCACACACACTTTTCCAGCGTGCTCTGTGCAAAGAGCAGATATCGATGGGATCAGAGAGCGATTCAAACTTACGGAACAAGATTAGTGGTGACGTCTGAAGGTAGTGTCACTCGCCCCCTGCAAGGTCAGTGATTGCGTTTGGGGGCTCAGTGGGCTCGGTGGGGGGGGGGGGCTGTAATTAAATACAAGGATATGATCAATACACTCAAGGCAATGTCCACCTGTTATTGTGTGACACCGTGGCTCAGGGGTCAGGTACGCTAACCAAGCACCGTAGAGAATCCTAGGTTTGAAACAGGGTGTCAGCTGCTGGTGATTAAACCGGGTTCTCAAGTGTAGCCAGTTGATGGTTTCAGCCAGGGTCATCCAAAAATGACAGCATAAAAAACTCCATCACGTTACTTTTCGCGTGTTGCTTTTTTTGTTTATATTACAGTATAAAAACACATGACATTGATCGATACATGACAAACACTTTGCGTGGCATATAAATTGTTCTCCTAATGTCGATTCAGAGCATTATTGAAGTCTATAGGAGAACAGGTCTGTTCTCTGACAGAGTGGTGCACTACGAGCTGTAAGAACATACATTTGTTCATAACGTGACATAATGATGAGAGCTTAAATTTAACATAATTGTGGGAAAGACATAAAACAATACTCTGTACATTTTAATAAAAATCAGGATTGAGGAAGCAGAAATTAATGAATGAAACATTAAATATGTATTAAAATGCACCCGCTCTCCTTAGCTTCTCAGAAGCTAAGCGGGATTCTGTTTGTATCGTGATTGCATGCCAGGCTGTTTGCAGGGCTTTTTCGCATTGTGGACAGCAGAGGGGCAGTGCAGCAAAACCCATTGTGATAATGTACTGTATTTAGATAATGTACTGTATTTAGATGCTCTCACGTCTATGGTTCCTCCCCTACCGCCATAAAATAACTGCCTCAACCGGCAATGTTTTGGTTAGGCCCTCATCCAGCAGTGGATTATCAATCTGGCAGTGAACGTACATTCACAAATGTCACTGACCTTGCAAAGTCAACGAGGAGGGTTTACACAAGTCATTCTCTGGATTTGCCCGACCGATATAAATCCCAGTAACGGATGTGGAGGAAGGATCAACCAAGATTCTAACCCATAAATCCACGCCCTGTCCATGTTCAGGTTGACACGTCACTTCATAATTAGGGGGCTGTGGAGTACAGGGGCTACCCCCACGCATCCCTCCTGTGCATTTCCAGCAGCACCTCTACTTATATGCCAACAACCATACACAATGTGTACGCAGCGAAAAATATCGGCATCAAACTATAAATCGAAGCGTTGTTCCACTTTAGTCTTGAAGTTACAATTAGAGGAAATTTAAGTATCGTTCCATTGACGATTATAAACACACGTCATATGGATCAAAGCTCATAAGTGTGCAAAGAAGCATGGAGAGATGAACATTGAGAGACAAAAGAGGAACAGGTGGATGAGAGACCGTCAAGAAAAGTAAGTTAGTTTGGGCAGGACCCATCTCAAGAAGAGATGATGGCTGGTGGTTAAGACGAGCGACACAGGGGCAGCCAAAGGAGGGAGCGCCAACAAGGGAAGACACAGGGGGCCACTGAGCGAAACCACGAGCAGGTGCAGCCTGCCAGAGGCAGTGGAGGCCCAAACAGGGCTGGTGAAACATGGACCAGGCAAGAGATGAGCAGCAAAAACACGAGAAGGCAAGCGCCTCAAATCAGACAGGCTGAGGAATTGCACGTCAGCGAGGGAGGTAGCCAACCAAAGCGTCGGCATCTCAGCAAGACTGTTGATGGCACAAAAATGACATTCGTGCATGCAGGGGAGCCTTACTGAGTCCAAAAACAGATTTTCAAGAGAGGGAACTAGAGTTCCCTGAGAAAACCCACTCCGTACACGAGGGGATAAAACGTAAAAGCCAGCTCGACATATGGTTTCCCGAACACAATTACTGGTGCTGCCATCTCCTGGGCACCTCACACCCACCGGTGAAACTGTCGAGTGTACAGGCAGTGCTACTGCACCAGAGCCCACGGGCCCAAGGGGCTCATTTGACAAGCTACAAAGAGGAGATAAATTGTACAGGGGCCCCCACTTCATTCTATGCAACAGGATCCATACCAACCATGTGCCAATCGTGATGCGCCACTGATCACAGCCCAGCGGGTTTGTAAGTTTCACACAGATCTCAGTATGATCCACTAATCCCTGCCTCCATATATATGTATGTTGAACCGTACGTATCGAACCGTGCTAATCGGAGGTGCGTGCATAAAGCCACCGTCTCACCTTTACAACTATATTGAGTGCCCTGGACTGAGATTGCTGCTGCTCTGAAACAAAACAGTGCTGCAGACAATAGGTGGCCTTGACCTTTATCCCAACTTATTCATTAAACATGAACATTATAACCCCAACACTATTAATAGCCATAACCCAAACTCCACCCCAACCACTCTTTGCTTCTTTCAGGAAAATGAAGTAGAAAGAAAAAATATATTTAATAATAGCACACCACGTTTCGATTGCAACACAAGCACTCATCATCAGGTACAAATGAAAAAGAAACAAACCTAGTAAACATAGAAATATAATGCAATACAAAACAGAGATTCGGCTAACATAACAGTCAACACCCTACCTGGTTAATTACGTTTGAGAGAGAGACAAAACACAGACACGGAGACACATAGACAGACACATAAGCAGAGAGTTAACAGAGACACAAAGAGAGAAACATACACACATGCACACAGGGAAACAACGCCTCTGTGTCGAGACCTTAAAAAGAGAGAGAGAGGGGCAGAGAGAGAGGGGGGTATAGAAATTATCATGTCAATGAGAGATTTGGAGCTTTCGTGACTGCAGGAAATAATAGAGCAACAACACGAGGACAGAGAGAGAGAGAAAACACACTTAATCAAACAAACTTAGTAAAATTTGGAAGTGGAATGGAATGCAACACAAAGAGTCGGTCAACACAACGCATAGCCTGGTTGATTACGTTCTTCCAAAGATTGATGATGATTGCTTGTGTTGCAATCGAAACGTCGTATGCTATTATTTAATTTGTTTTTTCTTTCTTCGTGACTTTACCGAAAAAAGCAAAGAGTAATTCCTGCACTCACGAAAGCTCCAAATCAAGTTTGAACCACGTCTACGGTGAGGTTTTAAGTTTGTTTTGCTCTCTCTCTGTGTATTTGTATTGTCTCTCTCTCTCTGCTTGTGTGTCTTTCTTCGTGTTGTTTCTCTGCGTGCCTGTGTGTGTGTCTCTCTCTGTGTCTCTGTGTTATCTCTCTGCTTATGTGTCTGTCTATGTGTCTCCGTGTCTGTGTTTTGTCTCTCTCTCTCAAATTTAGCAATCTTTGGAAGAATGTAATTAAGCAGGTAGGGTGTTGACTGTTATGTTAGTCGACTCTCTGTTTTGGATTGCATTATATTTCTATGTTTACTATGTTTTTTTTTCTGATTCATTTATACCTGATGATGATTGCTTATGTTGCAATCGAAACGTCATATACTATTATTTAATTTATTATTTCTTTCTACGTGATTTTATTGAAAGAAGCAAAGAGTAATTCCTGCAGTCACGAAAGCTCCAAATCAAGTTTGTTTTCCACCCCAACCCTATCCCTAACCCAACCTTAACCCTAAAAGCATTTGTCTATGAAGATTAATGCCTTACACAAACAGGAATTCCTAATGTTTATGAGGGATTAGGCCAAAGGGTCTCATTGTATATGTGTTGGTTAACTTTACAGCACACACTGATCAGCGTGGTGAAGTCGGGGTAAATAACCCCATACCGACACCACAGCTTGGGGAGGCCTTCATCCAGCAACGGATCGATAAAGAGCTTATGTTGTGCAATCACACAATGCATTAAAAGAGGTGCAATTTTTAAAATTGTGACTTCTCACATTAGTGCGGCCAGAAAACTATTAATAGGTGGGTATGGTGATGGCAGAGGGGGATTGGGGGATATTGGGATGGATAAATAAATACTCATGGACGTTTTCGTTGATTTGGACAATGTATGAGCAGACACGGGGCCAGATTAGCATTCCCCGGGCAATTTGTCCCATTGTTGTAGAGTGGGTGATGAAGTTAACGGCTTGCTTTCATGCAACAAACACCGACGATAATTAACATTCATCACAGTTGAGATTTGGGCCGCACAGTTCAAATGATTAGAGGACCGGAATCATGAAATAGGAGAATCAGGAGAAAACAGAGTAACCGGACACATGAGGGAGAATACAGAGATGAGAGATGAGACAGGGGAAAGGAGGATTGGGAGAGAGGAGGGAGAAAATAATTGGGAGACAGGAGGGAGGAGTCAGGAAGGGGGAGGATCAGAAGGCAGAAGAGGATCTTGAGACGAGGAGGTGGATCAGGAGACAGGATTTGGGGACATAAGGGAGGAGGCATAAGACAGGTGAGGTCGGGTAGGAGTGAGGTTGGGGGATAAATCTAATCAGGTCTGCGTGAATTTGACAAAATCTGATAAGCAGACAGGACGCTGCCAAGTGTCCTAAGTGGTCTCTGCCATTCTTTTCCTTGGCAGATAATTTGTCACTTTTACATTTAATCCACAAATCTCCAAATGTAGGACAGATACATTTAGCTTACACACCTTCATAACACCCGTATACAACCAAAATGTTTATATATAATAGCAGTTTATATGAAACGTTTAATATCGATAGCATTCGCTTTAAATTAGCATTTACAAATTACAGTGCTTTGTCAATCTACTGTTGGAAGGCCTCCCTACACGTTATCGGTTATGGAAACTGCTTGATCATAGGGCGGTTTGGTGAATGTGTGGAAGCAGAACCATTCCAGGAATCACTCGCCATTGATATCAACCACGGCCAGGAATGCTACTTGGGTTATTGGTTTCATTACGCAGCACACTAAAGACTTTTTTTATCAGGCGGTAACCCACTGAGACTTTAGGTCTTTGTCAAGGTCAAGCAAGATCTGATTTCGTGATTATGACTATTTCTTTGGAATAATACATGATAGTAACAGTAATAATCTTAATTATAGTTTCCCAAATTTCCAGGTCTCTGGCAAAGGACAAACTCAAAATTAGCAAGCTCTCGTCTGGGTAAATGACTGTCGATTTTGAATGCCAATGAAACATTACCTGGTTAAATAAAGGGCCTTGTAAGTATTTAATGAAGACACCAACTGATTAAATTAAGTGCCTTGCATTTTAATAATTCTAATGTATATCTTCTGGTTAAGGACCTTGCAGATAGTTAACTCCAATGGAATATTAAACAGTTAAATAAAGGACCATTGCATTGGGATGCATTGCGCTCGGGGTGGTTGTAAGCGATGCAGCATTGCTTCGTGCCTCAACTTTAAAACCAAAAGGCGAGAGGCCAAGGGAGGGTGCGTGGGGGGTGGTGCGGGGGGCGAGGGTAGGTGTTCGCGAGGAGTCCGGCGTGCATGGCGCTCGCATTGTTATCATTCCGGTGGGCACGCACTTGATACACGGTTTCTTTGGGGCCGCGGTGACCCACAAGCCATGCATCTGTCGAGATCCCCTTTCTCCCCCACTCCACCTCCTACACCAACTGGGGGGCCCGAGTAGGTTATGGAATGGGGTGGTTTCAAAGAGAGAATGTATTGACTGCTGGGGCAAATGCTGGTAGAGAAACACCTATTAAGGTTCACTGGTCGACACGGCGTATGATGGAGTGGTGTGGAAGACACCACACCGAGCGCCTTTGTCTCCCCAGTGTTTCATCTTCTTTGGTTCTTTCGGTAAAGTCACGTAGAATGATAATAAAATAATAAATTGATAAAATAAAATAACAATAATATTCTCACGACAACACAAGCGGCCTTCATCAGGTGAAGGGGGCGAGACTGTCTGGTAGGACAGCGCTGTCCTACCAGACAGTCTCGCCCCCTTCACCTGATGAAGGCCGCTTGTGTTGTGGCCGAAACGTCGTGAGAATATTATTGTGTTATTTTATTTTATCAATTTATTATTTTATTATCATTCTACGTGACTTTACCGAAAGAACCAAAGAAGATGAATCATTGCAGTCACGAAAGCTTCAAATCGAAACTCCCCAGTGTTGTTGCGTATGCTCTTTTACAGATACTCTTATTCAGGCTGAGTAGACCCAAGGGAGGGGCATGACATCGGACAGGTTCACATACCGCTGTTATCCCTGGTCGGAAATGGAACCCTGAATATTTTGAATGAAAGCCTGGCACCATACACAGGCAATACAAATGTAGTGAGCCCAAAGACGAGGGAGAGCCAGTATTTGAGGCAACAGTTTAATTTAACAAATAACTCAATACAAGGCCCCTCCCACAAAGGGGTAACGGCCCCTTACACCTGCTACCTGGGGAGGTATGGCCTCCGGGCAATCGTGCCTGCTAACACTGGGGACCACTCTACACTCAGCCTAGGGGAGGCTATCCTGACCCGACCCAGCCAAGGTCCTTGAATCCCGGCCACTGGCCCATTCAGTCCCAGCCCTTACAAGGACGTCGGGTCTGGGGGTACCCAGGGTCCGACCACTGTCCCACCTCAGTTCCGGCCCATAGAAGGACAGCGGGTCTGGGGGTCCCAGTGTCCTACTTGAAGCCCAGTCTTCTGTCTTCGGCTTGAGGACTGCCGAACCCGTTCAGGGGTCCGGCTTTTATACACCTCCTAGGGTCTCTCCGCCCCTGGCCACGCCTCTCTTCCAGAGTGTTCCAGGGGATCCTAGAATATTCCCCCAGCCCCCCTCTTGGGGTCTGGGGAACCTCGGTGGCCCACATATCACCCCCTACTGACGTATGTCCGCTAGTGCAGGTAAGTACACCATGTGTTCATGGCGTTACACAAACATATACATCCACGTGCATATTCTGTACATACGAGGGTTGATCAGAAAATACCGGCATTACTTTTATCGAGAAAAAACCTAAAGGACAACATACCTAATCAAGTGTATATCCTTCAAAGTAGTTTCCTCCTGTTCGAACACGATAGTGATTCCAGCAGTCCTGCCATTTGTCGAAGCATCTCTGGTATTCTTCTTTTGGGATGGCTTTCAGGTTGAGTTACATTTTGGATAATGGTTGGGCACATCCTGAAATATCTTTCCTTTTAGGGTGCGTTTCAATAGAGGGAACAAAGAAGGTCACTTGTGTCCAGATTTCTCAAGGATCTGTGACCACACAAAATCTCGCCTTGTTAAACCCAGGATGGCTAGTAGGGAGGCCAGCCCGAATGTTGCAAACCGGCGCAGATGTTCCTTTAAAGGGCTCCACGTTTTGCAAGCATAGAGAAGGGAGGGCATAACTGTGGCTGAGAGCTGGAGTTTCGTATGGAGTGATCACCCAGGTCGCTTCCATTTCCGCGTCACGAGGCTGATAAAAAGACAATGCTACTCAAATGATCGTGTGAAATTTCTGCTGCCAAACTGGAGTTGGTCATAAGCACATTGCCCAGATATGTAAACTGCTCCACTCTCTCCATAGCTGCCCCATCACACATGAGGAGTGGAGGGGGTGGAGCATTCGATAACACAACATACCCAGGCTGGTGCTTTATTTTTGGGGGGCTGAGGGCAAGGCGCCATCCCTTATTAATACATTCCAGGATCTGCAGAATTGTCTCCAACTCCTTCTTACACACACCTCACACACGTGCATTCCCCAATGGGTATTCGTGTGAGGCTCAGTCGATCTGGAAGAGGCCCAAGACCAGTTCAGATTTCTCTCCACTGATGCTAGCCGTGCTGGGGAATACAATTCATTGCACTCAGGTAGCGGGGTTCATAGCGCCATGTGCTAACCACCGCACCACCTCTCTACTGAAACGTGCGAGGTGACGGACCAGCAGAATTCAGTCATCAACTAAAGCGAGGGTTGGGGTGGTGAGGGTTGAGTCGGGGACGGGAAGTGATGTTGCAGGGTGCGTGCACGTCCAAGTACACGCACAGCTCCGACTTTCAATCAGCAAGATAAATAAGCAAGCAACACACCTCCCTCGCGTATCCGTTACTCCACGTAACAAACAAAAGCACTTCCTCCACTCAAGCGGCGCCCAAGGTGTCCCCCCTACCCCTGCTTGCGCTCTGCAAGTGCTAATTCACCTGGTTGTTATCTGCAGGCTGGCGTCTGGAATGCTCTAATCGGATTTAAAACGGAATTGTATACATAATGTGAAATAAAAAAATGCACATGTACAGCCCTGTTGTCACTCCACTGCTGGGCGAGGATGTCCCGACGCCCACAGTCCTAAAACGATGGCCGGGTGCCGTGAGTGGCGGTGAGTAAACATCGACAGTGGGGAGGGAACGGCCACTCGGACATAGTTCTAGCCACACCACCCACCTGAGTGCATTGCTATGTTTATATGGTTGTATATTAAAGCGATTATTGCTATGTGCAAACGTATGTCAGTGTGTGTACACGTATTTACATGTATTAAGATATGTATATGTACATAGTGCGTGCGGAAATGTATGTGCCTCGTACGTGTATACGATCGTATGTTTCTGTATTTATGCATTATACAAATCCCCCACGTACGTGCATAATTACGTATGGACGTGGGGGGGGGTAACCCGAGTGAAGTGTAATTTTTGTCTACAGGCTCCGCTTGCGTGTGCAGCTGTGCGTGGTGACTGGGGGGGGAGGGGTCGCGGATTAGGGGGTTTATCCTTCTGCGCAGATTATCCAGAACACGCAGCGAGTGCGCTCCTCTGCGCTTCATCATACTCTTTACATAACGTGGCCGCCTTCCCCGCACATGTCCAGTGCTACACTCGACTTTGATTGGTCCAGGCTAAGTCACCATTTGGTACATTTTCCGCTGGTATCTTAAAATGCCTGCAGAGTCCATCGCAAGTGCTCGCTAGGGTCGTGATGAACTTGGCTCGGATTAGCCATGGGCTAATCCATGTGCCTGGTGTAATTGGTATTTCTTTAAATTTGACATGCCTTAATTAAGTTCCAATTACATTTCCATGTCACATTGCCATGTGAAGATATTTCCTTTGCGAATTCTCACAGTGAGGACCTAGACATCTCCTACAGTGCGGTACTCATTGTGTCATCTTCCAGAGATGATGGGCTGAGCCGACAGCTGATCTTGCGCTGTCGCCAAGTTGTCGGTGTCCACACGTGCCTATGTCCTCACGTGTCTTTGAGCTTGCACAATCGTCGAGTTGGCAATGGCCTTGGCAATTTGACAAGCATTTTAGGGTTTTTATTATGGGTATTTCATGTCCGTATTTTACTGTTATAACGTTCATTACCATTTCCCTTTTTTAGGCTGATTGTATTGATAGATTACGATCACTGTTCACCTGTATTACCTTTATATTTTTTGTAAAGCATTGACACACAGTTGCATTTAGACGCGATACATATTTTAGTGCAGTGCACAACTAATTATTTCACATCCATGCCCTTCTCCGGGCACAAAATGTCAAGTTATATATGTTAGGATTTTAGATTTGTAAAAAATCTTTTGGCCCTCACCTGTGCTGAAACTTGACCGCCACCACTTTAGTTCAGCAGCCAATTGCATCTGTGTCAGAGGCGCTGTCTCAGTGTCACGAGTGGAGATGAAATAAGGACTGGGACGCGTTGACGAAGAGACACCGTAGATATCAAGTCGATTTAAAGTGGTGCCTTCCTCGTTGAGAAGCTGTAGCCGAGGCGACGCAACGCAGAATAAATCCCAGCATCGGATGACATTTACACACTCCCCCACCTCGGCTAGAGTGTCACAGCACTGAGTGTTGTTGTTTTAACATAAGTAGCCGATAGCGTTTTACATTTTAAATGTTCTCTTTATCAACAAACATACCATTTGTTAATAATATTCACCACTTTGTCAATCTGCTGCTAGGCAGCCTTGTCATGCCAAGTCGAGTCAAATGTCTTTCGATTTAAAGCTTTCGTGACTGCAAGGATTCATCTTCTTTGGTTCTTTCGGTAAAGTCACATAGAATGAGAATAAAATAATAAATTGATAAAATAAAATAACACAATAATATTCTCACGACGTTTTGGCCACAACACAAGCGGCCTTCATCAGGTGAAGGGACGAGACTATCTGGAGGACAGCGCTGGAGTGAGAGAAGCCACGCTTAGATCGCGACCTTTAAGCTGTGTGAGAAGAAACAAAGCGCCTTGACAAAGGAATTAGCATTGAATTTAGCATTGAAATAACTGAGTGATTAGCTTGTGACTGGTCACAGAAATGGCTATGTTGAAGTCAAGGCCTACACATCTGAGCTATTCACAGTAACTGGGTATACACTACAATATATAATGAATACTACATAGTGAACCAATAAAAAAACAATAAAAAACTAAAATATAAATTACCTCAATGTTATCAATAAACTCTATATATTCTCCAATCAGCTAAGCTACCAACAGTAAGTCGTTATATATCACAATGCTATATGGCGAAAAAATGGGTGGATTCTTACCCTCAATTTTAGCAACACGGATAGCTACGGGCCCCGTTCAGACGGACGAGTTCATCCATGGTCGGAACAGAGGAGGGGGAGAGAGACAGCTGCGAGGCGCTGTTATATACTCCATATTGTAAACCATACCATTAACCGTGGTGTGAGAGGTATTAAGAGTCAATGCCAGAGAAAGAGCTGCGGTCTGAAGGTCATCGTAAAATACAATTAATTAAGAACGGAAATGATTTAAAACATCTTTCCAATGGTTACTAAGCCAGAATCCATCTTCTCGGTTGAAATTGTCTCTGTGCTTGTATATGTGAATGGCCTCATGAACGAATCTCTCATGGTAGCCGGTTGGTTTGCAAAGAACCTCCGTCTTGGAGAAGTCAATGTCATGTGAGCCCACTGAATTATAACAGTGATCTGCCACGGCAGAGGAGTTCGTTCTACCGTGTTTCAAGTCTGCTTTATGTTCGCGGATGCGGTCCGAGATATGTCGTTTGGTTTCTCCAATGTAGCTACTACCACAGAGGCACTTTAGTTTGTAACCGCCCGGGTACTGTATGTCTGGAACAGCATCTTTTACAGATGGAACTAGATCACGGATTTTATGTACTGTGTTGAATCGGACCTGGATCTTGTGTTTATTCAGGATTTTGGAGATCTTTTTAGTGACCCCTGCAATGTAGGGTAAGGTGATGGTTTTGAGTGGCTCCACAAGAGGATCCTTCTTCATGACTGGAGTGATGGCTTTGCGGATTGTGTAGTCAGAGTAACCATTAGCCCTGAGAGCCTGGTTTACGTGCTTGAGTTCACTGGTAATGTGTTCCTGGTTGGAAATGCATTGGGCTCTATGGTATAGAGTCTTGATGAGGGAATTCTTCTGGGATGGATGGTGGTGGGAATCCGGTTTCAAGTAAGCATCTGTATGGGTAGCTTTCCTGTAGACAGAGTGGCTCATTGAACCGTCATGTCTGCTTTTAATTAAGACATCCAAAAGGGTAGTTTGCCATCTTTTTCGACCTCCATGGTAAATATGAGGGCTGGGTGTATGGAATTGATGTGGTCGCGGAATTGGTCTAGAGCAGGCTGGCCATGTGGCCAGATGACAAAGGTGTCATCCACGTACCTCTTCCATAAGGTCGGGCGTAGAGTGGCAGTCTGGATGGCGTCAGTTTCAAATTTTTCCATGAATACGTTGGCTACAACCGAAGATAGGGGGGAGCCCATTGGGGTGCCCTCAGTTTGTTTGTAGAAAGTTCCATTCCAGGTGAAGTATGTGTTGGTTAAGCAATGTCTCACCAGGGGGGTACATCAGTATGCAGGCCTTGATGAACCAGGTCTTCAATGATAGCGATGGTGTCAGGTACCGGGACTTTGGTGAACAAGGACACCACATCAAAACTGAGAAGCAGGTCGTCTGGGGACAGGGAAATGCCTTTGATTGTCGATACCAGGTGAGTAGAATTTAGTACCGCAGAGGTGGTTTTCCAGTGAAAGGTCGCAGTATATCAGCAAGAAAACGTGCCAGTTTATAGGTTGTTAAACCAGGTGACAACTCAAGAGACGAGGAAAAGTTCAATTTCGAAGAGTGACCTTTATGACCAAATGGAAAAATAAATAAACTAAAGAATAGCAATGAAGCAAATAGAAATTCGACCAAAAGTAATTGCATCATATTCATTTGTTTGTGGGGGTTGGTCAAGGTTAGGGAAGGAGTAGGTGAAAAAGGGAGGCACAAGGTCAGTTCAGATATCACTTGCCACTGAAGTTAGCCGCGGTCGCGAATTCAACTCAGATAGCTGTGTTCACAGCATAGTGTGCTAACCGCTGTGCCACCACTCCACCCCTACATAAATACACATGCTCATTCCTATTAAAATTAAGTAAATTGGCTCATACCTCCCTATTTTTTGGGATTGTTGTCTATTGCTCACCACCCCCTGCCCTCCACTGCTGCCTATGTACTCTATGCCAGGGGTGGGCAAATTTTTTGACTCGCGGGCCACAATGGGTTCTAAAATTTGGCAGAGGGGCCGGGCCAGGAACAGATGGATGGAGTGTTTGTGTGAACTAATATAAATGACATGTAAAAATCATTACATGAAAGGATTTGGCCTTTAACAGGTAGCAAAGCATTTATTTGCAAGGCAATTTAACAAATTGCACGAACATGAACAATACAAAAACATGTCGTAACATGACTGATCAAACATCATGAAAACATCTGAGGCCTGCGCCCAAACTAATTACCTCACTTGAACTTCTTTATTATCTACATTAACAGGTTAGGGCAGCCACGCAGGCTGTGTGTCGGAGATTTGGCTCCATCCTCGCTGCAGCAACACATCATCACTTTCAGTTTCAGTGGGAACAGTGTTTTTGATCTCCGATTTTTGCCAATGCATCCAAGTCTGGAGATATTTTGGTTGTGGCAATTCTCAGGATAGATCTGAGGTGCTGATCCGTTAACTTTGATCTGTGACGGTCCACAATGCATTGCGAGATCATGTGCCCTTTCGAGCCCTATACACCACACTCCCGGTCAAAGTGCGCCATCTAATGGGGAAATGGGGGCATTACAGGAGAAAGGTAAAATTAAACTTAATAATAATATTTGGACAAGTTCGGCGGGCCGGATTAAAAAGCCCAACGGGTCGTATACGACCCGGGGGCCGTACTTTGCCCATGTCTGCTCTATGCACTGGTCAGTATTTCCAGAGCAGGGCATGATCCAGGGGGGCTCAGACCCAATAACTATCAGCAGCCATAATCAATCCACTTCTGTATGAAGGTCTCTCGAAGCCATCCCCATCCATAACACAACAATTCATGCAACAATTCACCCAAAACATGATTATGAGCTGATTTAATTGCTCCATCTCTGCGGTAGATGCTCTCTTGGGCACATTCTATTATTGAGCTGTCAATCAGTTATATCACCATTTATTTACCCAGGACAACCAGACACTTTGTTTACCTAGGATAATCAGACTCTTTATTTACCCTGGACAACCAGACTCTTTATGTACCCAGGACAACCAGACTCTTTATTTACCCTGGACAACAGACTCTTTATTTACCCAGGACAACCAGACTTTTTATTTACCCAGGACAACCAGACTCTTTATTTACCCAGGACAACCAGACTCTTTATTTACCCAGGACAACCAGACTCTTTGTTTACCCAGGACAATCAGACTCTTTATTTACCCAGGACAACCAGACTCTTTATTTACCCAGGACAACCAGACTCTTTATTTACACAGGACAACCAGACTTTTTATTTACCCAGGAGAATCAGACTTTTTATTTACACAGGACAACATACTCTTTATTTACCCAGGACAACCAGACTCTTTATTTACCCAGGACAACCAGACTCTTTATTTACCCAGGACAATCAGACTCTTTATTTACCCAGGACAACCAGACTCTTTATTTAGCCACGACAACCAGACCCTTTATTTAGCCAGGACAACCAGACTCTTTATTTAGCCAGGACAACCAGACTCTTTATTTACCCAGGACAACCAAACTCTTTATTTACCCAGGACAACCAGACTCTTAATTTACCCAGGACAATCAGACTCTTTATTTAGCCAGGACAACCAGACTATTTATTTACCCAGGACAACCGGACTCTTTATTTACCCAGGACAACCAGACTCTTTATTTACCCAGGACAACCAGACTCTTTATTTACCCAGGACAATCAAACTCTTAATTTACCCAGGACAATCAGACTCTTTATTTAGCCAGGACAACCAGACTCTTTATTTACCCAGGACAATCAGACTCTTTATTTACCCAGGACAACCAAACTCTTTATTTACCCAGGACAACCAAACTCTTTATTTACCCAGGACAACCAGACTCTTTATTTACCCAGGACAACCAGACTCTTTATTTACCCAGGACAATCAAACTCTTAATTTACCCAGGACAATCAGACTCTTTATTTAGCCAGGACAACCAGACTATTTATTTACCCAGGACAACCGGACTCTTTATTTACCCAGGACAACCAAACTCTTTATTTATGCAGGACAATCAGACTCTTTATTTACCCAGGACAACCAAACTCTTTATTTACACAGGACAACCAGACTCTTTATTTACCCAGGACAACCAGACTCTTTATTTACCCAGGACAACCGGACTCTTTATTTAGCCAGGACAATCAGACTCTTTATTTACGCAGGACAATCAGACTCTTTATTTACGCAGGACAACCAGACTCTTCATTTACGCAGGACAACCAGACTCTTTATTTACCCAGGACAACCGGACTCTTTATTTACCCAGGACAACCAGACTCTTTATTTAGCCAGGACAATCAGACTCTTTATTTACCCAGGACAACCGGACTCTTTATTTACCCAGGACAACCAGACTCTTTATTTACGCAGGACAATCAGGCTCTTTATTTACGCAGGACAATCAGACTCTTTATTTACCCAGCACAACCAGACTCTTTATTTTCCCAGGACAACCAGACTCTTTATTTACCCAGCACAACCAGACTCTTTATTTACCCAGGACAACCAGACTCTTTATTTACCCAGGACAACCAGACTCTTAATTTACCCAGGACAATCAGACTCTTTATTTACCCAGCACAACCAGACTCTTTATTTACCCAGCACAACCAGACTCTTTATTTACCCAGGACAATCAGACTCTTTATTTACACAGGACAACCAGACTCTTTATTTACCCAGGACAACCAGACTCTTTATCCATACTCTTTGGTTCTATTCGGTAAAGTCACGTAGGTAAAACATAAAACAACAAAAATCACGACGTGTCGGCCACAACACAAGCGGCCTTCATCAGGTGAAGGGATCAGGCTGTCTCGAGGACAGCACTGGAGTGAAACACAGCCACGCTCAGACCGCGGACCTTTAACCTGTGTGCGAGGAAACAAGGTGCCTTGACAAAGGAATCAGCATAAAAATTAGCATTTGATTGGCCGACTTAGTATAGAGGTGGTGTACGTGCGGGTGGACTTGCCGTTTGGCGCGGGGGGGAGGGGGAGTTGACCTGTTGATGGTGTGAAAAGGGAATTTTTTAAAGAGCTGCGAAAGTTTAGGGTACCACTACTTGAAAAATATACTGTACCATTGAAATTTAGTTTAATGTTTAGTTCGATTTAGAACATCTTTCCAATGGTTGCTTAATTTGAAACCATCTTCTCGGTTGAAATTGTGTCTGTGTTTGTAGATCTGAATTGCCTCGTGAACAAATCTCTGATAAAAACCCGTCGGTTTGCAAAGAACCTTGGTATCGGAGAAAATTATATCGTGATCACCCACAGCGTTGTAACAGTGATCAGCCACGGCAGAAGAATTCGTTTTGCCGTGTTTCAAATCTGATTTGTGCTCGCGAATTCGGTCAGAGACATGTTGCTTTGTCTCCCCGATATAGCAATCACGACAGGTACTCAATTTGTAAACCCCGGGGTACTGTAAGTCAGGAATGACATCCTTCACGGATGGGATCAGATCACGAATTTTGTGTACTGTATTGAACCGGACCTGGATCTTGTATTTGTTTAGAATTTTGGAAATCTTTTTAGTAACGCCTGCTATGTATGGTAGTGTGATGGTTTTTACCGGAGTATCAAGTGGTTGTTTCTGTATGGAGGGAGAAACAGCTTGGCGGATGGTACGGTCAGAGTATCCGTTCCTTTTGAGGGCCAGGTGTACATGTTTTAATTCACTGGTCAGGTGGTGTTGGTCCGAAATGCAATGAGCCCTATGGTATAAGGTTTTGATGAGAGAATTATTTTTGGCTGGGTGGTGGTGGGAATCCGGTTTCAAGTAGGAATCTGTGTGGGTGGGTTTCCTGTAGACAGAATGCCCCAATGAGCCATCAGGTCTCCTCTCAAACAGAACATCTAAGAATGGTAGCTTGCCATCTTTCTCCACTTTCATGGTGAATTTGATGGCGGGATGTCTGGAATTGATGTGGTGTAGGAAAAGGTTCAGAGCTGGGAGGCCATTTGGCCAAATGACGAAAGTGTCATCCACATATCTCTTCCACAGGGATGGTCTGAGGGTGGAAGTGTGGATGGCGTCTGATTCAAATTTCTCCATGAAAATATTGGCTATCACTGGTGACAAGGGGGATCCCATGGGGGTACCCTTATTTTGTTTGTAGAAGGAGCCATTCCATGTAAAGTAGGCATTGTTGAGGCAGTGCCTAACCAGTCCAGGTGTGTCGGGGTCTAGTCCATGTTGGACCAAATTTTCAATTATTTCAATGGTATCAGGTACTGGGACCTTGGTGAACAAAGAGACCACATCGAAGCTGACAAGGATATCGTCAGGGGACAGTACAACGTCTTTGACCATATAGACCAATTGGGCTGAGTTACGTACTGCTGAGGCGGTCTTGCCAGTGAAAGGCAGCAAGGTATCTGAGAGAAAACGGGCTAGTCTATAGGTAGGGAAGTTGATCGTTGATACGATGGGTCGTAGTGGGGTGCCTTCTTTATGAATCTTGGGAAGACCATAGAATCTAGGGGGTCTTGCAGCAGAAGGTTTTAGGGAGGGACGTTTAGTTGGGTCGATTAAGGAGGTCGAACTTGTGATGATCTTGTTGGTTTTTATCGCTAGGCTATTGGTAGGGTCATTTTTATTTTTTGAGTAACTTCCATGTTTGAGCAGATTCTGGATTTTGTTGTATGAATATTTATCCATAATTACAGTAGCGTTGCCTTTATTGGCTGAGAGGATGACTATATCACTTTTTTTAAATTTGCGAGTTCAGAGCGTTCATATTTGCTGATGTTACTAATGGGTTTCTTAGCATTCTTAAGAATAGTGGCTATTTCAGCTCTCGCAACGTCTGCTTGGATGTGTCCTACGCCTTTGAGGGCTACATCGACCTGAGAGATGATATCATCTACTGGTATGTGTTTTGGGGTGACAGCAAAATTCAGTCCCCTAGCCAGTACTGTTTTCAGATTGTCCGAAATCAGGGTGCTACTCTGATTAATGACGATTTTGTTAACATCTAGTTTTGTTATATGTGGAACTGGGTTCTTCTTTGATAGGTGGTTGAATTTAGAAATCAGGTTAGCTTTACATTTGACTGACACTGAATCAGCAGAAGAAGTAGTCATGTTGTCTACGTGATTCCAATCAGAAGGTGACATTTTTTGTGTTAACATTAAATGAGCTTGTAGGAGAGTCCTGGCTAAAGTATCGAGTTCAAATCGGAGTAGCCTTATCCTCTCTGAGATTAAAGATAGGCTGGCCTTAAACAGAATATGTTTAGAATTCGGAGAAGATACAGCAGCAGAAGTGAGTGTGAAAGCGATGGGTATTACCTTGTGATCGCGGCATCTGTTTAAGGCCAGCCGATCTTTAATCTCAGAGAGGATGAGGCTACTCAGATTTGAACTCGATACTTTAGACAGGTCTCTCCTACAAGCTCATTTAATGTTAACACAAAAAATGTCACCTTCTGATTGGAATCACGTAGACAACATGACTGCTTCTTCTGCTGATTCACTGTCAGTCAAATGTAAAGTTAACCTGATTTCTAAATTCAACCACCTATCAAAGAAGAACCCAGTTCCACATATAACAAAACTAGATGTTAACAAAATCGTCATTAATCAGAGTAGCACCCCGATTTCGGACAATCTGAAAACAGTACTGCCTAGGGAACTGAATTTTGCTGTCACCCCAAAACACATACAGGTAGATGATATCATCTCTCAGGTCGATGTAGCCCTCAAAGGCGTAGGACACATCCAAGCAGACGTTGCGAGAGCTGAAATAGCCACTATTCTTAAGAATGCTAAGAAACCCATTAGTAACATCAGCAAAAATGAACGCTTTGAACTCGCGAATTTAAAAAAAACAGAAGTGATATAGTCATGCTCTCAGCCGATAAAGACAACGCTACTGTAATTATGGATAAAGGTTCATACAACAACAAAATCCAGAATCTGCTCAACGATGGAAGTTACTCAAAAATTAAAAATGACCCTACCAATACCCTAGCGATAAAAACCAACAAGATCATCACAAGTTCGACCTCCTTAATCGACCCAAATAAACGTCCCTCCCTAAAACCTTCTGCTGCAAGACCCCCTAGATTCTATGGTCTTCCCAAGATTCATAAAGAAGGCACCCCACTACGACCCATCGTATCCATGATCAACTCCCCTACCTATAGGCTAGCCGGTTATCTGTCAGATACCTTGCTGCCTTTCACTGGCAAGACCGCCTCAGCAGTACTTAACTCAGCCCAATTGGTCTATATGGTCAAAGACGTTGTACTGTTCCCTGACGATATCCTTGTTAGATTCGATGTGGTCTGTTTGTTCACCAACGTCTCAGTACCTGATACCATTGAAATAATTGAAAATTTGGTCCAACATGGACTAGACCCCGACACACCTGCACTGGTTAGGCACTGCCTCAACAATACCTACTTTACTTGGAATGGCTCCTTCTACAAACAAAATGAGGGTACTCCCATGGGATCCCCCTTGTCACCAGTGATAGCCAATATTTTCATGGAGAAATTTGAATCAGACGCCATCCAGACTTCCACCCTCAGACCTTCCCTGTGGAAGAGATATGTGGATGACACTTTCGTCATTTGGCCACATGGCCTCCCAGCTCTGAAACTTTTCCTACACCACATCAATTCCAGACATCCCACCATCAAATTCACCATGGAAGTTGAGAAAGATGGAAAGCTACCATTCTTAGATGTTCTGTTTGAGAGGAGACCTGATGGCTCATTGGGGCATTCTGTCTACAGGAAACCCACCCACACAGATTCCTACTTGAAACCTGATTCCCACCACCACCCAGCCCAAAATAATTCTCTCATCAAAACCTTATACCATAGGGCTCATTGGATTTCGGACCAACACCACCTGACCAGTGAATTAAAATATGTACACCTGGCCCTCAAAAGGAATGGATACTCTGACCGTACCATCCGCCAAGCTGTTTCTCCCTTCATACAGAAACAACCACTTGATACTCCGGTCAAAACCATCACACTACCATATATAGCAGGCGTTACTTAAAAGATTTCCAAAATTCTAAACAAACACAAGATCCAGGTCCGGTTCAATACAGTACACAAAATTCGTGATCTGATCCCATCCGTGAAGGATGTCATTCCTGACTTACAGTACCCCGGGGTTTACATATTGAGTTGTACCTGCGGTGATTGCTATATCGGGGAGACAAAGCGACATGTCTCTGACCGAATTCGCGAGCACAAATAAGATTTGAAACACGGCAAAACGAATTCTTCTGCCGTGGATGATCACTGTTACAACGCTGTGGGTGATCACGATATAATTTTCTCCGATACCAAGGTTCTTTGCAAACCCACTGGTTTTTATCAGAGATTTGTTCACGAGGCAATTCAGATCTACTAACACAGACACAATTTCAACCGAGAAGATAGTTTCAAATTATGCAACCATTGGAAAGATTTTCTAAATAGAACTAAACATTAAACTAATTTTCAATGGTACAGTATATTTTTGAAGTAGTGGTACCCCAAACTTTCGCAGCTCTTAAAAAAATTCCATTTTCACACCATCAATAGGTAAACTCCCCCTCCCCCCCGCCGCGCCAAACGGCAAGTCCACCCGCACGTACACCACTTCTATGTTAAGTCGGCCAATCAAATGCTAATTTTTATGCTAATTCCTTTGTCAAGGCACCTTGTTTCCTCGCACACAGGTTAAAGGTCCGCGGTCTGAGCGTGGCTGTGTTTCACTCCAGCGCTGTCCTCGAGATAGCTAACATTTTCATGGAGAAATTTGAGACTGACGCCATCCAGACTGCCACTCTGCGCCCAACCTTATGGAAGAGGTACGTGGATGACACTTTTGTCATCTGGCCACATGGCCGGCCTGTTCTAGACCAATTTTTCGACCACATCAATTCCATACACCCAGCCATCAGATTTACCATGGAAGTCGAAAAAGATGGCAAGCTACCTTTTTTGGATGTCCTAATAAAAAAGATACCTGATGGTTCAATGAGCCACTCTGTCTACAGGAAAGCTACCCATACAGATGCTTATCTGAAACCGGATTCCCACCACCATCCATCACAGAAGAATTCTCTCATCAGGACTCTGTATCATAGAGCCCAATGCATATCCGACCAGGAACACATAGGCAGTGAACTCAATCCGCAAAGCTATCACTCAAACCATGAAGAAGGACCCTCTTGAGGAGCCTTTCAAAACCATCACTTTACCCTACATTGCGGGGATCACAAAAAAGAACTCCACAATCTTGAATAAACACAAGATCCAGGTCTGTTTCAACACATTACATAAAATCCGTGATCTGGTTCCGTCTGTAAAAGATGTGATTCCGGACATACAGCACCCTGGTGTCTACAAACTAAGTTGGCTCTGTGGTAGTAGTTACATTGGAGAACCCAAACGCCATGTCTCGGACCGCATTCGTGAACACAAAGCAGAACTTAAACACGGTAGGACCAACACCTCGGCCGTGGCAGATCATTGTTATAATTCAGTAGGCTCACATGACATTGACTTTTCCAAGACAGAGGTTCTTTGTAAGCCATCTGGCTACCATGAGGGATTCGTTCATGAGGCTATCCACATATACAAGCACAGAGACAATTTCAACCGAGAAGATGGATTCTGGCTTAGCAATCATTGGAAAGATTTGATAAACCATTTCAGGTCTTAATTGATTGTTCACGCTTACGGTGGCTTTCAGACAGCATGCATTAATTGTTCGTCTCCCCCCTCCTCTTTTCAGAACATATATGGACTCGTCCTTCCAAACAAACTGCCAAATCGCTGCGCGTGGCGCTGACGTTTTTTTATAAGTAAATAAATGGACCGTTTAAAAATAAATTAATTAATGCGAACCGACACACCTGATGACGACCGTTTGTGTTATGGTCGAAACGTCGTGAGAATTTTTTTTGTTTTATATATATTTTATTGTTTCCCTTCAACGTGACTTTACCGAAAGAGCTAAGAATATGAACCAGACTCTTTATTTACCCAGGGCAACCAGACTCTTTATTTACCTAGGACAACCAGACGCTTTATTTATCCAGGACATCCAGACTCTTTATTTACCCAGGACAACCAGATTCTTTATTTACCCAGGACAACCACTCTTTTTGAAGAGGATCCTGCTACATTGCGGTTTTTGGACAGTCTCATTCGTGGGATTTTGGCTTCACGTGGGAGGAAACTGAAGAACCAAGAAAAACCCCATGACACATTAGAGGGGTTAACGCTTAAAGCTCAACACAGATGGGTTCATGAACCCGTTTGCTGTACTGCCCTCTCCTGGCCATCTGATCATTCCGCAAAAACTTCTATACAAGTACTAACCAGTCTCAACCTGCTTAGCTTCTGAGATTCGGCAAGATCAAGAGGCACGCGTGTGTGGTGATTTGATCTTTCGTGACGCATTATTGCAGAGGCGCCGCTCAGATCTTTGCAAGGGGACATGATCCTCTTGGCTGTTACCCTCTCCACCACCACCCAGCTCACAAACCCTCCCTTTGGGGAGGATAATTAATCCCAGACATCCGTGCCGATTTGAGGCAAAATAATCCGGAGTTCCACGTAATCCTGACGATGAATTACATGTGTGAGAGCATTAACGCGTTAGCGTTAAGTGCAACACCAAAGCATCCACATATATTTGCGTGGCACTAATTCAAGTGACCGCGGGACTATGAGATCTCCCGGTGTCTCTTGGGTTGGCGATGGAGAGGTGCATAGTTGGTGGGTGAGATATGTAGTTTGGGGGGCTAAAATATTGTTATTAAGTAATATTTATAATAAATGATTTATCTTATTTGGTTCTTTCGGTAAAGTCACATAGAATGAGAATAAAATAATAAAATAAAACAATGAAATTCTCACGACGTTTCGTGAGAAGCTTTAAATCGAAATAAATGATTTATTGGAAAATGAATGTCCAGAATTAAGGAGGTGCAATGTTTTCATGAGCAGAGCACACAGGGTTCACCGATCACACCGGTCTACCACTTGGCTTTCCAACACACCGGTGTGCTGTACTAGTGACGAATTGGCATGTTCTGTTTACGTAACAACCCTTACTAGTTGGCTGTGTCGGGTGGTGGCGGGTTTTAACGGCACATTTATATAGTTACGCGTTCTAACCCAGAATCCTCTATTCTGGATGGCATTGGTCGCAAAAGCCAACTACATGTTAAACAGTGGTGCCTTGACATGTCCCGAGTGCAGATAGAGATGTTACCTCAAAAGTCGTTCTGTAATGTCTACACTGCCAGCACACTCGATAGCTACCCCGCTGGTTGTATCCTTAGATTGACGACGCAGAAAAGTGGAGGATGTTTTTGCCCTAACTAGGATAATGAGAAGTGACACCCGACGTTTCGCTTGCAAAAAACGGGATAAACGGCAGCGGCGCGCGAGACACGGCACCAGGGAGAGCGCTGCTCAACTCACACGGAAATATCATGAGGCTTAACACGGAAGGCTGCTCCCGCATGTATCCACTGTTATCGTGTTGTCGTCGTCGTCGCTTAATTATTTAGTCACAGAATGGCTCGTTTACAAGTCTCACACGACAACCTGCATTTCTCTTAGAAGCCATAACGCTACTAAGATGTGTAAATTAAAAAAAAACATGTCGAGGGACAGATATGGGAAGGAGGCTGTTTTGTCTGATTATTTGTTTGTTTCATGAAGTTGGCTGCTTAGATTTTATTTCTCCAGGCACATTGACTAGTCTCATATCTCGTTCAACCACATCCTTCCATCTCCCCCTCAGTCTCTCTCTACTCCTTCTGCCCTGCACCAGTGGCATCGATACTCTACAGGCCGACCTGCATTAACAGTGGTGAATTCACAAGAAGTGAACATCCATCTACTAACCAGGCTTGAACCAGGCTTAGCTTCTACTAACCAGGCTTAGCTTCTGAGATCTGATGAGATTGGACACGTTCAGGGAGATATGGTTTTAGGGAACGAGAAGTGGGATGCGCCTGTCCTATTGTGATGGGTTGCCACCTGTCCTGGTTTTCCCAGAATCATCCTCTCATTGATGAGGTGGCTGCTGGCCTGAGAAATTTATAAATTTTACTGGGACATGAAATCTTTTTTGATCAGTTATGAAACAATACACCACTCAAGAAAATGTATTTACACGTTATTCTGCCGTCTCCTGGTATTGTGAGATATTCTTATTTCAATGCTAAGTTTTTGCTCTTCAGAGGTGGCAACCCAATCTCATATGCGGTGGAACACCTGGTCTGTCTCCTCAGTTATTTATAATCACGTGTGAGTGTGGCTATAATAGGGCTGACATCGTCAAAGGTTTGTTTGATGGGAAGAATGCACAGCAAGGCTCAGGGACGCTCGCCGTGTAACAGAAATTTGCCAAACAACCGCGCTTGCATCTTTTATCATGGCGCCTAGCTCCCTCTGCCTCTCCATCCCTGCCACGCCAACCGCGACATCCCGACCATGACTGGAAAGCAGAGATCCAACGGGACCGCAGTTAGACAGCAGAGCATTCGCAGCTCGTTTTATAGAGGCTTCCCGCGAGAGAGAGGATTTGTTTTTTTACGCAAGGTGTTGAATTCAGGCTGTCGCAAAAACGCAATATTACATTAACACTGATAAAAAAAAAACGCAATGGAATTCCTGCCTGTGCTGCATTAATCCCAGATATTAGGGTCACTGTGGTATGGAAATACTCTGATATATCGCATAATATAAGATCCACGATAATCGTATCATCACATTTTGACAAATACTTGTTGAATTGTGATTATTATTATTGCTAATTTTATTATTCCAAAATATTACATTTTATGGCCAAATATGTCTGAAATCGTAGACGTAAAAGTATCCCCTTGCACCAGGGTGCACATCAACTAAGCTCTACCACTGCTTGCGTGCCCTACGTGTGTACAACTGTTTTGGTCGGGCTTGATTGGGCCTGGGTTAGTGTGGAGTGGGTGATGGGGGAGGCCTGGCTGGCAAAGGACACTGTGTGAATGCTACACAGGAGGAGACATGTCCATGACAAACACCTGCCCGGAGTGTGCCATGTGCCTGCTGGCTGTCTGCCCGAGCGATACCACCTCTGCCGCACTTCCCTACATGAGTTTAATTTAAATCAACGACAGCTCGCTCTCCAAGGGACAAAGATCCACCATGTAGCCTTTAACAGACTGTTCAAAGACACAGACATAAACAGAAATACTGAAACATACACAAAGACACACAACAAACATTAAGACTAAGCCACATAGTGACAGACTCAAAGACTAACACGCTAAGAAACACAGACACGCAAACACATAGCTGTGAATTGAACTCGAGTGACTGGGTTTGTATGTATGTTGAACTTCTTTCGCACCGTATTTAGCCAAGTGCTAATCGGAGTTGCGAGTTTGCAGCGCTGTGCCACAGCTACCTGAATAAAATACCAATATCCCACATAGAGCCTTTCACAGACCGTTGAGGCGAGTGCTGTTAGCAAGTACGGATTCAATGAGTGGTTACCCCGTAATTCGCGCATTTTGCCACCAAACCCAGATATCTGCGTTTGACTCCCAACCATGGCTGGCAGTGAGTGGCAAATGATATTAGAACTGGCCCTGAGCCTCTCTTAAGCCGACCAAGTCCCTAAATCAATCATCAGCGTCATTGTAGAGAATGTAAGCAATAAAATAAAAAGCAGATAATTTTCCCTCTTGCCATATTTGTCTCTCCACGTATAAAAATAAAAGTATTTTAAGGTAAAAAATGATTGATTAAACGAGCACCTGGAGTAGTGTGTATGTACCTACGAATATTGTCATGGCACATGACATGGAAGTGTGGCTAGTAATATGTCTGGTTGCCTTTGTCTCTCCAGTGTTGATGTTTACGCACTCCATCAGATAGCTATTGTGCCTAAGTCGGCCTAGAGGATGCCCAGAACCGGTTCAGATATTCGTCACTGATATTGGCCATGAGCGGGAATCAAACTTGGGTCGTCGCATTCATAGCTTGATAATAGCACTTGCCCCAACAGCCTGTGTAGATTATACAGGTATATTTGTCTTTGCTCACTCTCCACTATCTCAAAGAAAAAAGATCCCCCTTATAGCCTTAACAGACTTTTGAGGCAAGTGCTGTTCGCGAGCACTTATGAAAACTGCCACGGTACACGAGGGGGTGGGTGGAAAGCACCACACCCGACCGTCTTTGTCTCCCCAGTGGCAATGTTTACACACCACACCAGGTACTAATTTTGAGACTAAGTCTACCGAAGGGAGGCCCAGGACCAGTTCAAATAATCGTCGCAGGTTCGTAGCACAGTGTGCTAAATCCTACACCACCGCTCCCCATACACTCTTTCTCACATACACACACTCTGAAATAATTGGCAGATATAACAGAAGATTAATGAACTCGGAGCATCCAAGCAGTGTTTAGATGGTCTGGATGGGTGGGCAAGCATCCTAACAAAAGGAAATGAGAGTCGGAATATGAGACCTGATGGGGATTTGGCGAGTAGCACGGCACTCATATGTCCCTGACCTGTATCACTACGTTGCACCTGGTCACGAACCGAGCTGTGGCTCTGCAAGGTTATCCTTGTGACCCCGTCTGTATTGTTTAGGGTGGGAGCAGAGTGAATTTGGGGTGGGTGAGGGGTCAGATAAATGAAAAAAAATATTCACTTGCTTGCAGAGAGCTAAAGTAATTGTTGTTCTTGATTGACAAACTTGACATTGCATCTTGCAATAATTAATAACGATGCTGCTGAAAAAATAAATCTTACGCAGAAATGCCTCAAGACTCAGGAGGGTCCTTCTACATTGAGATATTCGGCCATCTCCATGGATGAGTGTTTGGCTTCATGTGGGAGGAAACCGGAGAACCCGGAGAGGGGATAAAACACTTAAACTTTAGCACAATTACGATTAAAATCCAGAAGATAGTGAATGTCAAAACTAGTCCAGAGTTTGCTTGTGTTGAATCGTAAAGTTCAACATACATACATAGGTGCTGAAAATTTTAATTCCCAGAAGTCTCTGTGGTTGATGGGATGTGCAATACATTGTTACATGTAGGCACACATATGGAAAGGATATATATTGTCATAATTATTTTGCTACTTATATAGAGGAGAGGGGCCAAATAAAATCTCATGGGGGAGGGGGCCATGACCCAGGCAATGTTAAACAAACTGCAAGACAATGCTATGTTAGGAATTTAGAAGGGGGGGCTGAGCTTTCAGCAGCCTCCTCCAGCTACCTCCAGCCCACTCCCCCTTCTGACGTTGCAAGCGGAGGGTCGGAGTAGGATGGAAAACGTGATCGGATTGATTAGCAGTGGCGGAGAAGGTCACCTGAGTGTGATGCCTCGGAGTAGAGGGCACGCGAGTGATTCAGAGCGATGCGCAGGGATGAGGAGAGAAGGTGTTGCCGAGTGCTTGTTGTGTTTAGTTTGCTGTCCTTCCCCCACACCTCCAATTAGAACGGTTGGCTAAATACGTTGCAAAAGAAGTTCAACATACATATGTTGTGTAGTCTATGGAGGCACACACACTGGAAGTCGGAGGCACCACGTTTATTTAACAACCCAAACCGGGTAACTCCCTAACGTTCAACGTAGCAATCTAGACCCCAACAGGGTCACTACATAACGTACTCTCGGCCACTTTAACAGGGTAATTATAGAACCGGGTCAGGTTAGCAACATCTGCCTGACCCTCGATGCCGAGCGCGATGACTCCCCACTGAAGACCGACGACTGATAACCGAAGACCGAAGAAAAGGGATACAGCGAGTTGATTCTCCAATACAGCCGCGATTGCTCTCCGGCCAACCCTCTTATCCTGCCGAGCGTGGCCTCGCTCCGCCTCCAGCCACGACCCCCTCTGGATCTTTCCCGAAGGATCTGGAGTCAGTGTAACGTGTCCCTCAAGCCCCTTTTGGGCCGCCTTGCTATCCTGTGCCGGTCACGTGCCCTCTCGGGTTCACCCAACGGTCATGTCCTCATGTGTCCTCTCTCTACCCGTGAACGGGACCACGTCCTCCAGGGCCCACTTCCCTGCCCTACCTATGCCGGTGCCAGAGAGAGGCCGAGACACCCAATTCCGGGCTTGTGATCCTAGATGGCGCACACGTCATAGTGAACCTATTACCGTCTCTACACATACATTGGTGCTCGCTAACAGCACTTGGCTCAGTAGTCTATTAGAGGCTATATGGGAGATATTTGTCTTTGTGTGCCAGTGAGCATGATTAGGCCTGCGCTAAGGTCGCCACCTTTTCCACTGTAGACGAAACCCTGGATGTATTTCTCAGTCAAGCTAGGTCTTTCAAAATGTTACAGCGCACCGTAATAAAGTTCAACACAATGCCGGTACCAGAGCTCAGTACAAACCGAATACAGATACCAAATCTTGATTACAAATACCAATGCCGAATACAGTACCCGGACAGCTCGAGAATTGGCATCTGTATTAGTGGCAGAAATTGCTTGTAATTGAGCTTCAGAGAGAGCCCGGTAATGGTCCCATATCCTGGCATACTTGGTTAACGTCAATGCCTGTCAGTGGTGGTTCATCATAAAAGCATGGGGTCTGACCTTCAAATGAGTGCTCAACCCATCAAACACTCGGTCCTCTACTGGTAGAGGAGCCAAGTGCATCAACATCACCATCAATCATCATCGACCATGATCTATCCACTGCTGGATAAAGACCTGCCCAAGTCATCATCTGTCACGACCCTATGATGCACAATCCATCTAATGCCTGCGTGCGAGCTGATTTCACTTCTCACTCTGTAAGACGTACTCCTGAGTGCAATATCTCCTTTGACTGCCACTCTGTTAAGTCTCGACCACCGGCCATCATCCCTTCTAGAGACATGTCCTACACAAGCCCACTTTTCCTCATTTTCATTATGTCTCTAACTTGCGTATGTTCTCTAATCCATGTGTTCATGCTTCTGCATCTCAGACTAATTCTAGATCTGCATCTCCCCATGCTGCTTTGCACACTCACATGGAAGTTCATGTTGCCTCTTCATCCGAACTGAGATGGCACAGTGGTATCGCACTGTGTGGTATTTACGTCGAGCTGGATACTCTTCTTCATGTATTATGAGTTTCATCGTGCAGATTTTTTCTGGCCAATATACTTTTTGGGTCTTTTGATCTGTTCATTTGTGTAAACTGATGATGATTATTGTTCTGGAAAGCCTTTTTATTTATTATATATTTGTTTCCGAATTTAATATTTTCCGACTGCTATCATTGTAATGTCATTTTGGTGAATCCAGTTCACTCTTGCAAATGAGACTAATGCTGGTCTCGAGAGTCCTCACCTGGTTAAACAAATAATCTAAACTAAAAAGTATACACTTTCCATTTGTAACTCACACTGTAACAGCATTCCGCATTAGAGAATGGTCTCTGGAGGATAATAATGCATTGCAGTTTGGATTCAGAAGCACTTCTGAGGTCCCATCAGTTGCATTAGTCTCATTAGGTTCATAGGGAGGAGTTAAAAGAGGGCAAAGCAAAAGAGTGGTTGAGTGAGTGTGTGGATAAGCAATACAGTGGTGGAGTGGACGAGCGGGCGAGTGAATGAGGGGATGATAGAAAGAGAAGTACAGTTGAGTGGACGAGCAGAGGAGTGGTCGAGTGGATGAGGAAGGAAAGGATGAGTAGATGAGAATGAATTTTGGTAAGTGGCTAAGCAGGAGAGTGAACGAGTGGATCATTAGACAAGAAGGGGTGAGGTGAGCCAATGAATGAGTGGACTCGACTCGTAGGAGGATATTGGGAGATGGGATGAGCAAGGAAGAAATGGGGTTGACGACGCGGTTGCAGCTGTGCCAATGTGGTGGCCCCCATGACGGGCAGTAAGCAATACATTTAGACGGGGGCTCGGGCGGGATTACGCTGATAGGATTAGGAGCTTACGAGCTTGTTAATGGATGGATGAGAAGCCACAAGCACACGCTCATCTTGCGCCACTCAAGCGCTGCTCCGCCACCCCCCGCGGAAATGTGCGGGACCGAAGTAACCTTCACGCAGCACCCGCCGCCGCCTTCGTCTCCCAAAGCAAAAGTCAACCGGCCTTTCACTTCGGCACCTTCCCGCAAAGCCCCCGCCACGAGTGGTAATTCTAGTTTGCAGGCAGTTTCGATTTTTTGAAAGGTTTTATGTTACTCAATATTTACTCATGGCTAACTGTCCACATGTCAATTTACCACTGTTCATCGAGAAACATTACGAAAAATTCCTTTTTATCAGTGCCCCGTGGTGTACCGTGTAGACTCCCACTTTTTTCACTGCATCTCTGCCTTTTGAAGTGCAAAAAAGAAGGGTCATTTCCCAAAACGTCGTATATCACATATATTATATTTTAAGGCCTTACTATTATTGATTGACATGTTGAGTTTTTGTTATATTTCCTTTGGTACCTTTGCCATTTCAGTGAATATTTTTTATTAGGTTTAGAGATCATTTAGGGTACTTGGTTTATTTGAGTTGGGTGTGGTGGCTCATCCTTTTGGAGGTGAAGGTTGGTGGATTACAGAGAGATTTGTGAAACTTCCAAGTTCACTAACTAGACTGCTGTGAGGTTCCCAGGACACGGCGGTACAGTAAATAGGTTCGTGAGCCCATCTGTGCAGTGGTGCTTTGAGTGGAACTTGGCACATTCTTTTCTAAATAAAATATTTCACCTGTAAATTCCCTTGAGATAGAACATCTAATTTACACAGGTGTCGATTGACATATCAACATAGCAAACAAATGACATGGACGCCATTTGCGAATCTATTCAATCTATACCATTCCCATGCAGGACCCTCCTTGAGACTTAGGCTTTCCTGGGTTTTTAAAAGGCATCAGTGTTATCAATTGCATACAAAGAAGATCAACAATCTTGATTTGAAGCTTTCGTGACTGCAGGAATCCATACTCTTTGGTTCTTTCGGTAAAGTCACGTAGGTAGAAAAATAAAATAACAATCCCCGATGCTGCACGTACAGCCTCAATGCAAGTACTTTGTAGAAAATTGTCAAATATTCAATTGCAAGACCCTTCTGAAAAAGAGCCCTGAGACTCAGTTAAACATTTATGGATAAATTAACAACATTAATAACAATTTTCTTCCACCAGAAATCTGCACTATGGACTCCCCGCTGCTGTTGAAATCCAGGTTCAAGACCTTCCTCTTTACCACTGCCTAAGACTGCCACACTCTCTATATCTATATACATAAAAGGGAAATTTGTGATTGTGTGTCTGTTTTAAATGTTTAGCATACTCCCTGACATGCAACAAACTTTAAATTTGGCATGGAGGTAGCTTCCAGACTGTACACAATGCGAAAAGTATAAAAATAGACTTTTGTATTTGGGGGGGGGCGCAATAATGGATATATTTTGCACGGCAAGTGAGCAGTGACGTCACATCTGTGATGTTACCCGCATGTGTAAGCGTTACGCAGTGTGCCTGCTGACGTCACGCATCCCCCCCCCCCCACCCTCCGTGGAGGCCGTGTATTAATCCAAGACAAGAAACCAAGTCTCGGGCGAAGCCGGGTAGTAAAGCTAATATACAATAAATATGCCCACTGTTTCTGTGCAGTGTTTTAAGATGCAGTCATATTTAGGCAACGCTATATAAATCCACATAGTATGGCTATTGTGAAAAGGACACCTTCAGCACCATGGACAAGGGTGAGGGTTGGCCTCAGACAATACTGCATAACCACTTGGAGTGAGTGTTACTCAGAAGCCAACCTATTAATGGTTTTAGAAGAGGCTCTGTAGAGTCAAGGGTGGTCTTAATGTTTATTGAGAATTCAGTGGGAGAAATGCATTGGATCACAATAATGTTTCCTACTGAATGCATTTTTAGTGTTTACACCATGCACTCTGCATACGCACACAAAGATAAATTGGCCCAATCAAATAGGCAAATAAATACTGAACTGAAAAACGAGACAAACATATAAACAGTAACATACACTCAAAGATAAGCATATATATACACAGTCACACAAAGACAAAGGTACACAAAGACACAGTCATACAGAAGCACGCACAAAGACAAAGATCCCCCGTATAGCCTCTAACAGACTGTTGAGGCAAGTGCTGTTAGCGAGCACCTACAAAGGCACACGAGGGGGTGGGTGGACAACATCACGCCGGGCCGCCTTTGTCTCCCAGTGGTGATGTTTATACACCACACCAGGTAATGTACTCATTTGAGGCTAAGTTGACCTAGAGGAGGTCTATGAACGGTTCAGATAATTGTTACTGGTCTTGGCGGGAATTCAACTTGGGTCGCCGGGTTTGTATTGCAGAGCGCTAACCGCTACACTCCCGTTCACACACAAACAGTCACACATACAAAGGTACACATAGAGACACACACCAAGTCATACATAAGCACACACAAAGACACGCAGTCACAAATACAAATATCTCCTCAAAAGCCTACATAGACTGTTGGGGCAAATGCTGTGAGTGGGTACCTATGAAGGCCGGAAGGGCACACAATGGGGTGATGTGGTCAGCACCACACGTAGCTACTTTTGTATACAGTGCTATTACATTCCATAACAGGTACAAATTTAAGGCTGAGTCGACCTAGGGGAGGCCAAAGAATGGTTCTGATAATAGTTTCGAATCAAACTTTGGTCGCTGGGTTCCAAGCACGGTGCAGTAACCAATGCGCCACTGTTCCCCATCGTCTCACAAAGACACACAGGGCAGTCAAATCCGACACTGTCATTGGGCGGCACAGCTTGCTCATGTCCTGCTGCTGAAGTTGCCTTTTACGCACGCAAGCAAGGCCAAGTCCAGGGCAGAATCTGATTATGAGCTCACAGCACTAATCTGGACATTAATTGCTTAGCACGGTCTTTGGGTAACACAGGGCAGAGACAAGAAGACAATGGTGCCATTGCATAAGGCAAACAAACACGCCGGATGGGCCACTTCATTGCATCGTGCGCTTCTACGGCCCTCTGGAACGCTTTTCCTTCCGATATTAGGAAGCCACTGGAGATAAAAAAAAAAATTTAATCTAGCTTTAAAACTAATTTCTTTACAACTTTTTTTTTTCCGGAGAGATATTGACGATGATGATTAGATTGCCGGCATATGGGTGGATTCAGTGTGCTGGTGGCTTGAGTGTCGGTGTGACGTGGAGGGGAGGTGTGGATATAGTGAAATACGATGCTCAGCAACACGTGTCGCGTGTCGATCCCACTCACAACACATTTGGAGCACAATGGCGCGCATTACGCTCATGCACAAGCCCAAATAGGATGCGCTGGTTTAAATTCAGAGGTGATACTGTTTTATGCCTCGCATAATAAGCCTGCATTGTCTGCCACTCTTGCTCAGCTTTTCATTTGTAAATAGAGACGGCAGGGTGAATAAATTAGGGAATTGTCATGGTATTGGATGCGATGTGTAAGTGGGGGCACTTCGAATGAGATGTGAATTTAAAATTTGCAGCCCTTCTGTCATCACCACTGCTGAATGAAGCCCTCTCCACAACCATGTTGGTCATGGTGGTTGTTTGACCATACTTCACCGTGCTGGTCAGTGCGAGTTGGTTAATGGCGGGAAGCAAAGTGGTGATGGTTGTGGAACCTCGGAATGTTGGGATGATGGTGAAGATGTTTGATGATGAATCCTGATGAAAATTTGTCTTTGGACTTGAATGCATGGGAATATTTGTTCCCCACAGAAGAAATATCCGTTCTGAGTAAGACCCAATATTTCGGAATATATTTGGAAATATTTTTGGAATAGTTTTATTTTTAGAATATGTGTAACCCCTTATATGTTTCTAACATAGTAATATATAGTTGCATATCCATCTATAACCATGCATTTTAAACTAAAACATGTTTTTTTATAACTTTCCAAATGTATTTGTCAAATAACTGCTCAGTTTGCTTTCAGTATAAAGTAATTTTGCTATCCTGATAGTTTTACTATGCACGAAAGACACGCGAGCGAGGATCGCAAAGGCAATCGGAATAATGCCAGGATTCCATAACATCTGGAGAAGCTAGCAAATCAGCTATAAGACCAAACTGAACATCTTAAGAACATGCGTGTTCAGTACTGCTTTGTATGCCTGCGAGACTTGGTCATTGAAAAAGACCGACAGAGATTAGATATTGTAGTTAAAATGTATTGCTAAAGAAGAATACTGCACATAAACTGGACCCAAAGAGTGACCAATATAGACGTATGTAAGAGTTGCACATAGAAAACAACCTGATGCAGGCAGTGATGAGAAGGAACCTGGCACTATTGGGACACATATGTAGGATGGACAACAGCAGGAAATCAAAGTGTGTTGTTCAGAAAAATTTGAGGAACCGAAAAGAGGGGAAGACCTAACATAGAATGGCTTTCCGACATAAGAGATTGGTCCCAGAAAGATGTGCACTACTTGAGCATATTGTCACAAGACAGAAGTGGAAACAAATTATGAAATGTGCAGTGGACACCTACCCATGCACCGCGATGATAGTTTTACTTTTTCATATGTGTTTAGTTTTTTTGTCCCAAGCAATGTAGGTGCCTAATCCAAGCGTTAACACTCACCTTTATTCGAAAACCCAATCCCATGTCCTAACCATTAACTTTAATCCTAGACCCCATCTGCAACTATTAATCATCAATCATAACTCTAAGTCATAACCTTAAACCTAACCACTCCCCCCCCAACTCCTAATTCCTAACCAAACCCCAGGAGTACAAAAAAGTATGGAGGTACTCATGTTTGTAGGTGGGGACACATTACTTCCCGTGGGATAGCACTCGGCAATGTTGGCTGTTCCACTTGTCAGAGCAGATATTTATTTACATCACTGTGCAGAGTCACAAACATTTGTTATTTCATTTCATAACGTGGATATTAAACAGTATTTTTTTTATTTAAAGCTTTCGTGACTGCAGGGATTCATATTCTTGGTTCTTTCGGTAAAGTCACATAGAAGGGAAACAATAAATTAATAAAAATATAAAACAATAAAATTCTCACGACGTTTCGACTGCAACACAAGCAATCATCATCAGGTGTGAAACCCACAGCAAGAAAATTGTTTCCCTTCTACGTGACTTTACCGAAAGAAGCAAGAATAGTATATATATTTTTTTTATCAAAATTCAGAACGTGTGTAACCCCTGCACCAAAGTTGCATACTTGGTGCAGGGTGACGCGTTTACTCTGACACTCTTGTGGCACTGAGAGGCGGTGATGGATGCTGGAACAGTAAAAGAACACGACAGTCATCTCTTCTATGGCTTTCAAGTCCTCCACACCCGAGGCTTCATTTCAGCCGAGTCGATCCTGGTCGATGACCCGAACAATATTTTCACAGCCGTCGTACCACTTGCAGAATGCCTCTCGGCAGTGCAACACAAGGCCGATACTGCTCTCCTTCACCAACCTGCACCGACTAGAGTGGTGAAGTCTGGGAAAACAACTCCCATGTCCAACACGGTATCGGGAGGCCCTCTTCCAGCAGTGGATTCATAAAAGGGTTGTACACATGACCTTCATTGAATAACATCAATAAGTAGAAGCAGGGCCTCTTTCATACAATGAATGGTACACGAGTATTGAGGCAGCATAATGAGCTATATAACGAGGAGCTTTTGCAATGAAGAGACTAAAGGTGCTATTACATCCCAAAAGTGTAGATGTCACCACATGAAGAAGATAACTCACATGAACGAAAAGAGAGATCAAGAAAGATGGAGAGGCGGCAGGCTCGTGTCACGCAAGGCACACCGAAGACAAACAGTGGAACAAATCAGCCCTTTCTGCCAGCTGGGCGATGCACGGGCAAGCACATGGGCAGGGCAAGAAGACATTGCTTGGTATTAGGTTTTTTACGCGGTAACGGGCAAACCGGTAACCGTTTTCAGAAAGGGTCACCGATTCAGAAAGTCAGGGCCAGGTAATCGATTCCAGTGGAATGTTCATGCTGAATGCACTGATTGGCACTGTGGACTTGCAAACCTTACGTCGGCCTAAGCCACTGCGTGGTACATTTTGCTCTCGTTTCCCAGTAAAGAATATGTATAACTGTACAGTGTGTTCATTCATTGCTCTAAAAAACATTTTAATCGGAGAGGAATTGACAATTAATTTTTGGACCGTTTTTTATGCATTTTACTGGTTTTAACAACCCTAGTCTTTTATTTTGTTTACACCTGGCGATTTGACAATTTGCCGGTCATTGTCGGGAGACAGTGCTGCTGTGAGATCAGGGGGCTCGGAGAGGGAGACGGAGGAGGGCTATGAATAGAAAGCGAGGTGTAATATTGACACGGTGTACTGTACCACCGCGCCTCGGTGTTACAAAAACACACCGAGTGATGGAGGAGAGCTGAAGATAACCATGCTTAGAAGACCCAGAGCCACTCGGGGGGTGGTGGGGGCAGTTGCTTTGCTCTGAATTATTGTTGTGTCAGGTGCAGAGAGGTAGAAACTGGGTGCTCCACCGCTTGACCAACCCACAGTAATATCTGCTGATTTAATGTCCATTTTAAAAAATCACGCCTGTGTAGTTATTCAAGACAGTTTTCACGATGAACATACCTCGCAAACAATGAGTTGTTTAGTTGATTGATTCTCCTGTCTTGTTTTATAGTTATTGTACACGATGAAGTCGGATTGTTCAGCACTTTATGAGGCATTTGCCCTGAGAGGAGGGCAATGCATCCGCAATGTCGCTGGAGTCGTCCGCTGACGAGCGCATACCATTCCCCAATGCCTCAGATAAAGTTACGAAAGTCATGATATTTAAAAGACATTCCTTCATTTGATCATGCCTATCTTTTATTGCATAAATGTCCTCCGTAATTCCCCGCTGCATAATCAATGATCGATCGCCTGCTGAACGAAGACCTCCATACGCCATCCACTTAACGGCCTTATGTTGTAACAACTGCACGTGAGCCGTATACTCACGTGCATCATTTTCCATGTATATGTGCATGCGAAGACACAAGGACGCCTTGCTTCATCTCTATGATAGACATCCTCTCAGGCGAGATTCCTTGTATGAGCGTCACAGGCGTTGGAGGTGGGGGCGGAGGGCGATTCGGGAGCCCCCCCCCGCCTGCCCCCAGCCAGAGAGAGGCAGCTTGGATTGCACAGAAAGCAATCGACCGTTCAATTATCCGTCATGCATGCACCTGCCACGGAAATGTTGTCCAGCGCAGGCCCGAGTCACTGTGGCACGCACCGTGCGGTATTAATATATCCCAGCATACTCACAGGAATAAACACACGCATTTCATGGTAATTTACCGAGAATATAAATCTAGGCTAAAGCTAAAAATGGATTTACGGGGAACGGGTTGGTGCTTGGGACAATTCGGAATGCATGCAACAGAGTGGGTGGGTCCATTTGTTCATACATAATAATTTACCATCCCTTGGTCAATCGACTGATAGATGAAGGTGCCCCCCACCCAAGGGTGGGAAAAACCCGATTTTTTTGCCCGACAAATCGGGTTATTGGTTTTAATGGAATTCAACCCGATTTTGCTGATTAAAACCTGGTTTTATTATCGGCGTCTCGTGAACACTTCAATCCTGCTCCTCGTCGTCATCCACCGCCGCGTCGTCTTCGTCGTCGCTCTCGCTGCTGGACTCGGTGTTGTCGCCATCGTCGGGCGTCGGGTAGTCATAGAACGCGTTGAGGTTCAACTTAATGAAGACGAGCTTCTCGACTGTGTTGGGCGCCAGGCTGTTCCTCAACTTGGAATGGATGAATCCCATCGTCGAGAAGTTTCGCTCAGACGCAGCGGTCGACGTGGCCATGCCGCCATGCGCGTGACTCACGCGCATGGCGGCTGAGCCCGGGCCCCGGCCCGAACGCCGCTAATGGGTGCGTGCGACAGAAATCCCGACTTAATTTTAATAAAACCGAATAAAACCGGATTTGGGCAGGATCCAGGTGCTCCGGTTTTATATAAAAACCGATTAAAACCCGAATGAATAAAACCGAGCCGTGCCAGCCTTGCCCCTACCCCACCGCCATGTTGGTCAAGAGGGTTGTTTGACAATACTTCACCAGGCTGGGTCAGTGTGGTTTGCGAAGGGGGGCCCAATGTGAGACCACCCCCGGTATTTGTGCATAATACTCTAAATACGTACATATACAAAGATCCTCCCTATAGCTATGCAAGCTGTTGGGGAAAGTTCTGTCAGCAAGCACCTGTCAAGGTCGCCACGGAGCAAGAGGCGGCAGAGTATGGAGATGAAACGATGAGATCGGTTCCTGGGAAGAAGTGGGACGGATTGTGGCAATAACAATACAAAAGAACAATCACAATACACTGACAAATTATACATTTCACTCAAATACATCACACAGGTTAATTGTGAAGCAACATGAATGGGATAAAACATTGCTGTCAGTAACATAAGTGGGATACCGCCTTAGCTGCTTATTAAATTATGGTAAATGTAAGGGAAATGCAACTTTATTTAATTCGGGTCATTTGAACGGGTCTCAAAAGTAATTCTGGAATATCTGCTTCTGTGGGCCGTGGTTCTTGAGCACTGCTTTGTGAGTGGCCCGAACGGATTGTTTGGCTCATAATATGATATAACAGCGCAATCGTGATACAACTGGGAGAAGTAAAAAAGGAAGTAATTCTTCTTATGATTTCACCTGGGCACACCTTCAAAACACCCCTGCTACGATTCGTCTATAAATACACGGGGAGCTAAAGTGCATTATCTGCCGTGTGTGCCAGCTCACACATGCGAGATCTGGACTGGTCCGGGTTCAATTTCTGCTCCACAATTCCAAAGTGAGAACATAAACCCCCGGTAATGATTCCGCCACAGATAGATAGGGCAGTTAATGGCATAGATCCGCTTTCCTGGTTGATGTGACACTCCATAATCCGTGGAACGAGGTGTTATCCAGGCCACGTTTCCTCGAGGTGCTCATTTTGGGTGATGCCGAAATGTGCAGAGCATAACTCAGGCAAACACTATCCAGTTGCTATGTCACTTCACTTGATAATATCCAGAGTCAAGCAGTCAGGGTGACTGCTGTTCCAGCACTCACTAATTCACTACATTCACTCGCTCACCAGTGTTCGGTCACTCTTCTATCGCTACTGCCATGGTTAATCTTCCCACGAACTTCACCCAATAACTCCTCCGCCTTGATCTACCAGACTGATCTACCAGACTGTTTCATCTCACCTATACTTCAGGTCAAAAAACACTGACTCAGGCACTCACCCACCCACTCACTGCACCACAGGTCACAACACTTCTCTTCCTGCTTCTTCCCTCACACTGCTCAATTGGAATTATCTCCTGTCGTCTCTTTTCCCAACCTCTTACAATTGCCCTGCTCAATTCAAGCAACGTGTTACATTTTACTGATAACAACTTTGACAGTGTTGTTTGTTGCTGGCCGCTTACCATTTTGGACCTTTGTGCATGTGCTCAGCAACTATGTTAACAAACAAAAAAAGCATTTGCCAGCCGACAGTTACCCCGACAGCTGGGCCTAAACGGAGGTTTCAGGTTACCGACAATGCACAGGCAAGGAAATTATCCTCACAGTTGGAGTTGGTCAATTCCTCACCCCTAAAACCATGGTGTGCTCATCCAGGTGTGGAATAGGTTGCCTGTAATGGAGACCAGAGATATGAGCGATGTGACTCTGTTATTGTTTGTCTATGAATAATGCAACTGGAATGTAAACGCCCACTGTACTGCAGGCAGCACAGAATGGTAATGAGCAGACGATGGAATCCATTCACAGACCCGGCTCTGCTCCGATCGCTGCAGTGACCGCTGAGCTGTGATGGGCGGCAGCTGTAAACAGGGCTGTGCAACGTGCGCCCTGCCTTGCGTGGCCTCTACACTTGACAGCACTGTGAAACCTGTAGGATTTGAGAAAGGGAAGATTATACCAATATATTTTCTAAGGGTAAGATTTCATTATTTAATGTTTGGAAAAAATACAGAAATATTCTTAGAATGAAAATGAGAAGCAAAAAGTGGGACACTTCGATTAGAGGACATAAAATCGTTTCCAGTGGCATGCCACTGGAAGGGGAGAAGAGTCTCGGATAAAATTTATGAAAACAAAGAAAGGAGCAGGATAAGTACAGGAGGCCGGGATGGAAGTCCCCACCAAGACGGCCAGAGAAGAGAAGGGCATGGCTCAAGATGAGCATCTGGAAAGAGGAGAAGTGGCAGTGCAGAAAGGGGAGGAGGAGAATGAATAACTGGGCCAAGATGTCAGGGATGAAACTGTGATGATGAGAGGGAATGGAAAAGAGGGAGAGATAAAGAAGGAGCAAACAGAAGTGTGTGTGCATGGAGCAGTATCTGTTTTCACAGGGGGCGGGGTGGGGGGTGGCCACGCAAAAGTCATGTGAGTTATGAGAAACTTGAGCTGATATAGATAGATACACAGGTTAATGACATCATACAAACTATTCAGAAAAGTAAGTTGGCTTGGGCAGAACATGTCGCTCAAAGGTGATGATGGACGATGGTCAAGAATAACTGAGTGGCTGCCAAGGATTGGAACGTGTCTAAGCGGACATCCACAAAGGAGATGGAGTGATGAGATCAGTTTTCATGGGCAGGAGCTGGATGGATTCTTGCTTCACAGGATCATGAGAGGTGGCAGTTGCTTGGAGAGCCTTCATCGAGCAGTGGATTGATCATGGCCGATGGGAGTGATGGGAAACATCGACTATTTTCAATATATATGTAGCTGTGTTATATAAAATAAATGCTTTGTGTATTTAGTTTGTCGTCCTTCTCGCACCTCCGATTAGCTATGAATGGTGCAAAGAAAGTTCAACATACATACATATGAAATGGTTTGATAGAGGCGCACACACTGAACTTGGGAGGCAACACTATTTATTACTTGAACGCCACGTTAACTCGTAACAGTACACATAGGGTGGTGACCACTGACCTATCCTCGCTAACACACTATCACTCGCTAACACTCGCTAACACTGACACTCTGATATGACTAGCATGGCCAAGCCAGGAGGGCTACTGGTTGGCCACGCTGGCTTGAGGCTTGACTCTTCTTCTTCATGAGGCATCTTCATGAGACATCTTCATCCCGGACCCGAGCAGCCCAGCACCAGGTGCGGAGCCCGCTTATATGTTCCTTGGCATGTCCGGGCCACACCCCGGCCACGCCCACCTTCGAGAACTCTCGAGAAGGCTCTTCTTCTGCCCATGTGGCCTCCAAGGTGCCCCCGGGGCCCCCAGTCCCCACCTTGATCCGGTCACGTGTCCAGCCGGGTTCATCCAGAGTGCCACGGCCTCACACAACCCCCGTGGTACTGACCCACGGCCTCCAGACCCCCCGATCCGGCCGTGACATCATTCCTGCATGTAGACGTAGTAACGGCATGTGTGTGTGTGGACCCGCGCGGGAGTGACGCTCCCCCACGTAGTGACGTCACGCGTGTGTGTGTAGGCCCACACGGTAGTGACGTTACAAGTCACGACATCACACCCCCCCCCCCCCATGTAAAAATACAGCCGTCCCGGGTGTGATAACACAGAAAAAAATACAGTGTGCCTCCAACAAGCAACGTTAATAAATAACCGCCGACAATAAATAACGTGAGAACATATGTACAAGTTTAGAAAATCCGAACGAACCATGAACTCAACAACAACAATACGAACAAGCATCAATGAATAAATAAAAAACGGGAACGGGCAACAACCAACACCACAACCACGCCCCCTCCCCTCACTCGCAACTCAATGAACCACAACGTCAACCCTGTGGGGGAAGAAACATCACACGCAATCGTAACAATAAGGACCCGCAGAACAATACGCATGTGTGAAAGTGTCCTTTGAACCGTGCGGTCTGTGAGCGAGTCCGCGTGGCCGGACCCCCAGGCGAGGCGGGCCGAAGTACTCCGGAAGGTCCAGGGGTAGCGTCGTCATAGGTGGGCGGCTATGGCCGCCCTGTTGGGGGCGGAGATGCGGACGATGGGCGGCCGGTCGACAGCCGCTCCGCATCGAGCGGGGTGTCCGGAGCAACAGACCCCGACGGCGCCGAGGGGATAGCAAAGCTCCGATCCTGCGGGCGGGACCACAGAGCAACCCTGAAGGACCATCTCAACCGGCGCGTCCCCCAGCTTGCCCGGCACACCGGACATTCGGCCCTCGGGGATTGGGGATGAATGAACGGTTTCAGTCACGATGGGTGTATAAACCAAGTCTGGTGGCCGAACCGAATCTTGACACATTTAGGCCGGACTTGATTTGAAGCTTTCATGACTGCAGGAATTACTCTTTGGTTTTTTCGGTAAAGTCACGTATAAATAAGAAATAATAAAATAACATAATAGCGTACGACGTTTCGGTTGCAACACAAGCAGCCATCATCAGGTACAGAAGAGCTAAATTTGGGAGAGAGGGGAAACACATAACCTCAGATGTATATACAGCCACCCAAGTAGGGGGAACTGACACATCTGAGGTTATGTGTTTCCCCTCTCTCCCAAATTTAGCTCTTCTGTACCTGATGATGGCTGCTTGTGTTGCAACCGAAACGTCGTACGATATTATGTTATTTTATTATTTCTTATTTATATGTGACTTTACCGAAAAAAACAAAGAGTAATTCCTGCAGTCACGAAAGCTTCAAATCAAGTCTGAACCACCTCTCCAGGGAGGTAAGAGGTTTGTGTCTTTGTGTTGTCTCTGCTTGTGTATTTGCCTTTGTGTCTTGGCTTGGATTTGTGTCTCTGTGCTGTCTCTTCCTGTGTGTGGGCCTTGTTGCTTCCGAGTGGGTGCTGCCGATCCCCACTCCTCATGCTGATTTGTCCCTTTGTGTGCTGCCGCCCCCACTCTGCTCCATGCATACCTCATGCTAATTTTTTTCGATTGTCTCTCAGCCTTACCTTCGCTGCCTATTTAAGGCAACTTTACTGTTTGCTTGTCTCTGTGCTAGTTCGCTCTTCTTGGATGTCTGTGTGCGTATGTGGTCTGTATTTTGAGTTTCATACTTAACTTGCAATTTATCAATCTTTGAAATAACGTGATCAACCGGACTATGCGTTAATTGTGTTTTGACCGACTGTCTGTGTTGCTTTACATGGTTCCAAATTTTTTTTGCTAAACCCTGTTTGTCTGGTATGCTTCTCTCTCTGTGTCCCCTGTTGTATCTGTGTCAGTTCCCCCTACTTGGGTGTCTGTATATACATCTGAGGTTATGTGGTTCCCCTCTCTCCCAAATTTAGCTCTTCTGTACCTGATGATGGCTGCTTGTGTTGCAACCAAAACGTCGTATGCTATTATGTTATTTTATTATTTCTTATTTATACGTGACTTTACCGAAAAAACCAAAGAGTACATTTAGGCTGGTCGGCTTCCACCACCTTGACTGGACCATGCCAGGGTTTGTACTGTATGGAGGACGTGCCGATAGGTACCTGTGGACAGTGCCGCCAAGCCCTGTCACCAGGGGCCCACGGCTTGCCCGATACACGACGACCCCTCAACCTTTTTATTTTGATTTAAAGCTTTCGTGACTGCAGGGATTCACATACGTGACTTTACCGAAAGAACCAAGAATATGGACCCCTCAACCGTTCATTGGCCAGCTGCCGTGCGGACGAATGTGCTCTGGAGGCCTCGCACGCCTCCGAGACGCGTTGAAGGGTGAACCGCATAGGGTCAGAGATGGCCGCCTTGGCCTTAGTAGGGCTCACTTTAAGTTGAACCTCAATGGGGGGGTTAGGTTCCCAGCCGTACATTACGAAGGTGAGTAACTAGTGTGGCCATTCTGTAGGCCGCCAGCACCCCAGGGATACGTAGATCCCAATCTTTTTGTGACTCATTGACCTGCTTGACTCAACATCGCTACCAGAGTCCTATTAAGCCTCTCCACTATCCCATCTGTTTGGGAATGGTAGGGCGAGGTGCGAACCTTCTCGGTGCCCAGAAGGTTGCACACATTCTTCAGCAGCCTGGTGGAAAAATGTATCCCTTGGTCAGTAAGGAGGCGCTCTGGGGCCCCCTTGTCCCCGGGGTGTAGTGGGGAAGGGACCCAATATATCAAGAGTTACAAGCTCATTAATGCGAGACACGTTAATTGATTGCAAGGGCGAACAGCATTTTACAGGTGGCGGTTTTCGGCGAGCACACTGTGCGCCACTCTTGATAATATTTGCAACGTCCACTGCCATGCCGAGCCAAAAAAATCGACTTTAAGGACGGCGATAGTTTTATGCATCCCCAAGTATATCAGCCGCTCATGAACGGCCACGATGAACTGCCCCTGAGGCATGTAGGCACAACGATGCTGTAGCGCTGCAGCCCGCCGTCCCAACACATCAGCAAGCCCCTTTTGAGGACCACGGGGGCAACCCTTCGCCAGCCCGAGCTATCCCCAAGCACACCAACACGGCGGCGCATTCTTAGGAGGAAAGTTTCCCCACCCTGGAGGCGCCGCCACTCGGAGTAGGACAACCCCAAGGCAGCATCACAAGGGACTTGGGCATAGGGGGTAGGCGCCGACACCGCCGCACCAATTGAAGAGGATGACTGCACGTCCGGAGAGCTACAGCGGAGCGGACCCAATAGACAGGCACAATGGCCGCCCGGAAGAAGTCGCGACAACGGGTCGGCGTTAGTGTGCCGCGTTCCCTTATGATGTGAAACTCGGAAAGAATAATCCTGAAGGATTTACAACCAGCGTGACAGCTGTCCCGACGGTTGGTCAACACGCAAAGCGTATTGGAGGGCGACATGGTCAGATCGCACCTCAAAAGTTCTGCCATATAGATAGGACTGGTACTGCTGTACGAAAAATGACTATTGCGAGCAGTTCCCGGCGCGTTACACAATAACGCTGCTCGGCCGGTGAGAGCACTCTGCTCCCATGCGCCACCACTCTTTCGACGCCGTTTACCACTTGTGACAACACAGCACCGATGCCCGTATTGCTGGCATTGGTGTCCAGAATGAACGGCAACGAAAAATCTAGGTATCGGAGGGGAGGGGCACGCACCAAGCCGTCGCGAAGGGCAACAAAGCCAGCCTCCTCCTCCGCACCCCACCCAAACTTCTGCCCCTTTGCCGTGAGAGTGTGGAGAGGCTTGGCAATGGTAGCGAACCCGGGCACAAAGCAACGGTAATGAGAAGCGAAGCTGATAAAACTGCGGACTTCACCCACCGACTTGCGGGTGGGCCACGTGCGCACGCATGCAGTTTTATCGGGATCAGTCGCAATACCCGATTCGCTAGCAATGTGGCCGCGGTACCGCACCGACTTTTGTAACAAATGGCACTTTCGTGGTTTGAATCTTAGATTAGCCTGTCTTATTTTGAGAAAAACAGCACGCAGCCAGCCAAGGTGTTCCTCAAATGTGCGACCAAACACAATGACATCGTCCAAATATATCAGACAGGAGTCCCACTGGAGTCCCACAAAAACCAACTCCATCAACCATTTGAAAGTAGCCGGGGCCGAGTGAAAGCCCATTGGGAGTCTGTTGAACATGAACAGGCCTTGCGGCATTCGAAAAGCCGTCTTAGGCCTGGAGCAATCATCAAGAGGCAGCTGCCAGAATCCCAAAAGCAGATCAAGCGTAGAGAAGAATTGCACCCCCGCCAATGTGTCCAATGAATCATCTATACGGGGCAGGGGATACACGTCTGCCACAGAAACTTTATTGAGTTTGCGGAAGTCGACGCAAAAGCACAGACTCCCATCATGCTTCTTCACAAGCACTATTGGGGCACCCCATGGACTCGTGGATGGGGATATAATGTCAGAAGCCAACATTTCGTTGACAGTGACCCGTACAAGTTCCTTCTCAGCCAGGCTCAGCCGGTAAGGGTTTTGCTGGATAGGGGGAGAGTCACCGATATCAATATGGTGGCTCAAAAGGGTGGTGCGACCCAGATCAAAGTTGCCCTGGCTGAAAATATCCCCGTATTCAACAAGCAATGCCCGCAACGCGGACCTTTGACTGCGGTACAGGTCCCGATTCTCAGCACAAGTCCGCACGTGCACGACATCACGCGACCCATCAATGGCTCCAACAAAGTCCCCCTGAACTACCGCGGCCGACGCGTGAGCGAGCACTATACCCGTCTGAATAACCGACGTGTCAGGGCCAACATTCAACACCTGAATAAAGGGCTGGTGATCCCGCGACACCAGCGTCTACGCCTCCACAAGCGCCATTGCTCAGGCCGTTCTATTAGCGGGAGCCAAAACGATACCCCCCTTGGTGGCGTCGCGAGCGAGCGGCTTACGCAACCAGAGGGGGACGAGCATCTGCCCCCTGGGGGAATCGTGACCATATCCGTAACAAGCACCTGTACATATGCACAGACCTTGTCCGAATCAGCGGGCGATGATAAGAATGCAATCCGCCACCCCGAAGGCAACTCTAAACACCTGGGGTCCATGAGAATTTTGAGGGGCATCTTCCCCAACAAACACGGCACCACCAGGGATTCACAGACCAGAATGGGCCCTTGCAACGTAATGCCCCGATGGATACCTCCCCCACTATCTGTCCCAAAATTCCCAGCGAACCCCCGTTAGCCGCGAAATAGGGAATGGAGATGGAACGCAACAACTCAGAAATCTTGGTGGCGGAAGCGCCAGTGTCAACCAGGATCCGCACTTCAATGCCCTGAATGGTACCAAAGACTGTAGATGACCCGGCGGCCGCGGCCACGACTCGACGGGCCATTTGCGACTACTGGTCACGCCCGAAATGCTAACTCTCACCCAACGCCGTGGAGCCTTCGCGCGGCACAACCGGACGAGGAGGAGTAACGACTGTACGCAGATCAACACGATCGAAAGATGGGTGAGGTGGGAATGAGGGCCAAATGTGTGGTGCACCGCAACTCGCCTGGGGACTCTTGGAAGTCGATGGCGGACAGGGAGACATGGACGGCAGCCTAAAACGTCCCCGGCGTAGTGCCCGGCACTCCACAGCGATGTGTCCTGGCCACCCGCAATTGAAGCAGACGCCACGAGTTGAGCCCGGGTGGGGAAGGTAACGTGGAGGCCGGTCGTGTCTCCATTGGCGCTCGGCAGTGTGCCTCCGAACTCCGGCGCTGGCCATGGCGGCACTAACTGGGATGGACTCATCCTCTTCGGAAGTCTCACGCCCATCCGCAGGTGCAGCACAAGCCGCGAGGCCCGAGCGTTTCTTCAACCCGAGGTGAGACTGAATATACCGTGTAATAACGAGGGACGTTGGATCATCATCCTCCGAAGCAGGTAGCGCGACATTCAACTCCTTTGCCCGCCCCAACAATCTGTCCATCACCAGGGAGTTGATGCCCGCCACCTTTAGTTTCTGGAATGCTGCCTGAGCCAGCGACAAAAGGGCGCTTCTGAAGGCGAGGGGCATCTAGGTTTCCCCCTGCCGTCGTTCCACGAACCTATTCCGAACACTGGACGGCGGGTCGTAGACGGTGGCCATCTCCTTGAAGGCCAATGCCAGTGTGGAGCGCCGTGCAGGTGGAATGGCACAAAATGCCGCCAACACGTCATCATCGAGAGATGTGGGTGCCTTTAAAGCCTCTTCTTCCATCCACCTCGCCAAGGTGCAGCTCGCGGAGAAGCGGTATTTAAACGCCTCCCAATCCCTGCCAGCTGCTGTGAATTCGCGCACGAACAGAGTCAGCGATGCAGCACAGGGACGTCCCACAGCGCAGCTGGTGGGTGTTGGGAATTGGCGGCCTCCCTGCTGCATGTTCCCACCAAAATGGCTGCCGCCAGATCCGGCGCCGTTGCCACGTGGTCCCACGCTCCTCCGTCGACGGCTCCCCGACGTCGAGCTTGGTGACCAAGTCAGCTGCGGCGCCCAGCAGCTCAGCGAGGCGGGTGCTTGCCGCCCGACGATCCTCTGACAACGACGGGTCCGCCGGCCAGACCGCGCAGCCCTGCTCTGCCGCCGGTGAAGCATCAGCGGGGCTCTCCGGGGCTGCCATTCCCGGGGCTGTCGGCGAGATGATGTTTACGTCATCGTCTTCTTCTCCCGAGGAATGCCTTGTAGGTTGCCTATGGCGTGTAAGCATCGTGCCTCACTCGAGGTAAATTAAACCCTTGTGATTGCCACTTCTGACACCAAATGAAATGATTCGATAGAGGCGCACACACTGAACTTTGGAGGCAACACTATGTATTACTTCAACGCTACGTTAACTCGTAACAGTACACATAGGGTGGTGACCACCGACCTATCCCCGCTAACAGACACTATCACTCGCTAACACTCGCTAACACTGACACTCTGATACGACTAGCATGGCCAAGCCAGGAGGGCTACTGGGTGGCCATGCTGACTTGAGGCTTGACTCTTCTTCTTCATGAGACATCTTCATCTCGGACCCGAGCAGCCCCGCACCAGGTGCGGAGCCCGCTTATATGCGCCTCGGTGTGTCCGGGCCACACCCCGGCCACGCCCACCTTTGAAAACTCTCGAGAAGGCTCTTCTTCTGTCCACGTGGCCCCCAAGATGCCCTCAGGGCCCCCGGCCCCCACCTTGATCTGGTCACGTGTCCAGCCGGGTTCATCCAGAGTGCCACGACCTCACACAAACCCCGTGGTACTGTCCCACGGCCTCCAAACCCCCCCGATCCGGCCGTGACGTCATTCCCGCATGCCGATGTAGTGACGTCATGTGTGTGTGTATGGACCCGCGCGGGAGTGATGCTCCCCCACGTAGTGACGTCACGCGTGTGTGTAGGCCCACACGGTAGTGGCGTTACAAGTCTCTACACTTATATGGTGGTCAGCTGAGGGCAGTATAGCAACAATCCATTGTTCGTCTATACTCTATAGTCTATGTTCTCTGCCTTCACGCATGGGGAGATCCGCATCCGGCAGTGGATTGACAAACTGATTGTATATTTTACAATTACATTGACATGATTATGCATCCCAGACACACACTGCCAAGGTAAAATGACAGTCAGACTTGTCACCTCCAATGCCTTCATACAAGAGATTCTAACAAATAAACAATGTACGGTAATTTATTTATCGATGAAAGCCTCACTGTTCTTTTTTAGGACGGTTCTGAAAAATTGGGGTGCCTGGTCAATTATTTTTTATTACCGTTTTGCCTATGGGAGGACATTGGAGTACGCAAATAAAACCCACCGTGTGTATGAGGGCATAGTACAGTTTCGTTTAAAAAAACAACTTGCTGTACTGCCATCTCTATGTACAACCACAATACTTGCAGGTAACAACAGCACACTCACCCCTCATCACACTGCAGGTCACAACACTTCTCTCTGCTTCTGCCCTTATGCTGCCTCCCATCGTCTTTTTCCCCAAGCTCTTATAACCATGCTCAATTTAAGACACCTGTCAACTCTTATCTATTACAACTTTGAAAGTGCTGTCTCTTACTGGCCACTTGAGGTTTTGGGCCTTTGAGTCTATGTTCATCAACTTTGTTTAACAATAAATCTCCTGAGAATGTAATAAATCTTCGTGTGATCCTCCAACCCTTGCCTCCAAAGCTCTGGCAGTGCATAGCCACCACGCTCGACTGTAAAAGAAGCACAGTTCATGCTTTCAGTGAAAGAGTGCAACTGACGCAATTGGGCAGATGCAGGCGGCATGTGGGGGATACGCGCAGACCCAGCTAGCCCATTGTGGAGGCCCGAGCATCTACATTTAAATTGAATTAGCAGCGTCCGAGCATGGAGAGCGAGTGATGGCTAGGTCTGCGAAATAAAGGAACAACATCATCAGCTGCACGGCGGTGGTGTGCGGCCCCGCCATCGCTTCTTAATCTCTGTATATTGTTGATTGCGAAATAAAAAATGAAAATATAATCGCGTTTATATCCATGCCTATATGTGAATTCACATTCGAGGTTTTTGGCACCAAGAGATTTAATTTGTTTGGTTGGGCGCTGGCTCCGAGATGCAAATCCAGGCAAGGGAAAAATTATCACAGAAACACGGTGGAGATTTTGATTTGAAGCTTTCGTGACTGCAGGAATCCATACTCTTTGGTTCTTTCGGTAAAGTCACGTAGGTATAAAATAAAATAAATCACGATGTTTTGGGCACAACACAAGCGTCCGTCATCAGGTGGGAAAGCATGGTCTGCTGCTGAGGCAGACTGTTTTAAAAGGTTTGAAATGGGTGTAGCCTAAGGGTCATAAAGAGAAGTGGCCGGGGCTAGTGATGTTAATGTGAGAAATTAGCATGTAGCTTAGAAAAGAAGGAGAGCAGCCTCCTAGATGAGGGCACGGAAGTGGCTATGTTAATGTGAGAGATTAGCATGATGTTAATGTGAGACATTAGAGGGTTGGAGCACGTACACCAAGCCCTCAGGATGAACGGATACTCAGACCGTACAATCCGCAAAACTGTCTCCCCAGCCATGTGGAGACAACCTTCTGAGGATCCAACCAAAACCATCACTTTACCGTACATAGCAGGGGTTACCAAAAAATATTTCCAAAATCTTAAATAAACACAAGATCCAGGTTCGTTTCAATACAGTACACAACATCCGTGATTTAATCCCATCTGTAAAAGATGTGATTCCTGACATGCAATACCCTGGTGTCTACAAACTGAGTTGTGGTTGGGGCAGCAGTTACATTGGGGAAACGAAACGACATGTCTCGGACCACGTCAGTGAACACAAGGCAGATCTGAAACACGGTAGGACCAATACCTCTGCCGTTGCCGATAATTGTTTTAACGCTGTGGGCTCACACGAAATAGATTTTTCCAAGACGAAGGTACTCTGCAAACCTACCAGCTACCTTCAGAGATTTGTTCATGAGGCCATCCAGATATATAAACACAGACACAACTTCAACCGAGAAGATGGGTACAAACTGAGCAATCACTGGAAGGACGTTATTAGCCAGGTAAAGTCTTAACTGACTGTGATGTTTCCATCCTACCTGCCTATGTCAGCTGTTATTTCGACTCTCTGTGTGTCTCTCTCTATGCCTCTCTCATGCTCACATGTCCGTTGCATTGCACTCTATTGCCTTTAGATTGCACTGTCATGTTCACATGTCTTTTGGATTGCACTCTCATACTCACAGGCCCTTTGGATTACACCCGTTGGGTTGCACTCCCTTCGTCGAGGAGGCTGCTCTCCTCCTTTTCTACAGCTACATGCTAATGTCTCACATTAACATCATGTTAATCTCTCACATTAACATAGCCACTTCCTTGCCCTCATCTAGGAGGCTGCTCTCCTTCTTTTCTAAGCTACATGCTAATTTCTCACATTAACATCATGTTAATCTCTCACATTAACATAGCCACTTCCTTGCCCTCATCTAGGAGGCTGCTCTCCTTCTTTTCTACAGCTACATGCTAATTTCTCACATTAACATCATGTTAATCTCTCACATTAACATAGCCACTTCCTTGCCCTCATCTAGGAGGCCGCTCTCCTTCTTTTCTACAGCTACATGCTAATTTCTCACATTAACATCACTAGCCCCGGCCACTTCTCTTTATGACCCTTAGGCTACACCCATTTGAAACATTTTAAAACAGTCTGCGTCAGCAGCAGACCATGCTTTCCCACCTGATGATGGAAGCTTGTGTTTCGCCCGAAACGTCGTGATTTATTTTATTTCATACCTACGTGACTTTACCGAAAGAACCAAAGAGTACGGTGGAGATTACACGTGAAGGGGCCACGGTAGCCAGCCAGCATCGCTCAGGCCGCTTGTTTGCCAATATGTTGCTACGAGTCGTATATTTTTAGTTGGGCGTGGTGGCTATGCCTGACAATAACCCCGCATTTTGGAGGCAAGGGTTGGTAGATCACGTAGAGATTTTTGAAACTCCGAAACCAGCTAGGCAGCCATGTGGTGAATTAATTGTTCAATCCATCTGCGTGAATCTCTGATTGTTATCACCACGTATGCATTGGCTTTCTCTGGGTATTCTGGTTTCCTCCCACATGCAACACACGCATCAAAGCAATTGGCCGAACATACCGAGGTATCAGACCCTCCTGAAAGAGTCCAGACTCAGTGAGTCTATCCCACATAAATGAAAGACATTATTGTTGTGTTTAGACAATTGTCTTCTGGCTGACAGGTATGATTATTTATTTATGACTGCAAGTTTGTACCAGTTTGGAGCAGTTCATGTGCCGGAGCTAGATCTGATTGCTATGTCGCAAGACAGTGAACGGTAACAAAAGTGTGTGGAGACCTTCATCCAGCAGTGGAGAAATCATGACTGATGGTGATCATGAATTATTGTGTACCAATACAGGTGCATGCTCGTGGATTGCCGAGATGCTTCACGTCAGGTTGTCTTCGAATCTAAAGTTACGTGCCCAAGGACAGATCCATAGCTATCCCGCCTGTGCCTATGCCCCCACCTTACCTCTGCTGCAGGGCTCTTGAGCCATAACTCGTGGAAGTGTAGCCAAGAAGGTGTTATCTTTTCTCCCTTATCAGTGTTTTTAGGTGACACAATAACCGGATAAGTTTAACGTTATACTCATGACGATTGTGTGAGAGTGCAACCAAAACAACAGATGCCTGTAGCCCCCACCCTCTCTGCCAATGTGGTAATACTCCTCTAGTTTTTGTTTTGTGTGGAATTTATGGTTTTGTAAATGAAGGCTCAAATATAAATGTGTCATTGTTATCTACCGTTGCTTCTCAAAAGGGGCAAGTGTGGTGCAGCCTCCATTTGCGTGAGTCCGACCCTTAATTGTTGTTGTGGCAGACAGCCACACGCAATTCTGACTGCACATGTCTGGACAAATGTACTGTCTCATACAGCGAGCAGCTAACGACACCACCTCCCCACATGGAAATTGAATAAATAAGCAGACAAGATGCCTCCTTGCCATGTCTGTCCACATACAAAATATAAAAATAATGTTTCATTTCCCATCAACCGCACGACCATTCTGGGAGTGCATAATGGCAGCAGCATTAGTTGAACGCAATCAAACGTGAGAATGGTTTTGGCATTCAGTGTCTCATCAGCAGTCAGGCTTACTGAAACTAATGCTGGTGAACTGCCAAATATTTGTAGGCAATGACTCTCTACGTTAGCTATAGGTCCTAGTTTGACAAACAGCTATAAAATGCACAACGCTAAATTATCACTCGAGTCTTTTTGGAAAATATAAATAACAAAATAAATGGAAAAGGTGACTGGTTTGTGTATCATCTCATGCCAAGAACAAAAGAAACAAAACGACGAGGGATTGTTTAAATTTTTTCATCCTGAAAACGAAGTGGTTTTATATTGGGGGTATTATGATTTTTTAAACGAATATAATTCATTATTTGTGCTAATTAGCGCTACCAATAAGACCACATAATTAGTCATTGTTGTTTAATAAAAAATGGAAAATGGAAAATTCTGTGATTAATTTATATTAAACTTTCTTCCAGAGCCAAAGTATGAGAACAATGTACTGGGGAGCACAATTGACTGCATTTAAATGAGGCCGTGTGTCCATCTGAGATAACGCGTTTATAGCTTCCCAGGTGCCACCTCTTCACACACGCTACTACCCCCGGCATGGTCGCTGTGTCATTGCCTGACGCTTGCCCTCCCCTCTCTCTTTCATCCGGACAAAAGTAAAAATAGTCGCGACCCAGCCTGTGATGCATTCGCTTCGCAGATGGCTTGTAGGCAGCTATAACGGAGCTTGGGAAGGAGTATGGCTCTGCGCTATATCACCACCAAGACCAGGTACACCGTTGCCCTGCTGTTGGTCCTTGAGTTAAAAGTGGACATATATGTTTGATTACATCTATAATAGTTGTGGTGTGATGATGAAGATGAAAACAAATATCTCTCAATAAAGCGACAATAGCATGAGGGTGACTGATAAAACATTGCAATTCAGTCATCAGTAAATGTATCACAAAGCAAAAAGAAATATTCTCAACTCGTACAATCAACAACGTCGTGAAACATATTTGTCTGCTCTCTAGGTCAGATAATGTTCTCTCAAAAACGACCTTGCATTTTGGAAAGAATATTGTTTTTTTGCTGATTGTTTGGTTTTTTAGTCATTATTGTCTGACTTTTGGTTCTTAAGTTGTATGCAGAGTGACAGCCATGTTTCATTAAATCGATACTTGAGAAAGATGCAGCCCAAAAACAACAAACATCTCGTATCTTATAATTGCGCAACTAAGCTGCGTGACGTGGGTTGCCTCCCACCAGATGGTTGCCTTGGAAATAAAATAAATACTTAGTCATTATACAATATGAGTGCCACTAATGATGTTATTGTGTTGTGTATCGTATATATTTCTGCATCGAACGAGGGCCCATATCTAACAGAGGTCCTTGTCTAGGTATGACTGTACATGTATGTTGAACTTGTTTCGCACCGTACATAGCCAACCGTGCTAATCATGCTAATGCTCTAAACATTTGCCAGTTCATCAGCATTGCTTCAAGCAAACCTAACTGATGATGAGATAATGAATGTCAAAACCTTTCCAGAGCTTGTTTTTGTTGAACCAATGCTGTCAATTTATGCATTCACAGAAGGCTGTGTGGATGATGGGATGTGTAAAATGTGCTTGTATATTTAACGTGGAGGAAGAGATATGGGAAGGAAGCATAGTGTCTGCTTATTTATTCACGTACGGTCAGGATTGCTAAGGAGACAGTAGTGGCATCAAAACGTGTTGTGTGCCATTAAAGAGACAAACCATTGAAATCCTCGGTTCAAATCGGAGCAGCTGCCAATGATTAAAACGTTTCTCTTGTGTACTGTGTTGATGGTTTAAGTTCAGTGACCAATGATTGCATGCAAAAATATTACATTAAATTAGATTTTCAAGTTAATTTGACTAGATTCCGGCATTCAGAATTTGAAATATTGGTTGACTGTCATGCGAGCTTTTTCTGTAGCAGGCATGTGGAAAAGTGCTGCCTCCTAGTGTGGATAAGAGGTGACTAGAAATGATCTCAGAAATAGTTCTGTGATATCTTCTTTAGCGGACCGTTCTCTAATACATGGCAGTTGCACTGCTCTGGGAGAATTATGAATGGATTTCTCATCCCATGGCATGATACCCATAGCACAAATATACCAATGAACAAATTGCTAAAAGTGTTGGAATGACACTGCACAGATGCCACTGGTGTACTCAAATAATTTTAAAGCATGGTTTCACTTTTTGATTTAAAGCTTTCGTGACTGCATTGATTCATATTCTTGGTTCTTTCGGTAAAGTCACGTTGAAGGGAAACAATAAAATAATAAAATATATAAAACAATAAAATTCTCACGACGTTTCAACTGTAACACAATCAGTCATAATCAGGTGTGAAAACCAACGGCAAGAAACTTTTAAATGAAGTGGCGGTTTGTATTTATTTATTTTTAAACGTTAGCACCACGGATAGCGATTTGACAGTTTGTTTAGAAGGAAGAGTCCATCTATGTTCAGAAAAGAGGAGGGGGGAGACGAAAAATTAATATATGCTGTCTGAAAGCCACCGTAAGCGTGAACAATCAATTAAGACCCGAAATGATTTATCAAGTCCTTCCAATGATTGCTAAGCCAGAATCCATCTTCTCGGTTGAAATTGTCTCTGTGTTTGTATATGTGGATGGCCTCATGAATGAATCTCTCATGGTAGCCCGATGGCTCGCAAATAACCTCTGCTTTGGAGAAGTCATTGCAAGCCAGCTGGCTACCATGAGAGATTCGTTCATGAGGCTATCCACATATACAAACACAGAGACAATTTCAACCGAGAAGATGGATTCTGGCTTAGCAATCATTGGAAGGATTTGATAAACCATTTCGGGTCTTAATTGATTGTTCACGCTTACGGTGGCTTTCAGACAGCATACATTAATTTTTCGTCTCCCCCCTACTCTTTTCCGAACATAGATGGACTCTTCCTTATAAACAAACTGTCAAATCGCTACCTGTGGTGCTAACGTTTAAAAATAAATTAATACAAACCGCCACTTCATTTAAAAGTTTCTTGCCGTTGGTTTTCACACCTGATGATGACTGTTTGTGCTACAGTCGAAACGTCGTGATAATTTTATTGTTTTATATATATTTTATTATTTTATTGTTTCCCTTCAACGTGACTTTACCGAAAGAACCAAGAACATGTTTTCACTCTCAAAGTTTAAAACTCACGTCTTGCAGCTCAGAACGCACTGCCTAGTTGTGTGCAGTATTTACAACATAAGAGCTTCTCTCTTGTGGGATAATTTAAAGAAAAATATTACAAGTGGGTTTATATGGGCCCCACCCTGCCTTGTGCGCCCTCATGAGAAGAGCCTATTCCAGACTAACGGTTGTGGTGTTCCAGCGGTTGCCTCAAGCAGTGCTATTTATCTATCTTCAGTTGGGGACCCGGAGAAAAGCGTAGTGTAGTGGCTAAAGCAGGCACATCGGTCATCTTGAATGGCATAATGTCTTGCATCTGTGACGTACAATTTGTGGCCTACACATCCTACGAACACAGATTTAATGTATTTTAACGCATTAAATTTTTTGTTTATATTTGTCTCCGTTGCACCAAAGCGGTTATTCTCATAAAACAATTGGTCAATCCATCATCATCATCCGTTCACAACACTCCTTCCTGTCTTACAGTACGCTACACTCTTTACTGCAAAACAGATTAAACCTTACAGAGTCGTATATATTCAGATTTTTCGTATCTGAATATATTATCCTTTTACTCATACATTGATTTCCAATTGACCACCACTGTGCATTCACATTGGTCACTGCACGTAAAACAGCCAGGTGTATTGAAGACCCAGCACTCACTGAGTCACTCGCTCACCAGCGGTCAGTCGCCTCCTTATCATTCTTCAATTACTACTACAATGGTTACTGTTCCCGTCAACTTCACTTGTTGGTTCCGTTACCCATGTTGAGTGCTTAGTCTACTAAAGTGTTTAATCTTAACCATCTTGTGTTCAACCATCACACTGCAGGTCACACCATTTCCCTTTATGCTTCTTCCCTCGCACTGCTCGACTTTGGAATTCCATCCCATTGTCTAATTTCCCAAGCTCTTACAATAACCTCGCTCGATTCAAGGAATGTGCTATTTCTTTAAATGTATTACAACTTTGATAGTATGCAGATATGTATCAGGACAATTTCAAAGGGCTCGCATAATGCATATTGTACGTTGTCTGAGTAATCCCCCCCCCCCCCCACGTGGCGCAAAAGCGCAGAAGCGTGGTCACCACATATACGCCACTATATAAGGAACGAAACTGTAAGACTTCTCCACAAATCTGGCTATCGCCTGATGAAGCTAGTTGTAATCACTGGTGAAACGTCGTCCTCAGATTGTAAATGTTGTGGCTTGGCTCTCCAACACACCGGTGTGCTGTACCAGTGACGAATTGGCATGTTCTGTTACGTGACAAACCTTACTAGTTGGCTGTGTCGGGTGGTGACGGGTTTTTAACGACATTTACACATTTATAACATTTTTGACATGCGTTTTTCTGGATTTTTTTGTTGTTATTCTGTCTCTCACTGTTCAAATAAACCTACCATTAAAATTATAGACTGATCATTTCTTTGTCAGTGGGCAAACATACAAAATCAGCAGGGGATCAAATACTTTTTTTCCCTCACTGTATATATTTACGCGATCTAACCCAAAAAACCTATATTATGGAGTATGCAGGTATACATATTTAACTTCTTTCGCACCATACGTAGCCAACCGTGCTAATTGTAGGTGCGGTTTGTTGCTAGCTATTTTACGTTTTGGGCCTTTGGCCTGTCCTCAGCACCTGTGTTAAACAAAAACCATGCTCACTGGCACGTATAGTCTTCAGAGCCACGGGCAGCGCCTGCCTTAAAACCTTAGTCTTTAGCATTGTGGATAGCATCAACAAGGCTTAGTATTCAGCACCATGGACAGCTCGTACCTCAAATCTAAACCTTCAAGAGTATGCACTATACCCACTTTAACTCTCAGCCTTCAGTGCCATGGACAGCACAACTACAGGCAGTCCTGACTTAGTGCTCAAGATGCGTTCCTGGAGCAGTGAGCGCAAATCGAATCAACGCTACAAAGAGGTCATTAAACCATCGTATATATGGGGATGTGTTTCCAACAGCATTATCTATTTTGTATGAGCAATACATGAGGGCTTTTTTGGCATATTGCTAATAATGCTAATAATACAGATGGTAAACGTTTCGTAATAAAAAATAACAATGCTTTAAAACATCAGAAAGTATTATGTTCTGTACTCACGAGTGCATTCTACTGGGACTCCTGCAAGGCAGCGGTGGGATAAGATGTTGGAGCTGCTGTGCTTACAACCCGGTCCGTCGTGATGCCCTCAGTCAAAATGTCTGTGGTGAGGTTTATTTTAGGTAGACCCTGAGACTCTATCCTGATCTCGTGAGTTTTCACCAGGCTAAACGCACTGTAATAACAAAAAGCACAATTAGATTGTTTTAATCATGACCACGAATCGTGACAAATCACTGTGGGTGGGGTCTGGTTGGCTCAGTGTGCTCCGCACTTATTGGCTGAGTGAATGATGGGGGCGGGTACGTTTCTTCAGGCTGCATGTTGTCACTCATCGGCACTGCTTAGATATTTTCATTTAATTTTTTTGTAAAAATGTCCTCTACAACAAAGAGCACTGTATCGAATCAGCGTTCTACGGGGTCACACTAAGCGAGGTCTGTCTGTAGGTCTGTCTGTAATTTGTTTATACATTGTTTGTATTTTAAACCACACGTTATTTTGTATTGCCTATACACTGCGGGCAAATGCTTCCTTTTGCCAGTTTTTTGCAAAAACGCATCCATTTATATTTTATCAACAGCAAAAGAATCATCCAGGTTATGTTTTTTTTGTCAATACATGGATCTGGCTATATATATATCACGAATAGGATTCATTAATAAATTGCTTAAACAACAGCACGCACTTATCGGTACAGTGTGAGCATTCCTTGTGACGCAGTCTATTTCACAAATCAAACGCAACTCCGCAATCCATTCGTATTTCAGGCACGCACAGACATGGCACATTGCCCTGTTGGAGACAAAGTCTGTACTGGCCACTCTGGACCAGGCTCCAGATTCCAGAAAAAAGATCCAGGCTCGAGCTGTGTATTGTCGGCCAGCTCGGCTACCTTTTTCACTCGATCGGTTTGGTGAGATTTCAGTAATCGGGGTTTTTGAGTTGCACATCTGCTCGGATGATTACACGCAGACGAATTCAATATTTTCACAAGCTCTTTTCTGTGCCTATCTTTAATACAGCAGGTAGCAATTACATATAGCATGTCTATGCGGCTCCCGCGGGAAGCCTGGATTATGATGTTCATGTAGTATGGGCAGGTGGGCTCACCGCCATAATGATAAGCACTTTAACAGTATCCCATGGTAAACATTTACCATGGCAATGAATAGTCAGACTTAGTGACGCCACTGCAGTAACAATTGTTATAGAAACTGTAACTGTCTCAAAGATAGAAAATCATATTAGGCGCGTGGTATGACTGCTGATGTAGCAGAGGTTGGGGTTATGGTTAGAATAAAGGTCAGGACTTATAATAAGATGTGTATTAGGATTGGAGTAAGGACTTGGGTTATGGCGTGTGTTGGAATTAAGGACAGGATAAGTGTGGTGGATGGGATTAGTTCAAGGATTAATGTTAGTAGTCAGGTTAGTGCTAGAGCTAGGGTTATAGTTGGGATTATGATTACTGTTCTAACTCGGGTTATGGAGTATGTTCAGATTTAGTACAATACTTTGATTAGTAAGGTTTGCCAAGTAAACAGAACATGCCAATGCGTTACTCGTGTAATTAACCGTCTTGCTCGTCGGGAGTATTGGTTTATTCCAGCACAGTTCACCAGGCGCATGTCCAATGTCTCTGTCTCCACCGGGTCTGGGTATTCCCGCGTCGCCCACGCAGACGAAGAGGTGGAGGAGGACGAGTTGTGGAGTCGCCCATCGCTTCAGATGCGGCAGCAGCGACACGCAGAGAGGAGAGCATCTCGAAGCAGTTTGTCCTCACTCCCCCTCCCCTCATATCTTTCCCTGCTTTCTCAATTCTCGGTCCACAACATTTACAATCTGAAAACAACGTGTTAAACTTTATTATGTTTCGTCATTTGTTAGAATTTGGGTTATGCTTAGAAACGTTATTACATTTAGAGATAGTTGTGTGGTTGTTAGCATTTCAGTTTATGTTAGAGCTTTGATTAAGGTAGGGATTATAGCAATGGAATTCTGGTTATGGTAAGGGATAGGGCAAGTGTTAGTTAGCACAAGAAACCCAACACCACCCCAAGGAATTCGGGCGATTTCACGTTTACCACTGGTAACGCTTTCAGCACGCATCCATCACGTGATGAGTAACACTGCACTCCTTGCTCCAGTGCTCCGAGAAAACCCCGTCTCCCCACCCTCACCCTCCTCCGTGGCCACAGAACACTGGGTGTTTCCATTTATTTTCATCTCCATTGCTAAAAATAACTTGCAACGGGTGCGCAACGGGACGAGGGATGGAGGGAATTGCACTCCTCAGCACAACCCCACGTCATCATACATCAACGTGTCACCGCTGGTGCGCCGTGTATCCCTGTGTGGTGATGTTACCATGAGAATGATTCCACATGTGCATAAATGGAAGTACTATGACCAAATCAACATTAATTTATATAGAACATTTCATTAGGTGCCATTCTACGGTATGCTATATATGTATCAATTGACACCCTAGACAGACACCCATCTCAGAAGTAGAATCAGAAAGGGTTTTATTCGCCATGAAAGTTCACACAGACACGGAATTTACTTTGGCAGGATGGTGCATACATTCAACATATAGGAATCTAAAATCTTAAATAAGTGGTAAACAAGTCTTACTATAATAAGGGTTTAAAGTCTAACAAACACCAAGGGGCTAAAGTATATAAAATTGAATAAATATCAAATATAAAATAGCTATAAGATACAATCTAAAAAAAATACAAATATGGTAACATAGTTAATATTGGCAAGGTGTCATTTTGTTGATAAAATGTTAAAGTCAGTGTAAGCCCTTGGCCTTATTTAAGAGGCCAGCAGCGGATGGGAAGAAACTGTTTTTGTGGCATGAGGTTTTGGTCCTGATGGACCGCAGCCTTCTGCCGGAGGGGAGTAGCTGAAACAGAGAGTGTCCAGGGTGGGAGGAATCGGCCACAATCTTCCTCACTCGCCTCATGGTCCTCGTGGTGTGCAGGTCCTCGAGGGTTGGTAGATTGCAGGCAATCACCTTCTCAGCAGTGTGGATGATAGGCTGCAGTCTGCTATTGTCCTTGGCAGTGGCAGCAGCGTACCAGATGGTTATGGAGGAGGTGAGGATGGATTCAATGATTGCTGTATAGAATTGCACCATCATTGTCTTTGGCAGGTTGAACTTCTTCAGCTGCCATAGGAAGTACATCCTCTGTTGTGCTCTCTTGGTGAGGGAGCTGATGTTCAGTTCCCACTTGAGGTCCCGGGAGAGAATAGTGCCCAGGAAGTGGAAGGACTCTACAATTTTGACTGGGGAGTCGCACAGGGTGATGGGGGTGAGTGGGGCTGTATTCTTCCTGAAGTCCACAACCATCTCAACTGTCTTTAGAGCATTTAGCTCTAAGTTGTTCTGGCTACACCAGGTCACCATGTTGTCAGCTTCCCACCTATAGTCAGACTCATCCCCACCAGAGATCAGCCCAATGAGGGTGGTGTCGTCCGCAAACTTCAAGAGTTTGACGGACAGATGATTGGAGGTGCAGCTGTTGGTATACAGGGAGAAGAGCAGTGGGGAAAGGACGGAGCCCTGAGGAGTTCCGGTGCTGATGGACCTGGAGTCAGAGACTTCTGTTCCCAGCTTAACGCACTGGTTCCTGTCAGACAGGAAGTCTGTGATCCACCTGCAAGTGGAGTCGGGCACGTTCAGCTGGAAGAGCTTGTCCTGAAGCAGGGCAGGGATGATGGTGTTGAAGGCAGAGCTGAAGTCCACAAACAGGATCTTGGCGTAGAACGCTGGGGAGTCCAGATGCTGTAGGGTGAAGTGGAGGGCCATGTTAACTGCGTCATCCACAGACCTGTTGGCTCTGTAGGAAAACTGAAAGGGGTCCAGGAGAGGGTATTTGATGGCTTTGAGGTGTGCCAGGACTAGGCGCTCAAAAGACTTCATTACCACAGATGTAAGGGCGACCGGTCTATAATCATTTAGTCCTGTTGGCCTTAGCTTTTTGGGCACAGGAATGATGGTGGAGGACTTGAGACAGGCTTGTACATGGCATGTCTCCAGGGAGGTGTTAAAGATGTTGGTGAACACCGGAGACAGCTGGTCAGCGCAGTGCCTGAGGGTGGCTGGAGAGACAGAGTCCGGCCCAGCTGCTTTGTGTGGATTCTGCCTCTTTAAAAGTCTATTAACTTCTCCCTCCTGAAAGGAGAGAGTCGTCTCTCTATTATGGGTGGGGGATGGGGCATCTTGGGTGGGAAGGGGTAGTTCAGGACAGTCCAATTGTCTTTCAAATCTGCAGTAGAACTCGTTCAGGTCATTGGCTAGGCGGGAGTCGTTAGTGGTGTGGGGGGCTCTGGGTTTGTAGTTGGTGATCTGCCTGAGCCCTCTCCAGACAGAAGCAGAGTCGTTAGCAGAGAACTGGTGTTTTAGTCTCTCTGAGTACAGTCGTTTAGCCTCTCTCACCGCCTTGTTAAACCTGTTCTTCGACTCCTTGAATCTGTCTCTATTTCCACTCCTAAACGCTTCCTCCTCCAACCTCAACCTTCTGAGCTTTGCTGAGAACCAGGGCTTGTTGTTGTTGAAGTTCACCCTGGTACGTGTTGGGATACAGCAGTCCTCACAGAAGCTGATGTAGGACGTCACAGCCTCTGTGAGTTCATCCAGACTATTGGTAGCAGTCGTGAACATATCCCAGTCAGTAGAGTCCAAGCACGCCCGCAAATCTTCCACAGCCTCACTGGTCCACTGTTTAGATGTCTTCATAGCAGGTTTACAGAGTTTTAGTTTCTGCCTGTATGCAGGAATCAGGTGGACCATGGCATGGTCAGTGTGTCCCAGTGCTGCTCGGGGGACGGCGTGGTAGGCTCTACTGACTGTAGTGTAGCAGTGATCCAGAGTGTTCCCTTCTCTGGTTGGGCATTTAATGAATTGTATATATTTGGGGAGTTCGTGGCTGAGATTACCTTTGTTAAAGTCGCCAAGTACGATAACCAACAAATCTGGATTTGCTCGCTCCACACTCAGAATCTGGTCGGCGAGCATGCGTTGGGCCTCTTTAACCTGAGGACACGGTGGCAAATAAACTCCAATCAAAATGGGCGACACGAACTCGCGAGGCGAGTAAAAAGGTTTACAGGTTATGAAAATGTATTCAAGGAGCGGAGAACAATGTTGCAGAATCACTGTGACATCTACACACCAGCCACTGTTAATGTAAAAACAAATACCACCGCCTTTCGTCTTGCTGGAGAGTGCTGTGTCACGATCCGATCTTACAAAGTGGAATCCTGCCAGTTGTAGCGCAGTGTCCGGAATCAAATCACACAGCCATGTCTCCGTGAAGCACAAAACAGAAGATGAAAGAAAGTCTCTTTTTTTCACCATCAGTAGCTGAAGTTCGTCCATTTTGTTGCACAGTGAACGCACGTTGGAGAGGAAAAAGCTCGGAAGCACTGTTCGGATCCCGCGTCTTCATAGCCGTACGAGAGCCCCCGACCGTTTACCCCTTGGGCGGCGTTTCGCTGCTTGAGAGTTGTTTCCCTGATATTTAAAAGTTCGTCTCTTGTTAGGGAACTCCGAAAATCTTGGCAAAACACTGAATTAACAGACAAAACAAGACAAAACAGGGCGCACCGACCGGCTGAGGCTACCATCATCGGCGCCATCTTCTCACCAGCACTGGTGTGCTGAACAGCAGGCCTCTCTCACCAGCACTGGTGTGATGAACAGTAGGCCCCTCTCACCAGCACAGGTGTGCTGAACAGCAGGCCTCCCTCACCAGCACAGGTGTGCTGTACAGCAGGCCCCTCTCACTGACACGGGTGTGCTGAACAGCAGGCCCCTCTCACCAGCACGGGTGTGCTGAACAGCAGGCCCCTCTCACCAGCACGGGTGTGATGAACAGCAGGTCCCTCTCACCAGTAATGTTGTGATGAACAGCAGGCCTCTCTCACCAGCACGGGTGTACTGAACAGCAGGCCCCTCTCACCAGCACAGGTGTGCTGAACAGCAGGCCTCTCTCACCAGCACAGGTGTGCTGAACAACAGGCCCCTCTCACCAGCACAGGTGTGCTGAACAGAAGGCCCCTCTCACTAGCACAGGTGTGCTGAACAGCAGTCCCCTCTCACCAGCACAGGTGTGCTGAATCCTGTCAAATCTCCAACCTTTAGATGGGTTGAACATGGTCAACACCTGGATGGGTGACCACCAGGGCTTGCTAAGTGCAGTAGACGAGCAGCTGCAATGTGGCCAGGAGATAGCAGCACAATGGATTTTCGAATCCGTCTGTGCGGAGTTTTAAACGTCACTCCTCGGTATGTGTGGGTTTTCTCGAGATACTCTAGTTTTTTGTTTTTACCGCTGAAGCCAAATACTCCTTTATAGAAATGGCCAAATATCCCAATATATTAGCACGCGTATGAAATAAGCTCTTAAGACTGAGTGAGGCTTTCCTGGATAAATAATCGGCATTGTTACCATTACTATACAATCAAACCCACCACAATACAACAAATAAGAGACCCACTGTGGTGCATTACAGCATCCCTCATGTGCGCGCCCTTCTTATCAATTGCACGTAATGAGCAACTCTCTCAATCACATTCTGCGGCCAATCACTCTACCAGACTGGCCACAGTCTGGTCGATTCACCTATACTGTGTTCAATCACGATACTGCTGGCCACACTCACTCAGACACTCATTCGCCTACACACCCACAGTCACTCACCACACTGCAGATCACCTCATTTCTCGTTCTTCTTCTTCTTCCCTCGCACTACTCCACCTTTGGAATTCATCTCATCGTATATTTCCCAAGCTCGTAACCTTGCTCGATTCAAGAAACGTGTTCACTCTTATCTATTACAACTGTAAGAGTCCTCTTCGTTGCTGGCCACTTGACGTTTTGAGCTTTTGGGCCTATGCTAATAAAGTGTTTGAAAATGATAGAACTCCTCACGTGCACAAAATGAACAAATGACATTTGCACAGAGTCAATGTTTCACCAAGATGCGACATGTTATCGGAATAATGCAAACGTCCCATGATGATCAGTTCCCCATGTGAGAGCACAGAATTAACACATCCAGTGTAACCTGGATATATAATTACACATGAAAACATGCAACAAACACGATCAGTATAACCATATAGCCTCTTGGGGCATAGCTGCTAGAGAGAACATCTTAAGGCTGACACGGGACACGAGTGATGGGTGACCGGCATGTTGCCCGACCACCTTTATTTCTCTGATGTTGATGTTGACACTTTACATACCGCACCAGGTACTTGTTTAAGGCTGAGTCTACGTAGGGGAGGCCGAGGGCCAGATCAGATATTCATCAGTGATGTTGACTGTGAATGGGAATCAAACTCAGGTTTTGCCGGATTCGTAATGCAGTGCGCTAACCAATGCACTACCATCCGCCACTCCATATTGCGCGCACGCAGCACACATGCAGCACGCTCACTGAGTCATTCACCAAAACAAATAGTGAACCCAAGAGAAGCTACTGCTGTGCTACGGTCGCTTTGTAACCGGGCAGGCCGCCAACTCGTCACACTAAATGAAATGAAATGTGGGCACCCTTTCTCATGCTGAACGGGACGTTTTCAAGTCGCCAATTTGCTCCGCTCTCATTAACTCTTCCACACATAGCGGCCTCCCTCCCTCTGCTTGGCCATTCCTTCTCTAGTCACACACCCTTCCATGCCGGTCACAAGTGTTTAAAGATCAAATAATTTGTATTAATGGGTAGAGGCTATTTAACATTTGTGGGTCGGTGGTGCCTGCCACGTGGCGCGTGATTTGGGCTCAGTTTCCAAAATTCCTTCCCACCACACATACATCTTTCACATATTTTAAATACGTAGAAATTAATTTGCTACGTTCCTTCCTTACTCCTGGTGATTGGTGAACATTTTCCACGAAACAAAGAGCAATGATTCAAATGAAGATATTGTTTGTATTTGCGTAGATATATACTGTGTATATGACATGCAGTGGTTTAGCATACAAACTGCATTTGTTTACTTCCAGGTGAACATGTGCAGTTTTTTTGTTATTTTTGCCTTTCATTTGAATTTGAAAGGCAGTTAATTGGTAAACTCGGAAAGTCGCAATGCGATGATAAGATAGGAATGGAATTGAGGAAACCTTCACACAGGTGAGCTCACATTCCTCGCAGCTCGTGGCCGTTCACCACTCGCCCTACCTTGCCAAAACATGGGGCAAACTTATAAAAACCACCCAGTTTATGACAGAATCATGCACCCTTGTGGAAAATTTATTTTACGAGCCACTATGTAGGCGAAGCAGATAATTTCCCCAAGATAAATTTCGATTTAAAGCTTTCGTGACTGCAATGCTAAATTCGCCTAGTTATTTCAATGCTAAATTCTCCTGTTTTGATTTGTACTAAGTGCCTCGGTGAATGTGTATGCTCTGACTTCAACGTAACTATTTCTGTAGCAGTTACAAGCGAATGCCTTAATTTAGCTATTTCAATGCTAAATTCTATGCTAATTCCTTTTAACAATGGGTGCCTCTGCGGAGGTGTATGCTTTAACTTTTAACATAGCTATTTCTGTGACCAGTCACAAGCTAATCATTCAGCCTTTTCAATGCTAAATTTTATGCTAATTCCTTCGTCAAGGCTCTTTGTTCCTCTCACACAGCTTAAAAGCCGTGATCTGAACGTGGCTCTCTCACTCCAGCGCTGTCCTACCAGACAGTCTCGCTCCCTTCACCTGATGAAGGCCGCTTGTGTTGTGGCCGAAACGTCGTGAGAATATTATTGTGTTATTTTATTTGATCAATTTATTATTTTATTCTCATTCTACGTGACTTTACCGAAAGAACCAAAGAAGATTCCCCAAGATACTTTTGGATATATATTTAGCCTGGGTCAACTCAGAATTTTTTTTAAAATCTGGGATTTGTAGTATAACCGTACACACAATGACCTAACTGCTCTGCGGGCAATGTCATTTGTAAGTAATAACAACCACTATTCGCCAATACGTGGTGATGGCGTCACCATGGCCCCTGTGCCAGGCCAGGTACACCCCGAGGCTACATGAAGTGTCAAAGGTTTGCGGACAGGGAGTCACAGGACAGACCCAGGTGCCATGGGTTGACTGACTGAGATGACCAGCAGATGCACCATCTGTGCTAGCCACTGTACTAACTTTCTGTAATTTATCTGCCTGGCACTGTTCTTTGTTATGAGCATCGCTCACTTACCCCAAATTCCCAGCAGTGACCTTTATGAGCCTGCTCTACAGAGGCCGATCTTGACACTGCTTTTACCAGTCATCGGCAAGCCCAAACAGCTCCAAATCCTGCTGTACCACATTAGCCCATCTCTTCTCTAGCCCATGTCGTTCCCGTTTAGCCCCTTCTATGCGCGCAAACATAAGCTGCTTGAGCATGCGGTGGCTGGGCATGTGGGCTACATGACCCAGCCAATGCAGCCTTGCCTGCCGGAGGAGCCCAATGATGGGATTGTGTCCAGATCTTTCAAAGATTTGTGAACCCCTCACACAATACAGTCTCGTGTCCAGGATGAATCATGGGCAGGCAATAAAGAATGTTTAAAATGGCACAGAAGGGAGGGCATTATCATATAGAAGGGAGGGCATAACTGTGGCTTGGAAGACCTGGATCTTCGTATGGAGTGATAGGCCAGGCAGCTTGCACACAGCGTTATGCAGCTGAGAAAATACAATACCACTCAACTGATTGAGTGAGACCACCGCTGCCAAACCGGAGCTGGTCATAAGCAGACTGCTAAGGTAAGAAATCATCTACACTTTCTCCAACAATGCCCCATCACTCATTGGGAGTGGACGGGGTAGAGTTTTTGATGACATAAAATATCCAGGTCGGTACTTTGTTTTTGTGGGACTGATGGTAAAGCTCAACTTCTTAGTGGTAAATTTTGATTTAAAGCTTTCGTGACTGCAGTGATTCATATTCTTGGTCCTTTCGGTAAAGTCACGTTGAAGGGAAACAATAAAATAATAAAACATATATAAAACAATAAAATTCTCACGACGTTTCGACTGTAACACAAACAGTCATCATCAGGTGTGAAAACCAACGGCAAGAAACATTTGAAAGGAGTGGCGGTTTGTATTTATTAGCGATTTGACAGTTTGTTTAGAAGGACGAGTCCATCTATGTTCGGAAAAGAGGAGGGGGGAGACGAAAAATTAATATATGCTGTCTGAAAGCCACCGTAAGCGTGAACAATCAGTTAAGACCCGAAATGGTTTATCAAATACTTCCAATGATTGCTAAGCCAGAATCCATCTTCTCGGTTGAAATTGTCTCTGTGTTTGTATATGTGGATAGCCTCATGAACGAATCTCTCATGGTAGCCCGATGGCTTGCAAAGAACCTCTGTCTTGGAGAAGTCAATGTCATGTGAGCCTACTGAATTATAACAGTGATCTGCCATGGCCGAGGTGTTGGTCCTACCGTGTTTAAGGTCTGCTTTGTGCTCACGAATGCAGTCCGAGACATGTCGTTTGGTTTCTCCAATGTAACTACTACCACAGAGGCAACTTAGTTTGTAGACACAGGGTACTGTATGTCTGGAATCACATCTTTTACAGACGGAACCAGATCACGGATTTTATGTAATGTGTTGAAACGGACCTGGATCTTGTGTTTATTCAAGATTTTGGAGATCTTTTTTGTGATCCCCGCAATGTAGGGTAAAGTGATGGTTTTGAAAGGCTCCTCAAGAGGGTCCTTCTTCATGGTTTGAGTGATAGCTTTGCCGATTGTATAGTCGGAGTAACCATTAGCCTTAAGAGCTTGGTGTACGTGCTTGAGTTCACTGCCTATGTGTTTCTGGTCATATATGCATTGGGCTCTATGGTGCAGAGTCTTGATGAGAGAATTCTTCTGTGATGGATGGTGGTAGGAATCCGGTTTCAGATAAGCATCCGTATTGGTAGCTTTCCTGTATACAGAGTGGCTCATTGAACCATAAGGTCTCTTTTTTATTAGGACATCCAAAAAAGGTAGCTTGCCATCTTTTTCGACTTCCATGGTAAATCTGATGGCTGGATGTATGGAATTGATGTGGTCGAAGAATTGGTCTAGAGCAGGCCGGCCATGTGGCAATTATTTATGATAGCGGTAATTCCCCAGGTTTCTCAGCTCCCCGCAGTATAAGATGTGATCTCCAGCTTCAAGGAAACTAATCTCTGCCCTATACATATATATCTACTCTGCAGGAAAATTGCCTGAAATATCAGCCTATTATAATAAAAGATTTTGTGTTATAAGATAGTGTTCATCAAGTGAAATCATTTACTGGCTGACTAATACGTACAAAGATGTGTAAGCTGATATTCATGTAGCCATACACAAGCTGATAATGATGTGGTTAGTCATTGCTCGGTGTGTGATAATTTGTCGATACATTGATTATGATACATTTGTACACTTGTGATACGTACATTGAATTGTGCATATAAGAAGCAATTATTTATGATAAATGAAAATCGATATGTGAATCTGTTCTGGCGAGGATCGTGGCAGCAGCATGCTGAGTAGTGGCGGTCCAGACCTCCCTTTTCCTGGTGACAGACTCTAGCTCTTCCTGGAGAATGCCCAGGCATTCCCAGGCCAGCCAAGTGACATTGTCCCGCCAGCATACCCTGGGCCGGCCCCCGGGGTCTTCGCCTCGTGGGACGTGCTGCCCGGTAGAGTTCAAGGGGGAGTCTACTGGGGGCATCCTTACCAGGTGCCCAAACCACCTCAACTGGCCCCTCTCGATCCGGAGGATCACATTCATAATTTACAGCTGTTTGTCAATTGGCTGCTGGATGCAAACCTATCCATACCATGTTGGGCATGATCTTTTTTTGACCATTCTTCACCACGAGGGTCAGTGGTTTCCAAAGGGGGTGGGCTCAGTCCCGATTTAGACATCACTCACTTGTTAGTTGTGAAATATCATTCAGGACCCTGGACTCGTTTTATACTGCTGTGCGAATGCACCATGGATCCCCCTTACAAAATAGCTGGGCAACTGGCTCAATGGGATCATCCCTGTAACAGATCAAATAAACTAAAACTCAAATCCTCACTCACCACTGATATTAGCACACCGCTCCACCCTAAATTGAATAATGACGATTCATAAAATGGCTGCTTGAAATGGTGCTGGCCACCCTCTCGTGTGCCGTGCAGGCCTTCATAGATGCTCGCTAATAGGTAGCAAATGCCTCAACAGTCTTTTAAAGGGTATGCGGAGATCTTAGTTTTTGTATTTAAAACAACCAGTATATTTATACTCTTTGGTTTTTTCGGTAAAGTCACGTAGGTAAAATAAAAATAAAAGAAAACAACTAATTAAATCACGACGTTTCGGAGGCAACACAAGCTGCCGTCTTCAGGTGGAACAGACACAACAAAGTTCGCTGTATCAAGTGAACAGCTCTGGGACACCCGAGCTTATATACAGGTTAAGGGGGGGGAGGAGCCAGGAAGGGACGTGGGTGGGGAGGGGAGGGCTAAGTTACGCCGCCTTTTGTTATGCTGCAGGGGGTTCGGGGGGAGCGGTGGTGCACTGCACGAAAGCGGGTACAACCCCCTTTTGTTATGCTGCAGGGGGTTCGGGGGGAGCGATGGCGTGCTGCACGAGAGCAATCACCATCCTGGTAGAAACGGAAACGGCTGTACAATTACCAGCCAGCTAACGTTTGACTTGGTTGATGACATCTTTCCAAAAGTTGCTCAATTTGAAACCATCCTCTCGGTTGAAGTTATGTCTATGTTTGTATATCTGGATGGCTTCATGGACAAATCTTTGGTAATAACCGGGAGGTTTGCATAGTACTTTGGTATCGGAGAAAATAATGTCATGAGAACCCGCTGTGTTGAAACAATGATCAGCCACGGCCGAAGAATTCGTTCTACCGTGTTTCAAATCTGATTTGTGCTCGCGAATTCGGTCAGAAATATGTCGTTTCGTCTCCCCGATATAGCAGTCACCACAGGTACAACTCAATTTGTAAACACCGGGGTACTGTAAGTCAGGAATGACATCCTTTACGGATGGGATCAGATCCCGGATTTTGTGTACTGTGTTGAACCAGACCTGGATCTTGTGTTTGTTTAGAATTTTGGAAATCTTTTTGGTAACACCTTCTATGTATGACAGTGTGATGGTTTTGATCGGAGTATCAGGTGGTTGTTTCTGTATGGTGGGAGAAACAGCTTGGCAGATGGTATGGTCAGAGTATCCGTTCCTCTTGAGGACCAGATGTACATGTTTTAATTCACTGGCCAGGTGGTATTGGTCATAAATGCAATGAGCCCTATGATATGTTTTGATGAGAGAGTTATTTTGAGCCGGGTAGTGGTGGGAATAAGGCTTCAAGTATGCATCTGTGTGGGTGAACTTTCTGTAAACAGAATGTCCCAAGGAGCCATCCGTCCTCCTCTCAAACAGAACATCCAAGAATGGCAGCTTGCCATCTTTCTCTACTTCCATGGTGAATTTGATGGATGGGTGTCTCGAATTTATGTGGTCTAGGAAATGGCTCAAAGCTGGGAGGCCATGTGGCCAAATGACGGAAGTGTCATCCACATATCTCTTCCGCAGGGAAGGACGAAGGGTGGATGTCTGGATGGCGGCTGATTCAAATTTCTCCATGAAAACATTGGCTATCACTGGTGACAAGGGAGAACCCATAGGGGTACCCTCATTTTGTTTATAGAAGGTACCATTCCAGGTAAAGTAAGTGTTGGTGAGGCAGTGCCTAACCAGCGCAGGTATATCAGGGTTCAGTCCATGTTGGACCAAATCTTCAATTATTGTTATGGTGTCAGGCACTAGGACCTTGGTGAACTGCAAGACCACATCAAAGCTGACGAGGATATCGTCAGGAGATAGTACAGTGTCCTTGACCATAGAAACCAATTGGGTTGAGTTAAGTACTGCTGAGGTGGTCTTGCCAGTAAAGGGAAGCAGAATATCCGATAAAAAGCGGGCTAGTTTTTAGGTAGGGGAGTTGATCGTGGACACGATGGGTCGTAGTGGGGTACCTTCTTTATGGATCTTGGGAAGACCATAGAATCTGGGAGGTCTTGCAGCCGTGGGTTTTAGGGAGGGACGTTTAGTTGATTCGATTAGGGAAGTCGAACTAGTGATGATATTGTTGTTTTTTATCGTTAGGCTGTTAGTGGGATCACTTTTATATTTTTAGTAACTCCCATCATTGAGTAGGTCCTGGATTTTGTTGTTGTTGTTGTATGAGTTTTTATCCATAATGACAGTGGCATTGCCCTTGTCGGCCGAGAGGATGACTATATCATCCCTCTTTTTTAATTCGCGAGTTCAGAGCATTCGTTTTTGATAATGTTGCTAATGGGTTTCTTAGCATTCTTAAGAATAGTGGCTATTTCAGCTCTCGCAACGTCTGCTTGGATGTGTCCTATGCCTTTGAGGGCTACATCGACCTGAGAGATGATATCCTCTACTGGTATATGTTTAGGGGTGACAGCGGAATGTAGTCCTTTAGCCAGTACCGTTTTCAGATTGTCCGAAATCGGATATTGCTCTGATTAATACCTACGTGACTTTACCGAAAAAACCAAAGAGTATGAATCCTTGCAGTCACGAAAGCTTCAAATCTAGAATCAGTATATTTACCAGCTGCATTAAATTATTCCTGCTGTCATCAATAAAAGATACAGCGATTGGTGTCAAATTCAAGCCATAAGCTAACATACAGAACGGGTATTGATTCATAGAGGCTCAGAATTTCATGTGGACGGATAATGCTCTTGGGTCCAAACTTTTCCCATTCTAAATCAAAATCGCTTTGTCTTCTGCAGTGTGCCCTACATAATTTATAAAGGTGGCCTGAAAAAAGTTAAAGCAATCCCGTGACTGACTTATTTCAGCTTACCCAGTGTTGATGTCACACAAGGGCAAATTTGCTGTGCTGCATTGCGTACATCCAAACAGACCCAGGGATTAATTATTCACCTTTAGACCAAGATCAAACAGCCAAAAAACACATTCCGCACTGTTTCCCATGTTATTTTTTGCCACCTGCATAAATTATTAATGACTCTGCCGGATGCCCTCATTGATGGCTGCAAAATGGGCAAAGGGAAAGGGGCTTCCGTGCAATGTCTTGCTCACACCACTGCGACGGGCCTCCACGATAGAATGTGGACATTTTTCCATGCAGGCCAAAAGCATTGGAGGAAGAGTTGGAGTATCCACACTTTGTCATACTACATGCGACCTTCGGGTCAACTAATTGTGGAGTACCCATTTATACTGCTGGGTAGACAGAGGCGGAAGACAGAGGATTTTATAAACTTTGCTCTATTGGTTTAATGCAGTTCAATGCCAGATGGGCATTTGGCCCCTGATTGCAGCGTCCCAACTTACGAATCTGCAAGCACGGATTTCCTGCCATCACACTTCTGCAGCTCCCACTGATAGCTGTGAAAGTCTGTAATCTAGCACTGTGGAGACAGCAACAAGGGTTGGTGGATCACCGCACAAATTCGTCAAGCCCCCAAACTCACGAGGCAGCGAGGTCGCCATCTCCTGGCATGAGATGGCATCATAGCAAGTGGATTTCCATCATTTTTCCATCTGTACGTGGGTTGAGTATTACCCTTTCGCGTTTCTCTGGGTAATCCGATTTCACTAATTCATGGAGTTATACATTTATGTGGTGATACTGCATTGGCAGTATTGCACAAGCACAGATAACACAAAATGCAACACATTCCTCAATAACACTGTGTGGCTATCAAAGAAAAGTATATAATAGGTAACATTTTGGGCAATGGCCCTTCTTCATAGCAGATATATAGAGAGGGGTCGTCGCTGAGAGTTGGAGACTGCACTTTATACCATGGGACCTGAATTACATTTGAAATGTATTCTGATGAACAGTTTTTAATTTGGATTATGGATTGAATGACTGAAATTATGCATGCAGTGAAACGTATGCATAAGTCCTTTCATGTGAGAAATGCTCTCGTTTGATCGCGCAATAGCACTGCAGTGGTCGAGGTGGTTTAACGCAGAGGCACGATTTGGTTATCACTGCTTTATAATACCAAGAAACGGTGGCTTTGTTTCAAGGGAAAATATTTATCCAGCCAAATCCACCAAGGCAGATTACAGGTTGTGCTTTGCGGGAGGCAGCGAACGACGGTACAGTTCTGCATCGTTCATTGTTGTACTGTCCTCCTATGCCCCCACGCCTATGCTCCCCACCTTCACCAAACCGGAGTGACGACTATGGTTTTGTCAAATAGGTCCCACGATCTGTACATCGAGCAGTGGATTGACAAAATGGCTGTGCGTATGAAAGCGACCACATCTCAAGATGCTGTGCAATAAACAGCGGTCATTTTTATTTCATACAGAGAGGTGGTCGGTCATAGAGGAAAAGAGGAAGGTCTTGAGTCTGGACTCTTGAACTGGGGCAGGGAGTTGACAACACGGACGGCTAGGGGAAGGGAGTTCCAGACTCTGGGGGCAACAGAAGAGAATTAGGGACCTCCCACTAAGATGTCTTCCTTTAAGCCAAACCACTCTGTTAGCCAGCAAGACATACAATTCGTCACGATCGGGCAAGGTGGCTCAGGGTTCAGACACTGAGATGACACCAATGAGATTCGGAGTTAGAATTGAGGTTTCAGCAGCAAGTGATTAAATCGGATCCTCAAGTGTAACGAGTTAATGGCCTCAACTTGGCCACCAACACCTGCACAAAACCATCATGATAAATTATATTTTAACTTTAGCGAAAGTATATTCGTCAGCTATAAAACACCAACATATCATGTTGACCTCCACGCACTGAATAATTTTCTGAAGTAGAGTATAGGGCAATTTTCAGCGCCCCCTAGTGTGAGCAAAAAAGATCACTTGAAGGAACTTGAGATTGAGTTTTGCAAGATCTCCTTTTGCGCGCCATTTTCTAAGATTCCCTGTACTCTGCGACAGTTACAAATGGATATTTGTGTTTCTCATTGAGATCTACGTATAGAATGCGCCCTACAAATGCAAATTATTATTATCATCGACACTGAGAGCATAATTGCAGTCATGTTGGGGGGAAATGCTATTTATATTAATTCATGATACGGTTATGCTTCTATTACCTGCGCAAAGTGGATTTTTGACAGCATTTGTCATGCGTTTTGATTCATGATGAATGAGTAAATTTGACTAATGCTTTCGATTTCAGTGATTGTGATCGATGAGAATTGAAGGCCAACGCCACTTAAGACCGCATGTTAATCTTGCAATGCCCCCGTTTCCAAATGGGTCTTCGTTATTTGTTTTAATGATTATCACTGGCCATGATTTACACATGGCTAGATGAAGGCCATCCCAAGTCATCACCATTCTTGTGAAACAACAATTCAACCAGCTCCTGCATGGAAGCTGATTTCATTGTTCCTTCTCAATTGTGAATTTCCTCAGCTGCCACGTCATCGTTCGTCTCGACGACTGGCCGTCTCTTATAGCCAATACATGTCCTGTCCAAGCCCACTTACTTTTCTTAGCAAGCGATATAACATCTATAATCTGTGTATGTTCTCCGATATGTGTTTCTCTTCCTGTCTCTCGGTGTAATTACAAATGTGCATCTCTCAATGCGTCTTTGTGCACTTTCAGCTTTTGTTCCGTTATGTATTTGTCAATGTCCATGGTTCTGATCCGAATGTCATAGCAAGTATGATACATGGATTAAATATATCATTGTTTTAGGAATATTGTTGCTTTTTATTTTCTGTAAGAACAAACATATTTTAATCAAAACCATGACAGTATCAAGGAGACTAGAAGCCAAGGGTATTGCAAAGTTTAGATGGACTGGTGGCATCATGAAACTGTGTTTGACCTGCACGGGAAAAAGCATGGGATTGTCGGGATGAACCGAAAATTGAAGATCTTCATCTGGCGGTCAGTCAAAATAGACACCAACGAAGATGAAAACAATGTTGGCTGTACAGCCTGAGCTTGTTCCGACCACCCTGCATTTATGTTAAACCAATCTGCACTTCCCTTCTCCTTGCTGCGGCATGAAGGCAATTTCGGTGACGCGATAATGAACCCGGCTACCACTGAGGACGCCCACGCAGTAATCAAACAGGTGCGGCTACATTGTGGCTCATTTTAATGTCTCACTTGGAGTGTTCCCCAAATTAGCCGGCGTAGTGTAGAACATCTGTCCCTAAGATCCAGCACTTTGCGGCTCTAGAGGAGTCCAGCACATGTAACGAGAGTTGCTTGTAGGTCGGCTTTATCCATACTTCTTCACAGATTACACCAACAGCCGGCTACCCGTAGGGAGATCTTCAGTGGTCCCTGAATTCTCTCCCGTGCCATTTATTCTTATGACCATTCCTTTTACAACCTTCTGTTGGCCGTTAACAATTCATCTCCCACGTATTCCCGTTTGAATTCATAATACAAGTTTTTTTAGTTAGATCGCGGAAATATATAAATGTGTCGTTAAACCCACCACCACCCGACACAGCTAATCAGTAAGGTTTGTCACGTAAACATAACATGCCAATTTGTTACCAGTGTAGTGTCTTAAAAAAATCACTCAGACTGACACGTTGTAACAAGTCACCTGCTTACAATTTATTGACCTATTCTGGCACCAGTTGTAGGCACTCCTAGAGTTATCTGTATGGTCACTTAGATCTAACTTCTTCCCACTCGTGTCTACGTTACACCTCACTTATCCTGCCCTCGGTAGCTCTGCTCTCAGCGACTCCGCACACAGCGTTCTCGCACAAAGCGTCTTCGCACACAGCGTCTTCGCACACAGCGACTCCACACACAGCGTCTTCACATACAGCAGCTTCGCACACAGCAGCTTCACACACAGCAGCTTCTACAACTGCACTGCAGCTGCTCAAGCATTTGCCACATGGGGTTTGGCACTACCGACCCTTTCTGAGGAGGGCGCAATCCCAACTAAACCTGCACCGGGGGTTTGGGCTCCCTCCCATACATCAAATAAAACGGCGAGAATCCCGTCGAGAATTGAGGAGCTTGTCTGTAAGCAGCGAGGACCCCTGGAATCTGAAGATCCCAGTCTGACTGGCCCCTGGTTACATGCTGGCATAGCATGGCAGTGAGGGTCCTGTGCAACCGCTCAACCATCCCATCTGTCTGCGGATGATACGGTGAGGTGCGTATCTTCCATGTTTCCAGAGAATCGCACACCTCCTGGAGCAACTTGGAGGAGAAATTCCTGCCCTGATCCGTGAGGAGTTGCTCAGGTGCCCCCTTATCAAGGACATAGCCTTATTAAAAGGCGTCGGCTACAGATGCAGCTGTTTGGTCAACCAGAGGCCAGGCCATAGGCCAACGGGTTAAATATTCAACCCCAACGAGGAGGTACTTGGGTCCCCTCTGGGAGACCGGAAAGGGCCCCAAAATGTCCAGGGCCACCAACTGATTCACCCGTGACACAACGATGGACTGTAGTGGGATTTGCGGTCGCAGGGCAGGAGATTTCCGACACGCACAATTGGCACAGCCTTTTATTAGGAGGAGTACATCGTTTTCCATCCCGGGCCAGTAAAAGTCCTTTTTCAGCGTCACCAACGTTTTATAAACACCCAGATGCATCAATTTCTCTTGTATGGCTTTAGTAAGTTGATCCCTAAGGACCGTAGGTATGACCAATGAATAACACTGGGACTCCCCTTCCCGATGCATGAGAAGTCCCTCACGCAGCACAATGGATGGGCGACCAGCGGGGCCTAGCCCACGAGAAGCACGATGGTGCAATGCCAAGAGCGAGGCGTCATCAACCTGTAGCTTAGCCCTCGCACCATGGTCAAGATTCAAAACAGAATTGCATGGCGACTGAACGCCTGCATCCCGCGTTGTCCCGGCTGCCGCAAGCACCATGGGCACATCCCCTTGTGAGGGCTTACATCTCGACGCCCCTGAGGCACATGTGCACGCGACATGGGATGGCAAGCGGGACAAGACGTCAGTGTTGACGTGCCGAGTGCCTTTCCTGTGCACCACTTTGAAAGAGAATCCCTGGAGGATTTCGAGCCATCAGGAAAACTGCCCGGACGGCTGGTCAATGTGTAGTGGGTTCCAGGACACGGAGACGGCAGAATAGAAGCAGCACTATTTATTTAAACCTTAACAAGGGTTACACTAGAAGGGGTAGCGGCCCCTCCACCCGTATAACTCAGGAACACACCCCAGGCTCTCTAGCCTAAGCTCTAGGCTCCCAGTTCCTCCTGGTAGGGCTCTAAGGGAGGCTATCAGATCCGGCCCTGGTTAGGCACAGATCTCGGCACCCCGCCGACCAGACCGGCCCTTAGAAGGACTCTGACTCTGGGGCTCTGGGGCCGCACCACTGGCTTGCTGTGCCGGCCCTGAAAAGGGCAGCGGTCACAGGAGTTCCAGGGTCTCACCTAGCTGGCCTTCTTTCTTCACTGGTTGCTTCAGCCTCGGGCCCCACACTCTGCCCCCAGCTCCCTGGCTCCCCGCACTTTATACCCACTGGAGCCTTAGCGGACGTTGTTGTAGCCACCAAGGTGTGGGTGAACCACACCTTCCCGTGTCATGTGTTTATTCCCCATAGCACCCCTACATCACCCCCTCCCGTGTAACCCGCAGCCGTCCCGGCTGCAACAATACTCGAACAATAAACACAACAAACCCTCACCCGTGCGTGCCTCATAAGAACGAACACCCCAATAAATAACCCAACCCACCTATACAAAATTACACTATATACACATATACATTGTACCCGCCCCCCCCATCAACGCAGCAAGAAAACTTAACAGTGAACAACAAGAGTAACAAGAACCATTTTTACAACAAGCGGCGCATTTTGGCGCGAGTCCGATTTGCGGGTCCATCGTAGGGGGAGGGTCCGGTCGGCCCGGCAGTGGGCACCGGCTGTGCAGGTGCACCGTCTTCCGTCACCCCGGAAGGGCAAACTCCGTCCCCACCGGGTGGCGCAGGCGCGCTGGAAGCCGTCATTCTTGAGGCGCCTGAAGGTGGAACAGTTAGTGAAGCATCAAGGGCAGGTGACGAAGACGCCGTCCGGGAGTCAGCGGAGACATCACATGCTCGTCCTGTGTAATGTGGTGGAGGGACGCGCGGCGCCACAAACGGCTTCAGACGCGAGGGGTGTACGTACCAGCGGCGTTTCCCCCACTGGATGCGAACGCACTGCGGCCGCATAACCTTCACAATAACCACAGGGCCCCTCCAAGGCCGCAACAATTTCGCCGAGGTCGCCAACGGCACCTGAGGGCAGTGCAGCCAGGCTTGATCGCCTGGCTTCCACGCATGTGTGCGTGATTGGCGCGATCGCAACCTCTCGTTGGCCTTCTGCCGAGAGGAAGAGTTTTGGGCCGCTGCCTCCCGCGCCTCGGTCAACCTCAGGATATTAAATTTAACGTGGTCGGCCAATTTCGATTTTCTGCTGGTTTCCGAGACGCGGAGCTGATTCGCAATTGGTGGGTCAACGTCGCGACCGTACATCAAAAAGAACGGCGAGAAGCCGGTTGCCGCGTGAGGAGCCATTCTATAGGCGGCCAAAACCCCCGGAATGTGAAGGTCCCAATCGGTCTGGGAGTCACACACCTGGTGACACAACATAGATGTGAGCGTCCTATGCAGCCGCTCCACCATGCCATCGGTTTGTGGGTGATAGGGGGAAGTGCGAATCTTTTTCGTACCAAGAAGCGCACACACCTCGTGCAGAAGGACGCCAGAGAAGTTCTTCCCTTGGTCAGTCAGCAGCCGTTCGGGAGCACCCTTGTCGAGGACATAGCCCTGGACAAAGGCCTCGGCAACGGCTGCTGCTGACTGGTTAGCAAGAGGCCATGCCATAGGCCATCGGGTGAAATATTCCACGCCAACCAGCAGGTACTTGTTACCCCTAGGGGTCGCAGGGAAGGGCCCCAATATATCGAGTGCGACGAGTTCGTTAACCCGAGAGACCGTGATAGATTGTAGCGGTGGGCAGGCGCCTTTTGCTGGTGGTTTTCGTTGGGCGCACTGAGTGCATGCACCCAGGAGGTCATCCACATCCCTTGCCATACCCGGCCAGAAGAAATCCAGCTGGAGCACGGCAAGGGTCTTGTGGGTCCCCAGGTGCAAAAGTCGCTCGTGTGCGGCCCAAACGGCCTTACCCCGCAATGCGGATGGCACCACAAGCCTGTGACGGCAGGCCCTCCCATCCCAATGCATTAGGAGCCCCTGGAGCAGCCCGTACGAATCAATCCCCGCGACCCCCCGCACGGAACCCCCTGCGCGACGACGCAACGCGAGGAGGGATGCGTCCTCCATCTGGAGGCGCCCCCATTCCGCAACGGACAACCCCAGCAAGGAGTCCGCACCTCCCTCCCCGACAGGACCCTCAGGCAAGGGGTCCTCAGTGGCAGCAGCGAGAACCGGGATATCTAAGGGGGGGCTATCCTCTGGCGGCTTACAACGCCCCGATCCCCTGAGACAAGCGCAATCTGAGGCGGGCGGCAGGCGAGACAGCGCATCCGCATTAGTGTGCCGAGCACCCTTCCGATATATGGTCGTGAAATCATAATCCTGAAGGATTTCGAGCCATCGGGACAATTGCCCCGAAGGCTGTGTCACCCGCAAGGCATATTGTAATGCCGCATGGTCCGTACGGACAGTGAAATGCCGACCGTACAGGTATGGGCGATACTGTTGCATAAAAAATACAATAGCCAAGAGTTCCCGACGCATGACGCAGTATCTCTGTTCCGCCGGAGACAAAACCCTACTGCCATAAGCCACGACGCGTTCCACACCACAGATCACCTGTGAGAGCACACCCCCAATGCCCGTATTGCTGGCGTCTGTATCGAGCAGGAAGGGTTCCGAAAAATCGGGGTAGCTCAATGGAGGGGCCCGCACGAGAGCGTCGCGAAGGGAACAAAAAGCGACCTCCTCCTCCTGGCCCCAGTGAAATTTCACTCCCTTCGCCGTCAGAGCGTGTAAGGGCTTAGCAATGGTCGCGAAATCCGCGACGAACCGCCGGTAATAAGACGCAAATCCAATGAAACTCCTGACCTCAGCCACCGAGGTGGGGGTTGGCCAGGAGTTGACACACTGCGTCTTTGCGGGATCGGTGGATATGCCCGAGCGGCTGACGATGTGCCCCAAATAGCGTACGGATTCCCGTAGCAGGTGGCACTTTTGCGGCTTAAATTTCAAATTCGCAGCACGCATTTTGAGGAACACGGCGCGCAAGCGCAAAAGGTGTTCGTCAAATGTCTTGCTGAACACGATGACGTCATCCAGATAGATCAAACAGACGTTCCACTGTAAGCCAGCCAAAACCAGTTCCATAAGGCGCTGAAATGTCGCCGGAGCGGAGTGTAATCCCATAGGTAACCGGTTAAATTGGAATAGGCCGTGTGGTGTGCGAAACGCAGTCTTTGGCTTGGACTCATCATCCAATGGGAGTTGCCAAAATCCGGATAACAAGTCCAACGTAGAAAAAAAACGTGCGCCAGCCAGAGCATCCAGAGATTCGTCCATCCGGGGAAGTGGATACGCGTCGGCCACGGAGATCTTATTAAGGCGGCGAAAATCCACACAGAATCGCAAGGACCCATCGTGCTTTTTGACAAGCACTATGGGTGCTCCCCATGGACTGGTGGAAGGGGCTATAATGTCTGCAGCCAGCATGTCATCCACTGCCAATTTGACATGATCTTTTTCGGCCGGACTTAACCGAAAAGGATTCTGGCGTACCGGGGCATTGTCACCCGTGTCAATGTGGTGACGCAACAATTTCGTGCACCCAATGTCATATTTGTGTTTACTAAAAACATCGGAAAATTCCGTCAGAAGGGTGCGTAGGCCGGCACGCTGGGAGTCGGACAGATCACTCGTGCCCGAACATAGTGTGTCCATCCAACTATCGTCCCCCTCAGAATGCGGTTGAGCCAGAGGATCGGTCCCCACATTACCCATAACCGTGTCTACCACGGGGACCGGTGTCGCGTGCGCGAGCACAGTTCCCTGAGGAACGACGGCCGTCTGTACGCCAACGTTAAGGACGAGGATAAACGGGTCATCGCTCCCCTTAACGAGCGTTTGAGCGGCCACCAGATCCAGCCCGTTTTCCCCAGCCCTCGAGGGCCCTAACAGAATTCCCTGGTCCAGAACACCGGGCACGAAAGGCCGACGCAAGCGAAGGGGCACGAGCATTTGCGCCCCGGGAGGTACACGCACCGTCCGAGTGACGAACGCTTGTATCGACGCGCACGCTGCCCTTGAGGTGACAGGGGAAGGCAGGAATGTTACCCGTCGGCCCGAGGGAAGCTCGATGCAACCCTGATCAATTAGAATTTTAATCGGCATTTTGCCCAAAAAGTCCGTCCCCAACAAGCACGGAACCGCCAGCGAGGACGAGACTAATATCGGCCCGGAGAGTTTGATATCGCCAATGCAAATTTGTGCTCGAATTTGGCCTATGATACCCAGCGAACCCCCGTTCGCTGCGTAACACGGAACGGTGACTGGGAGCAAGGGGCGGCTTTGAACGGGAAGAATATTATAAATCAAGTCTGACACAATGGTCGCCGAAGCTCCCGTATCGACGAGGATACGCACCTCGACCCCGTCAATGCGACCCGCGACCACGGACGAGCCTGCCGACGCAGCAACAATGCGGTGGGCCAATTCCGTCCACTGCCCCGGCCCGAGCACCCTCTCGACCCCGCCGCCACCCAACAAACCAATGGGCGTACCCCGAGGCCCGTACACCGAAACGCGCGAGGTGGGGACAGGTGTGTGCACAGGCCGAGCATGTGGGGTGCCGCGACTTGCCGGGTTGCGATGCGGAGGCCTGTAGGCTGGAGCGCCGTCCGACCGTCCCGGCTGTCGTTGACGAGGCGCCCGGCATTCCGCAGCCACGTGGCCCTTGCGGCCACAGTTGTAGCACGTGATGAGCGCCTTGGGGTGCTCCTGGCGATCCGGTGTGGTCCGAGCCGGCCTCCCTCCGGATCTCCACTCCACCGGGCGACCCGCCGCGAAGACCTCCTCGGAGGGGGGGATGGTCGGCGTCCCAGCGCACACCGCAGCTGCGCCCTTGGGGACGAGAGGTGATCGACGCTGCGCTATCAGGTGCGCGTGGATGTGTCTTGCTGCCCGCAAGGAGCACATGTCCGCGTCGTCCTCTGCGACGATGACGATCTGTAGCTCCTGGGCCAACGCCAGGAGCTTCTCCGTCACCATCGCGTCCACCCCTTCGCCGTCCATCCGCGGGAAAGCCGCTTTTGCGAGGGCCAGGAGAGCCGTGCGATACGCCAGCGGTGGCTCCTTCTGGCCCCTGCACCGCTCGTGGAAGAGTTTGCGGCAGTCCGACGATGGCCCGTAGACTATGGTGAGGACCTGGAGCGCCGACTGTAGCGTAGATCGCGTTGATCTGGGAGCTGTGATGAGCGTAGCAAGGGCGTCATCGTCCAGCATGGCCGGTAGCGCACTCAACGCCTCGTTGTCCGTCCAGCCGGCCATCTCTTGATGAGCGAGAAAGCGGCGTTGAAAGGCCCCCCAGTCGCCGCCGTCTGAAACGAACTCCTTCAACACCGGCAGGCGTTGTTGAAACGATGGCTTCGTCTCTGAGAGGTGCCGCGCGCCATTTCCGGCCTCTCCACCGGTGTCTGTGGGGCTGGGGACACCCATCGGCGGTCGCGCAGGTGATGACGATGCGCCCGCCGATTGGTCCTGACAGCGGGCGTCCGTTGGTGATGACGTCACCACCGCTGATTGGCCCACAGCGTCCACGTGGCGCTGCGACCCTCCAATCGCCGTGGCGGACACTGTCATGGCGGCAAATCCGAAATCTGGTGGCTGTGTTTCGGCGGGAATGGCCGTTGAACGGCGTTCGTCTCTCTGCCGCCTTTGCGCCCGCAGCCCCGCGCGGTTGATTTCCTCCAGCGTGGAAGCCGCGGCATACAGCAGCTCAGCCAGTCGAGAGTGAGCCGCCTGCAACCCGTCCTCCATCGGCGGCCACTCCTCCAGCGGCGGCTGCTGTTGGGGCGTCTGGGACATCCCAGGATCGTCGGCCGCGGCCTCTGGCGCAATCCCAGGCGAGCCGTCCTCCTCCTGGGGTTCCTGTGATCGGTTTGTACTCCTTGTGTCCATTTTAAGACCACTTCTGACACCAGTTGTAGTGGGTTCCAGGACACGGAGACGGCAGAATAGAAGCAGCACTATTTATTTAAACCTTAACAAGGGTTACACTAGAAGGGGTAGCGGCCCCTCCACCCGTATAACTCAGGAACACACCCCAGGCTCTCTAGCCTAAGCTCTAGGCTCCCAGTTCCTCCTGGTAGGGCTCTAAGGGAGGCTATCAGATCCGGCCCTGGTTAGGCACAGATCTCGGCACCCCGCCGACCAGACCGGCCCTTAGAAGGACTCTGACTCTGGGGCTCTGGGGCCGCACCACTGGCTTGCTGTGCCGGCCCTGAAAAGGGCAGCGGTCACAGGAGTTCCAGGGTCTCACCTAGCTGGCCTTCTTTCTTCACTGGTTGCTTCAGCCTCGGGCCCCACACTCTGCCCCCAGCTCCCTGGCTCCCCGCACTTTATACCCACTGGAGCCTTAGCGGACGTTGTTGTAGCCACCAAGGTGTGGGTGAACCACACCTTCCCGTGTCATGTGTTTATTCCCCATAGCACCCCTACAAATGCGCAGGGAGTACTGGAGGGCCGCATGGTCCTTGCGGACAACAAAGTCCATCCGTACAAATATGGACGATAGAGCAGGATGAAATGGACCATGGCCAGTAACTCCTTGCGCGTGACGCAATAGCGCTGTGACGCAATAGCGCTGTTCAGCAGGAGACAAGACTCGACTGCCGTGAGCAACTACTTCTCCATGCCCTTGACAAGCTGGGAAAGGACTGCCCCGATGCCCATATCGCTGGCGTCCGTGTCCAATATGAAGGGCCTCGCAAAATCGGGATACGTGAGCGGGGGGGCATCGGCAAGGGCGGCGCGGAGGGCGATGAAGGAATCCTCCTCAGCCTTATCCCACCAAAATCTCTGGCCCTTGGCCGTGAGGGCATGTAGTGGTTTAGCAACAATGGCCACATCTTTAACAAAACGCCGGTAGTAAGAAGCGAATCCGACGAAACTGCGCACCTCCCATAACAATTTAGGCATCTGCCACTTGCGCACGCACGCGGTCTTCTCTGGGTCTGTGGCAACAATGGTTGCACTAACTATATGGCCCAAGTATTTAACCGATGTCTAAAGCAAATTACATTTCTGAGGCTTGAATTTCAACTTAGCCGCATTGACTTTCTCAAAGACCGAACGCAATCGTTGTAAGTGTTCGTCAAAGGTACTACCAAAAACGATAACGTCATCCAAATAAATAAGGCAAGAATCCCATTGCAGCCCTGCTAGGACCAATTCCATTAATCCCTTTGAGGTGGCTGGCACTGAATTCAATCCCATCGGAAGACAATTGAAGTGGTGTTTTTTGGTTTTGATTCGTTGTCAAGGGGCAATTGCCAAAACCTGGACAGTAAACCGAGTGTCGAAAAGAATTGTGCGCCAAACAATGCATCGAGCGAGTCGTCCATATGAGGGAGGGGATATGCATCCACCACTGATATCTTATTTAACTTGCGGAAATCAATGCAAAACCGTAATTTCCCATCACATTCTTTCACTAGGACTATGGGTGCCCCCCACGGGCTATTGAACGGGGAAATAATATCAGCTGCCAGCATCTCATCCACAGCCTGGCGTACGTGTTCCTTCTCCGCGGGGCTAAGTCTGTGGGGATTTATCCGAATTGGGGGTGAATTGCCCGTATTGATATGATGTTGGATTAGAGGAGTGCGCCCAATATCGGAAAAATCGTTCAAGACCCGGCGCAGCTGAGCTTGCTGAACCTCTGTCAGTGCAGGGTTTTCGGAGCACAGAGATTCCAGCAACGCGGAATCCGGCTCATCAGGTTTACCAACGCTTCCCACGAACACAGGAGCTGGCTCCGCATTATCAAGACACTGGGCCGCCGAGGCGTGCGCCAGGACAGTGACTGCCTGAATCACAACCGGCGCATGCCCCGCATTAAGCAATTGTAGGAACAGCATCTGCTCGGCAGATACAATAGTCATAGCCCCCACTAGGGAAGGGGATCGCGACATGGCGTTAGAAGGGATTAGCAGGATCCCCTCTGCTGGGTCCAGTAAAGGCAACTCTTTGCACAATCGCAGAGGAATGAGCATTTGAGAACCGGGAGGCACCTTAACGGTTTGGCTAGCCATCGCATGGATGACATTGTTCTTTGATGGCTGTCGACCAGGGAAGTTCAGAAACAGCAACCACTATCCCGATGGTAATTCAATACACCCCTGGTCAATGAAAATTTACAAGGGCATTCTGCCTAGAAAATCGGTGCCCAGCAAACAGGGCACGGCCATTGTCCGTGAAACTAATATCTGGCCTTCCAAAAAGATTTCCCAAATTTGCACAGAGGCCAACATCTGACCCATTATACCAAGACTCTCCCCGCTAACTGCTACACAAGCACTCTCTATGGGTGCAAGAGGATCAGACGATGAAGGCAACGTGCGAAACACAGCCGCGGAACGGCCCCTGTGTCTATCAACAGATGAACCTGGATCCCCTGGATCAATCTCACAATTGTTGAAGAACCCACCACGGTGCCCACTACGCGATGAGCCAGTGCATTCCACTGCTCGACGCCGCACGGCCAGCACGCTAATGACCCCGCACCTCGTGTACGAGTTGCAATGGGATGAGATAACAAGGATGAGTCCACACGCGACCCATGCTAGATGGATGATGGGACAAAAAGGGCTGTGTGTCTCATGCATCCGGACTCACCTGTATATTGCGGGAGGAGGAGTCATTGAAGCCGGCGAGTGGATGCAGCGGGAACCCTCTGGTCCCATGGTGGCAGTCGATGACGATGTGGTCCGTGCAGCCGCACCTGTAGCAGGTACGGTAAGGACGCCCAGGCGGCTAGCTCAGCCTGGGGCGCCATTCCCATACCGAGGGGCGCCGTGCAACCTTCCTTTCTTCCATTCCCCGGGTGAAGGAGGCACATGCCTGTTCATCCACGGCTGCCTCCGTTGCACTTGCTGCCACCACCGGCCATTCTTTGAGGTTGAGGTATGCTTAGATTCTGCGGACAACCTACAGAGAAGTCCTCCTAAGCCACCACGAGAGTGACCCCCAACTCCTGAGCCAAGGAGAGAAGCCGTTTTGAAGCGAGGTAGTCTAAGGGGACCCTATCCATGTGAGGAAAAGCTGCGTGCCCCAAGGCGAGAAGAGCACTGCAGTATGCCAATGGCGTCTCGTTCTCACGCCGTCACCGCAGCGTGAATCTTCTATGAACATTAGACGGGGGATCAAAAATAGCGGCTATCTCGGTGTAGGCATGCGCGAGGGTTGCTCTATCTAACGCGGGGATGGCGAAAAAGGCGGCTAATGAGTCGTCATCAAGGACCGTGGGAAGAGCTTGAAGCACCTCCTGGGATATCCATCCCACCGAGATGTAGGCGGCCTCGAATCAACAACGAAAAGCTGTCCAATCTCCCCCTGCAAGCAGTGAACTGATGCACTGGTGGCAGCCATCGGGGCCTAAGAACGACTTCCACCTTGGAAGTCGGTGGCTCCTGTTGCGGCGCGGACCAATCGCCCGAAATGGCGGACAAGTGGAGCATGGCTGCAGATTCCGAAATGGCGGGAAGGTCCAGCGCTCCAGTCGCCTCTGTCATCCACTCGTAGAAATGAGCGGCGGTCGACAGCAACCTCCCCAGGTGACTGGCGATGTCCAGCCAGCTCTATGGAGGAGGTGGCTTGGCTGGACTCGCCATGTACTCCTGCACCAAATGCAGCACGCCGTCGGAGCGGGCGCTCGGAGCTTGGCAACCGGAGCCGTTGGAGGGACGACATCTTGCTCAGTGTCGTCGTCAGACGACAAAGGAGCTGGTTTTTTTAATTTCATCGCCAACTTGGACATGACGGCGAAGGTCCGTTGGCACTTCTAACACCAAATGTAGTGTCTTAAAAAATCACTCAGACTGACACGTTGTAACAAGTCACCTGCTTACACTTTATTTACCTATTCTGGCACCAGTTGTAGGCACTCCTAGAGCTATCTGTACGGTCACTTAGATCTAACTTCTTCCCACTCGTATCTACGTTACACCTCACTTATCCTGCCCTCGGCAGCTCTGCTCTCAGCGACTCTGCACACAGCATCTTCGCACACAGCGTCTTCGCACACAGCGACTCCTCACACATCGTCTTCAATACAGTGTCTTCGCAAAGAGTGTCTTCGCACACATCGATTCCGCACACAGCGTCTTCGCACACAGCATCTTCGCACACAGCGTCTTCGCACACAGGAGCTTCTATAACTCCACCGCTGCCCTCACCTATGCTTCCTCAAACTCGTTCACCCATCTGTCCCACGCGGAGGGATCAGCCATCACCCGCCCGGCAACGCATGAGGGTTGAGGTCCCGTTGACCCCTGGAGCAGCAGCGGCGAGTTGTCTTCACTCTTGTCCCCAGCAACAACTCTCTCGCTCCGCTCACACACATGCCCTTATATCCTCCTGCCAATTATCCGAGAGCTCTCGTGTGTCTCTTTAAGCCCAGCCAAGCTGGCGCCTGTTCGCCCATTAATCAACCCTTATCTCCCATCTCCCTGGCAACACCTCCAGCCTTTGACGTGCACAACCGGTCGATCCCGTTTGCACCTGCTGTGCCCCTTAACAACTGGCGGTTTGTCCATGCAAACCTAACGTTTGCACGCGTGCACCCATTTGCCCACAGTTGCCCTTGGCTAACTGTGCGCACCATATATTTCACTCGTCTACACTAGTACAGCACACCAGTGTGTTGGTAATTGCCACTAGCATCATCAGGCGACAGCCAATCCAATGCTCGCTGGTCCAATATACTTTTTAGCCTGACCAATCTGGATCGTTCTGGTACAGCCATCAGCCAATTGGTAACTTAGAGCAGCCACCCGCAATGCTTTACTGGTCATAGCAAAATTATTAAATCATCAATAATGAGTGCAAGGTGGGCAGCTTGGACGCTGGGTGAATATATTATTTTTAAGTTATTTTTTGTTTAAACGAGCATTGAGGCAGTGGCTGAACTTGCACCTTCCAATGTTTGTTATCCACATGTCATAGCGGGCAGTACACCCTTATTCATAATTAGTGAATCCCCACTTTATGGCCCCACTGACGCTGCCTAAGCTGCTACTTCCCCCTGGCAGGATAAGGTGTGCCTACGTGTCCGTTTCCTCATTCGGAGGGTGGACGTGTACAAAGGTCTCGTGCTTTTACCCATAGCCATGTCTGGTTTTCAACGGGGAGGCGGCATTACATCTCTTGAGGTCTGCTAAGCGGATTTCGGTTGCACACGTGGGTGGTAAATCCCCCCGGCAAAACGTTGCTCATAGAAATAAAAAGCCTTATTAAACTAATAATTCTCATAAAAAACGGCCTGGCATGAGAAGAGAGCGGTTCGAATTGCACGCGCGTGGAAGCTGAGAGATAACCATTGCACACTTTTCCGCAACGCTCGTATCTGTTTCGCCATCCAGATACCGGCTCGACAAGGCTATTGTTAGCGGCGACTCTAAGCACGTCAACTTCTCCGACTCTCGAATTTCAACCCTGTGTGGCTCGACCGCTTGGTTAAAACCCACGTTCATTCGCTGGATAGACATAAGGTCGAGTAGGCCATGACCCGATTTGAACACACCAACGTGACCACCCCAATACCCCACTGCCAACCCCCATCCCACTTCCCCGCCCAGTAATGATCCCAGTGTTGTAACGTGAAGCTGCACACTCTCCCTCCGCCATGACTGTGCCATGCAACGCACCCGGGAGAGGCTTGTCGTTCCACCGGTTCGTTTTACACGACTGCTTGGAGTTCGCTCGGGTAGCTGGATCTCCTGCAGGGACACTGACAGAAGTGGCTAGGCTTGGGATGGGCCGACATGTCAAGGGCGGGGGGGAGCGGCTCATCTCTCATTGACAAATAACTGCCCAGGCAGCTCAGCGGAAGGTAGATGTTCAAATCCTGGTTAGATTTGTTGATTCAACCCATCAGTCCTCCGGAGTCGATAAAATGAGTGCAACTCTGTTAAGAAGACGACGGCGGTTGTCATATAGATTCACTCTCCGTCATAGGAACTAGGAATTTACACCACTGGCGTAGGGCTGTAAACAGGAAATGAGCACTGCCGCAATGCTAATTTGAACAAGGAATTACTTTGACAATCTTTTTTTGCACAGACAGTTGCTGAAAGTCAACACAAAGGAATTAAGGCAGGAGGGAAACTGCAGGTATTGATGGTGAAAAAGTATTAGACAGAACCTGCAAAAAAAACATCACGTTGAACACTGCCATCGCCTGGTCACACAAGCCCCGGTCGACACCCATCCAAGTACTAATCTGCCTTGGATGTGATTGGGCACAGTCGGGGTGATTTGCTGGTAGGCAAACAGCAAGTTGGCAATCATACCAAATTAAGGGTTGGATCAATTTCGATTTGAAAATGTAAAGGGGGTGACAAAGCAATCCCGCAATTGCCCGGTGACCTCCAGCGAGGGTACTAAACAACGAGGTGGACTCTCGCTGACTGACCTGGCTTAAACAAAGTGCACTACTGGACGGAGCATCCTCAAGCTGTTGCCATCCATAACAGTCACGTGATGGAGCAATCCACAGAGCTGCACATTAGCTGATTTCAAAGCTCCACCCCGAGAGCGGATATCCTCTCGTGTGTGTTCCTTCCGCTGGCTTCCACTCTGTCACGACTCTCGACCACTCGCCGTCGTCTGCTTCTAGACAGAAGTCCTGCCCAAGCCCACTTACTTTTCTTAACAGTAACATTATATCTTCCCCGAATTTTTTTTTTCGAATACATTTTCATTGCTTTCATCTTCCGCTGCTAACCTAGACCAACATACCCTCCCCGTCTAATACACAGCACTACATATTTGTTGCTTATATTAACACATCAACCAGAATCAAACTTAAGACCTGTGGGTTTTGGGGGTATACCAAGCAATCATTGCCAAACTCGCATATTATTATGAATGTTTACAAGAAAGTATGTTTGTTGTCGTTGCAAGCGTCATTGACTGGAACTTATCGATGGCATTGACCTGAAAAGTAAAAACCCAAATGGGCACTATCATTCAGACACAGAGGCGCTTCAACGTGCTCTCACGTCACCAGTCTCGACTTATTTAATTGAACCATGATTGCACAACATTGCAACTCGTTACAATTGGCTGTGTGAACCGAAACAGAATATTTATTTATACTGGAGAAATCCGATGAGCTATCAAGCTCGTTTTCACAGATGTCCAGTAGTTCACAGATGTCCAGTAAATTAATGATTTACGTATTCGTAATAGAGGGGGATTTTTGGGTTAGATCGCGTAAATATATAAATGTGTCGTTAAAACCTGCCACCACCCGACACAGCCAACTAGTAATGGTTGTCACGTATTATAATTGCACGTGCCGCTCAGCTATAATTATGGGTGCTGTAATTATCGGCACTTTAAGCAAAACGGAGGCGGGGGGGGGGGGTGCGTCTGTCAGCATGAAAGAGAAAGTCGACAAATGGATAAGAGCAGGAAAGGGACTGCACAAATTGATGGTGAAGAAGTCTGTTTTTTTTATTTCGCAGGTTTGTTGTCTCTCCGGATAGGAGTTGCATCACCAAATTAACAAGATTTTTGGTTAAGTAGTTTTTATCACAGAACTCGAAAAATTATTATTTGTGTCATTGAAAATTTAAATGTTTGCACAAAAACATGAAAGTTATCAACGACATTTGCCAGATAAAGAATTAAAGCTTTCGTGACTGCATAAATTACTCATTGTTTTTTTTCAGTAAAGTCACGTATGTAGAAATACAATAAAATTATATTAAAATGAATCACGACGTTTCGACCGCAACACAAGCGATCTTCATCAGGTATAAAAAACAAATAGCGAGGGAGCACATAGGGTGACATCAATGCAACACATAGAAAGCGTTAAACTGCACGGAGGTAAATACAACAAGAAGATGAGAGACGAGAATTCAACAAACCGAAGAAAAAATTACGTTTTGCAAAACCAGTCGGCCAACAACACAGTTAGACACGTGGTCCGCCAGGCAAGTGTCTAACTGTGTTGTTGGCCGACTGGTTTTGCATCACGTAATTTTTTCTTAGGTTTGTTGAATTCTCGTCTCTCATCTTCTTGTTGTATTTACCTCCGTGCAGTTTAACGCTCTCTATGTGTTGCGTTGATGTCACCCTATGTGCTCCCTCGCTATTTGTTTTTTACACCTGATGAAGATCGCTTGTGTTGCGGTCGAAACGTCGTGATTTATTTTAATATGATTTTATTGTATTTCTACATACGTGACTTTACCGAAAAAAACAATGAGTCATTTGCCAGGTTTGTGAAGGAGACTTCAAAGGTAAAACATTCTCTCCATAATTGAGTAATACCATTAAAAAAACACTTTTTTATATTAACTTTCCATGCATGCTCCGTAAATGCATGCACTTATATATTTATTTGCCTGTAATAAATTCATTGAGCACGCTGCTCCAACTCGTCATCAACGGTGCGCTTTGCCACCATTTTGCAGCACCTCCCACGAGATCACAGGTCCCGGTGGCATGCCATGAGGGTGAGGACTGTTTCCTTTACATTTCAAATGCCGTGCAATAGTGTTACGTAATTCATAATACATTTTAAAAAATTGTGCAGTAATGTTATATCGTGTTTAATACGTTTTAAATATTATACAGTAATGTTATATCGTGTTTTAATACGTTTTAAATATTATACAGTGATGTTATGCAGTGCAAGTGGTGAGCGTACTGGGCCACGAATCCAGAGACCTGAGTGTGATTCCCACTCACAGCCAACATCAGCGACACAAACCTGAACCGGTCGTGGGTTCACCTAGGTCCACCCCAATCCTACCTTCAAGTGAGAGCCTGGTGCGCTGTGTAAACAAATTCCACTATGGAGACAAAGGCGGCGAGGCGTCATTCTCGCCACTCGCCTCCTCGTGTGCCATCCCGGGCTTCATAGTTGTTCGCGAACAGGACTTGTCCCAACAGTCTTAAGGCTTTCCGGGGGGGTCTTTGTATAGGTGTGTGTATACGTGTCATGTGTTTGCTATTTATTTTCGCGTTGACACTGGACAGTCTTGCAAATGAAATGTTTGCATATGAAGCGATTTTCCAGATGAAATATTTTAAGAAGAAAAAAACCTTATTTACCATATTCTTGGTTCTTTCGGTAAAGTCACGTAGATAGAAAATAAAATAAAAATAACATAATAAAATGTTATAAAATAAGAAAAAATTTCAAATAATAGAGCAAAAAACCCACGACGTTTCGCTAGCAACACAAGCGGTCTTCTTCAGTGTGCTGCAAAATAGGCATTGTTTATCGGATCTCTAAGCCAGCAGTTTTTGTTTTCTCTTAAGCATGTCAAGCCCCCCTAAGAAACGAGCGAGAGGGTCACCCCATCAGGTGTCCTCATGCACCGCTGGTAATTTCAGGGCTTCTCCAACCACACGTTTTAGTCTAGAGAAACAGCGCATGTATGGTTAACACGTGGCAAGCAGCCGCGATGGCCATCTGTCATCGGCGCGCTCTGTTTTCCCTTCACCGTCAAGGTCACTCAGGAATAAAGACGTGCAATAAATAATGCACTCCCGACCACAATTAACGAGGTGCAGCCACCGCCTGAGTAGTCGACAGAAGCGGGCGATTGGAGCCGCATTTCTAGGAATTGTAATTATTTTCAGGAGGTGTTCATTTTATTGTGAAGATCAAAATATTGTGAAGAGGTCATTGTCACCCTACAAATGCCACGGCGACCTGTCATCGCTTCCCTTCTGTTCTAGATTATCACAACTGTTGAGTGGTTAACACCTGACCCTGACCTTCTTGCAGTGCCACCACCATCTGCTTTTACATCTTCCCCTCGGTAGCCGCCCTCTGGGCGCCACGTTAATGCCCTCCTCCACCCTGCACACATATCCCACCCATAACCACATCTACTTCTTTGCCAAAATCAAAATTGGTTTCTTTCTGTATTCTCCTTCATATGGCTGATGTGGATGTGGAGCAACAACTATCATTTTACATGAAGGTAGTTGAGCCAGATAATGACATCAGCAGTAGCAGAGTGTATTATTGTGATGCCTCCTTAATATTTGTGAATCAGGCATTGAGTCATTATTTATGTTCCATTATCTTTACTGGGTGACCACAATGACACGTTTAAGTATTTTAAATTTTCCAATTGGCGCATCAAATATCCGCATCTCCCATGTTTTTTTGCGGATGAGGTTTATGGTTAACCATAAGCTTCGTGGAAGTTCGAAGCCATGGATATTCTAGGTCAGGTTATTCACGAGGTGTTTGTGATTTTTTTGTGAACTCTATTTGGCTCTCCAAGCATTTCGGGATTAAAGCTGGATGGTCGTAGATTAAGCACATGGGCCAAATGGCACATGGGCCAAAAGTTGGATGATTGAAGATGAAGTGCATGGATGGGGAGGTGTATGTTTTCTGGAGGGTTGTAGGGTTGCGGCGAATAGATGGGGGAGCGATGTGCGGCAACACGGGAAGCCAGGGTGTTGGGGTCGACTTGAGGGTTCCTGTGATTCACCAATCCATTGCAGCGTTCAGTTAAGAACTTTAACACGTCGAGTGTGGCTACTTCTGATCCGTATTGGTGCTGCACAGCACTCAGCTACAGAGTACACAATGGCCATCGCTGATGTCCATAGCACCATTGCTGATGCTATCCAGCTTGTCCTTGTCAGTTTCTGGACCAGGTTAACCCTTGTCTTAATCTTTACGGCTACCTTCTTCAGGTGGTCACAGAAGGTTCATGTCTGGTCCAGGTTCACTCCGAGATAGGTCAGAGTTAGGTCATGTTGCAGAGTGTTGGCACAAAATGACACTTTCAGGGTGTGCTTAATGTTCCTGTTTTTTTTTAGATCAAATGCAGTGCCCTTTGTTTTGTTGGGGTTTGGCTCGAGCCTCCATTTATATAAATATTCCTGCGTGGAGTTTAGGTCACCCTTGAAGGTGGACTCGATGTTATTGAAGGTGGCTGCTTGCGTTACCAGGGCAAGGTTATCTGCATATGCAAATTGCCTGGTATTGTTGGCAGCAAATCGTTCGTGTAAATATTTAAGAACATCGTCGCGATCGTTGAACCTTGCGGCAGCTCCGTTATTGAGGAATTGGGGCAAGGTGACTCTGGCATCCAAATGGACATGTAGCCGGCTATTGCAAGCGTAATGTTTTGAGGCAGGGATTAATCCTTACAAGGAGTGAGTGGATTACTCTTTTTCTTAGTGGCAGTAAGGAAGCCCAATGAACCGGTGATAACATCCCGCTGTCATGGGGATTCGGATCAACACATTTTCGATGGCTTTCATGTAGCAATCCCAGCTGACTTTGGTTATGTATGTTTGGAGTAGGTTCACAATGGGACTCATTGTGAGATAATCATGGGGATTTCAATGCCGATATAGGTGATGATGGCCTTTGGGAAATCGGGGAATAATTTTCAGACCATATTTTGGGTGGTAGTGGCGAGTCGTGAGGTTGTAGCCATGGATGAGGAAGCAACTGGCCTCTTGGTCAAGTCAAGTTTATTTTTGCTTACACATGTGGTGCTTTTGTGGAGAAAAAAAATCTGCCACTCGAGGCGTCATCACATTAATACTGAAACATAAAAGTAGAAATGTCTGTCCAATGAGAAAAAAATATATACTTACTAAAGCAAGTTGTGGCTGTGAGTTGTTGTATGCAAGTGCAAAAAGGTGTGTGTTTGAGTTGTGTCATGAATACAGTGATGGAGTCGAGTGTGCTGATTGTTTCGGGGAGGTTCTAGGGGTGTGGTGCTGCACATGATAAAGATGTTCCCATAGTTTTGTGTTTGGTTTTTGGTGATTGGAGGAGTATTTGGGTTGAGGAGCGAAGTGATTTGTTGATTTGCCTGATCCGTATGAGGTTTATTGTTTAAGGCGGAGCTTGGTTGTGTATTGCTTTAAATGTTAACATGATGATTTTGAAGTGTATTCTTTATTTTATTGGTCATTTATTGTATTGGCCATTGGAGATGTGGGTTTCTTGGAGCGTGAAAACGTCAATGTTACGCCTCTTCAAAATGTTTGCGAGATACTTGCACTTCACCCAGGAATGTCCCTCAATCGATATTCGGTTGCTGGGTTTATGGCTTAGTTGTGAGTTTTGTGATTTCTCATTTAACAGAATAGGCCACGTGAAGGCTGCCATCTTCCACTCCTCATTCTGTATTATAATAATTTAAAGCATCTATCTGCTTAAATTAGCTTGACAGAAGGGAACGGGGGAGTTCGTTCTGGGTGGGGGAATGGTGCTGATGTTATTTGAGCGGCCAGCTAAAAACATTTAAAATAACATTAATATTAGGTTGTATTTTTGGCGGGACTATGACACTCATCATATGATGCTGGCAGCAGCTGTTGTTTGTTCAGCACGTGGTACGCATTGCCAGGTGACCTCGTGCCCTGGCACATCACCCTTCCTCACAACCCCGGCATTTTCACTGCCTGCCTCATTGGTGCTGCCACCAAATACCACCGGCCCACCCATACACTGACCCACCCACTGGTCTACCCACCCACCCACCAATCCGTAAAATACCAGGCTATCCACCCACCCACGCACCAGCCTGCCACATTACGTCTTTCCTTCTCGCTGCGCGTTGTCAGCAATACTCGCTCTTGTCACGCTCAGTAATTATAGCGATGATATCCCTATCATTAGCGGAGCCTGTCCATATCTTTCCAAGTACACCCCCACCACTACCATCCTCAGCGCCCCCTCTTTCCAACCAGCGCTTACCATCGCGCCTGTGTGTGTGCAACCTCATTAAGTTTTGACTTCTGCCACAATATCCCATTAAGTCTGGAATCAACACAACGAGCAGAGTTGTGAGCCTACTACCCGAGTTAGGATTGGTTTTATAAGTGTCCTGCCCAGATCCACTCAGCTACGCATTATTTTTTTTACACACCAAATAATCTGCTTGCTTTTTAAAAAAATAATCTCTAGCTCCGTCACTTTCGGTTTGATGATGCGGTACACAAGAATTCAACAAAGTATAAAAAAGTGTAATTTTTTCGAAGTGACCGGGTGAGTAAGCGGCCAGAGAGTTGAGTCAGCACCACCTAGATTCTGGCCTCTAATCTGGGTTTTAGCCACCTATGATTAAACCAGGTTCCAAAGTGTAGTGAGTTGATGGTATCAGCCAGTTCACCAATAAAGTAAGGAAACTAGGCTTATTAACGATAATCGATAAACCAGTAATCATTATTAATAGTGACTGATATCCATGTGGTTTGATGTTTGTACGTATCACGAGTGTAAGAATACATTTTAAAGTTGGCCAGGTGGTTCATGGCCCAGAAAACTGGGCCAGAACCACTGAGATATGTACTTGAATCCAGGATTCAGCCATCCATTATAAATCCGTGTTGTCAAGTGCAGTGATTTGTGGTCTTAGTCAAGTCACAAATGGCTGAAAAAAGACAATTATACAAAACTAAGTTTTGCACTTAATGTGGCTAAATTCTAACACTAAGAATTAAAATATCAGTTTGACTATCACATGATGAACATTATCCTTAGTGGCAAAGCATCGGCCAAAGTGTGGTGCCCTACATTATGGAACATAGAGCTCTCTTCGAGCTCTACGGAATGCACTTCTGTGGGGTCATTTTCTAACAAAAAGGTTTGCATTGAAACATTCAAATAGATTGTTCATCTCATGACACAATCGTGATAAAATTGGGGGAAAATATTTCGTTTAAAGTTTTGTGTGTGTGAGTGGAGTGACCAAAATGCCATGTCATCATTGATGAATGTGATTGTCTCTCCCTAATCAAGGGTCCTGATTCTAAATCAATCTTCTATATTTGTCCCCTGGTTATCACATGCACTGCTTGACTTAAAATAATTTTCAAACATCAATCAATATTGTGCCGCTTTTCTGAACTGAATCTGGTCACGGGAGCAGCGACTCCACCAAGGCATTATACGACAAATATCAGCTGAAGGACAACTTCACTCGTCAGCAATCACCATCATCATAATCCACGTATTCACTTTTTATCTGTAACTATTTTAGTTTTCCCCCCAGTATTATGATAGTTTTCCAAGAAGCATCATGTCATGAGATGAAGAATTCGGCATTATTGAAAAGTGTGCAATGCACTGTGTTAGAAATGGTCCACAGAAGTAGATATGACAATACTTCTTGTGACATCCATAAAAATATCTTCTTATCCACACTCGGGGCAGCGCATTGCCACCACTTTGCTATAGAGAATAATGCTCATCGCTCAGCAAACTGACATTTTCTATTTTTACCACGCGAATTTATCCAAATCAAGTGCAAAACCAAATTTAGTATTTTTTTTTGTGTCCAGTCATTTGTGACCAGAAAAAGACCATCAATTGACTATGGTTGAGAACCTGGTTGCATCACAGACGGTTGAAACCTGGATTCCGGCACAGGATGTCAGCCGTGTCAGCTCTAGACTAAGCCACCTAGCCACCACAACACTTGTTCACTTCATCATCATTACTAAAATACTCATGTCTTGCCACTCCATTAGTATCAATGCCATATACCTATCCACAATTACACGTCATAATAATTTCGTAGTCAAAGTTAGTACTACTTTGAGAGGTCAACAGCAGATGTTCTGGGGCCCTGTCATATGAATGTTTATTTTTTTATAGTTCGCTAAGGCACCATCAAGATGACCACCGCCTAATGCTGAACACAATCACTTGAACCACGTCGTGCTTGGTCACCAGTGTCTATGTAGTGGATTCCAGGACACGGAGACGGCAGAGTAGAGGCAGCAATATTTATTTAAACCTTAACAAGGGTTACACTAAAAGGGGTAGCGGCCCCTTCACCCGTATAACTCAGGAACACACCCCAGGCTCTCTAGCCTAAGCTCTAGGCTCCCAGTTCCTCCTGGTAGGGCTCTAAGGGAGGCTATCAGATTTGGCCCTGGTTAGGCACAGATCTCGGCACCCCACCGACCAGACCGGCCCTTAGAAGGACTCTGGCTCTGGGGCTCTGGGGCCGCACCACTGCCTTACTGTGCCGGCCCTGAAAAGGGCAGCGGTCACAGGAGTTCCAGGGTCTCACCTAGCTGGCCTTTTTTCTTCACTGGTTGCTTCAGCCTCGGGCCCAACACTCTGCCACGAGCTCCCTGGCTCCCCGCACTTTATACCCACAGGGGGTGGAGCCTTAGCAGACGTTGTTGTAGCCACCAAAGTGTGGGTGAACCACACCTTCCCGTGCCATGTGTGTATTCCCCATAGGACCCCTACATCTACAAAGGATTGTCCTTATTTGTCCCACTAGGTGATTCCTTTAAGGTTGAGTCAACCCAGGCAGGATGGAGGTGCGAGTCATTTTGAGAAAGAATTCCAATAATTAACTTAATTGTATTTATATTCAACTTTACATTTATCCTTCCCTGAGATGACTTTGTCAAAGGTGGAGACAGTGTCTTAATATTTGCTTTGGGCTGGGGACACGTGGGATGTGAGGGGGGAAAGAGGAGGGAGGGGTGAGAGGGTGAGGAGATTGGAGAGAGGGCCATGTAAAAGGGGGAAAGGGATGAGATGTGAGAAGGGGAGGAGAGATGGAGGGTGATGTGAGAGGGGGAGGTGGGAGGAAGACAGGTGAGGGGGGAGGAAGAGGGAGTGTTGAGTGGGAGAGGAAGGGGGATTTGAGAGGTGTAGGAGAGGGCAAGAAGGGCGTAGGATAAAAGAGGGGGGTAGGAGGGAGGGGATGTGAGAAGGAAAGGTAGAAGGGAGGATGTGAGAGGGGGATGAGATGGGAGAGAGGGGGGTGCGAGAGGGGAGGAAGTGCTAGCCTTGAGGTACAATTCCTCCAGTCAGTGTGCACTCCTGATAACGTCCTCACTGTTCCAAAATTGTCTGCTCACAATGTTTTTTCAGAACCATATATCACCTCGCAGCGAATGTTTCCATGCCAAATATTTTGATGGCAGCCATTTAATAAAACCTCTTAATGGACGCGAATGAATATGCAGTGAGATTTGCGGTCAGATTTTGATTGCGAAATATGGCTTGGAACTGATTCAATGTTATTATCTTTTTACATTTTTCATTACATGTTATTATGTGCCAATCTGTGCACGAAATAATGTATCAGGACTTGCTAGCGCAGATATAATGTGTTTCTTTGTGTTCGTGACTGAGTGAATGCGTGTGAATGTTTTAGTCACTATTGTAACCACCGTGGTGATATCGTGACTAGTGCACTGTGCTCCAAACCTGGAACTTCAATTCCCAGCCACAGCTAACATCAATGGCGATTATCCAATGCCTCTGGGTCCATGCCGCCGCCCGTTGGCCACTGAGTTAGTCTTAACAATGCAGAGAGATCCTTGGAGCATTGCTTTTCAGGCTAGCTTCAGCCACAAGGGTAGTCACGAAAACCCTGGTGGCCTTGCTGTCAACAATCAAAGAAAGGGTAATCCACATTGATCCCTACCTTGACGACCTGCTGATCAGGTCTTCTTCAAGCCCCAAATTACAGCAAGTCAAACACCTTCCAGCGACTGCTCAAAGACCAGGGATGGGTAGTGAACCCGACAAAGTGTGTCCTATGGCCAACACAGCGCCTTTACAGTGAGTTTGCCAACTGACAAAGAAATGATCAGTCTATAATTTTAATGGTAGGTTTATTTGAACAGTGAGAGACAGAATAACAACAACAAAATCCAGAAAAACGCATGTCAAAAATGTTATAAATTGATTTGCATTTTAATGAGGGAAATAAGTATTTGACCCCTCTGCAAAACATGACTTAGTACTTGGTGGCAAAACCCTTATTGGCAATCACAGAGGTCAGACATTTCTTGTAGTTGGCCGCCAGGTTTGCACACATCTCAGGAGGGATTTTGTCCCACTCCTCTTTGCAGATCTTCTCCAAGTCATTATGGTTTCGAGGCTGCCGTTTGGCAACTCGAACCTTCAGCTCCCTCAACAGATTTTCGATGGGATTAAGGTTTGGAGACTGGCTAGGCCACTCCAGGACCTTAATGTGCTTCTTCTTGAGCCACTCCTTTGTTGCCTTGGCCGTGTGTTTTGGGTCATTGTCATGCTGGAATACCCATCCACGACCCATTTTCAATGCCCTGGCTGAGGGAAGGAGGTTCTCACCCAAGATTTGATGGTACATGGCCCCGTCCATCGTCCCTTTTATGCGGTTAAGTTGTCCTGTCCCCTTAGCAGAAAAACACCCCCAAAGCATAATGTTTCCACCTCCATGTTTGACGGTGGGGATGGTGTTCTTGGGGTCATAGGCAGCATTCCTCCTCCTCCTCCAAACACGGCGAGTTGAGTTGATGAACAAAGAGCTCCATTTTGGTCTCATCTGACCACACCACTTTCACCCAGTTGTCCTCTGAATCATTCAGATGTTCATTGACAAACTTCAGACGGGCATGTATATGTGCTTTCTTGAGTAGGGGGACCTTGCGGGCGCTGCAGGCGTAGTGTGTTACCAATTGTTTTCTTGGTGACTATGGTCCCAGCTGCCTTGAGATCGTTGACAAGATCCTCCGATGTAGTTCTGGGCTGATTCCTCACCGTTCTCATGATCATTGCAACTCCACGAGGTGAGATCTTGCATGGAGCCCCAGGCTGAGGGAGATTGACAGTTCGTTTGTGTTTCTTCCATTTGCGAATAATCGCACCAACTGTTGTCACCTTCTCACCAAGCTGCTTGGCAATGGTCTTGTAGCCCATTCCCGCCTTGTGTAGGTCTACAATCTTGCCCCTGACATCCTTGGAGAGCTCTCTGGTCTTGGTCATTTTGGAGAGTTTGGAATCTGATTGATTGCTTCTGTGGACAGGTGTCTTTTATATAGGTAACAAGCTGAGATTAGGAGCACTCCCTTTAAGAGTGTGCTCCTAATCTCAGCTCCTTATCTGAATAAAATACACCTGGGAGCCAGAAATCTTTGTGATTGAGAGGCGGTCAAATATTTATTTCCCTCATTAAAATGCAAATCAATTTATAACATTTTTGACATGCGTTTTCTGGATTTTCTTGTTGTTATTCTGTCTCTCACTGTTCAAATAAACCTACCATTAAAATTATAGACTGATCATTTCTTTGTCAGTGGGCAAACGTACAAAATCAGCAGGGGATCAAATACTTTTTTCCCCTCACTGTACATATGTATATTGAACATCTTTCGCACTGTATGTAGCCAACCGTGTTAATCGGAGGTGACGACGATATCTGGATGGATCGGGGTCTGATATACCTACCAGACAGGAAGGCCTTCGCCATCAGTCTCTTGGCTGATGGTGAAGGCCAGAAAAGTGGACAAGTTACAGGCTTTGTTGGCCTATCTCCCCTTTGTGTATTTCAAGGCCGACAAGGTTGTTCTGAGGATCTCACCTCAGTTTCTGCCCAAGGTGGCTTCAACTTTTAATCGACAAGAGCTGCAATTGTCAACTTTGTCCAGCTCCTTTTGAATCGGACAGCAGGCAGAGCTCTCCGCACGTTGGATGTGGTGAGAGCCGTACAATTTTACCCACAAAGGACGAGTTAGCGAGGATTGCAAAAGCTGTTCGGTTGTATTGGCTTCATTGGTGCTCACAAACAGCGCTTGTCCCAACATTTTGCGAAGGCTGTATGGACGGTCTTTGAAGAAACTGCGAAGCGGTGGTTTTGTCATGTCACCGGAGCACCTACATCTACATGAGGGGCACTGGGTCGACCATTACACTTGCATGTTCTTTAATCCACACATGCAATGTGACACTAATGGACTAGTATTTCTGTACGTAATATAATGTAATTACGTCTGCATGCATAATTGTGTACTGCCAAGAGGCTTTAAAACACTCGTGGTGATTTAATGCTGAACGAACTTTACTTGAATTGACGCTTGGTTTGTTTTGAAGCTGCATCTGCGCGATGTAATTAGTGAAATGAAGAGAATTGAATTCTACAGTAATGTCAATATTCTACTGGATGAAGGCCTCCATACATCAGGTTTTAACATACGCTGGTCACTGTGGGTTCCTGAAAGGGATAGCTCTAAGGACTGGTTCAAATGGTACTCGTTGCCAGAAATACAACTAATGTGTCCAGTTCATAGTGCAGCTCATTAACCACTGTGCCACTACTCCACCTCCAGCATATTTAAAACATATGTACTCCTCCCCCTGACATGTCAAGATGGACATGGTATATCATACATTGATTGTGTATACACGTGTATGCACCACAATGTATGTGTAGTGGTTGACTTCATACGGACAACTTTATTGTTTTCTCCAACACCACTTTTATTACAACTCTTCACATTACGTCCGTGACTTCGTCATTCCGCTTAGCCCTAGCTCGCTCGCCGTGCTCCGCCCGTCTTGCTCACTCCACTCCTCCCCTATCCCTCACTGTCCCTCTGCGTCGTCCCTGTCTCTCTTCGTCACTCACTGTCCCTGTCTCTCTTCGTCGCTCGCTGTCTCTGTCTCTCTCCGTCGCTCGCTGTCTCTGTCTCTCTCCCTCGCTCGATGTCTCCGTCTCTCTCCGTCTCTGTCTCATGCTGTATCTCTGTCTCTCTCTCTCGCTGTCTCTGTATCTCGCTCTTTCTCTGCCTCTCTGTCTCCGTCTCACTCTGTATCTGTCCCACGCTGTCTCTCTGCTTGTCTCTGCTTCACTGCTAGCCTGTTCCGTCTCCTATGTCTTCTCTCCGTTTCTCTCCGACCTGCTTCGTTCTAGTCCCAGCGACAACTCCCCTCGTTCTCCCTGTCTCCCGAATATATCCCCATTCTCATTAACAACTAATTAATTAGGCCGCGTGCCACCGACGCCCCGTGTCCCCAGCACCTGTTACTCACCCCCCTCTATCCCCAGACATTCCAGCGCCACTCCACCCTTGAGAACAACCCCGGCCAATCACAGCCATACATCGCTTACCAACTTAATTGGCCCGTCATTACTTCAGTTCCCCGCTGCCGCACCTGGCCCGGCCCGACGTAACCCCACTGTCAATAACTCGCGCGTCTTTACCATCCACCCTGTATGCGTGTGTTAATCCACTACATCACCCCCCCCCCCCCCCCCCCCGTGATGAAAGAATTAGCCATCCCGGCTACAAACAACAATCCGACACCTGAACAGTGGTGAGCAACAATAACATCATACAACAATGGCGTCGCTTAATGACGTATGTACAGCAGCCGTTTGAGGTGCGTTGTCAATGGAAAGTCCTTCCTCGGGAGCGGGTTCCAGCGGCCGGTCCATCACCCCTGAATGGGTCAGCACGGGACAAGGGCGGGGGGGGAACGCTCCCTCGTTAACACAGGGCTGCGTCCTGTCCTCGATGCGTGCCCCTCCTCGTCGCACCGATCATCAGCTGGCGTGATTGTATCCCGCTCCTGTGCATCCCGGGCCGCTTCCCGAGGTTGTGGCTGGCCAACCAGCCTATGACCATAGAATCTGCCAGAAAGCCTCCTCTGAGTTAATAGTGGCGGTCTTGCAGGCACACGGGAGGCAGACTGCTGAGGCGCGTTCACATGCGATCGTACCACAGGTTCGTCGGACATATCCAACACAGGCCGCTTTGGGATGGGAGATGACGCATCGTAGGGAGGTACAAATTTCTCAAGGCGCGACGGGTGAACATGCCATACGTGGCCACCAAAGCAAATCCGTACACTCTGGTCCCGACGAGTTTCCACAATCTCGACAGGGCCCTGCCAGGGTCGATGGAACTTTGGAGACGTGCCCACTGGCACCATGGGGCAGTGCAGCCATGCCCTGTTCCCCACATGCCAGGGCTCCCGAGGAGGCTGTGTGCCATGCAACCGTTCGTTGGCGGCTTGCCGTCTCGCGGTGTAACCCAACGAGGCCTCCCTAGCCTCCTTCAGACGGTCCAATGTCACCTGCATGGGAGCATGTACCGCCGACGACTTTCCTCGCGCCTGCATGCCCAATCTGACCAGGGCCGGGCCCTCCGGCTCCCAACCATACATTAAATAGAAGGGCGAGTACCCCGTCGAGGCATGCGGGGCCAGCCTGTAAGCGGCTAGGGTTGCCGGAACATATAGGTCCCAATCATTCTGCGCGGCGTTGACCTGTTGGCATAGCATAGATGTTAGCGTCCTATGCAGGCGTTCGACCATCCCGTCGGTTTGCAGGTGGTACGGGGACGTCCGAATCTTTTTAGTCCCTAGTGAATCGCACACTTCTTTAAGTAACCCGGATGAGAAATTTTTGCCTTGGTCGGTGAGCAGGTGCTTCCGGGGTACCTTTATCAAGGACGTATCCCTGCAGGAAAGCTTCAGCGATCGACCCTGCAGATTGGTCCACCAGTGGCCATGCCATAGGCCAGCGAGTGAGGTACTCGACGCCCATGAGCAAGTATTTGTGACCCCTTGGGGTGACGGGAAACGGACCCAATATATCTAGGGTAACAATTTCGTTGATACGGGAAACCCATATCGATTGTAATGGCACGCGATAGGGTTGGGCCGGCGCCTTCCGCCGTGCGCATTCGTGGCAGGACTTAATAAATCGTGGAACATCGTTATGCATGCCCGGCCAGTAAAAATCCTCCCAAGGTCAGCGGGTTTTTTTTTTCACCCAAATGCATCAGTTTCTCGTGCGTATCGTGAATGAGCTTTCCTCGCAACTCCAACGGAACACAGAACTTTTGCAGTTCGACGTCCCAGCGCACGAGGAGACCGTCGACAAGCCGAAGAAAGAAGTGATCCTCCGACACCCTCAAACGAGAGGCCGGAAGCCTCATTCTGGCCACGGAGGAATCCTCCGCCTATAGGCGCTTCCAATTGGCCAGCGTCAACTCCAATATGCCGGACCCCTCAGAGGGAACCCCATCCACTGTGACCGAATCAGCCGCGGTGACCATAGCCGGAACGCTCTGCAGCGGTGGACCGCAACGCAGCGAGCCCTCTGCACACCGACACGAGCCTGTCGGCTGAGGCAACCGCGATAAAGCGTCGGCGTTGACATGACGCGTCCCCTTCCTATGTTGGATCATAAAGAAATAACCTTGCAGGATTTCTAGCCAACGGGCCATCTGGCCCGAAGGCTGGTCAACCCGCAAGGAGTATTGCAGCGCTGCGTGGTCAGTGCGGATCAAAAATTCCCTGCCATACAAGTACGGTCGGTACAGCCGAACAAAGTGCACGATGGCCAGCAGCTCCCTGTGTGTCACGCAATATTTTTACTCAGCCGGAGACAACACGCGGCTGCCGTACGCCACAACTCTCTCAACACCGTCGATATTTCGCGACAAGACGGCACCTATGCCAGTGTCACTGGCATCCATGTCAAGGATAAACATTTTCGTGAAATCTGGATGTCCAAGCATCGGAGCGTCCGCCAAAGCGCCCCAAGTGTCTCAAACGAACGCTGTTCCTCGTCAACCCAGAGGAACTTATTAACCTTACCGGTCAACGTGTGCAGTGGCCTTGCAATTGTGGCAAAATCTTTAACGAATCGGCAGTAATATGACGCAAAACCCACGAAGCTACGCACTTCCGACACCGTTTTTGGCACTGGCCACATGCGTACGCAGCTCGTTTCTGTCCAGGAGTCACCACTGATCCGATGCGCTAACAACGTGACCCAAGTATTTAACAGATGTCCTCAGCAAATTACACTTTTGGGGCTTCAATTTCAAGTTGGTGTGCCGCACTCGGCCAAACAATGACGTCATCAAGGTATATCAAGCACGACTCCCACTGCAATCCGGACAACACGAGTTCCATCAGGCGTTGGAAGGTGGCCGGCACGGAGTGGAGCCCCATCGGCAGCACGTTAAAATGGAACAATCCCTGTGGTGTTCGGAAGGCAGTTTTTGGCTTAGACTCCTCGTCCAAGGGCAATTGCCAAAAGCCCGACAAGAGGTCGAGGGTCGAGAAAAATTTCGCGCCGGACAGGGCGTCTAACGAATCATCAATGCGTGGGAGCGGATACACATCCCCAACGGAAATCTTATTGAGTTTGCGATAGTCGACGCAAAATCGGAGGGACCTGTCGCGTTTCTTAACCAGTACGATGGGAGCCCCCCACGGGCTGGAGGAAGGAGAAACGATATCTTGTTCCAACATTTCATCCACGGTTTGTCGAATACAATCCTTTTCCAGCAGACTCATGCGATGGGAATTTAGGCAAATCGGGGGTGCATCCCTAGTTTCTATGTGATGCCGCAACAGGGACATACGACCAACATCATATTTGCCCGAACTGAAAACATCCCTGAACTTCAAAAGCAGCCCATGGAGACGCGACCGCTGCACAGGCATCAGCTCGTGGTTCTGCATGTACAAATCCCGCAACCAGTCTGGTTCATCGTCGTTTGGCTGCAATACATCCCCCCCACTCGTTGCCAAGCACGCCTCCCCCTCCGAACCCGGCACAGCCATCGCATGCGCTAGCGTGATACCCTTTTGAATGACAATGGGCTCGTGCCCCGCATTGACAAGCTGTATAAAGGGGTCGCAATTCGCCGGCACCATCGTCAAAGCCCCGACCAAGGTGGGCGACCGTGACACAGCGTTGGAAGGTGTCAGCAATATACCCCTCGCCGGATTATCTAAAGGCAAGCCCTTTTTGAAGCGCAGTGGCACGAGCATCTGCGTGGCAGGCGGAACACGCACTGTGCGGCTAACCACGGCCTGCACCACGGCGTTTGCCGCTGTGAATTTAGACGGGGTTCCCAAAAATTGAAGACATTTCCCAGACGGCAATTCCAAACAACCCCTCTTTATAGAGATCTTGAGCTGCATCCTCTGCAAAAAATCCATACCCAGCAAACACGGTACCGCCAAGGCTGTGGAAACCAAAATATACCCCGTCACGCACACCTCCCCGATCTGGATTGTTGCGAGCATGTGGCCCAAAATCCCGAGGCTACCCCCATTTGCCGCTATACATGGCCCGTCAACCGGTTCCAAGGCCTGGGGCGAGGTTGGCAACGAACGAAAAGTCTAAGGAGATGAGGGTCACCGAAGCCCCGGTATCGACAATGACCCTGACCATTACCCCTTGAACAAGCGCCATCACGTCCGACGAGCCAGGCGCGGCACCCAAAACGCGATGTACTAATGCGCCCCATACAACCTGGCTGTGCGAAGTGTACGAATGAGCGGTTACAAGGTGAGGCGGCACGGATGGGTGATGTGGGGAAAACGGCCGTGTATTGAATGCATCGCGACTTGCCTGTGAACCTCAGAGCAGGGGAAATCCTTGGAAAAGCGCCCCTGCGCCGCCAGCAGTCATGGGCGAGATGTCCTCGCCGTCCACACTCATAGCACGCCCGCTGCGCGCCACCTCCGTACATCGCGGGGCGGCGCGGCATGCTCGTAGGAGGCAATCCGGCCGCCGCTGCAGCCAGCGGCTGCTCCTCCAGCTCCACCGCGCACCCGGACATGTTGGCGCTCACCATCAGAGGCTGTGCCCCCGCCGCCATTGGTTCGTCGCGGAGGTCCAGGTTGACTTGAATATTTCTGGCGATCTGTAGAGATGACATGTCGTCATTGTTGTTGCTGTCGGGTAACGAAAGGATGATGCGTAGCTCCTTTGCCAACAGCAATAGCTTCTCCTGGGCCAGAGAGTCTAGGGCCGCCTGGTCCATCGCCGGGTAGGCTGCTTGCGCGAGGGCCAACAGCGCGCTGCGGAACGCGAGGGGAGATTCCGTGCCCTCCCACTTCCTTTGCTGAAATTTACGTTTGGTGACCAAACGCGGCTCGTACACGACCTGCATCGCTGTGAACGCCCCCGCCAGCGACGCCCGATCGCCGGACGGAATCCCGTTGAATGTCGCCAGTGAGGCGTCATCGAGGGCAGTCGGCAGGGTCCGCAACGTGTCACTCTCCGTCCATTCGAGTGATTGATACGCCGCTCAGAACCGTCGCGTAAATGCCGTCCAATCGCCAACCTTGGCCTCGAAGCGTTGGACGTGAAGCCGCCATCTCGAACCCGGGGGTGGTGACCCTGGCGCCCCATCGGCACCCGGTTCCGCTTGCACCGCCGCGGGGGGTGCGGCTCCGTCGTCGGCGCTTCCCGGCGGCGCGGTAACGGCGTGGACTGGCTTGGCACTGTCAGCAACGCCCGTTCCGTCGTCATGAAGCGGTCGAATGCCTCCGTCAGCGTCGCCAACCTGGTCTCCCACTGGGTTATGAGGGCCCCTCCATTCATGAGCCGGCCCCGGGGTCTCGGCCCCGCTCGGTTCGTCCTCCCGCCCCGCAGACACCTGGTCGCCCAGGTCCGCCGGGGGAGCGTCACCCTCTTGCCCGGACGCGGGAATCACGTCCACGTCGTTGCTGTCATCGAACGAGTCCGTCGGCACGTTCTTTCGCTTAGCCGATTTCTTTGACATGTCGGCGTGGTTCCGCAGTCACTCCTGACACCAAATGTAGCGGTCGACTTCACGCGGACAACTTTATTGTTTTCTCTGATACCACTTTTATTACAACTCTTCACATTACGTCCGTGACTTCGTCATTCCGCTTAGCCGCAGCTCGCTCACCGTGCTCCGCCCGTCTCGCTCACTCCACTCCTCCCCTATCCCTCACTGTCCCTATGCGCTGTCCCTGTCTCTCTCCATTACTCGCTGTCTCTGTCTCTCTCCGTCGCTCGCCGTCTCTGTCTCTCTCCGTCTCTGTCTCATGCTGTATCTCTGTCTCTCTCTCGCTGTCTGTCTCTCGCTCTGTCTCTGCCTCACTCTGTCTCTGTCTCGCGCTGTATCTCTGTCTCTCTCTCTCGTTGTTTCTGTATCTCGCTCTCGCTCTGTCTCACGCTATATCTGTCTCTCTCTCGCTGTCTCTGTCTGTCTGTCTCACGCTGTATCTCTGTCTCATTCTGTCTCCGTCTCATTCTGTATCTGTCCCACGCTGTCGCTCTGCTTGTCTCTGCTTGTCTCTGCTTTATTGCTAGCCTGTTCCGTCTCCTATGTCTTCTCTCTGTTTCTCTCCAACCTGCTTCGTTCCAGTCCCAGCGACAACTCCCCTCGTTCTCCCTGTCTCCCGAATATATCCCTGTTCTCATTAACAACCAATTAATTAGGCCGCGCGTCCCCGCACCTGTTACTCGCCCCCCTCTATCCCCAGACATTCCGGCGCCACTCCGCCCTTGACAACAACCCCGGCCAATCACAGCCGTACATCGCTTACCAACTAATGTGCCCATCATTACTTCACAGTTCCCCGTTGCCGCACCTGGCCGGCCGACGTAACCCCACTGTCCATAACTCGCTCGTCTTTACCATCCAGCCTGTATGCGCGTATTAATCTACTACATCTGTGTAAATCAACCTGCTTGTATTTGAACCAGGTTTGTAAATCTACGTACGCGCTTACATACTTACCTGGCTTCCTCCTTGTTTATTCGACCAATCAATATATTTCCTTACTTGGCTGTTCCCTGATTGCGTCTCTCATTAGGTTATGGGAAACGGGACTAATTAATTAAGCATTGCGGGCAGTGGAGCAGCAGGAGCCGCAAATCACCGGTCGAGCGTCTCGTAATTTCTGTGGTCCCGTGAGGGATGCTCCCCCAGGCCATCCCTCCCAGGGCAGCACGCAGCTATGAGAATGATCGTGACAAGCGGCATGATGTCCTCCAGCAGGGTCCTTCCTTCCACTGCATTTGAGATGAAGGGACGGCTCTTTATCCATCGGGGAGGCGCAGGGAGGGGGGGGGGTGCAGTGTAGGGGACCTGAATCATTAGGGAGCAGCGACGTAGGATAACGCACGGCTGCTCTGAAAAGCAGAGTAATAGAGGTGGTGTTTTTATTTCACGCGGCAAATTATTTTTCTCCTGTGTCACTTTTTATTGAACAGAACTCATCGCGTTCAACACCCCGTAACTCCGTCGCAACTCTACCGCTTGCGCTGCTTGCCTACTTCGCGCCACTCGCTTCGCTCACTCCGCTCACTCTCTCAGCCTCTCCACTGCTAGCCTGCTCTCCCTTACTCTCCTAGCCTCTCCACTGCTTGCCTGTTCTCTCTCTCCTGGCCTCTCTACTGCTAGCCTGCCTGCAACGCTCCGCTCGCTTCGCTCTCTCCCCTGCTGGCCTATCACTACACCCTCTGGTAGCTTCCCACCGTACACTCTGCTAGCCTCTCCGCTGCTAGCCTGTTACCGTACTCTGTGCTAGCTTCCCTACTACTAGCCTTCCACTATATACGCTGCTAGCTTCTCTACTGCTAGCCTTCCGCTATGAACTATGCTTGCTTCACTGCTAGCCTTCCACTATATACTCTGCTAGCTTCGCCACTGCTAGCCTTCCACTATATACTCTGCTTGCTTCTCCACTGCTAGCCTTCCGCTATATACTCTGCTAGCTTCTCTACTGCTAGCCTTCCACTATATACTCTGCTAGCTTCTCTACTGCTAGCCTTTCGCTATATACTCTGCTAGCTTCTCCACTGCTAGCCTTCCGCTATATACTCTGCTAGCTTCTCTACTGCTAGCATTCCGCTATATACTCTGCTAGCTTCTCTACTGCTAGCCTTCCGCTATATACTCTGCTAGCTTCTCTACTGCTAGCCTTCCGCTATATACTCTGCTAGCTTCGCCACTGCTAGCCTTCCGCTATATACTCTGCTAGCTTCGCCACTGCTAGCCTTCCGCTATGAACTCTGCTTGCCTCTCTACTGCTAGCCTTCAGCTATATACTCTGCTAGCTTCTCTACTGATAGCATTCCGCTATATACTCTTTAGTTCTATTCGGTAAAGTCACGTAGGTAAAAAAATAAAACAACAAAAATCACAATGTTTCGGCCACAACACAAGCGGATACTCTGACCGTACCATCCGCCAAGCTGTTTCTCCCTCCATACAGAAACAACCACTTGATACTCCGGTCAAAACCATCACACTGCCATACATAGCAGGCGTTACTAAAAAGATTTCCAAAATTCTAAACAAACACAAGATCCAGGTCCGGTTCAATACAGTACACAAAATTCGTGATCTGATCCCATCCGTGAAGGATGTTATTCCTGACTTACAGTACCCCGGGGTTTACAAATTCAGTTGTACCTGCGGTGATTGCTATATCGGGGAGACAAAGCGACATGTCTCTGACCGAATTCACGAGCACAAATCAGATTTGAAACACGGCAGAACGTATTCTTCTGCCGTAGCTGATCACTGTTACAACGCTGTGGGTGATCACGATATAATTTTCGCCGATACCAAGGTTCTTTGCAAACCCACGGGTTTTTATCAGAGATTTGTTCACGAGGCAATTCAGATCTACAAACACAGACACAATTTCAACCGAGAAGATGGTTTCAAATTAAGCAACCATTGGAAAGATGTTCTAAATCGAACCAAACATTAAACTAATTTTTCAATGGTACAGTATATTTTTCAAGTAGTGGTACCCCAAATTTTCGCAACTTAAAATCCCCTTTTCACACCACCAGCATGTGCACGCTGCTGTGCCCCCTCACCAGCCTGCACAGGTCGACCCCCTCCCTACCTTTCATCATGCTAAGTCTGCCTATTAAAATGCAAATTTTTATGCTAATTCCTTTGTCAAGGCACCTTGATTACTCTCACACAGCTAAAGGTCGCGGTCTGAGCTTGGCTGTGTTTCACTCCAGCGCTGTCCTCGAGACAGTCTGGTCCCTTCACCTGATGAAGGCCGCTTGTGTTGTGGCCAAAACGTCGTGATTTTTGTTTTATTTTTTACCTAAGTGACTTTACCGAATAGAACCAAGGAGTATGGATCCTTGCAGTCACTAAAGCTTCAAAGCTAGAATTTCCGCTATATACTCTGCTTGCTTCTCTACTGCTAGCCTTCTGCTATATACTCGGATAGCTTCTCTACTACTAGCCTTCCGCTATATACTCTGCTAGCTTCGTCACTGCTAGCATTCTGCTATGAACTCTGCTTGCCTCTCTACTACTAGTCTTTGCCCACTCACACTTAGGATTCCACTAGCCTCTCTACTGCTAGATTATCTGCCCTCAGTTCCCCAACCTTGCCCTTGCCTCCAGTGGGGGCTCAGCCATCACCGCTGGAGAGGACGAGGTGTGGCGAGCGGGCCCCGGACTTCTCTCGTCTCCCCTTTTGTCTTCACTCCAACCAACTCAACTCCCTGCCTCACCCGTTCCCTATTTATCCTCCTCCTCATTAACCGCCCTAATTAAGCTGGCGTCCTCCCGTCGCCTCCCGCACGTGGCGTCCGCTGCTATTGCCTCAATCTGCACACTCCGAGGCACCTACTCCGCACCTGCATTTGCAGCCAACCAATCATGGCTATGCATATTCAATGGTCGTCTCTCTCGCGTTGCTTTCCCTCGCAGCACCTGTTCGCCCTGATTGTGACCTCACTGTCCGCGGCTCACACATGCATGCACACGGTTTGCAAAACCCCACGCGCGTTACTCCACTACAGATTAACAATCCAGCAGAGGATTTACAACCTAGCAGTGGTTTCACAAAAGGGCTGCAGTGTAATAAGCGGCCGCATCTCAAGATGCTGTGAAATAAACAGTGGTAATTTTTATTTCATACAGAGAGGTGGTCAGTCATAGAGGAGAAGAGAAAGGTCTTGAGCCTAGACTCTTGAAATATGGCAGGGAGTCGACAGCACAGATGGCTGGGGGAAGAGAGTTCCAGACAATGGGGGCAACATAAGAGAATGAGGAACCTCTCACTGAGCAGTGGTTGACTACGGGCTTCGGCAAATACCCTTGGTTGCTGGAGCAGATAATTAGTGGAGTGAATAAAAGTGAGATGAGATGGAAGAAGTAGTCAAAGGCAAGTCCAGGGAGGATGTTAAAATTATCCTGATATCCTATCCTCAAACCTAACTCTATCAGTTCCTGAACCTATTTAAACCCCAGAGGGATGATGGGTTTGTGTCAACTCTCAACTAGGATTGAACTCACAATCTTCAGATTGCAAGCTGCTTGCTCTACCACTGAGTCACCCGCCCGTCCGCTCCCGGTCTCGCCGTTGGCTGATTGAGTGCCGGGGAGGACGGTGGAGCTCCGCAGGAGATCCGCCACGTGGCCGAACAACGGAGAGAGATGGCGGCGAACAACGACGCAGTCCGGACCCAAGACTCCCCACACTGACCCCGAGTCCTCCTCTGCCTCCGCTTATATTGCCGCAGGCGTGGCCAGGCCCCACCTCCGGCCAAGCCCTCTCATGGAACTTTCTTGCCGGTCCTCGGAGTTTCTTGGCCAGCCCCACCCTTCACCTTTGGCCCAGATACCTCTCTCTTTGGGGATTGGATAATGTTTATAGTGGTGCCTGTACCCGTGCTTCCCTTTTCCAACCAGTAGATGTCACTATCTCATTACACTTTTAATCACGCAAGAGCATAGATCGATCCTGGGTTCAAAAAACAGATTCAGATGTGATTGCTAGCAGCTCAGTGCTCTGACCCCCATGTGTTTTGAAGTTGACGTGAGAGATGAGTGAAATATTCTTAACGTACTCAGCTACGATTTCCTGTGGCCTGAATGTCAAACAGTCATATCAATGGTAAGCAGTATTTTGGGAAATGCAAAATCATGCTGAAAGCATCTCTCATGGTCCTCTCATAAGAATGTGGAATTTAAATGACTGACTCAGGATCACAAGTGGAGATGAGCACTGTCCAATGCGTGAATAGAATAGATGGTAACATTTGTTTTTTTAATTAACGTTTTTGGGTAAATTAATGAAAAAACGGCACGTCAAATTATGTATGTATGTTGCACTTCTTTCGCACCATACATAGCCAACCGTGATAATCGGAAGTGTGGATAAATTATCTAAGCGTGAAGATAAATTACAATGGAAAATGCTACACGATCATAGTTCCTATTCTTATGAACTGTGACACAATAAAATCAAAGTAACGAATTAAATATATTTAAACATTCTGAGGATAATTACATTTGATTGTGGTTTTTCGTTTTGTGGCTCTGCTGAGCTCGTTACAATCCAATGAAACAGTGCTCAGTCCCACTGAAACTGACACAATACGTTCAAGGCACATCCACAGCAATCTGTAAAAAAAAGCTGACGTATCGCATTCGTTTGCTTCCTTTTGCATTTGTTCAGAGTTGGTTATTGATTTTGGTTTGCATCTCCGTTTTCTCGGGAACATGCGGTTTGGGTTTTCTCAAACGCAATTAGCGAAATTGGTGGAGCAAATGCCGAGAAACTGGCGTAGCAAATGCCGAGAAACTGGCAGGTGCAGGTGATGTCCTCACTGCACGTCCATCATTGCCCGGCTCCACACAGTATTTTCGCGAGTGTGTGTGTGATAGAGGATGGAGGAGCGAGGCCCACAACAATGAGCAGAGCGCCGGGCAGGCTAAAACACAGCGAGGTGGCACAGGGGGCAGCACAGTTGGTGCATCTACCAGTCATCTCAGAAAACTCATGAAACCTAGGCCTGTCTGGGTGAGGGACCCAGAAAATATTTCTGCAACTGGCACACCACTTCCCGAATACCTGTCGTCATGGCTGTGGCGACTGGTCTTGTGCCAACTCCAGCCTACCAGTGACCCAGAAAATATTCACTGGGAAATTATTCTAAGGGTTAGTGTTAAGGTTCGTGTTTGGTTAGTGTTATGCATGTATTATTGCATGATAATCCATTCGATGTACTTGTTTTTTTTCGATGATTTTTAATCTCCGAGACGCTGACAAGTGAAATATATATTTTATCAATGGGATGGCATTGGTCATCAATATGTTGATTCCAATGGCTGATCGGTGGAGTTATATCACGTTCCTGTTTGTATCCTTGCTTAATTGTGTAGGGGAGTAGTGGGTGATGTCATATCATGCTCGCCCTCGGAGAGAGTGGCGTCGCAGAACGTGACGTCAGGCGGACCCTGGGGGGACGGTGACGTCATGCCCAGGGGGGTATTTAAAGGGGGACCTGGGATGTAACCGGGGTTCGTCGGGGGTAGGAGTGGGGAGTCAGGGGAGTTGATCCTCACCCGAGACTAGGGGAGGCTACTCCGCCCGACCGGCCAAGGTTGGGGTAGTCCCGGCCTGGGGCAGGGAGGGGAGCCGAGTTAGCCGGGGTTGTAGGGATCACTGTACCCTGTCCCCTGGGGAGTTATCGGCTAGGGGGGTGGGTTGGCGTAAGCCCTTAACACACTTGGTGGAAGCCCTTAACACACTTGGCGGAAGCCCTTAACAAACGTGGCGTCAGCCCCTAACCGCAACCTGCTTCGGAGTTGTGGATTGCGCTGCAACAATTGCTTCAAAGATAAGTAGAGGGAGGGTCCGGGCAGAGTTTGGGCAGCAGTGCCCATGGGGTATCAACCTCTGAAAAAACCTTGCGCATTATAATCAAAGAGTAATCATAATCAACCATGATCTATCCACTACTAGACGAAGGCCTCCACCAGCTCTCACAGTCTTGCGATGTGATCATCCGCCCTGCACGTGAGCTGATGTTACCGCCCCAACTCCACAGTGGGCATACTGGCAGGTGCCTTCACTACGTTGGCTACCATTCTGACCAGTCCCATCCATCGGACCATGAATGATGATGAGAGCTTGAGGGAGGCCTTCACCCAGCAATGCATAGACCATGGCTCATGATGATTGTGGTGATGAATCTTAGGTTTGGAGTTTATTAGGGTGAAAGGCCCACGAATCTGATAGACTAAAATTAATATTTTATTTTCATTAGAAGTCTAATTCATTATTGTACCCCTCAAAATCACATGCAGTCTATAGAAGACGTTCTGCCCACCCAATCCCAGTGCTCCCCACAACAACCCACACTCGAGTCGTTATCCATCACAAAATTGGATGAGCTAAATGGGAATGACTGCGATAATCACGAACTACTGCACTCCCTCCACCCCCATTTCCCACTACCATCATCATTAAGCATCAATTAGCCAGCACTTCATCATTAGACCTCCTTTGCTAGTACCAAAATGTAGTAATAAGGTTTTCCCCTTTTTTCTGGCAACAAAACTGAATCCTTTTTACAAGGATTCATGTCTGCATTAACCACAATACCTGCAGTCAAGATGCAAACAAAATGCATACTATGATAATATATGCATTGTCCTTGAAACTGATTTGCCCACACCAAGGGACGGCTTTCTTTTGAGCCTCGACCCAATTGATGCTCGACCAGATGACGCCAAAAGGTGTACAGCTCAAAGACAATGCACTATCAAAGTAACGAGGGCTCAGGGTGAGCATCTACATCATTAGACCTCCTTTGCCAGTACCAAAATGTAATAATAATAGGGTTTTCCCCCTTTTTTCTGGCAACAAAACTGAAACCTTTTTACAAGGATTCATGTCTGTATTAACCACAATACCTGCAGTCAAAATGCAAACAAAACATACTTAGATATTATATGCATTGTCCTTGAAACTGATTGGTCCACACCAAGGGACGGCTTTCTTTTGAGCCTCGACCCAATTGGTGCTCGACCAGATGACGCCAAAAGGCGTACAGCTCAAAGACAATGCACTATCAAAGTAATGAGGTGGTTAATCCAGACATGAATCCTTGTAAAAAGGTTTCAGTTTTGTTGCCAGAAAAAAGGGGAAAACCCCTATTATTACATTTTGGTACTGGCAAAGGAGGTCTAATGATGTATATGCTCTGCCCGAGCGCTCATTACTTTGATAGTGCTTTGTCTTTGAGCTGTACGCCTTTTGGCGTCATCTGGTCGAGCACCAATTGGGTTGAGGCTCAAAAGAAAGCCGTCCCTTGGTGTGGACCAATCAGTTTCAAGGACAATGCATATATTATCATAGTATGTTTTTTGTTTGCATTTTGACTGCAGGTATTGTGGTTAATGCAGACATGAATCCTCGTAAAAAGGTTTCAGTTTTGTTGGCAGAAAAAAAAGGGGAAAAACCCTATTATTAGCCAGCACTTGTTCATTATTTATTAATATCGCTTCCTACTCATGCCCGACTGCTCTATATCAGGGCTGCGTGGGAGTGGACGTCATTGGGAGCTTGCGGTGCATGCATCAAATCGTGTGTAAACATTGATTGATTTTAATGCTTTCACACTAAGGCTGAAAGCTTTTTTTGCGATATATCAGTCCAACTGTCTGTAACACGGGGTCACGTATCTCTTGTACAGATGATATGATATAAATTAAAATTTTGTATAAGGTCATATTACGGTTACGACCCTTCCTGATAGAAAAGCAGCCACAGTGATGAAAGGGCTGCCCAAAATATGGTGAAAAAACCCTGCACTGTATGGACCACCCTCCTTAGCCAAGGTAATGACGTAGACCTACTGCGGTGTCGGAGACCTCTCCAACATTAACATTAGCTGCCCCGCCCATCTCTAAACCTTTAGCCTCTGAGCTTGCCCTCAGAGGCTAACCTCCCTGTTCCTGATGACGACCGCTTGTGTTGTGATCGTAACGTTGTGTTAATTTTTATTCACTTTATTTTCATTTTTATTATTTCATTGTTATTATTTTTCTATCTACGTGACTTTACCGAAAGAACCATAGAATATGAAGACGTCAAACGTCATGTGCAGGCCTCGCCTCCCTGTGACGTCATCACGTGTTACGTCATCCACGCCATGCGACATTCTCATTGTCCATCTCTTGATGTAAACATTGTCGCAAAAGAAATGTCCGAGAGAAACACACCTTGTAAAGTGTTAACGTTTACGTGAATATGCATTGTTCGTCCTTTTTAATTCAAATATAGTAGGGAGGGGTGGCCAAACAAATCACAGTCACCACACATTGCTAAATAGACCTCGAATCATCAAAACGTCACGAGACAATGTACCAGTGATGTAGTACACAAATGTTATACTGTACATTGTAAACAGATGCAGGGGTCTAAGCACAGACCTGGAATCACTCCAAAATCTGAACAATGTCCTCATCCCAGAAAGTTGCTAGATTTGTTGCTCGTCGCTTTTACAAATATAGTTTCTCACAAAGCCCAACAAGTCACCGGGTATATTGACAGAATTCTGAGTTGGCGATGCGCAGTTGTGGAGCTCTGGTGAGTAGACCATGTCACCCACCCTGCCGGCTAACAATGCGGTGGCACAGGTGTGCCACGCGGTTAGCGATGCATTAGGCGAGGCACAACTGCAACTCTTACGAGTGGCATTTCTATAAGTGTGCAGTTGAGCTTTTTCCTGCCATTAACAAAGTCAAAGGTCATGTTTCATCAGCGTTTAACGTAAGTGAGCCCTGATGCACGGTGAACATTGAGAGGGTCTAGGCGACGCTCGGGCCGTCGGTCTCACAGGACGCTTGCCCTCCACAGCGGTGTCTCAACTCCAGTCATAGCGACCACCTCCGCCGCACGGTCCACCCTTTCCATTTAGTCTTACAAGGTGAATCTCATCTCATAACTAGAACTGAAATAACAGAGGTGAATAGCAACGGAGTGTATGGAATTGGGCATGGTTGGTGGCAAAACAGTCAAGGGTAGGAAATTAATATACAAAGAGGGTGACCAAAACTAAAATATCCCTGGGTCCTCATCAAACTTAATCCGGCCTTGGTGGCCTGAGTTTGATTCTTGGTCATGGCTAACATTAGTGTCGAGCTAAAAACATCCATCAGGGCCGTCCATGTGAAGTATTGAGGTCAAGGGCTCAACCTGTAATATGCGTGCGGTCAATGTTATCTCTCACGTGGGGCAGGTTAATGGCTACGATTTTAGTCACAAAAACAATTAACAGTGGAAAATGACAAAAGCAGTAGAATTAATGTTGGGGTAGTGTGAGCTGAGCCAAGTGTGAGTTAAACCACATTTTACAAAACAACTAACAGATAATACCCCCCTCTTCGCAGATCCCTCCCTTCACGTAAATATAAACGTGCTTCTTACACAACACATACATGGCTGTCTACTGGGAGTGCATAATTTCAGCAGCATTGGTTCAACACAAGCAAATTCTGGACCAGTTCTACATTCAGTGGCTCATCAACAGTGAGGCTCGCTTGATGCACGGATGCTGATGAATTTCCAGATGTTTATAGGCAAGGGACTCTCTCTGTAAGACATGGGTCATAGTTGGACATACAACTAGATAATAGACAACACAAATCAATCATTAGCATCGCTCTGGAGAATATATATGACAAAATAAATAAGCAGACAATAAATAATCACGATCGCTTACTCTTCTTAACATAAAATTAATAAACAGTATACAGTGAAAATAATGTAGCATTGTGTTAAAGTGGAATTTCTTGACTTTTAACTTTGACTTCATCGACGTGGGTGGAGAGGGAAAAGAACAGGAGGGGCCGGGGAAAACAGAGCCGCATGACTTACAGCATTGGAATAAAAATCTAAAAGAATTCAATTTAAAAACACCAGCATCGATAGATCGCTTAGCAGTTCACCCTGGGAACAACCCAGCGTGGCTTGTGGAATACTTTGCAACAGCTGTGGGAATGCACTAAGGCTGGCATTGTCCACAAGAGGTCCCACAGGGATGAACGCCACAACGTCTAGACTCATCACCCGCGGGTCTGCTCTGGGCAACAGTGCAACTCATCGTTCATAGTCCACGCCGGCCACAATCATTAGTAGCCCCTGGGACTTCATCATTATGTGCTTTGCCCAGCATATGGAAGTGGAATTGCTTGACCTCTATTAGCGAAAGTGACGACCCTATTACAGTGCATCAGCACTAATGTGTGTCCCGTGGAATATGATAAACACGGGCACATTATCAGGGACCTGCGTTCGCGGGATGCATTATCACGGCCTATTCCATCTCTAGCGGTGTGGTGTGGTTCGCGCGTACGTTAAACGCTCTTGAGTGTCCCTGTGTTGTGCCGGGCGCCCACGTCGGTGGCTCTTCTCCGCTATGCGCCACGTCTGTCGAATCCAACGAGCTAGCCTCGGCAAGAGCCTTCTGACAGCCGCTCTAGAGAATGGGCAGTGCAACAGTAGACCGTATGTGAAGTGGCATTAGTTAGTTCCATTTATTTGGTATAGCCCTGTGAGCCATTCGGCTCTTGAATCGGGTGCAACCGCAACAAACAAAAAACAAAAACATGAACAATAAAACATCTTAAAGTGACTATGTGACTGTGCAAACAGAAAATCCAGGAAAAAAAACATCAAAATATTCCTGAAATAGCACCGTACACCAACGCTGTGTGCAAAAATCCCAGTGGGGTGCAAGTCAAACAACAACAACAACAACCACAAGACAACTAAGATTAAGGCCATCAGTCTAACTCCGTACTACAATAAACAAAAATACGGCCAAACCAAAAAACGTTTTCGAAATCACCAAAATAAAGCCATAAATGCAATGTAACAGTGATCATAGGGACTGTGACCGATTTTTTAACAATAAACTACATAAATAACATGTAACACCAAACCCTAGAGCCATAGCTGGCTGCATGAATCACTCCACAACAACAGGAACATCAGTCGGAGTATCACATTTTTCAATGCACCTTTAAGATCAGCACACTAAATCAAAATACATATAATACTTTGCAGTGGTCATCCGGAGCGAAACATTTTATTTTATTTTAGGCCACTGAATAGCAGTGGCAGCTATGGGTCTACAACTCCTCTAGAGCAGTTTTGAGTGAAGTTCTCATAGGTAATGATTCAAGTTGCAGTTTATTGGCAATAGCATTCCAGACCCTGGGGGCATCAATAGCAAAGGCCCTTCCTCCGGTTTTTGTACAGCAATAGGGAATGTGAAGCTGGTAAATGAGCGAAGACCTGAGGTCAAATTTGTTCTTTGAAACAGAGAGGAGATCCAGCAGGTAGTCTGCGGATTTTTTTGTAAGTACATCGTGAATAAATTCGATCTGGTGCACAAGCCGTCGAACATTAAGAGATGTTAAGTTTGACCCAATGTAGAGATCACAGTGGTGAGTCCTATATGGGCAATTCAATGCAAATCTTAAGGCCGAGTGATAGATGGAATCAAGCTTCTTCAGTACAGTACTTGGGGCTGATTTATACACGATATCACAGTAATCAAGTAGAGGCAGTATGGTAGCTTTTATCAATTCCAAACGGAGCATAGGGGGGAAACAGTGCTTGTGTCGATACAGAAAACCAATTTTTATTTTTGTCTTTTTACCAATATAATCAATGTGATCTTCAAAATTCAGTTTTGAATCCAGGATGACCCCAAGATACTTATAGATCTTCTTTGGTTCTTTCGGTAAAGTCACGTAGAATGAGAATAAACAAATAAATTAATAAAATACTTATAGATCTTGACTTGCTCTATTTGATAATTATTTAAGGAATGTAATTGGGGAAAAATTACTTCCTGCTTTAGTCCCGGTGAGAAGCATAGCACCTTGGTTTTGGAGGTATTCAGGACTTGTTTAAGAGCAACTAGCTGATGTTGTAGTTTGTTGAAATCACCCTGGAGCTTAGCAATCACGTCATCCGGAGAGCGGCCAGCAGTAATCAGTATCGTATCATCTGCAAAAAGATTTACCCTGGAATGATCCAGGTCAGTGCCCAAAGAGAGAACAAAAGGGGGCTGAAGATGGAACCCTGTGGAACCCCTTTTGTTATCTTAACACTGTTTGACCTCCAACCATCTGTGAATACAGTTTGGGTGCGAGAAAAGAGGTAATTTTTTACCATTTTACTGTGTTTTCGTAAAAACCGAGGCAACTTAGTTTACTAAGCAGGATGTTGTGGTCTAATGTATCAAAAGCTTTGGACAGGTCAAGAAAAAGACAGGCACAGTACTGCTTATTATCAAGGCTACTGTCAATTTGATTCAGAGAGTCTAATGCAGCAGATGTGGTGCTGTATTTTTTTCGGAACCCAGGTTGTTTTGGATGTAGTAGATTGTTGGTGGACAGGAAACTGCTAATTAGGTAGTTCAATAATTTTTCTAAAATTTTCATCAATGGGGACAAAATTGAGATAGGTCGGTAGTTATTGGGATCGTCTTTAGGGCCCCTTTGTGAAGTGGACGGACATAGGAATGTTTCCATTCTAGAGGAACTGATGCTTCTTTGATGGACAGGTTGAAAATATGGGCTATAGGTTTGTATATTAGGTGACCAACAGTTAGTAGGCCGAGTGGCTCAGGGGCCAGAGATGCAGAGACAGCACCATCAGGGTCCTGGGCTTTGAATTCGATTTTTAGCTGCACAACGGTAATTAAACCAATTCTGAAGTGCAGCAAACCTTTCCAGTAGTGGCCAAATAGGAACCCATAGACTCACATAGACACTCATAGAGAACCATAGACTCACATAGAGACCCGTAGACTCACATAGAGACCCGTAGACTCACATAGAGACTCAGACTAACATAGAGACCTGTAAACTCATATCGACTGAGTTGTGATTAACCTTGGTTCTCGTGTATTATTATTTTAATGTTATGCTCATTTAGTCTGATGGGTATTTTTCAGGAGGGTCTTGCCAAGTTTTTGCAGAAGGGTACAATGTTGCCGCTGTGCGTAATTCAAAATGAGTCATTTGCAGATACATTTTCAAATTGAGGTGTTTTAGCTATGGGAGGGAATCCGAAAACCAGGAAGTAACCAACGCAGAATGGATGTAAAACGATAGCTTGCATAGAGGCCCATAGACTGCTAGACTAAGTTGTGATGAAACTGGGTTCTAAAGTGCAGGGAGTCGATGGCCTCAGGCTGACCACATATGACTGCATTATCTCGGAGAATTGAACATCGGTTTAACTGCTATTCCACAAACATTTCTTTAGCAGAGTTTAGTAAAGCTTTCTAGCTAAGAATTACACACCCCCTCATCACCGCCACCACTACCGCCACCACCGCCACAACCTCTGCCACCACCGCCACCACAACAACCACCACCGCTACTATCACCATCAGCACCACCACTACAGTCACCACCACTTCATCATACACAAAGTGCTTGCCACAAATTAACCACAATACCGAGCTGATCTTGTCAAGGAGAATAAACAATCACGCGAATTCCTACGGTCATCCTCGCAATGGCTTTTGGCTGACCATCGAACAAAGACGGTCACTGCATTGTGCGCTTTCAGATGCGCTTTTGTGGCCATCTGGAACACTCTTCCTTCCGATATTAGGAACCCACTGGAGATATGCACTTTTAAATCTAAATTGAAAACTAATTTCTTTAGAACTGCTTTTTGTGTTTAGTCCGTTGTCCTCCCCACACCTCCAATTAGCACGGTTGGCTGCATATGGTGCAAAAGAAGTTCAACATCGATACACTGCCACCACTATCGCTGCCACCACTGCTACCATCACCACCGCTTTCACCATCGCCGCTACCACTGCCACTACCGCCACTACCACCACTATTACTACCACCATTACCGTCAAATCTATAAATCTATCAAGGTAGGCGCCACATTAATTGACCCGAGCTGTTAACGGTGTGCGCATGATGATGGTAACAGTTGATTTCCTTGGACATATCAGTGCTGGCAGGAGCGATAGTCGGGCACAGGTCCTGCCAGTTGTGGCTATAAATAGCGCACGGGATGTACCCGTGCATCTGTCTCGGAACCACAGAACAAACTGTGCAAAGCGCAGTGCCGCCCAGCGTCTGAAATATGCGAGATGGTGGGTTGCATTAAATCACGTATCATACCGCCACAGATACAGGGGCATTATCACTTTAACCTCACAGTCACACATTTGAAAGTCATCCAAATCCGTGCATTATAATTCATAGTTGCATTGTTGATCCACCGTATGAAGGACTCCCCGTGCCGTTCCAATCATAAATCATTAATTTGGTCATTATGGGTGAGTGAACATGATTTGTTAAGGGCGGGAGGGGCACCCAGGATCCGGTTCCGGTCGCTAGGTTTGTAGTGCATTGCGCTAACCACTGCACCACTACTTACATACAACAGCTGCCATTCGCCACAAAGTGGCAGTGATGTTACCACAGCATTTGTGCCAGGCTAGGTGCATTTTGAGGCTGCCACGTGAATTGTGCAAGGCTGTCTGGCATGAGGCAACGGGACAGGCCCAGGTGTTATGGGTTGACTGACTGAGATGACCAATGCTGCATACACACATGTGCGTGGCTAGACAATGCTGAGCAGTATCCACGCTTCATCTCAACTCCAGGGGGGGTCCCAACCTGGCACAGCCCATCCAGCAACCTCCTTCCCACTTTCACTCAACAGCAAAAATAAACCCGCCTTTAACCTAGCGCACCTTCCTTTGGATCACGCGAACGCGCGCCACGAGAATAAATCCATAATTAACCGAATGAGATAGGTCTGCAATAGGATTTTTGTTAACTGTTTGTTTTGCTTTGCTTTAAAAAAAACTGTAAAATCGTTTGCGCGAGCGCCAATTGGCATAAATCACTAACATTCCTGACTTTTAGCGCGAGTAATCGATTCTGAAAACGGTTACCAGTCGAGCGGTTTCATTTAAATAGCCCCAGTCTGTAAGAGGCTGCTCAACTTGGATGAACTCTGGTTTGAAGGAATGATCTTAGCGACGCATGTCAATTCCAGTGCAGTACTGACCTGTCATTGGGTCATCAGTGATTTTACAGCACAGATGAATGAGCACTCCTCGTGTCCCAGTGTCCACGCCAGCCGTTTGTCAGAAATAATCCCTTGGAATTAACAATGATCACAAGCCCATTTTTCCGCCACGAAATCCGGATTAAATGTTTAAAAAATGTTGCCACACGCCACTTTTGATTAATTTCATTTAATCCGGGCATTAAAGCAAAATCTAAATATCACTTTTTTACATTACACTTTTCCGTTTGACAACCGCATTACAAGTCAAACAGATTTACAACAATCGCTGTCAACATCTACAAAAAATTCGCGGAAACAAAACGTGCTCATCCTTATTGGTCTCAGGAACTGGGACTGACAGGCAGTGGAGGAGCGATTACTATATTGTGGTGTATATTCAGCCACCACTGTCACCACTGACAAATTCATTGATTTCAAAAAAAGTGAATTCCCATAGAGTTTAAATATGACCGCATCTTACGAAGCTGTACAGAAATAGATGGCTGTGTTTATTTCATAGAGAGAGGCAGTCACTCAGGCAGAAAGACAACAGAAGGGTCTTGAGCCTGGACTTACGCAAGGCCAGTGAGTCAACAGCATGGATTTCTGGGGGAAGGGAGTTCTGAACTCTGGGAAAAGCAGAGCAGTATGAGTGTCCCTCCCACTGAGCGAAGGTTGACTGGGGGCTTCCACAGAAAGCCTTCGTAACTGGAGTAGAGAGTCCATGATGAGGAGTAGAGTCAGATAAGAGGGTAGAGGTAGGCAGGGGAAAGTCAATGGAGTACATTGAAGATGCTGAGTGTGATATTGAAATGAATCAAGGACTCGATCAGGAGCTGGTGGAGGGATCTGAGTATTGGATGATGTTATCTAATTATTGGTGTGGGTGAGGTCTGGTAGTAGTATTGTGGATCATATGCAGTTGTGGGAAGGTGAGGGATACGAGGTGAGGGATGTAGGTAGGTGAGGGATGTAGGTAGGTGAGGGATGTGGGGAGGGGTGAGGGATGTTGAGAGCCTTAGAGAAGTGAGTTGCAGTCGTCAAGTCTGGATATGACGAAGGCACGAATGAAGGTCTGAACAGCAGCTATGGTAAAGAACTGTCTGCAAGTAATTAGGGTACCAATTACCAACAGCTGACACTGGTTGTGCTATGGAAATTGATGCGGTTAATGGTATTGTGTTCAAGATACATCAAATCGTTGTCGTAATAATGTATTACACTCTTTGAAATTATATGCAATTGATAGTGGAGCAGTGGCAGAGAAGTTAGCGCAATGTGCAATGAACCCTGTGACCAGAGTTTAATTCCCAGCCATGGATAATATCAGCATCAAGTGTTATGTGAACTGGTCCCGGGCCAACAACCATCACCAACCCGTACTGACTGACCATTGTAATGATGTATAGTCAACAATCCCCATAACTGATGTGTGTGAGGAGGCCTTTAACCGGTGGTGACATGACAAAGGGCCTGAATGTAACGAGATTGAGGTCAGAGTGGAGTATAATTGAGTGTTATCAGCGTAGGTGTGATATTTTATGCCATCACTGCCCATGAGATTACCGAATGGGGAGGTATAGACTGAGAACAGTGAAAGACCCAGGATGGAGCCGTGAGGGACCTGCAGTGGATGTGAAGACTGTGAGGTTGAGGACTTTGCCGACCTTGATGTTGGATCAGTCGAAGAACTACGATGAGAGCCACTGAAGAGCTGTGCCGCTGATAGCGAAATCAGATTCTAAGTGTTCAATCAAACTCTTCTGATATGCAGTAGGAAATGTGGCAGATATGTCGAGACTGACTTGAGCGACGATGGAATTTTAATCAATTAAATTTTAAATGTTATTCATAATCTTGATGAGTGATATCTCGGTGGAGTGCCCTGGGCGGTAGGCAAACTGAAGGTGGTGACAATTGGGGGATGATCTTGATTCTGACATCTGCAAGGTGCTCAAGAAGTTTGGATATGGTTGATAAGTTAGGGATCAGGTGTTAGTTTGCAGGGTGTTTGGGGTCAGAGCCAGGTTTCTTGAGTAGAGGTGTCACTTGGCCAAACTTACGTGACAGAGAAAAAACATTGAGCCAGAAGGAGGCATTTTCAAGATGAGAAACCATAACAGCAAATTCATCAGGCATTAAGTGTAGACTAGAGTTCATGTGAGCGGTTGGTTGGAGATGTTATGCGTTCGTTATTGTGTGAAGTGCATAAGGCCACAATAAGCTTGTTGGTGGCTTTGCCGGTGAGGTGACGTGTATCATGATCAGCTTCAAGACGCGAGCACAGGTAGATGGATTCCAGTCAGCGTCCACTGCATTTTGATGCAACAGCTGCTGTCGAAGCCACCGGTTGTCATGGGAGGAGAGCTTGCTGGCAGAGCAAGGATGGATGCTGAAAGAGCAGTGGACGAGTAGCATTCGTAGCCTTTAAGTTGGCAGCTAAAGGTGGCACTGGAGGAGCTGTCGCTGGTAGCCGGAGGATGCAAGAAACTGCTGGCAATGGTGGTACACAGCAGCAGGTCATTGAAGGCAGTGCTCTGCCCATGGTTGCTGCAGCATCAACCAGCGGCCACTTGGGGCAGTCCAAGGTGAAGGTGCGGCACCCAGGTTTCTGGGGAGTGCAACCCCAAATTGGCAAAGGCCACTGAAGATGACGGGAGTCAAGATGTGAGCAGGGCCATAAACCACCATCGAGCACAGGAGTCGGGCAGAGGAGCCACAAGAGGAGACCTTTGGAGCCAACACCGGCAGAGCTGCAGAGCACCAACGGGCACAGGCGCCGACAGACGGGGCTGAAAGAGGGCCAAGACGGACGAGCAATGGCGACCAGCGGTGGTGGCATGCTGCCAGGAATGGCAGCTGCCCACCTGGAGAACAGATGGCCCCAGGCCGTGGAGCATGATCACGGGCAAGTGCTTACCGCCAGAAGTGGCAGAGACTTGGGCGGGGGAGGGCTGGTGGAGTCTAACCGCAGGCGGACGTTGATCACCGCTGACGATGGGGCATCGCTGTCGACAGCCGGAAGCCACAGGGCCCGACAGTGGGCAGGCGTGGCCCGCCAGAGGCCGCAAAATCCCTGGCAGAGCTGGTGGAGCGCAGGCCAGGCAGGAGGAACAGTGGGTCAGCGAGGAAGGCAGCCAGTCGCAGCAGCAGCGCATTCTCGTGATGTTGCGTAAAGATGACCCTATCCCAACTCTGGGAATGGGGACCATAGAGCCTTTGGGCCAAATGTGGTCCACGACTTCATTTCTACTGGACATCTGTGAAAAAGTGCTTCATAGCTCATCGGATTTCTTCAGGATAAATAAAGATTCTGATTTCACTCAGCGCACAAGCGCATGAAACCGACCGCTTCCTAATGGTCCACGATGGATATGTATCCATCACTACCAGCATCTTAGCCGCACTATTCAGTTACGAGAGTGGAATATTTTCAGTGGCCTGGCAAAAGTGTTTCGAAACTTAGCTTCCATATTCATCTCGGTGTTCATTCATCTGTGACCCACCAAAGGTATTTAAAAGCCCTGTCCGGCTGTACAAGTGTAGAGTATTGTGAGTAACCAATGAGGGGGTGAGCGGAAGGAGGTGCGAGCGGGTTGAGAGTCAAGGATGATATAACGTCAACGGGTTACGTAAGGGGCTTTCGGAAAAACACTTTCTGCAACGTGGGTGGGGCCGAGCTGGGGGGAGGAGCCGCTCAAGGGGTTCTTAAGGGGGACCCCGTGATGGGGGCGTGGTCGTCGTTGGGTGCCAGGGTAAGGACCGGCTGGAAGAGGGTCTCTCTCCTCGTCGTGGAGCGGTGTTGGCTGATCCCCCACTCCGTGCAGACAAGTGAGAGAGCCAAATGGATAGCCGAGGGTAGGGTCTAAATAGTATTCAGTGTCCGGGTGAAGGACCGAGATAGAGTGCACCTACACTGGTTTGAGTGTAGGATGCCGAGTGTGAGAGTGTTTTAATAAATGGCAACAGCCGTTATAGTATTCCTCGTCTCCACGTGGTTGTACTGCACAACACAAGTACACAGTGGAAACGGGATGGTAAATGACAGTGCTCCACATCGCCATTTATCAGAAGACCAAACACGTGTGCATCGCCACTATTCAGAACGGTTCCTATACCGCGATGCTTCTGCAAATGGGGAAATCGCAGACAGTATGGGCTGCTGCAGTTCGAATCGACTTCATAGCGGCACCTCCACATCACTAGTTCCAACGTGGAATGACCACGTCACAAGAGACGCGAGTGGCAGCTGTAAAAGTGGCGATCCTATCGTGACAGAGACTTTCAGCACAACCCCTTCCATTATCATTATTATGATGATTATTGCGCTCACTGAAAATGTGTGCAATTGTATTATCCCAGCAGTAAATCCAGTGGTGCTGATTTATATCTGGCAACTGACCGTGTAATTTGTCCCTTGCTCAGTCAAGTGTGGGGCTGGGTGCTCTATTCCATTGGTGGCCCAGATATATGGTGGAAACTCCACATTCCTATGGAGGGATAGTCTTTTACTAGGATGACTACTGTTTACTTCCAAAAAGTGACATTCATTTTTATCAGTTAAGGGATGATGATGATGATACTAAACAGTGGACAAGGCAATGTTGAATACTCCTGGCCAGGTCCTTTCCTGGTACACAATATGGGTGCGTGTACAAAGATCAAAGTGCAGTGGGTTAGCCATTGCACCACCACTCCTCGCAGGTTGCTCGTACATCATTCAGGGTACACCACATCAGTCACAAACCATTTGCAAACGCCTGCCACATATCCACACCCAGAGTGCCCAAGATTGATGCCCCGGCACTTAGACAAGCACACAAATGTTCCCGCCGCGGTCAATAATCGCGCTCTCTCGACATCCCCCAGCTACTGTCAGCACACCGGCAAATGGTTAACGTGACCACTTAGGCAAGGGAAAACATTCTCCTGGACTCGATGTATACAGACATCTCAATGCCTGAATGATTTTAATGTTTTGACATCTTGATTTGGCTGTGAATTTTTTTTTCATTTTGGGAGAAAATAGAATTCCTATTTAATCGTAGCAGGTTATGGGGACAGCAGTGATTGATTGTCTGTATTGCTAGCAGCTGTCACATCAGTGTTTGGTGGGGTGGGTGGAGCGAATGCATAAGAGGGGGGGGGACGAGCCATCCCCTTAGTAACGAGCCTCCGTTCCCATGGGAATGACGCCATGGTTACCATGATGCAATGGGGTCCAACAACCAATGGTATTATTTTTGCATGAAGTTCGCAGAACTTGTACCCTGTTTGTGCGCCTGTGTGGTTGTCTGTGTGTATTCATAATAATTCTTCTTTGGTTCTTTCGGTAAAGTCACGTAGAATGAGAATAAAATAATAAATTGATAAAATAAAATAACACAATAATATTCTCACGACGTTTCGGCCACAACACAAGCGGCCTTCATCAGGTGAAGGGACGAGAATGTCTGGTAGGACAGCGCTGGAGTGAAAAAAGCCACGTTCAGATCACGACCTTTAAGCTGTGTCAGAAGAAACAAAGCGCCTTGACAAAGGAATTAGCATATAATTTAGCATTGAAATGGCCGAGTGATTAGCTTGTGATGGTCACAGAAATGGCTATGTTAAAGTTAAAGCATACACATCCGCAGAGGCACCCCTTGACAAAGGAATTAGCATAGAATTTAGCATTGAAATAGCTAAGTTAAAGCATACACATCCGCAGAGGCACCCCTTGACAAAGGAATTAGCATAGAATTTAGCATTGAAATAGCTAAGTTAAAGCATACACATCCGCAGAGGCACCCCTTGACAAAGGAATTAGCATAGAATTTAGCATTGAAATAGCTAAGTTAAAGCATACACATCTGCAGAGGCACCCCTTGACAATGGAATTAGCATAGAATTTAGCATTGAAATAGCTGAGTGATTAGCTTGTAACTGGTCACAGAAATAGCTATGTTTAAAGTCAGAGCATACACATTCACCGAGGCACCTAGTACAAATCAAACAGGAGAATTTAGCATTGAAATAACTAGGTGAATTTAGCATTGAAATAATTGAGTGATTAGCTAGTGACTGGTCACAGAAATGGCTATATTGAAGTCAAGGTCTACACATCTGAGCTATTCACAGTAACTGGGTATACAATACAATGTATAATGAATACTACATAGTGAACCAATAAAAAAACTAAAATATAAATTACCTAAATGTCATCAATAAACTCTATATTCTCCAATCAGCTAAGCTACCAACAATAAGTCGTTATATATCACAATGCTATATGGCGAAAAAATGGGTGGATTCTTACCCTCAAATTTAGCAACACGGATAGCTACGGGCCCCGTTCAGACGGACGAGTTCATCCAAGGTCGGAACAGAGGAGGGGTAGAGAGACAGCTGCGAGGCGCTATTATACTCCATGTTGTAAACCATACCATTAACCGTGGTGTGAGAGGTATTAAGAGTCAATGCTGGTGAAAGAGCTGCGGTCTGAAGGTCATCGTAAAATACAATTAATTAAGAACGGAAATGGTTTAAAACATCTTTCCAATGGTTACTAAGCCAGAATCCATCTTCTCGGTTGAAATTGTCTCTGTGCTTGTATATGTGAATGGCCTCATGAACGAATCTCTCATGGTAGCCGGTTGGTTTGCAAAGAACCTCCGTCTTGGAAAAGTCAATGTCATGTGAGCCCACTGAATTATAACAGTGATCTGCCACGGCAGAGGAGTTCGTCCTACCGTGTTTCAAGTCTGCTTTATGTTCACGGATGCGGTCCGAGATATGTCGTTTGGTTTCTCCAATGTAGCTACTACCACAGAGGCACTTTAGTTTGTAAATGCCCGGGTACTGTATGTCTGGAACAGCATCTTTTACAGATGGAACTAGATCACGGATTTTATGTATTGTGTTGAATCGGACCTGGATCTTGTGTTTATTCAGGATTTTGGAGATCTTTTTAGTGACCCCTGCAATGTAGGGTAAGGTGATGGTTTTGAGTGGCTCCACAAGAGAATCCTTCTTCATGACTGGAGTGATGGCTTTGCGGATTGTGTAGTCGGAGTAACCATTAGCCCTGAGAGCCTGGTGTACGTGCTTGAGTTCACTGGTAATGTGTTCCTGGTCGGAAATGCATTGGGCTCTATGGTATAGAGTCTTGATGAGGGAGTTCTTCTGGGATAGATGGTGGTGGGAATCCGGTTTCAAGTAAGCATCTGTATGGGTGGCTTTCCTGTAGACAGAGTGGCTCATTGAACCATCATGTCTCCTTTTAATGAAGACATCCAAAAAGGGTAGTTTGCCATCTTTTTCGACCTCCATGGTAAATCTGATGGCTGGGTGTATGGAATTGATGTGGTCGCGGAATTGGTCTAGGTGTCATCCACGTGGATGACACCTTTGTCATCTGGCCACATGGCCAGCCTGCTCTAGACCAATTTATTGATAACATTAGATAATTTATATTTTAGTTTTTTATTGGTTCACTATGTAGTATTCATTATACATTGTATTGTATACCCAGTTACTGTGAATAGCTCAGATGTGTAGACCTTGACTTCAACATAGCCATTTCTGTGACCAGTCACTAGCTAATCACTCAGTTATTTCAATGCTAAATTCGCCTAGTTATTTCAATGCTAAATTCTCCTGTTTGATTTGTACTAGGTGCCTCGGTGAATGTGTATGCTCTGACTTTAAACATAGCTATTTCTGTGACCAGTTACAAGCTAATCACTCAGCTATTTCAACGCTAAATTCTATGCTAATTCCTTTGTCAAGGGGTGCCTCTGCGGATGTGTATGCTTTAACTTAGCTATTTCAATGCTAAATTCTATGCTAATTCCTTTGTCAAGGGGTGCCTCTGTGGATGTGTATGCTTTAACTTAGCTATTTCAATGCTAAATTCTATGCTAATTCCTTTGTCAAGGGGTGCCTCTGCGGATGTGTATGCTTTAACTTTAACATAGCCATTTCTGTGACCAGTCACAAGCTAATCCCTCGGCCATTTCAATGCTAAATGATATGCTAATTCCTTTGTCAAGGCGCTTTGTTTCTTCTGACACAGCTTAAAGGTCGTGATCTGAACGTGGCTTTTTTCACTCCAGCGCTGTCCTACCAGACAGTCTCATCCCTTTACCTGATGAAGGCCGCTTGTGTTGTGGCCGAAACGTCGTGAGAATATTATTTTGTTATTTTATTTTATCAATTTATTATTTTATTCTCATTCTACGTGACTTTACCAAAATAACCAAAGAAGATGAATCCTTGCAGTCACGAAAGCTTTAAATCGAAATTCATAATAATTGCTAAGTGCAGCCTTGTGTCAATCCGTGTCACCACTGATGTTTGCTCTGGCTGGAAATCGAACTCAGGTCGTCAGGTAAATACATAACGTAAACTATGAACCTATTGACATGCATATGTAACTCATCAATCCTATGTAACTCATCACACATATGTAAATCACCAACCAGTGCTGGTGCTAGCCCTATGGGAGCAATTTGGTTTGGGGAACCCCATTTCAATTTGTCAAATCCTAGTGAGATGACAAGGGGGGTATAGACAAGAGATGAAGTGAGATTAGGGAAACATGGATAAAAATAGGCATAGTGAGTTGAGAGAAGAGAGATGCAGACGACAAAGATGAGAGACTAATTGAATGTGTATGCTATGTATTGGGATTTTAAAGTAATCTGATATCTCATGGCATGAATCCAGAGTCACTGAACCGGCTTGGTGCCCCAGAGATTTTTCTTGGCTTGTTGATGCCACCGCTGTCTCCAAGGTGCAGACATTGGCTCAGAGAGAGTTGGAGGCCCTGGTTGGGTCAGTCAGAGTCATCTGTCGCCTGTTACACGTGTAGTGGATTCAACTGAGCCGCAGACGTACTCTTTGGAGGCAACATTTATTGATACCAACACAAAGGGGTAACTGTCCTTTTACCAGATAACAACCTATGGTGGTGGACCACCAGGATAACTACACACTATGGTGGTGGACCACCAGGCAAACTACACCCAATGGTGGTGGACCACCAGGCTAACTACACACTATGGTGGTCGACCACCAGGCTAACTACACCCTATGGTGGTGGACCACCAGGCTAACTACACACTATAGTGGTGGACCACCGGGCTAACTACACAGTATGGTGGTGGACCACCAGGCTAACTACACACTATAGTGGTGGACCACCAGGCTAACTACACCCTACGGTGGAGGACCACCAGGCTAACTACACACTATGGTGGTGGACCACCATGCTAACTACACCCTATGGTGGTGGACCACCAGGCTAACTACACACTATGGTGGTGGACCACCAGGCTAACTACACAATATGGTGGTGGACCACCAGGCTAACGACACACTATGGTGGTGGACCACCAGGCTAACTACACCCTATGGTGGTGGACCACCAGGCTAACTACACACTATGGTGGTGGACCACCAGGCTAACTACACACTGGTGGTGGACCACCAGGCTAACTACACACTATGGTGGTGGACCACCAGACTAACAACACTAATCACATTGGGAGTAGCTACAACGGACAGAACCCCGGCTTGGGTCCAGGTCCACGTGTTGGTGACTCTTCTCGGACGTAGAATGTAGATCTTTAGGATGACAACAGCAACGCAGACCCCCGGTCCCTCTGGGGACCCGGTTTATATTCTCACGGGTTGTGGCTGGCGCCGCCCTTGGCCACGCCCACCTTCTCGAATCCTCTAGCAGGAACTCGCCCGACACGTGACCACCCCTAGCTCCCCACTTGGGGCCCCTGTGTAGATCTTACCCATCACGTGCCTTCCAGAGTCAACCAGAGTGCCATGGCCTACATTGACTCCATTCATGGCCGGCACCCTCACACTGCACGCCGAGCATGGTGCCACTCAGCGCTCTTTATCAGCGCTCACCGAGCCCCTCTAGGGCTGGTACTACACCCACATGTACGGGGTGTCCACGATGGCGATACATAGCACACCGAGCCTCGCTAGGGCCGGCGTCACACAGTGACATCCGCAATGTCACTACAAGTGTGTGAAGTTCATAGCGCTCAGCTCATTAGGCAGGCGGGAATGAATACTCTGTCAACGGCCACACTAATTACATGATTGTTTTGGGTAATAGGTTCTTCCGTATGTACGCAAGGTAGAGTGCCTCTTTCCGCTCGCAGCAGTCGTGCAGCTCTCCACTTAGTGCACAAAATCCACAGGTTGGGAAGTGGCGAGTGGTGCCCGACGCATGGCCCCGCGCACTGCTGGTGGTTGCACAAAGTCATCGGAAGTTTATTTACCCTGGCCATAGGAATGTGGTATTTTCACCACGGACTCAGGGTTGTAAACAGATCAGCATTGGTGCAATGATTCAATGCTAATTTGAGCGGGAAAACACTCTTCCTTGATGTCTAATACCCATTTGTGGGTACGTGCCCAAAATGTATGTGTGTGCACGTACGCATATGCGTGTATGTACGTGCATGCGTGGGTGCAAACTCACTAATCTGTGTGTGCGTGCACGCGTGCGCAGATGCTCGCCATCATCTCCATCCTGTTCATCGTGCTGTCCACGATCGCGCTGTCGCTCAACACACTGCCCGAGCTGCAGCACAAGGACGAGTACGGCCACTTCACGGACAACCCGAGCCTGGCGCACGTCGAGGCCGTGTGCATCGCGTGGTTCACCACCGAGTACATGTTGCGCTTCCTCTCCTCACCCAACAAATGGAAGTTCTTCAAAGTGAGACCCGCAGAGCTTCCGGCCGCTCGTGCGCGCGTCTGTGGACATGCCCTACCGTGGGCAGCAGTGGTGGCACAGCGGTTGGCGCAGAGTGCTGCGTATATATAAAATTACACAAACCCAGCACCGCAGAGACCCTACTCTGATTCACGTTCACAGCCAACACTGGTAACAACTATCTGAACTTGTCCTGGGTCTCCCGCAAGGTTGACTCAGCCGTAAAAAATTGTGTGAATATCAACACTGGAGAGACACAGTTGGCCAGGCGTGGTGTTGCCCACCCATTTTCTGCAGCTAGATAGATTGTTCCATCAGAGGACTGTGATGGATCATAACTGCAGATTAACTCACTGATGTTGGATTACATTGGCTCCTGCGTAATATTGGAGTGTACCATCTGTGCAAGGGGTGGGGGGTTGCCACATAAAACATAATATATTTGCTACTATGAACAAACCACCCTGCTTTAGAAGGGTTGAACCTGGTTATTACTTGGTTTGGAAACCACCAGAGCTTGCCATGTGTTGTAGGCTTGGGGGCTGCGAGTTGTGATCAGGAGATTTCAGTGCTGAGATTCACCCCCTCATGTACAGCGTGGTCGTGTGTCCTCCGGGTTCTCCAATGTCCTCCAATGTCCTCCCACACAACGCCAAACACTTGTTAACGGAATTGGCTAAACATCCCAACGCATATGTTGGTCATGTTCATGATTTAACGCCTCAACCTGTTTCCACTCTCCTTGTCATTTATTCTGTCCGTACTGTGGCGAATATAAACGATGAGTTAATGATATTTTAATGATCTCGGATATCACAAGGGCATACCTTGTAAAAGGTCCACGTGTGTTGCAGTAATTCCTCAACAGGAATGCGTATTTCTTAAATATTGTGTCGAGAAGTCTATTCGTCACATTATTCTTCAGAGAAAGGAATATTAATGTGCACTCACTGATTGTCTGCTCTTCCCTTCTTTGTAATTGAATGTGGTCTAATGTCTGCTCAAGGGTGCTCTCAACGTAATTGACCTGCTCGCCATCCTGCCCTACTACATCACCATCTTCCTCACCGAATCCAACAAGAGTGTGCTGCAGTTCCAGAATGTGCGTCGCGTCGTCCAAATCTTCAGAATCATGAGGATCTTGAGGATCCTCAAGCTGGCTCGCCACTCAACGGGCCTGCAGTCACTGGGGTTCACGCTGCGCCGCAGCTACAACGAGCTCGGCCTGCTCATCCTCTTCCTCGCCATGGGCATCATGATCTTCTCCAGCCTCGTCTTCTTTGCCGAGAAGGATGAGCAAGACACCAAGTTTAAGAGCATCCCGGCATCCTTCTGGTGGGCAACCATCACCATGACCACGGTGGGCTACGGGGACATCTACCCACAGACGCTGCTCGGCAAGATCGTGGGTGGCCTTTGCTGCATCGCGGGCGTGCTCGTCATCGCCCTGCCCATCCCCATCATCGTCAACAACTTCAGCGAGTTCTACAAGGAACAGAAGCGGCAGGAGAAGGCGGTGAAACGGCGTGAAGCGCTCGAGCGCGCCAAGCGCAACGGCAGCATCGTGTCAATGAACTCTAAGGAGGCATGCGCCCGTGGCCTGGAGCTGTCCGACATGTCTCAGCATCACGGCTCCAGCATCGAGGTGCACAAGGAGAAGGAGGCCGATGCTCTGCAGCAGCAGCAGTGCTCGCCGGGCCGCTGGAAATGGGGGCGTCGCTCCGTGACCTCCCTCGTGGAGACTGGCTCAGTCAAATCCCTCGAGCTCAAGACGAGCGAGTCACCCAGCCCGCGGGAAAAGCGGGCTACGGCAGCGACCGATAACGTGGAGGCGGCGGCTGCGGCATCGACCGGCTTTGCTGGCACCACCTCGAACCCAGTGCCCGGAGACTCACAAAGGCTTAGCGTGGAGCGGTTGGAGGAGATGTTCGACGAGATGGCAAAGTCTCGGCCCCCTGTGGACCCGATGACCCTGTCCGCGAGCTCAGGGGAGTGGCCTCCAATGGCCGCAGAGGGGCGGACGGGCCCACTGCCCACCGTCTCCTCGGACTTGCACTTCCAGGGGCTGACAGGCAGCACGGGCAGCGAGCAGCACCCAGAGATGCGAAGTTTCTCCAGCGTCGACAGCTTCACAAGCTGCACCTCCGAGTTCCTGGACAGTGACCGCCCACTCAGCTTCATGTCCGGCCTGTCCGAAGTGGCTGGCGATCCACGGCCCAAGCCCCTGCCCATTATCAGCGAGTGCGGCAAGGGCGTCACGCCATGGACCAAGCCGCCGGCAGGGGTGCGGTCCAGCTGGCACGTCGGCGACGCGCACACGCCGCTCCAGCGTCAGCAGCACCACAGGGCTCCCTTCGGCAGCGCGCAGAGGGAGACCTGCGGCAGCATCAGGAGCCGCCCCGTGTATCCTGCTGCCACCGCCACGGCAAAACCGTGGAGCAACAAGGGCTGGAGCAGCCTGGCGGAGCTGAGCACGCAGCCGCTGGCACTGGGTGCCGTGGGGAAGGGTCTGTCTGGGTCGTCCCTCAGTGCCACGCAACCGGGTGTAAATACGGCTGAGGCAGCCGCGAAGCGGCCCAACTCTGGCATGCTGCCGACGAGGGAGAATGAAGACAACAGCGCTGGTGGCACTGGGGACGGTGCGGCGAGACCGTCCAGTTCCCGCTTCTGCGACGACGGCGGTGCTGTCCCGGAAACCCGCGCGGCCTCCCAGGGGGAAGCAAACCACGTGGAGGCGGTTCTGCCTCCGGCCACCGCCCGCCGCTTCGATGGCCACATCGCGGAGCCCGGATACGGACAGAACCACGTGCGTGCCACGTCGGCGCCGCTCGATCACAAGGTGCTCCTGGCACCGGAGGGAGACGGCACCGAAGACGCAGAGGCGCTGTCCACCGTGTGTGAGACCAGCATGTGAGAGCGCCCCCATTCCTCCCAACGCGGGACGTGAAAACCAGCTCGGCGAGTGGTGGTGCCGCGCAACCAGCCAGCGGTGTAGAGAAGCTGAATCGTTGCTGTCGTGCGTGGCGCGTGGCGGTTGGTGCCGTGCCGGCCGAGTGTGCGGGAGGTGCCGTGTGGGGCGAGTGTGCGGGAAGTGCCGGCGCAGCTGGAGGAGCATGATGGGTGCCGTTCCGTGGCGCGCGCACGGAAAGCCGAATGAGACGCGAGAGCCCTCCCTGGGAACTGTGCCCCGGAGGATGTTTTTGCTCGTGTTTTTCTCCCATCTTCATTCAATTATTTTTTTGTCCATTCTGTTAAATTCAGGGATGCAGACAAACGGTGGGCATTATATTATGGGCAACCAGGTAACGTTCGGTTGGCTGCTGATGCGAAAGAGGAAACGGCAATGGATGACTACAGTGGCAGAAATAAATCGTGTTTAATTAATCTTTAATTAATCTTACAAATCCCGCGCAGTGAGCCGATTGCGATTAATTATCCCCAAAGTGAGACTGAGAGTGGTGTTTTCTGATGGGAGGATGGCATCCTCGCCTCCCAATAAGGCACGTAATGTTGCCCGATTACCGGCTTAATCCTTGGAAACGCACGCCATCACGACCCGTGCGTGGTTCCACGGTGCTGGAAGGGAAAACCTCTCGGGAATTGAGAAAATTATTGCCACGCTAATGAAGCTCGCAGCGAACATTACGAGTTGCCGCTGTTGTCGCCCGCGTTTGTTTGCTTCACACTTGAGGATGCTTAGTTTTGTCGTGACATGCCTTTTTGCTGGTTTGGAATGACGACAGCGTGCAATAACCAGGCCCGTCAGGAGGAATAAATGACACAAAAAACCTACTCCAGCCGCACAAAGCTCACGAGGAGAATGTAAACACTCTACTTTTATCAGCGCAGCTGCAAATTATGCATATGTAAATGGGACATTTCGGCTTTTTGTGTTGGTTTGTTTCATTTCATTGGTTCCGCAGAGATACGCTGAAAACAAGCTTCGCAAGCATTTGCGAAGCTTGTTTTCATCCCTGGCCATCGCTGGCAGCAGATGGGAATGAAAATTGACCGGAGCAAGAAGCGAGCGATCAGCCCTCTCCTCTTCTCATTCCATTCCTCATCAGACAAAAAAGGAAGCACTTTGTGGAGGATACGTTTCATAATAAACGAGAGTGAACGGCAAATGGAAAAGCTTCCCGCAAGATCTTCCCAGGAGTCCAGATGATCGGGTCCTGGATATTGCGTCCTCACTCTGTTACCACAATGGTGGTTCATCCGAATACCAGTCGCAACGGGAGTTCCTGTAACATTGTTAAAGTAACAATCTCATGCATTGTTAATGCCGGTTTTAAATACTAGTTATAATGGTATAAAATGCATCAACTGCCCTCCACAAACACACACACTTGTGCTCAGTCATTCAGATGCATACACACACATGCATCTGTATTCTCTATCAAACGTGTACACATATATACCCACACTCACATTCGTGCGCGCTACCCCTCGTTCCATCTCGACGCCCCCTCCCCTCCACCATCTCACACTGACCTAACGACCATTTCCATGGTCGCTTCACCTTCACAGCCGTTCACCGTCACGGCGGAGACGCGAAGCTCTGTCACCCGGCTATGAAAACACAAACTCGCACCACAGACGCTCAGATCCACGCGCAGGTTGCTTTCCGTTTGTCACGATTTTTTATTTTACTTTCCCTGCCCCCACAACAAAGCCGCCCCCTGCTCCGAGTATGCTATGCAGACGTCCCATCCGCCTGTGGTCTCTGCATGCTCACGGTTCACCTCGCCCATCGCTTTCCGAGCTCTCGTCGAGACGACTTCGATAACAGTGGCGGTGGTTGTGTTTCTTGGGGTGGTGTTTATGCTAATAATGGTGATGGTGGTGGTCATAGTGGTGGTGATGATGATGATGTTGTGAATGCCAAAAGAGAAAACCGAACAAAAAGGTAAAACAAAAAAAGCCTGCCAAATATAAGGGGTAGGAGGAGTACACGAGGCCACCACCCCTGACCGCGATCCCAACCCCAGACCCAAACTGCACTGCCAAAATAAACGTGAGCCCAACTCTTCATGCGAACTAGCTAACCACACTTATACAGTAGCCCTGCCCAGAGCCTAAGCACGAAAGTCAACTAGACTCAACACCTGCTCCCAACCCTAACCACACTAACCAGATACCACCTCTAAACATAATCACACTCTATCCAAACGCTTGCCCTAACCAGTAACCCTAAACAGTCCCAAGCACTAGCCCTACCCATAACCCTACCCATAACCCTTAGCACGCTGGCCAAGCAGCCCCAAACAATACTCCTATTCCTTACCCCAACCACACTTGCTAACATAACTCTCTCTAGTCCTAAGCACACTAACCAACAAGCCTCTAACATTAGACCAGCCCCTAACCCTACCCACACTACCAGCCGTCTGGGACGCTCTTCCTGAAATAAGTTCAACATACATACACGCAACCAGTCCCCATCACTGGCCCTACCACTGAAACCATTCCTGTCACTAGCCCCACATCGGGGCTCTGCGCAATCCCCTTGTCATTTTTTATTATTTTTTCAGGTTTAGTTTTTACATCGCTGGGATGAAGGAATCATTGTAACCAGGGCAGAGTGGCTGTGACAGGAGTGACACCGCCGTATCCTTGTACACAGATAGGCGGTTAAGACTTCTTACCCCTCGCCATAATGCAGTTGTGAAGTCTGCAGAATTTTGCGACGTGATAATGACAAACTGTAAACCAATAACAGCAGCCACAAGATACAGCTGCGATGCGCAATTAACGGCATGTAATGGGCAAAGTGATTTCCGATCCAATCGAGCTGGCAGGAGTAGGTGTCTGATAGGCCATCTTGCAGAGTTTTGAGTTCTGTCCCATTGTACGGGTGAGCACAGTGGTCTCCTGCCACGCCCAAAAACTCGAGGCAATTGGCCAAACATCCCAATGCAGAAACCTTGAGACACATCAGAGGCTTTTTCCAGGAATAACAAAATGAATGATCAAACACGAGTGCAATATGAGCCAATATGAAAATACTGGGCTGAAAAGTTACTGATAGTAAACGGTCGTTTAAATAAAAAATCAGGAAGACACTGCAAAGATTTGGTGGCCTACAGCCAGCCAATAGAACAATGAGAGTTGTAGCGAATGAACGGTCCGACTCGCCTTACAGCTGGACGAGGGAGGTAGCGAATTGAGTACATGGCTGTGTGCGATACGGGACACAGGGTAGGGTGCAATAACGTATCGCGCGATTATCCGAGAGATTATTGACCTTTACATAAGGTGCAAGTCAGCATTTCTCGGCGAGAAGCAAGTGATTTTTAGCCGTGTCTGTCCTTTTTTTTGTCATCGCCCGTATCAAACTAGAGCCGTGTTTTAAATACTCGTAAATACGATGGGCGCAGAGTGCGGGTGTATAGACGCGATGCGTCCTGTCTGTCTGTGTGCTGCTCGTGCGTGTCTCTCTGGGCTTGTCCCGATGTCTCCGGTGTAGCCTGCACGTGTCCGCATGTCTCCCTGTCCCCATGCCACACCTTGCTGTGACGGTGAAAGATTTGTTTTAAGTCTTCCCAGTGCAAATCCCAGCTGTGCCCGTGAGCGAGTAAGCGAGGTTTAGGCGGGCAGCTGCTGGTAACCCGGTTTAATCACCACCGACAAAATCACCGACTTCTCATTGAGGCAAAAGTAAACGTACGGCCCTACGCCTGCTCGCGCACACCACTGCTCAAGCGAACTCTCGATGGCACTTGGTCTACTCGTCCACGTTGACCGCGCGTCTTGAAAAAGTTGGGTGTACCCACATTTTACCTCGCCACATGCGAATCGACGAACAGTCGTGCATCCATTTATTATGCTGGGTGGAGGGATTTGCGAAATCCGCACCAATATTTCAGCTGCCGCGCCAGGAGATGAAATTAAATTGGTGACCTCTGGATTGCAAAAAAACTCTCAAATTCGTCAATAACACTGCCTTTAAATAAAAAATATATAATAGAGACCTGGAAGAGGATGGTCGTAGACTGTTAGGGCATATCTTGAATGTTACGCGTCGACTGTGGTGAAGTTGCGGGATCTGGCGAAGGGGAGAGAGCGTTGGCAGCAAGGAGCTGGTGGTGGCATCAGCGGCTTACCTCATGATCACATCCCATCTTGATTGGTCACTTCTGGCGTAGTGTACAGTACTGCGATTTATGTCAGTCCTGTCGATTTTACAAATAACTTGTATTGAAATAAACAGCACTTATTGGAATTAAAATTCTGCTTGCAAAGCCAGCAAAAGTTCCCTCCATGGCAAAATACCGTATTTTGCGCCAGCGAACTGGTCTACTCGTATCGGCAAACTCGTTGTGATCAGGGCAGCAGGGACCGTGTTGTCGCACCTGCAACCACTTCACGCAGCCTCCTCCCTCCTCGCTAGATGAGTGGACGTCCCTGGAATTTCAGCGATGGCTTATTCCAATTCTCTCATGAACTTTGCATTGTGTGTATATATACATATCTGTCTCTACACGCGTATTATGATCATTATTTATTTTTGTTTTCAATTGTGCGTCATCGCTCGAGTCTCCTGCCGCATGTTTTCACCTCCGCTGCAAGGACTTCCAACGGTGGGTCTCAACCTAACCAGCGCACGCATGCGTGCGTGGACCTGTACATACCCGTGACCTGCCAAGACGACCACCCCTCCTAGCCCCGCGCTTGCGCTCGGCAGGCGCTCGTGGCGGAGGTGCCCCACCTCGGGAGCTCACCAGCGCGCCAGGGCGGCGAACGGACGTGGGTCAGAACCTGAACTCTCAGCCTCAATCACCGCTCATCTGCAAGGCTGCTTTCGAGTCCCTGCCGATGACTCAACTACTCACCCACCCACCCTGGTCCTTGGAGTGGTGCGAAATATGCTCAACCTGGCTGCTTTATATCACAACCTCCGTACAGGAAAGAAATTGGGAGGGCATCGCCCCCCAACCACAACTGGGGCAGTGCACAATTAAACACTCGGAGTGGCGTGCCACCCACGCTAGACCGACAAAGCGAAGACTTGTGGGCCAAGGGCGAAACGATGGTCGGCTCGTGGTTGGCGGACGCAGGACAGACTCTCATTGCCTGACAGGAGCGAGGCGACGCCGTTAGCTCGCGGCTTCTTGCGGCGTGGCACTGGGACGGGCATTTGTGAGGCTGTTCATTGGTAATGCAATGTACTAATGAATGTCTGAATGTAAAGGCACAGACTATTTAAAGTATTATTGTACAGGAATAAATACTAAAACAATCAACAGAGGCCAATGTATGAAACGGTAAAGAGACGATATGTACTATACAGAGTGAAATTATTATAGTTGTGTAATTTATAAAACTAATACGATAATTTATAAACTGGGCAATTACCAATTTTGCACCTTACGTGAACCCTTCCCCCTCCCCCAATGGTGGATGTTCTCTGTTCGCTGTGCATTGCTGTTCTGTTTGGGCCATGCACGTGGACACGTGAGCTCGTGAGAGTGTCAGTGGGGAATTTGCTTCAACTTTCTCCATTTTTAAAAGCAATAACGTGTTCTTTTCCCGTTTTGGCTTTCGTTCACTGTCAATGTGCCACTCGGCAAGGTGCATTCCTCCTCCTTTTAACGGCTGTCATCTCCGCGTCGTGATCCCCCATCTCCCGTCCTCCGCCTCGTTATATGTGCCTGCTCGCCACGGCGTCCGTAACACAGCGTAGACTGCCGCTGGCGAGGTTGGTTCTCCCTCAGATCTAGGTTGAGGAGGGTAAACAAACTCCACTCTGGGTTTCCCGGCCTCGGGTGATAACGCGTGTATGGCGGATCGACTGAGAAAATAGAATTCCGAAAACTGGCAGTGGCTTCGTCATCATAGGTGCTTTCTCAGAGACCCGTAGGCTCACATAGAGATAGATTCACACAGGACTCACTCACACACAGACTCATCATACACTGACAAAGATACCAATAAACTCGCAATGAGACCCACAGACGTGCAGAGACCCATTGATACACTTGAATGCGCTGACAGTGGGTTTATCATCAGCACTTTCTAACAGAGGCTCATAGACTCATATAGAGACCTGCAGGCTAAAATAAAGACTCATAGCCTCACATGCAGACCCACTGCGAAACTGTAATGAACTGGCAGTGACTAGCCAGAGCACCACAGCCTCACAAAGAGACCCCTTGAGTAATTGGCCTGCACTGGCGGACGCAGTGGAGAACTGGTCTGGCGGAGCCCAGCAGGCAGCATGGTGATTACTGGACATCTGTGAAAAGAGCTTCATAGCTCATCGAATTTCTCCAGGAAAAAGAAAGATTCTGATTCCGGATGGAGCAAAGGAGCAATCTCACGTGCTCGAACCAACCAACGATTTTTGATTCATACGTAAATTGCTTCAGGTCACCCCTCCAGCCACTGGAGGTGCTCGAGGAGTAATCGTGTTTACGCCACCCGCTAGCCTCCGGAAGTTTCGTGGAGGGCTCCCTTCGGTGGAACAACCATACCTGCTCAGTAGTCCCACGGGACCACACCCACGGCCTCCAAGGTCTATTTCCCGGCTGGCAAGGTTTATGATGTCACGTTCTCACACGTGAGGTCAATGATGTCACATTCTCACGCGTGACAGCCTGAGAGCGTGGCTTTGACAGTTGGTGATGGAGAATAATATTTTGGCTGGAGGGAACTCGGTCAGGTCATCCATCAGACACGTCATGTGTTCCTGGGTCGTGCTTCCGAGGTCATGTCACACAACCCACGAGTGTCCGGGCTGACCAAGTTAGCCGCACGAAGCAGCTAACGTGGTCAGCCACACAGACAATAATGCGTGATTTCAATGTAATCATATCATGGAGTAATTTAGATGATTCCTTTAAAGTTTTCCAACTCCGTTTGATAGTGTTAATATTTCATTTTGGTCTGTTTATCTGTGTGTAGCGGGGGCTGGGGTTTGGAGTCACAGTAATCAGCATCAAGTTGATCCCAAATGAATACAAACTTTTTAAATATAAAGCCTTGTTGCTATTTTGAAATTAGTCTTTGCACGATTCCAAAAGTTAGAGATCAAAACCAGGGCTTAAAGGATAAGCCTTGTCGACCAAGGTGATGAAGTCATTATGTGTGAGGTCTCATTGTGCGGCTGAGAAGGTAGCATTATTATCGCTGATTGAACAGTCCTGAGGACAACACATGCTGATAATCATTACAGAACCCATGCGTGATCTGTCTTCCCGGCTGTATTTTATTTCATTTATTGTTTTTATTTCATGTTAGTGTTATTATTTGATTTCTGTGCGTTGTATTTTTTTACACTGTGTAATTCATTGTGTTTATTCTATTTCAAACGTCTCCCGCACCCACAAGTCCACAACCAACAATTCCACAACCAACAAATCCACAACCCACAAGTCCACAACCCACAAGTCCACAACCAACAATTGTACAACCAACAAGTCCACAACCAACAATTCCACAACACACATGTTCACAACCAACAATTCCACAACCCACAACCAACAAGGCCACAACCAACAATTCCACAACCCACAAGTCCACAACCAACAATTCTGCAACCACAACCAACAATTCCACAACCAACATTCCACAAACAAGACAACAACCAAGAATTCCACAACCAACAACTCCACACCCAACAAGTCCACAACCAACAATTCCACAATCAACAAATCCACAACCAACAACCGACCAGGTAATCTCTCAAGGTGCAATTTTCCTCTTCAAACTCCAGCCGCTAACACAGCGCATTTGGCCTGTCACACGTGGCCACGTTAGATCGACCACTGCTGGCACCCCATGAAGTGATACCAACTTCAAATGCCCCTGGGGTGATAGACTAAATCCCTCTCTGACAGGGATGTGAAATTTCAACTTTGTAATTGTAAGTCAAAAGCTCTTACAGCGACACCACCTTGCAGCCAGATTATTCATAGAATTGCGTTGTGATAATATAATTGCTGAGGCCACCAAAGTCAAGCGTGTATATCATGAATCTAGGCCACTGCGTAAAAGCCAGGGTGGTGGCGGCTTGGGCTTGCTGCCCACGCGGATAATTTCGCAGATTCCCCATCACCAGTGGAGGCGCTGTCTCTCTGATGTCCAGGCATGTCACCATTCTCCGATGCACAACATTCAAATGTCACATATTATTGTCATTATTTGATTCAAAAATCGATTCCTTATTTTTCTGATTGGTCGTAGTGTCTTGCGTGCATTGCCCATGTCACTTGTATTGTCTTCATTGCGCTGTCTTTCAGAGTTAAAGTGATTTCTGGCTCAGTTCGTACTGGGGTGGTGCCCATCAACCGTTTACAGCCCTGAGTTAGTGGGAATATTCCACATTCCTATGAAAGGGGCGAGTCTATCACTGATGACCTCCCCACAAAGTGGTGCTTATTTTATCGACCCCAGAAGGGTGATCGGCTGAGACAACCCCCAACCAAGACTTGAACTCGCAACCATTGGACTGCAAGCCGCTCACTCTGCCTCCGAGCCACTTCTTTGGTCGGGACAGTGCTGTCTGTACCTGTCTGGTCGGTACTGTTTGTCTCATCCACACTGCATGTCACTTGTACTGCCTCATTTTCATGGTCTCGTTCGTATTGGCTAAACTGTGTTGTTCATCTTATTTGTATTTTCTAGTTTGTCCGCTTTGTCTGCCTCGTCTGTGCGTTGGTGTCTCTTGCAATGCCGCGTGCCGCGTTACTTTGTACCGTGCGTTTAGTCCATCTCGATTGCTCTGCGCGTCTGCTCTGTAACTATCCACCTCGTTTGTTCTGACCCTTACAGCCTCATCACAATTGCATAAAATTATAAATGTACATGTGGAGATATGAATATATTCATACATTTTAACCTCCAAAGTCCAGCCCTAGGCAATCAAACCTAGCTCACCAGCTACAAGCAGTGTCTCTGACCCTAAACCACTAGCCAACCGACCTCTCGTACATAGCGAACCGATTAGCATGGTTATCTATGTACGGTGTGAAAAAAGTTCAACGTACATACATAGTGAATAGGTTAACCAAATCCTAGCCCTACCACTTACCAGCATGCCGACTGACCACGAGTCACAGCTCCACCACTCTTCGTTATCTTCCCAGTGTTCAGTGTTCACGGCGCTCAAGTTAGAATATGCAAATTGAGCTACACACTTTGTTCTATCTCTGCCTCCTGCAGGTCAAAATATGAAACAAACAACAAAATGAAAACTCAAATAAATTAAAGTGCCGGATCCCTGTGGAGGGGTCACGCTGGAGGAGGTGATGTATCCGTGCCTGTCCCGTCTGTTTATCTGTCAGAATGTTGTTATGAAGCCCTGATGTTCTACCAAATCTGAACTGTCATGCTAGTGTATGATAATTAAAGCTGAATAATGAGAATATCAACATTAAAGTCTTTTTTTAAAAAAACAACCGCAGATGTTTACGAGTCGTTAACAAAACCCCACCAGTGACGGAGTGTTGTGAGGAGAGTCCACCTGGGGGTCGTCTCGATACTTAACATCTCGCTTGCAAGGGTGTCTGGATGTAATTTTTACAGTGTACCATCGCACTTTATCATCAGAAAACTGAACACGTTTGTTATTAACAATGCGTGGCCTTCAACGGAAACATACGACAATAGCAGGCGACGTTTCGGGCAATGGCCCTTTTTCATTGCATGTGCTTGTGCACCACAGCTAACGCAGTGTCACCAATCACTTGTTCACCTTGCAAGCGCACTGCCATGATTTGGAAAGGTTAATTTAAGTGTTGCTGAGCACAGGCCCAGAGACCCAAATCATCAAGCGGCCAGAAACAAACAGCACGATTAAAGTTGCAAGAGATGAGTGAACACGTTGCATTTAACTTTCGTGTTTAGGTGTTGACCCCCCCCCCGCACCTCCAATTAGCACTGTTGGCTACGCACGGTGGTTTATATCAGAAGTGTTTATATGTCGAAAGCTTGGGAAAGAGATGATGACGGGAGGAAATTCCAATGTGGAACAGAGTGTGTTGTTGCGACCTGCATGCATGGTGATGAGTGGGTCAGTTTTGTGAGTATGTGAGTAGGGTGCGTGAGTGAGTGAGCAGGTGAGAGTGTGGGTGAGTGAATGGGTGAGTGAGTGAGCGGGTGGGCGAGTGAGTTGTTGGGTGGTGGGTCAGACGAGACCGGTGAGGCAGCTACGCGGTGGTCGCTCACCGCATCCGCGGGCTTGTTTGACTCGGACACGGGTAACAACACTCCAGCAGCAGCAGCAAGTCGCCATATCAACAACAGCAGGTGGAGGGAGACACCGGCGGTGATCTTAACCTGTGCATAGCCTGGCAAAAGTGCCGTTGTGACGTCACCGCCACTTAGTAGTGATTGGCGATTGTTGTTGATCTCACTGTCAGATGCCGCTATTTCTACTCACGATACAAAGCTGAAATAGCCTCGGCACGACCGGGCTCGGATAGCTCCAAACCGGTTCAGAAAGCACGGACCTGGCTCGGATAGCCAGGAAGTACGACCCGTGTCACTGAAGATGCAATGGGTTTCCTGTGGCACGGATAGGGTCGCAACATTTTCCATTGCAGACAAAACCCGAACATATTTCTCGGTCAGCCCAGATATTTTAAAACCGTGCAGGGAAAGCTCAGTGGGCTTACCTAGGAAAATAAAATAATTTCGCTTTTTAGTTAGATTTTCACTAAAATCCCTCTCGCCACATCCCCTGTATCAATTTCAGTCCGATGATCGATCCGTTTATTCCCCGCACTCTTCTCTCGTATGAATAGCGTAATTAAACGTATACAGAGTGATGTTGTGAGTCACAGGTGTGTGTATTCGCCAGCCGGGTGTTAATGCGGATCAACGAGGGTGAGTGATGCATCCTTGAGTTCGGAAGGGCAGACTGTGGATCGCGGAAGCCCCAGCCGCGGGGATCCATGCAGCAACCACAGGCAGGCGCCCGATTGGCCGCGCGGTACGACGCGACCCCGGGCTTTTGACGTCAGGGGGATAAAGAGGGGAGCCCGGGGGCCGTACAAAAGAGTTCATCTTAAACATCTTGGCTGTCAAGACCCCCTGCCCGTCCTGCCTTCTTTTCCCGCTTACGGCGTCCGTGCGACGTCCGTGAGTGCCGCTACGAGGCAGTGTGAGGCAAGGCTTTCTCCTCCTCTTCCCTCCGCCTCTCACGGCGTCCGTGCGACGTCTGTGAGTGCCGCTACGAGAGAAGGCGCGAGCGTGGTGGGGGGGGGCGTCACTCGCTCGGTGGGGCCCGGCGGGGCCCGACCGACGCGGTGGAGGAGTTTCCTTTTAACGTTTTTTTTTAAATTTTCTTTATGCAAGCCAACAACTTTTATTGAGCACATCAAATTTAATTATACACTTTTGAGTCCCCAAAAAAATGCGTGCATTGAAAAGTTTTTTTTTTAAACCTCTTTTTTATTCCTTCCTTATATTGGCTTTCTTTCGGCAGATCGCATTCGAAGTGAATAAAATCCTCATCGAGCCGAAGTAGCGTAGCCGTTACGGGCCTCGGCGCAAGGAAGGAATGAGCAGTTGATCCACTTCATGTACGCCCGATAGCCACTGCACAGTCCGGCCAGCAGCACCAGGTGGAGGGAGAGGCCCCTCCAACCCACAGACCCCACCAGAACCCCACGCCCTCCCTCCACCCTCTTCGCATCCGACCTCCACCACCAACTATAACGCAAAGATCACGAAGTTCCTTGGAAAAATGGCTGTCTAATCGCCCCGCCTCACAGATGGCGAACGCTCTTTTACGAGCAATGCTCGTATTTGCCGATCGCTTGAATGAATAAACAGCGCGGGTCGCGCAATTTGTAGCCACAGAGCCGCGCTACTGAACTGAGGACGCGGCGTGTTTGTGCGTCATGTGCGCAGCACGTGGGGTCTTCATGGATAATGTGGGGTCCCCGAAGGCCCTCTTGGCCGTTCCATCAATCATAATTCAATCTGAATGTATCTCCAAGTTGGGATACCCGTTGATCAACTCAATTGCGACAAACATAGCAATCATCGCCCGCGGCTGCATAAAATTACCAGGACTCTGCTGAAAGAGGATCGAGAAGGAGCGATGCTCTCCTGGGTAAACAAGCAGAATAATTGTCCGGTTTTCAGTCCCCGAGAGCAACGCACATTTTTTAGTCCAGGTTTGTTTCACGTTGGGTCATGCTTACGACCGGGGGCTATCACGACACAGATGTGCACACAGCCGCTTGTTCACGCGCGCAAGGGCCTCTGGCGAGCAACGTGGAATGGCCTCTGCAGGAGCCCCGTTGCCTCTTCGACGCTTCAATGGCGTCGCGTCGCCGTTCGAGAAGGAGTGCTAGCGGGAGGGTGGTGCCAAGAAGAAAAAGGGATCGACATGGTAACGTGTTCGCTTCTCAACGCCGACCACGTCACAAATTGCGAATGCTGCAGATATGAGATTAAACTCGGAGCCATATCTGCCAAAAAAACATCTGGTGGGTTCACCAGAATTATTGGTTAAAGCAAGCCTGGCTGATGGAGAAACAATGTCGAATCCCGTACAGAAGTTTTACTTGTGTTGACCTAATACTGCTAAAATTCCACACTCCGATAGGGCTGTTTGTCTGATGGGATGCGTCAAATACTGTTGGTACTTTATGATGCATGTGGAAGAACAGATTTGTGGAGGAGGCGTATTGTTCTAAAAAATCGATCATGGTGGGAAACGGACTAAGTCCGCAAGGGACGCGGGTAGTTAACATTTGGGCGCCGGGAAGCTGCGACAGTGACTGGAGCTGCTGGAGGTCGCACGTTGCATCGTTTTCAGGATGTTTGTTATATTGACATTCCTTTGTGGAGGTTTTCTCCTCCTAACAGAGTGCAGTAGGTATTGGCTTAGCTCTTCATAAGAAATCTCCGCTGCATACTCACCCGCTCATGCACGTGAATAAAAACTGGGGTACACATTCACAAAAAGACAACGATCCCCCATATAGCCTTCAACAGACGTATGGGGCAAGTGCTGTTATTGAGAACCAATGAAGGCCGGCACGGTACAGGAAGGGGTGGGTGGCCAGCACCGCTCCTCCCTCACACACAGACACGCACCCACATTTCAACACTTCTTAGCACCCGCGTCACCGCGGCTTGTGCAGCAGACGCGGGGCTTCTCGGCGAGGACGGAATACAAATATATCAAGCGATGCTAACGCGCAGCACAACACTGAGCAAATACAAAGGGCGTTGAGAGTGGAGATGAGGAAAATACAGCACAGAGGACGGCGCTCGTTTTGTTTGATGCCGCTTTCTTCGATTAAAAGACGCCCCTGTGAAGGTTCACGAAGCTGAGATTCGAATGCGTTTAACTCAAAACCAATGTGGGAAATGCGGCGTCTATAATTGAGCGGGACTCACTGCTCCTTGGCCCATTGCCCCATGCAGAACCCGGCGTCTCTTCATCGATCACGGCCTCTCTGATGGCTTCTCGCTTTGGGTTTTTCGCCTACATCTTTTTTTACTCCGAATTTACCCGAGGCCGAGTGGGGGCATAGCAGTTAGCGCACTTTTGTTAACCTGGTGACTTAAGTTCAATTCCCGGCCAGAGCTAACGCCAGCGACGAGCGGTCTCTCTGCCAGTTTTGGGTGACCTCATTTTACAAACCCGCACTGACGAGCGTGGTGAAGTATGGTCAAACAACTCACATGACTGGGCACGGCATGGCGAAGTCTTAATTTTATTTTAGGATGTAATTTGGGTTCCTCCACCCAATCAGATTCTATCTTCGCCGTGTCCATAGAGCAGCGCGCTGATGATTGCCCCACCGATCCCTCCACAAAATGTATCCTCAGCAACTACAAAAATCCCGATCGACGAACACAGCCACGCGAGTATCTGAGCCATGGTCGACCTCCAGAGGTCCGCATAAGGCCACCTGGTCGTAGTTGAACATGATCATTGTGTTTTGGTCGCTGCTGGTCAGGGATCAAACTTATCTGACTGTGCTGAGATCATAAATGCGGGCAGCAGGGAGTTGGCGGTGCAGATAAAGTCTCCCCAACGAGAGGAGGTGGGGACGAGTGGAGACCGCGGTGCGAACCGCCCCGTTCTCAGACGTGACTCCCTTGCCTGGGATATGCCCACTCGCACGCACGGCATAAGAGCACAGGAGCAAATGTGTGTGCAAAGGAGGAATATTTTCCAGTTATTGGTATGTTGGAGTAGATGCGTGACTCGTAGACACGGTCACAGGGAGACGTATACTGGATGGGTGTACAGATATTATCTGCGTCATTTACTCAGACATATCCAGGTTTATTTAAGCCATAGTGTGTGCAATAAAAATTGTATCTTTCAAATGTTATTCCAATTTCGCGCCTGAAATCGTCACATCAGCAGAAGATACCTCCATGTGCAACTCTCTCAGAGCAGTGCGTCATCCCTCTGGTAGAGAACGGCCCGCGGAAAGATAAAACAAATAACGACTTCAGAGACCTCTCCAAGTGACGTTTTTTTTTTATTCCACACTAGGGCTACTGCAATTTTTATTCGGTAAAGTCAAGTAGATAAAATTAAACAAAATAAAAGAAAATAATTAAATCACGACGTTTCGGAGGCAACACAAGCTTCCGTCTTCAGGTGGAAAAGTCAACGCATAATATCTGTGTTAGGAGCACAGTTCAAAGACGACCTTGGATTATATACAGGTTAAGGGAGGGGGGAGGAGTCAGTAAGGGGGCGTGGGTGGGTGGAAGGGCTGGGCTAAGCAGCCTTTTGATAGAATGCTGCGGGTAACACCCACTTCTCAAAGCTCACATCAAGGGCCCCCCGATGTGGGCTCACATCAAAGGGTTCCCCGGTGTGAGCTCACATGATCGCGTTCACAGAGAGCTCGCATCGGGGAGCCCTTTGATGTGAGCTCACATCGAGGGGCCCTTTGATGTGAGCCCTTTGATTGAGCTCGCACCGGGGGACCCTTTGGTGTGGGCTCACATCAAAGGGCCCCCCGATGTGAGCCCACACCAAAGGGTCCCCCGGTGCGAGCTCAATCAAAGGGCTCACATCAAAGTGCCACTCGATGTGCGCTCACATCAAAGGGCTCCCCGATGCGAGGTCTCTGTGAACGCGATCAAAGGGCACTATGATCTACAACCACTGAGGAATGGTTGTAAATCATAGTGCCCTTTGATCGCGTTCACAGAGAGCTCGCATCGGGGAGCCCTTTGATGTGAGCTCGCACCAGGGGACCCTTTGATGTGAGCCCACATCGGGGGGCCCTTTGATGTGAGCTTTGAGAAGTGAGTGTTACCCGCAGCATTCTATCAAAAGGCTGCTTAGCCCAGCCCTCCCACCCACCCATGCCCCCTTACTGACTCCTCCCCCCTCCCTTAAACTGTATATAATCCAAGGTCGTCTCTGAACTGTGCTCCTAACACAGATATTCTGCGTTGACTTTTCCACCTGAAGACGGAAGCTTGTGTTGCCTCCGAAACGTCGTGATTTAATTATTTTTTTTTAATTTTTTTATTTTATCTACGTGACTTTACCGAATAAAACCAAAGAGTATGAATCCTTGCAGTCACGAAAGATTCAAATCTAGAACTACTGCAATTTGCCGCATGCCTGATACGGAGAATTGTTCGTGGCACGATAGCCAAACTTAATCTTTAAAAATGATCAGAACTTGAATGTATCCGTTTTTGTAGTTATCTCTTTTTGTGTAGTCACCGGCAACAAAGCTAAAGCCATCAACTCACAAGAATGTAGAATCCGATTTAATCACTGGTGGCTAATACCCGGATTATAACCTAGGTCCTCAGTTATGTCGACTCACCCCCGTCCCTCCCCCACGGAGCCGCTCGGCACGTTTTACGCAGCGAACTGCGATCTGGTTTTCAACATTCGCGCACGTCCCACATTCGTCTCACAGATCTGCGTGGGCGTGAGCTGCAGTATGGTGCGCGGTCATTGCGATTCACGGCAGGTACGCGACAGCGACGCAGCAGCACGCGAGGTGGCCTCGTGCGCGCGCCACATTACGCATTCCATGCGTGCCCCCCTCTCTGCCCCCCTTCTACTTCCCCACTCACGGCCGCCGCAGACACCGCCGTGAGCTCTGCCACTAGCTGGCTGACTGCCGTGACATATTTCACATCGTCTATTTGTCAATAAACCATTCCTCGCCACTTGATCTCTCCGCGTTCATTCGTGGATATCATTCTCTGGCGTTCTCCCTGTATTGTTTCAATGACGTGACCGCCACCACGAACCAACGACGCTCACGGTTCATCACCTCAGCGACGAGGAGTGTGTGTCAGTTCTGGAGTCCGGGCAGCAGCAGCAGCCGCACGAACAGAGAGCACCGCGCCAGCTAAACCATTGAGAGCCAGCGGCACTGTGCAGTGAGGCCGTGTTGCAGGATGTGTGGTCATCATCCATGGGGCAGCCCGCCAAAGCGTGTGAGACTCCCTGCTGAGCTGCACTCAGGGGCACGGTGGAAAAAGCCATGTTTCTTGCGGAAGTGCAAAGTTGGCCTGATAACTTTAATCTAAATTGTCTAGTGGTTGTTATTGTTTTACTTGCATCACACTGGGATTTTTGCATATAGCGTTGTAATACGGTGTTTTTTTCTGGAAGATTTGCTGGTTTATCCAGGATGTTTATGTTGCGCGTCGTCGCTTTAAGGTGTTCTCTGTTCATTTTTTGTTTGTTGCGGTTGCACCCGACTCAAGAGCCGCATGGTTCACAGGGCTATACCTAATAAATAAACTTGAAACTTGAGTACGTGTGCAATAATAATGTTCAGACTCCTCCATGGGATTAAACACGTGGTCAACTCCACGGTAACGAAATTACAGCATGGGGACAGATAACATGATTATCACAGAACGTAATATGAACATCTTTTGGCTTTCATAGTTTATAGATCTCGCATTGCAGTACATATAACATACCCCCGCCACCCCTTTCATCACCGTGTGTAATGCGCCTGCATTGATTTTGTAATTCCGTTGCTAGCGAGTTGTAAACATGTATGTGTAGAGAACGCAGGCGAATTACAATGATGACCAGAGAGAGGTGCGCGTGGATCGGACAACAAACATTCATCAGACGCAGCACATTTCACTACTAAAGAAAAGGAACCCGGAGAACCCCCACGCGTGCGAGGGGAGGGACGGGGTCTAACAATCAGCCCACGTGCAGGTGGAATATCGTCCAGGACCGAACTGCCATTTCGTGGCAAGCCAGAAGATGGCGACCTCAGCCCAGCAGGTTTGGGAACGTCACGAGCCGAGATCAGAGCTGCGACTTCTCGCGTGTAACAACAACAGTTGTGTGTCACCTGTGAGATAAACATACGCATAATAGGCATAGATGGACCCACGAATCCGCTTCCTCTACTGAAATCGTATGGTTACTTCGCAGCCCAGCTGGTTTGTGAGTACCACACATCTACAAGTGATCCACTAACACAGCGATTGAACTTGAAAGCGACCAGTTCGTGTTTGCGGAATTGCAAGCCACAGAGAGGTGGCCCACATCTTGGTACCGAATCCAGCTGTCAGATTAAGCCGGGTTGATCAATTGTAGCTGGATAACGTTTACACAACACAGGTATATAACAATATGGATGTACACCAAATCACAATAATGATGCAGTGAACTGCAATTGCGAAGTTATGGGAAAGTGATATCGTCATATTGCCAACATTGATATCGTATTCTGTATTTATAAACCTGAATTATATTATCAACGCGCGTGTCATATGTGGGTTGGATTCACGAGGTGGCGCTATTGTTCTGTAAATAGTCGCGTCTGCATGACACCGTTATCGACAGCGCTCAAAGTCAATTTCCTTGCTCAATTGAGCATCGAGACATTCGTGCTCATACCCTGTTGAATAGACCAGTGGAGGAAATTCCACATTGCTATGGCCTCGGCGAGTATTATTCACAGGACAGCCACTGATTTAAAGCTTTCGTGACTGCAGGGATTCATATTCTTGGTTCTTTCGGTAAAGTCACGTATTGTTTCCCTTCTACGTGACTTTACCGAAAGAACAAAGAGTAGGACAGCCACTGATGATTATTGTTGATTTCTCCGCAAAGCGACAATCGTGTCGACCCCCCCCACTACCCTCGATAATAAATCTCGCCTGACCACGTAGCCATGTGGGTCACTATTTAGGATAAATTCCCTCATTACATATTGCGAGTGGGATGATTATATGGTCCCTGTTCGGTAGCAGTGATAATTTAGAGGCGTTGGTTTTCGCGCCATTCTTATGCAGCACAGCTGCTGCGAAGGCGTTATGATTACACGCAAATATTGTGCACCAGTATAGCCCATCAGAATATTCCACCAGTAGAAGGCGATTTTGATATGTGGCTTTGTCCAATTAAGCAATTTTTAAGTACATTTGTAAATTCCGACCGTGATACCAGCATACATGGCCAATTCTTTCAAATAACGTTAAATAAATGTAATTTTAACGTCCACCGTAAGAAGCGGAAGCCGCGTATTATTATTATTATCATGGTCAATACAATCACAGTATTAATCAAGGCGGTCGCTCGTTTTGAACCGCGAACAAGCGACAAACGCTATGCCATGTCACCATCTCGACAAGGTTTAATTTCTGCCATCACGTGGCTCCTGCAGAGGGACAGCCACTGGACAGCAACAGCGGCAGTTGCTTCAACTCTCGTGGGAAACCAAGGTGGTGGTGGTGGGGAGGGGTGGGGATAGTAGCTGTGCCTTGGGTCTGCATCGGCGCGGCGGTCGACACAGAGCAAGGAATGTACGAATTGCGTGAGAAAAAAACCCAGAGAACACCACCGCAAAGGCCCCGGGACGCATTCCTGGAGAATCACTGCGAGGTGCGCAGTGGGGACGAGAGTGAGACAGCGATGATGAGAAACCCTGAGGCCGGGTCACGTACGAGGGGAGAGAGTGGGGAGACGGGTATGAGGGTCATGATCCATTCGCACTCATTGCCCCACGTGTTACCGGCCTCCCTATTGTCATCTTCACGCAAAATAGCACCGCACACAATTCGCCTCATCACTGTCCCTGGACGTAAATAAACTGGTGTATACACATTACACATATTCATCGGGCACAAAGTCTCGAGTGCGTTAATTTGTTCAGGAGCATTGGATTCCTAAAAACAAACTCTGGATCGGTGCCAACATTCATCGTTTTATCAGCAGCGTTGGGCTGCTTAAATCACTGCCGGAGAACTACCAGATGGTGAATCTCCGATGTTCTGCGAGATGACCAGAAGATGGCAGTTTTGAGTGGCAAAGCCCTTCGATGCAACGTAGTGGGTCTTCTCCATGGTGTCCGGTTTCCTCCAATGGAATTGGTCAAACACCTCGATGCAGTCTTGAGACTCAGTGAAGTTTTCTGGTTAAACATCTGAGAATTTTAGCTTGTTAGCCGAAAACATTGACTCGCTCAGTGCTGATATTAAATAATTATAAATAATGTACAGCCGCGTGCCAATCCACTGCAAGATGAAACTCTTCCACCACGTGTCGGTCGTGGATGTTTGACCATACTTCACCACGCTGGGACAATGCCGGTTCAGATATCACTCACCACTGATGTTAACCGTGACTGGGAATCGATGTCAGGACGTCAAGTAAATTGCGAAGTGCACTAACCACTGGGTCACTGCTCCACACAATATCGATAACCACAAAAACAAGAAGCAAAAATATAATTACGCATATTTCCGGCGGTAGTTACTATGCACATGGCCTGCAAGTCAGCACTGTGGAGGCGAGGGTTGGTGGATCACACAAATGTTGCTAAACTCCCTGTGGGCGTCGAGGTAGTGCCATACCCTGGCTCGCCAGGAGAATGCGGTACAGCAGGGTGTGTACTCCATCTGTTCCGTCTGTGTGGGGTGAAGTGTTGCCGCCTTGTACGCGTGTGTTTTCTCTGGGTACTCCGGTTTCCTTCCACGTATAAACATGAACTAAATGGCCGATAACAACTTAATATATATAAAGGATCGCAGAGCTTGGGGGAATTTGTTTCCAGGTCACAGCGTAGCTGATGCAATCCCGCTCGTCTGTGTTTCCTCCACGCGCCTCTTAGTGGCCCTCTCTCTCCGAGAGTGAGCGAATACTAAGCGCGTATTTCCGGCGGTAGTTACAAGTTACAAGTTTACAACATTATTATTACTGCAGGCCTTGGATAAATATAAAGTGTGTTGTGTTTTTAAAGTACATTTTATTTCACTGACGCCCTCCTCGTTATTTCCCCTCGCGGCGCGGGTGATGGATTGAGTTATTAATCTGTTCAGAGCAGCCACGATGCCCTCCCTTATGCATTTCTGCTAATATATCGTGAGACGTGTGCGTGTTGAACCTGACATTTCAACGATTTTCTAATACGGTTGTGTTTGTTTCTGAATATTGTCAAGGTGCAAAATGAATTCCTGAATCTGTACGAGATGTAGTGAAGGCGGGAGATCGAGTCGGTTTCAGTTAAGATAACAAATAATCATCAGGAGCTATTATCGATCCACTGCTGGATTAAGGACTCGGATAAGTTTGGCATAATGGAAAATCAATAATGCCACACTCTACTCGGCAGGTCAAATGAAAATAATTACAATAGTAGAAATACATTCCCTTTGCTTACTCATGAAGATCTTACTAAGTCTCAAGAATATTTTTCAGCAGGGTCCTGCTTTGAAATGTTTGGACAATTCCAGTAATGAGTTTGGCTTCGTGTTGGAAGGACATCCGAGAACCCAGAGAAACCCCAGGAAGCAAACGAGGGGGTGACGCTCCAAGTTCAACCCAGATGGAATGGCTACGTACTGTGCGAAGGAAGTTCAACATATGTACATACAATCAATCTACTGGAGTCATCTCATCCCTGCCTCGTGGCCCAAGCCTATAACAACTGGCATATCCAGGGGGTTTCACATTTGAATACTAACCAGGGTCACAATGTAGTACTCGTTTTATCGACGATGAAGAGATAATCGCCCGACGGGGACTCAAACTCACAACATCGATACTGAGAGTCCAGTGCTCTGAGCACTTATAAGTACGAGCGCTTAACTGGTGCAGATTAAATTCTGACGTTTCCCTGTCTTGGAAGTCGGGTTAGTGGATTAGTTGAAAATGGAGTCTGGGTGAGATGCCTTACAATTATAGGCAGGAGGTTCGAGTACCTATGGAAAGTAGATATCACAGTGCATACATCATAAGAACGTTTTATATCGGTGAATGTCCTTTGATGTATGGAGCAGAAAAATTGACAGAAAATGGAGCAAAAGATGAGAAGAGTGCAAAGATATAATCTTGGAATTACGCTGAGAGAACAGAAGAGGAGCATGTAGAGGAGAGAACACACGCAGGCTTGAGACAACATGCAGACTGCCGAGACGACGGGTCCTTCGGCTTGGGCTAAAATGGTGATGGCCATTGGCTGAGACTGATGACAGAGTGACAGCCAAGAGGACGTCCACCTAGAAGCGATGGAGCGATGACATCCGCTCGTGTGACGAAGATAAATTCTAACAAATATATATAAATTCTTGCAATTGAGATGGCTTGGGGGAGGTCTTCATCCATCAGTGGATTGGTCATGGCGGATGATCATAGCTCCACTCAGCTCTTATCGGCAACCGAGAGCTGAGTGGCGAATTAAAACATTTTCGCGAAAGCTCAGAACTGTCGCCCGCTCTAGCTCCGTGAACAAGACGAGTCAAATTTCGATTTCAGGTCTTGAGCGCGCTACTCAGCGCCGCGCTCTGTCTTGCCCCACTTGGAAGCGACTACAGCTGCGTCTCAACGCATTTTAAATCTACCCATGCTGCCTGTTCAGTGGCTGATGGAGCGGTGGCGCAGTGGTTAGCGCGCCGCACGATATGAACCGCTCGCGACCCGCGATCGATTTCCCAGGCCGCGGCTAACATCAGTGGCAAGTTATATCACAACCGGTCCTCTTCACCAACCACAATTGACTAGCTTGGTGAAGCATGGTATTTAAAAAAAATCATGGCCAACATACCGCTGGGAGACCTTCATCCATTGGTGGATTGTGGATGGCAGCAATGTATCTTTATGTATTTAATTGATGCTCAGCGCAGGTTTCACATCCTCCTCTTTCTTCAGCTCCACTCTCTCATCACCACCACCACGGCGCTCTAACCACCCGCTGACGCTGCCACAGCTGACGACGCAGCGGCTTCACTCGACGGGCAGCCCAGGAGGTGCTCGACTCGGGGGGGCGAGGAGGGGGGTAATTGAGTTTCCGTGTGCCGGGGTTTTCCTGCGTCGTGTTAAGCGAATGCACGCGTGCACACACAAAATATAAAGATCTCCCGTATAACATTTAACAGGGTATTGGGGCAAGTGCTGTAAGCGAGCACATAATCAATGCCGGCATGGCACACCAAGGGTTGGGTGGGCAGCACACAACGCCCGTCTGCCTTTGTTTCCCGAGGACTGCTGTTTCCATGCCGCATCAGATGATCATTGAGGGCTGAGTCGACCTAAGTGAGGCCAACGAATAGTTCAGATAGTCGTCACTGGTGTTGGCCGTGAAAGGGATACCGCACCCTCAATACACGCGCACAAAGACATGCACACACGATCCCCTGTAGCTGTGCAGGCTGTTGCTGCACGGAGAGGTTCGACTGCAGAGTTAATCTGTTCCTCGGAATTCGAAAAAAAAATCAAAAAATGTAAAACCTTTGCTAAAATGACACGTGTGATTACTCCCCCCTCCTGCTAGGATTGGAGCCCCCGACCGGCTCAGCAAACATTTCCTCTGCTTAAAAAAACACAGACATGCTCGACTGTGTGCGTGTCTATGTGACTGTATGTGCGCTGGTGTGCGATCTGTATTGGGGAGCGGTAGCATAGTGGTTAGCGAGCTGCGCTACGTAACCGGCCATCCGACACCAGTGACGATTATCTGTACCGATCCTGGGCTTCCCCTAGATCGACTCGGCCTCAAATGAGTACCTTGTGCGGTGTGTAAACATCGCCGCCTGGAGACAAAGGCGGCCGGGCGTCATGGCCACCCGCCCCCTCGTGTGCTGTTCCGGCCTTCATAGGTGCTCGTTAACAGCACTTGCTCCAACGGTATGTTAAGGCTATACGGGGGATCTTTGTCTTGTGTGTAACTGCGTGAGTCTGTGTGTCTGTAGGGCAGCCGTGGCGTAGTGGTTAGCACACTGCGCTACGAACTTGGTGACCCGATTCCGTTTTTTGAATCCTCGGCCAACATCAGCTGCGAAAATCAAAATATTTCCTGGGCCTCCGCTCGGTCGACTTGGCCTGGTATCTGGTGCGTCATGTAAAATATCAGCACTGGGAAGACAAAGGCGGCCGGGCATACCACTACTTCGTGCCCCAGTGCCGGGCCTTCTATTAACAAGTTCTCGCTAAAAGCACTTGCTTCAAAAATCACGTGTAGGCTAAATGGGAGAGCTTTGCCTTTGTGCGTCTGCGAACCACGGGAGGGGGTACACACAGGAGAGCATTGTTCACGTCTTCGCCTTAACTCAGAGAGGGATGGGGGTCCACTTTGTTAACTCTGACCGCCCGTGCGCGGCATGCCGCTCCGAGAGGTGGCGGAGTAACGCACCAAGCGACTGCGCGCCGTGCTACCGTGGCGCGCGCGATGCCTTTGGCTCGTTTTTACCCTCACGTTCGTGTTATTTTTGCTCAATCCAAATGCACATACAGTATAAGTATTCGTTTCGTCGTTTAGTCCATTGCGTATGTGGGTGTGATAGAAGGCGGCTGGGTGGGCGGGGTAGGCGAGTGGAAGACACGAGTATGGATGAGTTTGCTGACAGTGCAATGCTCTCAAGGCGCGGCGTCTCACCTGCAGAACAGACGACTCCACAGCGCAGCTTGACTCGCGACCTAGAACTACCTACACCACCATCAATACTGCCTTCAGCATTCTCGTCATCAGCAGCAGCTCCACCGACATCACCACCACTCCTATTTTCATTAGCAGCACCACGACGATTACAATCGACAACACCGATGTCACTATAATCACCTTCAGGACGATCATCAACAACAAAGCCACCACCCTTCATCACAATCAACATAATCATGACAGGGAAGACACAACTGGACACATGGACACTAATGCGACTGTAATACCCCCAGTAAACTATGCGACCGTGTTTATTCATCGAGGCGACCGGTACAAATCAACAAGTGTAAAGCAAAACCAACAGTAAGAAAATGAAGAGGAACAACAGGAAGCGTGGTGAGCAGCTTGCTCGTCGCTCCCTTGCACGCCCCAGGGGCTCTCATCCTCCTTGGTCCACGGAAACGCGGCACAACCCGCGTACGTGCCACGCAATACGAAGTGATCATAGCAGGTCTGAGCACAGCAGTAGCGTCTAAATAGAACACGACAGAGGTTCGACGACAGCGAGGTAATTGTAAGTTACTCCAGATAAACATTCTCCACCAACGCTGCAGGCTCAGTCGGCATACAAATCCCTCTCTCCCTTGCGCGACTGTGACCACGACCACCAAACCATACACCATGTAACTCCTCACTGCCTCAAATGTACACGTGCAGGCGTTAAGCGAGGAGGTGAGTGGGTGGCAGTGTCTGTAATCCACCATCTCTCAAAGCAATAGAATGGCTAACTCACTCACAACGGAATATCGATGAGTTGCTCTGCATTGGCCATCGGAAAGAAAACGTGGGCACAGAACCGATCGCGGGGAAGCTGAAATTCGCGATACTGTACAATTATTATAAATCATGTTTTTTTTTAAAAATTATCGTAATACAAACGTTACTAGTTAACTTAGGCCTACACACTATCTGATATCTAAATGGTGCTCGAATAATAAAACGTAAATTGAGATTTGAAAATTTGACTTGAAACTTTCGTGACTGCAAGAATTCATATTCTTGGTTCTTTCGGTAAAGTCACGTAGATAATCTACGTGAATATGAGATTTGAAAGTCTAAAATCCACAGCCATTACAATTCGGCCCTCAGAACACGTCAGACAATAATGGCGAACTACACATTTTCTTTAGAACCCTTGACCTCCCTGGAGATTGTAAATGTGGGACTGAACCCGCATATGTGGAATAACCCTTTATATCAACTCGGGGTTTCGGGTACTTTAGTGTGACGTTAAGGGCAATTGCGAGCGTGCAGCATAGATCACGTGGCCCACAGCTACACTGCACGCGATGAACAAACTCGGTCCATATCCCGGGTCACCGTCCTCGGTCACCCTCCTCCTCCATCGCAGCTCTGTGAATGCGAATTCGCGTGCGTACCGGCAGTACGGCCAGCCGCTCTAACCGGACTGCTTCGGTTCATTCATACTGTGTTCAACCACGACACTGCAGGTCAACACGAAGACGAATATCTCACGGACAGCCTCAACAGGCTGTTGGGGCAAGTGCTGTTTGCGAGCACCTATGGAGGCCCGAATGGCACACGAGGGGGTGGGTAGCCAGCATCGCGATCGAACGCAACACCCACTTACTCACTCACCACACTGCAGGTTGCCTCACTTTTCTTTTCAGCTTCTCCCCTCGCACTGCTTCACTCTGGAATTCTCTGCCATCGTCTCAATTACCAAGCCTTTACAATAATAACCTTGCTCAAACGTGCCACACTCTTATCAATGACGACTGATAAGAGAGTTGTTTGTTGCTGGCTACTTGACGTTTTGGGTATTCGCTGAGTACTTGTGCTTAAAAAGAAAAGTCGAGTATCTGCAATGGGTCTCTGGGTCGGAATGGACACTTCAATTAGTCATTCAACCAACAGGATTTAAAACTTCAGGGTCTCATCAGCAGAGTCGTTTCCCCTCACTTCTCTCGATGGGTTTTGTGTCTTCCTAAGCCGAGAGTGACGGTGGGAAAATGTCAATCCAATGATGACTACAATCTCCTTGTTACGGTCAACATCTCACACGGTGATGGACGGGCTGGTGTCACACCGGTTGTTGTCACGATTACCAATGTTAGAGTGCATTTAATTAGACCGATTAAATGCATGGACTTTGCTAATCAACTGCTGATTGGGAATGTCCCTCTACGTTCGTGGAAATCTGGTCCAGCAGGAGAGAGGCATTGTTTTCCTCTCCACGCCAGGAACGCGATAAGCCTTGCGGAGAATGGGAATGCATATCACGAGGAGACATGCTTGCGCCTGTCGGAACGTTCACAACGTGCACCTGCCTGTCTCTCGTGGTTCTTACCTGGAGTGCACGCACCCCCTGGGGGTGTGGAATGCCCTTTCGGTGGGTGCGAGACATGCCAGAATTGTTTAGAAGGTAAATCATCGAAACATAAATTAAACACGGGCATGTAAAGTAACAACTTCCTTTGTTGTATAAAAAACTACGTTTTTTTACGATTGAGAACCAAAGGCTGCAGTGAAAGTTAAGAACCGCTGCTCTAGTGAGAACACCTGTACCGTAATCATACAGACCGTTCAATTTCGTGATGGGGCGGTCATTAACGTCATTATCAGTTGAGTGTGACGTATGCAAGGGTCATTCCGAGGATGAATTGACCCTCGTCATGACAATGTGGCATTTCCAGCACTATCCCGGCGAATACTATATTGTGTCGTCCCATTGCTCAATTGATGCTGTAGAGACGTTAACCTTGGCTTTAGAATGAATTAACCGGCCAGGTGGCGCAGAGGTAGAGCGAGCGGCTTGTAATAGGAAGGTTGTGAGTTCACATCCTGATTGAGAGTCGATTCAAACGACCATCCCCCCCGAGTTGGATAGTGATTTGTATAGGAATAAACTCGCCCCCGCCATAGAAATTTGGAATTTCACCCCTGGTTTCGGGCTATAAACGGGAGATGAGCACCATCCGAACGTTAATATGAGCAGGAAATAACTTAAGACTAATTGCTAGACTATTACAGGTGGCTCAGTAACAACCAACTACACTCAAGGTCTCTCTGCTCACGTTTAGAAGCACCGGGTATGAAACCCCCTTGAACTGGGCAGGCAGTGGCCCAGCTTAGCACCGAATCACCCTGAATGCACGCGATCACATTGGATATGGGATGCTAATCGCTATCGGCCAGTACTCGGACTAGTAATTATCATGGCTAGTCTAACAAAATGAGCACATCTAATAACGCACGCCACTGAGAAACCGTCTTCTTGTGGACACGTGCACACGGGTCCAAGGGAACATGATCTCAGAACGTCCACCACTCGCAATGGCAAGTTGTGAACTTTGTGATGAAATGTCTCGAGTCAGCTCAAGTGTAAGAGGTAGACTTAGAACACAGGTCAAGTGTTGGACAACCTTCTGAGTCGTCCGACTTTGGCTACAACGTGCCGATGCGGATTTCTCCATCGCTAAGGATGGGCGATGCGTTTCTTGAAACTGGCTCAGAATGCAGGTAACATGGGAGTGGCAGGGCTGATAGAAAGAGGTACGTGGTCCCACACAGAGAACAGCGAGTGGGTTCACGCAGCCGTGGTCCTGCTGCAGGGGTCGCTCTCCAGGGCCGTACACGCGGCCATCGTTACCACCATCACCGTGGGTGCCCAATGGCCCTGCCTGGGAGAACTCTCGCTCCCCAAGCCACTCGCAGCTTACACCGTGACTTCATCGTCACGATAATATTAATTTCCCCACATTATTCTTTAGCCGTGGACGTAAAAGCTAAACACATTTATCACCTTACCAGGATAATATATGTATAGAATAGGCAACGTTTAAGGCAAAAGCACTTCTTTATATGCAATGCATTAGTGCCATTGCCAAAAATGTCGCCTATGTATATTAATTTCCATTCAAGGCGAGTGTTATTGGTGAATGTGTTGAGTTTTTGCTGTCTGTGCTTGCGTACCGCTGAATCCCTTGGGTTGGAGAGACACGGAGAGGACGCTGCGCAATCACTTTGCTACAATCACTTTGCTACAATCACTTTGCTACAATCAATCACTTTGCTACAGGTTCGACCTAAACGATTTTGGAGATCTCCGTGTTTTAAAGAACGCATGAAACGAGCTCATCTCAGAGACAGTTAATCTCATATTACATTGAGTTAATTGTTAAAACAATAACGGAATTTTAGTTACCCGTTCCCCACTGTGTTTTGACACCATTATTAGTTAGCACCATTATAAGAATCTTGTTCACTCTCTTAGCCTTAGTGTGACGTGAGCATATCGTATAACAATTTCTGGAGTTGGCCAAACCTGAAACATAGAGGACTACACAAGTTGGCGCAATGCTCGGTGCAGATTCTGGCTGCCTTGCGGTGCTGTCTGCGGTTTCCTGGGCCTCTGAATCTCTCAGGCGGGTGTGGGGGGGGTAAACGAGAACTGTGCTCGTTACAAATGCCACGTGATTAGACTTATTTTTGATTTAAAGCTTTCGTGACTGCAGTAATTAATATTCTTAGCTCTTTCGGTAAAGTCACGTTGAAGGGAAACAATAAAATAATAAAATATATATAAAACAATAAAAATTCTCAAGACGTTTCGACCATAACACAAACGGTCGTCATCAGGTGTGTCGGTTAACATTAATTAATTTATTTTTAAACGATGTATTTATTTATAAAAACGTCAGCGCCACGCGCAGCGATTTGGCAGTTTATTTAGAAGGACTAGTCCATCTATGTTCTGAAAAGAGGAGGGGGGAGACGAAAAAAATAATGTATGCTGTCTGAAAGCCACTGTAAGCGTGAACAATCAATTAAGACCTGAAATGGTTAATCAAATCTTTCCAATGATTGTTAAGCCAGAATCCATCTTCTCGGTTGAAATTGTCTCTGTGCTTGTATATGTGGATAGCCTCATGAACGAATCCCTCGTGGTAGCCAGATGGCTTACAAATAACCTCTGTCTTGGAAAAGTCAATGTCATGTGAGCCTACTGAATTATAACAATGATCTGCCACGGCCGAGGTGTTGGTCCTACCGTGTTTAAGGTCTGCTTTGTGTTCACGAATGCGGTCTGAGACATGGCGTTTGATTTCTCCAACGTAACTACTACCACAGAGGCAACTTAGTTTGTAGACACCAGGGTACTGTATGTCCGGAATCACATCTTTTACAGACGGAACCAGATCACGGATTTTATGTAATGTGTTGAAACGGACCTGGATCTTGTGTTTATTCAAGATTTTGGAGATCTTTTTTGTGATCCCCGCAATGTAGGGTAAAGTGATGGTTTTGAAAAGCTCCTCAAGAGGGTCCTTCTTCATGGTTTGAGTGATAGCTTTGCGGATTGTATAGTCGGAGTAACCATTAGCCTTAAGAGCTTGGTGTACGTGCTTGAGCTCATTTCAGATCTTAATTGATTGTTCACGCTTACAGTGGCTTTCAGACAGCATACATTAATTTTTCGTCTCCCCCCTCCTCTTTTCAGAACATAGATGGACTAGTCCTTCTAAATAAACTGCCAAATCGCTGCGCGTGGCGCTGACGTTTTTTATAAATAAATAAATACTCCGTTTAAAAATAAATAACTTAATGCAAACCGACACACCTGATGACGACCGTTTGTGTTATGGTCGAAACGTCGTGAGAATTTGTATTGTTTTATATATTTTATTATTTTATTGTTTCCCTTCAACGTGACTTTACCGAAAGAGCTAAGAATATGTGATTAGACTAGTTATTATTTGCAAGCATTGGAAATAATGGCTTACATTTGCATTGTAAGCAAATCTATTGTAATTGGTGAACGGGAGGGTGGTGGCGTCCTCTGTATCTCGTGTTTGGAGATTAATTAGTCCCAATTTTGAAGCGCGTTACGTCACTCGAATGAAGAACTACGCGTGCCCTTGTGAACATAAACAACATGAGGTGACACCACGACACAGTCCGGAAAAACATCACAGCCGCTCTCAGGCGGAGGCAAAGCTGAAGTTTCCTCTTCAGACTAAAAACACCCGGAAAAGTAAAACTTTAAACTGAGGGCGATTCCGCAGACTCGTCACGTCGGCTACGGCAGGACAGCGAGTTGAATCTCACCGAGGGTGATTCCGAACAGCACAGGGAGAGCGAGTGGGGTTTCACCGAGGTTGACTGCACAGCGCCTGCAGGCAGCCGTATATCAGGCGCTCTGCACAAGCGGTGGGCGCACCCATTTGGACAGGGGTCAAGGAACGGAGAAGAGGGAATTCGATCCGGACTTTGGTGGAGTTGACAGCACGGATGGCTGGGGGAAGACAACTCAAGGCCTTGTGGACAGCAGAGGAGAATGAGCGACCTGCCAATGGGCGAATTAAGACAAGACAGCCGTGATGGCTGGAGCGGAGAGAGTTCGTGTAGAGTGAGATTAGAGAGTACAAGTGGAAGTGTAGGGGGAGTAGAGGGAGATTAGAGGGTACAAGTGGAAGTGTAGGGGGAGTAGAGTGAGATTCGAGGGTGCAAGTGGAAGTGTAGAGGGAGTAGAGTGAGATTAGAGGGTGCAAGTGGAAGTGTAGGGGGAGTAGAGGGAGATTAGAGGGTACAAGTGGAAGTGTAGGGGGAGTAGAGGGAGATTAGAGGGTACAAGTGGAAGTGTAGAGGGAGTAGAGGGAGATTAGAGGGTGCAAGTGGAAGTGTAGGGGGAGTAGAGTGAGATTCGAGGGTGCAAGTGGAAGTGTAGAGGGAGTAGAGTGAGATTAGAGGGTGCAAGTGGAAGTGTAGGGGGAGTAGAGGGAGATTAGAGGGTACAAGTGGAAGTGTAGGGGGAGTAGAGGGAGATTAGAGGGTACAAGTGGAAGTGTAGAGGGAGTAGAGTGAGATTAGAGGGTACAAGTGGAAGTGTAGGGGGGATTGAAGGGGAGAGGTAGGAGCAACTCTCAGCAACTCAAAGCGCCTTGCATCACGCGCCATCTCAAACATCCCAAGGGTACCCCCGGTGGCAGCTGGCCCTGTGCGGTGCAAGACGACTCATCACAGTGCAGCTAATGAACTCCCGTGTCTGCCATAACCGAGATCACGCGATCGCGGGAGCGCCCACAAACGCAGCCCGCGCGGGGCGCTATCGTGGCGAGCGCCGGAACCGAGCCATCCACCGAGTCATCCCGGGAGACGGCACCTGCTCCTCCTCATCCAACCCCGCTGCTCCGTCCGCTGCGTCCCCGTAGGCGCCCTCGTGGTGGCCGTAGGGCCCCGCGTAGTCTCCGTACTGCCCCTCCTCCTCCGTGTCCTCCTCGCCGCCCTCGTCTCCTCCCTCCTCGCCGGGCGAGCCGCCCGGTCTCGGCGGCGGCGCCGCGGGCTGCTGGCGGGCTCCTCCTCCCTCTGAGTTGTGGTCACCTTGTTGTTGTGGTCGTGGTGGTTGTTGCGTGTGTGTTTATATTTGTGTGTTTATGTTCGTGTGTGCGTTTTGTAGTTGTTTGTTGTTTCGCAAACAACGATGCAATGCATCGGCCGTTCCCCCACCACCAGCATAGGAGAACGCGTGTTAGACCTGTCAGAAGTCTGTTTTAATATCACACTTTATGTACAATCAGAAAACAAAACGTATCAAAAATCATTCACCACAGAACCAAATAAGGCCACGGTGATTGCAACACCTGTTCCACAGGCGCTGTTGAGGCGGTGTGTGGGTTGTCCTGTCAATGTTCTGACATGCGGCGTGTGACATCTTCAGCGTCACGTGTGGTGTGCGTTCGATGTTCCAGGGAGCCAGGTAACGGTATGTGGCAGGCTGCTCCCTCACAACGATGGTGGCGGTGGCGATGACGAAGGCTAATCAGTAAAGGGTAAACACCCGAGTGGAGCGTGGCACGCCACTGACAGCGGCCCAGCTGTGTCTACACTACCCCGTGTGCGTGCGTCTGAGGTGTGTAAACATCGCTATTAGGGCGTGCTGCTGGCCAACCACCCCCCCGTGTGCCGTGCCGGCCTTCAAAGGTTCTGCTCGCTAGCAGCACTTGCTCCTACAGTCTGTCGGTGTGCATGTGAATGCAACGTTTCTAAACAAGGCATATTTCTAGCGTAAGACGAGTGGATGAAAGAGAAGTGAGAGGTCGAGTGCGCGGCAGTGGTGGTCCAAGTTGGGGGACAATCGCCCCGCCCTTTGAGATCTGGAATATCGGTATTCTATTTGATATTTACTGTAGAAACCGCATAGAATGTTTTTATTTCATTAATGTAGCGAGCCCGATGAAAAACCTTAAATTCCAAGACCGCCCCGCACTCCCGCATCAAGTGGGAGGAGCAGCCGGGTGATGCGATGGTGAGGAGGGTGAGCGCAGAGACGCTGCTCACCGCTCTCCGCACCGCGCGGTGTCAGTCGACGCCGCAGCGACGGCCGCAGTCGCCAACTGGCGGCAGCTCTGTGCCTGAGGCACCACAACAGCTGAGCCCCACGCTGACCCTCCGTTCTCTGTGGTGTAGAATGTATCTGTCGCGGTGGGTATGACCCCTGGACGTGTGCATGCGTGCGCGTGTGCGTTGGTGCTTCGGGTGGGATGGCAGGCGCGTCATCCATCATAGTGCCGATCCCCACCATCATAATCCCCCTCCTCCGCCTCCCCAAGCCTCTCCACCTCAGTGTGGACTACGCGTTGAGTCGGCCACACGTGAAGAGAAAAGACAGAGACAGAGAATGAGAGACACACACAAGGGCAGAGACACACATCGTCATCGTCACCACCGCGACGTGGAGGAGGCGGCACTCCACACCCTGGCACTCGCCACGGCCCACCTCTCCGCGCTCACCGAATTTCTCAGTTTCAATACAAACCAGGTTGTTACACACTGCCTGAGCCTGATGATTGGTAAACATGTCCCATGTCATATAGAGAGCAGTGATTTGAATCACTGTCAAAGATCCCCCAATTAGCCTTTAGCAGATTGTAGGGGCAAGTGCTGTTAGTGAGTAGAACCTATTAAGGCCGATACGAAACATGAGGGGGGTGGGTGGCCAACACCATTCCCGACAGCCTTTGTCTCCCTAGTGGCGATGGTTTACACACCGCGCAGGTACTTATTTGAGGCTGAGTCGACCTAGGTGAGGCCCAGGACCGGTTCATATAATCGTCACTGATGTTGGCCGCAATGGGGAATCGAATTCGGGTCGCCGGGTTTGTAGCACAGCGGGCTGACCACGACACTATCACTCCCCGCCCGTGTATATGCACACACACACAAAGAAAATATTTGTGAATGCATATATACATATATAATGAGCCTGTAGAAATGCTTTGAGAATGGAGTCTTTTAAGTGTGTGATATGCTCACTCTATGAAGTGCACCTTTGGGGTATTAACTCCCGAGGTGCACGCACGCCCTGAACGCACGGCAGAGTGAGCGGTCGCCAAAGGAGACGTCGACGAGGAGACCGAGAGGTCGGATCAACTCGCGTGTGGCAGCGGCAAGGTGGCTTGTTTCATGGGGGAACCGCGATGGACCGCAAAGGCTTGGGGAAGCCTTCATCCAGCAGTGGACAAACCAAGGTTTTTTTTTTTTATGCACCTATACTAGGCGCAACATCAGCCCTAATCATTCCACTGCTGGATGAAGGCCTCTGCAAGCCGCCACCTGTGACGAACGTGCGACGCAACGATCCACGCAGCACTTGCGTATGAATGGATCTCATCGTTCCATTCCTCGGCTGCCACTCCGTTATTCTTGACCCTCGAATCGGTCCCCCTGAGCACACTAGTGTTGACTGTCACCAACTGATCGCTAGACGCCCACTACACTGGGTGTGAAGCGTTAGACGCCTATCCTCAAAACACTTTTACTGGCCCTTGTTCCTAAAAAAGACGTGAACACAGTACAAGCAGAAACACAAACGCACACGTTGCTAACATTTGCATACGCATCCATGTGTATGCACAAAATTGTCGGTTAACTTTAAATAACAACGCGTTGCTTTATTGCCACAGAGTCCCGGCAAAGGATCCACTGCATGTCCCACCAAGGTGGGATGGGAACTGAGGGTTTTAGTGCAGAACAATTATATGATTGAACGTTACAGTCAATGGGTTAACTTTTAATTTACTGACCCTATTATCCTAACTGATCTTACGTGGAACGGAAACAATAAAATAACAAAATAAATTAGCAGACAAAACGTCTCCTTCACGTAAAAATATGGCCTTCTGGGAGTGTGTCATTTCAGCAACGTTGCTTCAAGACAAGCAAACTGAGGTTTATTAAGTATCCTTAAAAATAGCAGCCATCCGGAGCGTGGATGATTGGTCCTTTCCTCTCGGTGACCGTAAAGATTAATCTTTCACATTATGAGACCTCCTTTGCCAGTAACAAGATATAGTAATAGGTTTTACCCTTTTAACTGGCACAAAAACTGACACTTCTAGATTTGAAGCTTTCGTGACTGCAAGGATCCATACTCTTTGTTTCTATTCGGTAAAGTCACGTAGGTAAAAAATAAAACAACAAAAATCACGACGTTTCGGCCACAACACACAGCTTCATTGAAGCTCTGTCGTCCCGACAGTTCTGATCCTTCACCTGAAGAAGGCTACTTGTGTTGTGGCCGAAACGTCGTGATTTTTGCTGTTTTATTTTTTACCTACGTGACTTTACCGAATAGAACCAAAGAGTATAAAAACTGACACCTTTATTCAAGGCGTCATGTTTGCAATAACCACAGCACAAGCAGTCAAAATGCAAACAAGAGACAACTCTGATAATAATATGCACTGACCAATCAAATTCAAGGACAGTGTATATCATTATCAGAGTTGTCTCTTTTATTTGCAATTTGACTGCTTGTGCTGTGGTTATTGCAAACATGATGCCTTGAATAAAGGTGTCAGTTTTTGTGCCAGTTAAAAGGGTAAACCTATTACTATACGATTAATATTTTGTTATTTTTCTGTAACCTTAGTTTGTGTACAAGTTCGCTGAAAGAAGAACTTGACGTCACAAACGGACCCACAAACGCACAGAGCAGACTCCCAATTCACCAGGATATTGGGTGGGGGAGGGTGGGGGAGGGTGGGGGGACTGGTGGGGGGTATGGCCAGAAAGAAATAAGTCGTGTCAAGAGTATACTTAGCTCAACTCAGAGGAGGTTTTCGCAGCCAATATGATGATAGGTTAATTTAGGGTGAGGCCAAATATATGCTGTAAAGCCCTCCTCCACCCAACAGAGCCAAGTAAATCGAATTTGTCACGTGGTGTGCAAGCATTCAAAGTGCCAATCAATATGTTGTTTCAGCTGACCAGTTAGTTGAAAATAAATTCACACAGCCAAAATTTGAGCGATGAGAATTGCTCTCAACTCACTGGTGAGTGAGCTGAAACAATGAGAATTGGCACGTAATTCAACGCTTGTACACGCGACACTTTGATTGTTTGGCTGTGTTAGGTGGTGGAGGGTCTTATGAAACACATTTTGCAAGATTATTACATGGCAAAATCCAAAACTCAATTGTGAGTATTGAGTGAATGAGACTATCAATTATAATTATTGTCGGTACAATCGGGGTGCAGATGTAAAAGGCGACGCATCCGCGGTCATGTGGGTGCCAAGTCGGCAACCCTCGACAAGTGAGGAGCAGCCAAACGTAGAGCGAATAAAAGGCGCGACAGAGCATGGATAATCCGGAAAGCGGAGAGTCCGCCTACAGATAACGGAGTTAATAGCGCACACGCACACACGTGGAGGAAACCTCAGGTTACCTTGCCAAGACGTTCCGTGGATTTAAACGCCTCGAGGCGCCGCGAACGGTCGCATGCGAAAGAGGAGCGCGGCGGTGATGGCGAGACAAGGATTCACGCTGTCAGTGAGATCCATCGTTTAATTTCACAGGCAGGTTTAATGCATTTAACACACACGAGGCACAAGGAGGTAGGCCTGCACAATGCACCTTCAACACACGGCTCTCCACAGAAGTGTAATTGTTATTGGTGTGTCGGTATTAATTGTAGTCGCTCATCGGACAGCTCGGGATACACGGGGCGTTAGGGGCGTGTGCGGCGCCAGGTTAGTGCGTCGCTGTGCCGCGATAGCGCATGCAAAGCCACCCAGGAATCGCGAGATTCGAGCTCACCTGGGTTCACGCCCGAGTAAAACCGGGACCATTGACAATGCGAGCAGGCGTTTACGTGACATGACCGCTACGCGGTAAACTTGGCCGGGCAGCGATTCGCATGTGCCGCAGATTGGCCAACGTCACCGTCCCGATTTTAACATCGTCGTCCTAACCCAGGGCTCCATTTCTCAATCGGTCCATTCTGGGTCGCTGCTACACTGCAGTAGGCAGGCACGTGATCAGAGGTCACGGCCATAGCGAGAGCTGCGTGAACTTTTTCATGGTAATTGACCCAGACAGACCCGGGTGAACCCGAGTCCTGATCCTAACACCACACATGAGATGTCGTTTTGCAGGTAATCGTCTGTACTTTAGAAGGAATAAGTTAAAGGTCTAACGAATGAAATGGAAAGCACCATCGCCACCCTCCCCACATGGATGGGAAAGCTGAGTACGTCCCGAGTTTGTTCTGAGTTCGTCTCGAGTTCATTCCGGGTACGCCCGACACCACCGCAGTATTTTACGAGCGCTTCTCCCTCGCTAAGGAAGGCAGACAAATGATTCAAATCTGCATTAAATAATTCCTCATTGCTTTACATCCTTCACCACATAGGAATAACTTCAGAGTGTCTGAAATGTACGTCCAAATCTATGGAACTGCCACTGGATGGCTAAGATTTCATCGTAAAGTTGGGCATTGCCAATAGGCGACCGACCACATGTGCTCCAATTGCAGCACTGCAGTGAAAACGGTGACGGATGGCAAGTCTGTTGCCTGTGGTTGTGCACGACCGCCAGGTGCAGTGCAGTCAAATTTAAATTATTCAATATATTAAGTTTGCTTTCAAATATCTACAATCATAGCTTTCGGAATAGAAAATCAAATTCCAGATCGTAGGTGAACGGAGACTTTGATTTATCGATGGGTTTGGGGAATTTTCGTTATTTGTTTATGTTGATGTTGCAATATTGGCAAGTGTTTGATCCAGATAGCCGTGTCGCAGTCTTGCAGTGTCACAGCCAGCCCAGTCATCGTCTACCCCCTCTGTCGTAGGCTCGATCGCTGGAGCTGCAGCGTGACCGAGGCGTTCCCCTCGTGAAGAAACTTGTCGATATCAAATCCCTGACACCAACATTGAAGACCATCTCCACCAGCCTACCGCATGGAACGCATTACCCAGCACGGCTCCTCTCTGGCTTTACCATCAGCCGGCTCCCATCTCTTGGTGTCCCAACAACCTTGTCTGACTAATGCTTGTATCAAATAATCTCTGGAATTGTGAAAATGTCTTCCTTTCCAACTTTGCCTGTGCCCGTCTTTGTTTTATGTCAGGCCTCTAACAATGTTTTTTTTTCTAACAAATTGGCAGCATTTCTGAGATGGCATATGTTTGAATTTCTATGATAAATATTTTAGAGCAGTGTGACGATTATTATGGTGTACGATGTGTACGCTTATTGCAAGGTGCCTTAGAGTAGTTATATCAATGTGAGTATGATCATTCTATCATTATTACTGTCATGCCAAATGCCGCACACAGAAAGACTGCGCACGCGGAAGCTCCTCAGAGTGAGAACAGCGACGACAGCGCTGAAGCCACACGAAGCTCGCGGCTATCTTCGCTACATACGGTCACGTGTGCACACACGTGCCCATACCGTCACCATTCTCCTCTCAAGCTGCAGGCGCATGGGGGGTTTTAACCGAAGGTAGGGTGGAATGACAGAATCAGCGATGGCTCTGAGAGGCCTTCGTCCAACAGTGGATAGATAATAGCTGCAGATAACGATGATAACGATGAGGTGGGAATGGAAGAAATCTGCCGTGCACAGCCATCGATGTGTCCCTCGGCTAACCGGTGAGAACTCGTGGCACACCCAAGGCTACCGTGCCGACGCCCAGAGGCAGCAGGCGTGCGAGAGGAAGAGAGTGCAGCATGCGGATTATGGGTTGCCTCGTTAAGCCTTAGGGGGAAAGGGGGGACCAACATTTGAGTGCCCCCCCACTCTGTGCGCAAGCTGGAAACGAGCATGCATCACCGCGCTGGTCCAACGCGACACTAACAACACCGTCGCGGTGTCACTGGGGTTTGCAGAGACGCGGTTCCCCCTCCTCTCAGCAATGCTCTGCTCGGGATCAGACATGGGATCACAAGTTCGTATCGCTCTGGGTGACTGACACCAGAATGCGAATAAAGACCGAGATCGGTTGAAGGGATCATGTTGCTGCAGAATCCTCAAGGTCACGCAGGGCGTCACTGACCAGTGGAACGTCAATAACCGTCCTTCACCGATACAAGTGAACCAGGTTCTGACTGTGGCTCATTCCGTGTGTGGCTCACTGACTGTGGCTCATTCTGAGTATGGCATCGGTGGCGTCATTTAACCATCGTTAATGTTGGTCGCATAAAAACGCCTTTGGCGATAAAAACATTATCCTGAGTCCATTGTTTACAAGAGTGTGTCAGGAATAATAGAACACGTAGTGGGTTTTCACAGCCAACAGTAAGATCCGTAATTGATTTATGTCAGGCTACGAAATTATTTGGTCAAATCTGTGTCGTTAAGACCCCTCTACCACCCAACATGACCACACAAGTCATTTTCACGCACATACGCATTTAACGTGCCAATTATGATTGTTTCAGCTCACTCTCCGATGAGTTGAAGATAAATTTTCACAGCCAAATATGGCGTTAAGATAAATAACGTTTCCTTTGAAACAGAATCCAGGTCCAGGCAGTCAGAATAAAAATTCAGCAAGTGACACATTTATTTATTTGGCTGTGTCATGTGGTGGAGTGTCTTAACGACATAAATATGGCCAGACCATTAGATGGCTTGACCAAAATATCAATTGTAATAAAAAATGTCAACTTATAATGTGCACAGTAGTTGCCTGCTCTCAGAGAAGATGGATGACGACTCAGAGGCGTGAAGAGGAGCCGCAGACGAGTGGGGAGGCAGCCAGGGAGTAATCCAGCACCAAATTCCCACCAAGCTCTGCGGCCGTCTATATATTGATGGTGTTATCAGCCATTTAATGAGTGTTTACACGTGGGAAGAATCCGGAGCACCTGGAGAAAACCCACGTGTGCGAGGAGGCAACACTCTATCCTTTACAGATGGAATAGATAGACTTCAGTGTACACTTAGCTGTACAGCCAGGAAGTGAACCGGGGTATGGCACCTCCTGGACACCCACCAACCCTGGTTGCTGCCTCCGCAATGCGGGACGAGAGGCTGCGTGTGCAGCTGTATTAATATATCACGAGAGGATGTTTTTTCTCAAAAAGATGCAACGGACGAACGGGGTGGGCAACTATTATGAAGAGGAGCAAGTATTATGAAGAGGGGCAACTATTATGAAGAGGTGCAATGGACAGATGGAAGGGTCAGCGAGCGACTGCCAGGGGCATCAGTCAAACGGGAAAGCCAACGAGCGAAGAAGAGGGGGCGAAGAAGAGGGGCAACGGTCGAATGGGAGAGGAGACGAGTATTCGATATCGTGACGGGCGAGTAAATAAAAACATTAAACAATGTAAAATGTGAGAGTATCAAATGACTGGCCGCACAAACTAAACCTCGGAATCAAACGGAGGAGGACGAGGAGAGGGTCTGCGTTTAAACGGCGGGCCGAGAACGGTAGCGCCGGTACTGCCGGAGGCGGTGACGCGTGCCCGCGTCAGTAGTTACCTCCGATGTTGTAGCCGCCGCACATAGACGCGTCGCAGTAACCATTGGGGCCCGGCGAGCCCCGTAACCCAGGCGAACCGAAGGAGCCTGGAGGCCCCGGGGGCCCTCGCATTCCCTCAGGGCCCGGAGAACCCTGCCGACCCTCTCCGGGGGAGCCTGTAGACAGAGGAGATCGGTCGCGATAATGATCATTTCGGACAAATTTTGCGTTGCTAAATGGCAACCCCTAACTTGTCTGCGTTTCTAGAACTGGTCTCTCACCAAACCTGTGCAGCGTCCTGCAACAGAGCACAGCACCACGCCGGTGCCAGATCTCGGTGAAAATAGATTCCGGGCACCGGAAGACAGATGCCGGTTTGGCGGACTCTCCAGGTCAAATGTGGGACAGGTGTCGACACAAGCGGGGCCTTGGCAAGCGCTCTGTTTGCTCCTCTCCCAAACTCCCCACTCGGCTGCCTTCCACACAACCGCATGTGCGAGGGTGGAGCGGTGGTGCAGCGATTAGTGAACTGCGTTATATACCAGGCAACACGAAATCTGATTCACTGCCGTGGCTAACGTGAGTGGCGAGTGACATCTGAACTGGTCATGGGCTCCACCCATCCCTCGCCATCCCTTTGGTAATCCGCACTGGCCAACGAGGTGAAGTATGGTCAAACAACCTCCACGACCGGCATGGCATAGGAAGACCTTCATCCAGCAGTGGATTGGAAACGAGTTGTAAATATGTTTTTATAATTTAACCGAGAGGTGTGGTTCAGCGGACGGTATCATGCACGAGGGGGATCTCTTTGTCGTGTGAGCCCCATGTGGGACCGCAAACCCAATGACCCTTTGCTGCCAGTACCCGCACAATGAGGCACTCGCTCAAGAATGTTGTCTTTACGACCAGGTTGAAATGCTTTATTGTGTAAAAGCTGCTTGTCTGTCACTACATTAATACCACAGCAGTAGCAATCGACATCTGGGGGAGTAACTCACAGGGCCGGGTCTGTTTTGTTGCTCACGTAAAGTAACGTTTCACAGTCTCCAGAGCCACGAGCGCTGTGCTCACATTTCCCAGGAGCATTTGTTTAAGCAATATGGACCAGTTTCACTTTCTCTGAGTCTCATCAGCAGAGTATGACTCATGAAACAAACAATAGGTGTCAAAAATAACGTCGTGCGTCTCTCTTTATCCGAGAGAGTCTCGCCAAGTCTCGAGACTATTCTTCAGGAGGAGGGTCCCACTACATTGGGATGTCTGGCCAATTGCTTGTTGGAGAAAACTGGAGTAACCGGAAAAACCCACCACACACACGAGGGGAAAACACTCAAACCTCCGCACAGATAGACTTAAGAATCCACTTCTGTCTCCTTTCCACCTCGCATTCAAATCGACCAAGGAGTGTTTTTGACACTGCACGATTGCTTTACGCTATGGGCAATATCTCTCCACAGCCAGGACCTATCCACTGCTGGATGATGACAATCGCATTTGCTCCCAGTCTTGCGTTACAGCAATCACCTGGCTCCGGCAACCCAGAGCTGGCTGGCGTGGTGCTGGTGACACTGCCCTCTCATGCACTGTTCCGGCCTTAATAGGTGCTCTCTAAAAGCACTTGCCCAATGTCTGCACGGCTGTAAGAGGACCTTTGTTTTTAGCTGTGCGGACAGACCACACTTTCATTTCCCGTGACTCACTGGACACGACAAATGATAAATATTCGTTTTAAAACACGACCATTCGCTTCCAATTCATCAGCAAAATGGCAGAGAAGCATTTGCATTCGAATCAGTGGCTGCACAGAATATCCATTAGCATAAAAATGTACGAATATGGAAAATGAAAAAATGGAAAAAAAATCAAGCGGCAAGGGTTGCGTGTTTTTCTTCTTCTCTACTGTGTGGAAAATAGTTGGCAGCTCTGAAGGAACTCAAGAAGCCCGCCGTGGAGGAAGGCATGTGTTCTATATTTTCTCCCTCTGGGCACGAGTCCAAGTGCGTGCTCCGGTGCTAGAGTGGAGGGCGCAGCGGAGAAGCGGAGAAGCACAATCGGAATGGGGGTCAGGGGCAGCGAGCGTCACTGGAAAATACTCACGCTCGGCCGGCCAGCCGAGACAGGCCTCTGCGGGCTGGGTGGGGGAGACTGTCGGGGCAGGAGCCGTGGGGCGCGGAGAAAGGGGGGCTCGGGGAAGAGACGGCAGGGAGGGGGGTGGAGAGCCGGAGAGAGGGGCGAGCAACAGAGACGCAGGAGGTGTTGGGAGAGATGGGTAGGGGCAGGGCAACGGATCGGAGACGACGCCAGTGCAGACACAGTCACGGAGGTGAGAGAGGAAGTGCGGGAGGTGAGCAAAGGAACAAAAGAAAAGCCGCGTTGACACGAAAGGTAGAGGCAGAGAAACTGATGCGGTGACTGGGACAGGCACAGACACGCACAGACATGCGCAGACGCACGGGGAGGAATGGGAGGTGCAGTGAGACCAGGAGAGAGACACGCAGGCTGCGCGTCTGTGCGGTGCGCGCAAACAGAGAAGCAGGGTGCGACTATAGATAGGGGAGGAGGGTGGGGGGCATTTACCTGGAGAACCTTGAGGGCCGGGCAGTCCTGAACTTCCAATGCCCGTGGATCCCCGCTCGCCCTTCTCTCCAGTCAGGCCTGAGGGACGCACACAGTCCACGCCACGGTCACCCCACGTCCCCCAAAGACAAAGATCCCCTGTATAGCCTTAACGGACTTTTGGGACGAGTGCTGTTAGCGAGCACCTATGAAGGCCCGCACAGCACACAAGAGGGTGGGTGGTCAACAGCACGCCCGGCCACCTTTGTCTCCCCAGTGGTCATGTTTACACACCACACCAGGTACTCATTAGAGGCTGAGTCGACCTAGAGGAGGCCCAGGACCGATTCAGGTAATTGTCACTGATGTTAGCTATGAGCGGAAATCAAACTCGAATCGCTGGGTTCGTCGCACAGCACGCTAACCACTGCACCACCGCTCCACCCCAGGATGAGTTAATCGCTCTCCCGCCCACCACCGCTCACCATTTGGATCGGCGCTGCCAAGCGGCGTGATGCATGGCACGAGACATTCAATGAATAAATAACCAACAACCCCAGCAAAACAAAACTAAGGAGTGACAGCTGCCATCATATATCGTGCACTTTGAAGCGCAAACTTTTGTCAACGCATTCTATAATTTAGCAGAGCCATATCTTAGATGCCCGGCAGGCCCACACGTGGGATGTGCCGTGCGGCAGGGAGAGTACCGCTGCTCAGAGGGCCGCAATCAGCGGGACATGAGCAAGAGGCAGAGAAGAGAAGGGAGTGGACTGTTTGGATAAAAATGAAGAGGTGGAGGAATGAGAGGGCATAGGGGGAGGAGGAAGAGGTGGACGAGGAGGGAGGGATGAGAGAGAGGGAGGGATGGGGAGGGAGGGTGCTCCATGGAGCACGTGGAGTCAGACAATCTCGAGAGTGGAGCCGCCTCACCTCTCTCCCCGCCGCGACCAGGCATACCAGGGGACCCTGGGAAACCCGGGCGACCCAGGGGCCCCGGCTCCCCAGGCGGCCCGGGGGGCCCTGGGCGTCCCGCCTCCCCTTTGGGCCCCGGCAGGGCCCGTACATGGTGGTGGTTGTTGCTGGGGATCTGGTTTATGATGCTGTTGAATCGGCTGATGTGGCCTGAAGTTGGAATACGGACACAGTGGTGAGAACAGAGGACACGCAACGTCACAGGCACCGTGCCTGTGCCACTGCCGGGCCATACAATGGGGGGGGGGGGGGGGGGGGAGAGCAATGATGGCCCCTCCTTGAGACCCCGAATATTGGTGTTTTATTGACGTTTCTTTGTGCCAAGACTAGTTTGTAACAACCGAAAATTTTCGATGACAAAAAAACAAGAAATTACATCAGTAAAAATAATTTTCCTGGAACATGTCACGTTTTTATTAACTTTGGGGCGGGCTGTTTGTAAAGTTTGACATTTTGCGACCACCCCCACCTTGAGAAGTTACTCGTTTCATCACTGTAACGACACGTCGATTTATCGATTAAAATAGATCTAATGCTTGTGACACTTATCATGATGCCTGTAATAATTGGAGGATTCTGGGTAATGTATGTATAACTCGCTCTTAGCTCCAAATGGCCACGTTAACATATAGTATCGTTCAGGCAATCAGATCAGCGATACTGGAGGTTAAGAGGCAGAGAGGATTAAGAGATAGGTTTCTGCAGAGATGATTGAACGGAAGCCAATTTAATTGTAACCCAAATTTTATGCAAAGTTTGGTTCATTTCGGAATGTTTACCATTCTGACAGAGTCCATGCTCTGGGCCGCTAGACTCGACAAGCGTGCGTTATTTGCTGCCAAACCTTGTGGAACATTTCTCTGGAATCACCTGCAGCCGCTGTAGGTTGAGCGAGTGTGAGCAGTGACGCAGCTCGGATTCACAATTGCTCACCGGGAGAGCATCATGACAAGCCTCTCCAAAACGATCCTGAGAGCTTGCGCCTTTGCAAAACGCGTTTCTTAATACCCTTTGTACCAGAAACCACTCGTGCAGGGGCCTCTTTCTCGTGCCAAGTCTATAAAGCAATGGCAACCGCACATTAACCGAGAGATTTACACGTGGTTTATATGTGGCACGTTCTGTTTAATCGCTGCATCTTTCAGAAGCCACTGTCTCGCGGGGTTTTATGGAAACGCAGGTAGCGATGTTTTAGAAATTACACCACGTGCGATGGCTCCACAATTCCAACTGCAGGTGGCACACCGGCAATGTTATTTAACAAAAAAAAGTAAAACGTGCCGGCGTGTATCACGGCATTTAATTTACGAGCCGGGTCCGGCACGGAGCCTCGGGGACGTGAACACGTCAGCACGCAAACTCTCCGCATTGCGCGCTCCCCAAATTATTGCGTGCGTTTACAGCAAATTTCACAGACACGCTGGAAATTACACAACAACAACAACAAAGAATGACTCGTGCTAAAATATGAAGTCATTCTTTCCACAGACGTCTCCCGGGCATGGATTTGAGCCAAAGAGCGACAGCAGCTGCAGCCCCGCAGCGCTGATGGCGGTCGTTTAATCGGAATCAGAATATTTAATTATACTATAATCACAGATGTCCAGTTGGGGCGGGTAAGAACGTTACAACTAACAATACAAAAACATGATAGGAGTGCAAAGTACAAGAAATGTCAACAATCACCCAAACACAAACAAATACAACACTAAACCATCCCCATCCTACCAGACAAAGCTCACTGAGGTAATAACTTATTTTTCAAAAGCGCCTGGTCACTGCCACTACCCCAGTGTTGAGTAACTTTCCAGGTGGTCAAGTGGCTCGGAAAGTGGAGCGCTGAGCCGGCACCCCTGAGAGCCGGAGTTCGAATCTGGGTTTCAGCGGTGGCGCGTTGATGTTTTCAGCCTAGTCACCAATGGCTTAGATAGAAACCCACAGACTCACAGAGAGTCCCACAGGCTCACACAGAGACCCACAGGCTGAAACAGAGACCCACAGGCTGACACAGAGACCCATAGGCTCACACTGAAACCCACAATGATGTCCTGCATGATATGTGGGGAGTCGGTCCTAGCTCTACGAATGCCACTGGTGTTGTTATTTTCTGGCGCGACTCTGCTAATGTGCAGCAGCAGGAACTCACTGTTGATCATCTGCTCGCAGACCTGCCGCGCGAGCATCCGCACCACATTCTGTCCCTGAGCATCGCCCTGTGGGGCATGGGGTGGGGGAGTCAATGGAATATATGGGGGGGGGGGGGTGAAGCAAAATGAGTCTCCGGCATAGCGCCGTGCAGGAAAATGAGGAGTGAATGGGCACCACATAACCTTGTGTGGGAACAAGGGTTAGGGATACAGGGTAAGGGTTTGGTATAAAGTTTATATTAGGTTTGAGGTTAGGTTCGGGTTTGGGTTACAGATATGGTTAGATATAGGGTTGAGGACAGGTTTTAAGTTAGGGTTAGAGGCAGGTATCAGGGTTGGGTTGGGGTTAGGGTCGGGGCTAGAGTTTGGAATGTGGATACGGTTGGAATTAAAGATTTAAAGGTTAAAGTTGGGTTCGGGTTCTATTTAGGGATTGGATGAGGGTTAGGGTTCAGGCTAAGGTTCGCGATGGAGATCAGCTACCGATTGGCTGCAGCACAATTAACCATCACTAGCGTTCATCCCGCCAGTGCCCACCACGGCTCCTCTGCAGGGTGGACACCACCTGGCCGTACGGTCGAGTGCGTTACATCTGCAGAGGCCCTGCCAGCGGTCATGATTACATATTTACGAGTCCTGACGGCGAGATTGCTGTTCCCACGAGTGCTCCGGCCAAAGGGCAATTGGTAACGTGCGCTCGTATCGGGCCAGATTACCGCGCAACGCGATGATGACCGGAGCGCCATTCTGCCGGCTCACGCGGGGGGAGCGAGTGAGGGCCACGAGGAGAAATCGCGTGCTCAGCTGTAGCACTCGATTTGAGCCGTCGGGAATTGAAGCGATGGCTCGAGGCTGTGGGAGACGGGGTGATGGAGGGAACGGAATGGAGCGCCACACTCACGAGTTTGTGACCTTACGGCACGTGGTGGTGTGGGTGGGGTGCCCATCATGCACTAAGTTCGGTCCATGCGCTCAGTCGGCCCTACCACGTTCCCTCACCTGCTGTGACTGCAGCAGGTGAGGGCATGTGGGGAGATTTTAGTTTCAGCTGGGCCCGAAAAATATATCAGCACCCGGCACACCACAACAAAATAAACCCCTCGCCTTGGCTGTGGCTACCAGTCACGTGGCTGCTCTCGTCGACCATGCATGTGGACGTGAGACATTAAACCTTGGACGAAGTTATGTGGAAGACATTAAACCTTGGACTGCGTAATCCTGAAGCCGAGAAGTGAACATCCCAAACCCCAATTCTCTGACCCCCGATCCCCGGAACACCAGCGGCGCTCACGTTGAGCACACACTCACCCTCTCTCCCTTTTCTCCCTTCGTTCCTGCTGGGCCCTGACGTGGTGGGGAGAACAGACGGACAGAGAATAACACACGCGTTGTGAGTCAGTGCCAAGCGGGAGTTACACGCGTCGCGTGCGCGCAGATCGCCGGGCTCCAGGCAGGGAGGCCGAGCGTGGAACCGCACTGGCTCCACTCCCCGAAGCCGGGAGCCCAGAGCCGCGAGCGGCAATTCCCGGAGCAGGATCCGGCGGCGCAAATAGCAGCCACTCACTCGCACTCTGTGCGAGCTAGTGAGTGAGCGAGCGAACACAATGCACAAAATCTACCCCCATCGCTTCTAAAGCAGGGGCTCCCCACCTCCCCCCCATCCCCCTTGAGAAGCAAAAAATAAAAATTGTATTTATATATTAATATAGAGCCTTGTTTATAGGGTTTGGGATTTTAAGAGCATGCCCCCCACCCCCTGCCCGCTCCCCCGCCCATCACCCCTCCAGTGGGAGGTTTCTCAATCCACTCGGCAGAGAAGCCTGCGGCCCGGTTCTAAACGATAACGTAGCAGAGACCGGGTGGCTCGGCAGCCAGGGGAGGCCGAGTCGGCACGGAATAGATAAAACCCAGGCTTTGGCTCAACACAAGTTGATCTCAACTGAGGTCACCACTGATTGTTCAAACAATAAATAATTAAATAAATAGGGCGATTCGAAAAGGTTTTGGGGTTAGATCGCGTTATTTATAAATGTGTCATAACCCTCCACCACCCGACACGGCCAATCAGCAAAAAAAGTGTCACGTTGACAAAAGACAAATAGTTCACTACTTTAGCCCACCGGTGTGTTGAAGAGTGAATCCACAACATTTACAGTTTGAGGACGACGTTTCGCTGGTAATTACAGTTTTTAAAAATGTATTCAGTGTTACGGCGGAGATACAAAACAAAGCAAATAAGGAGGGGCCGCCCCCTCTCTTACACTGCGAAGGCCCCGCTCGGCCACCGACACGTCTGCAGGACCGAAATCGCTCCCGACACAGCACTTGCCACATCTGTGCATGCAGGGGCTGCCCCCCCCCTCCCACCTCACACACCCTCCCCCCCAGGTGCCAGAAAAGGTCCCCCCCCACCCCCCGGCCGCCCTAACCCACCCTGGGCAGCGGCCACTTCCATCTCTCCCCCCCCAAATAAACCCGAAAAGCGCCAAGGTCAAAACCTTGACCTCCCTCTTACCAGGCGGGAAAACCTGCGCCAGGTAGCTTAAGGTTGGCATTATCTCCATATTTACCACCATAATCCTGCCGGCCATCGTGAGTCGCCTCCCTACCCACTTACCCAGATGACCCTTTGTCTTCCTTACCCTCTTCTCCCAGTTATGTTCCCCCGACCTATCCCTTCAAAAGGTCACCCCTAGTACCGTTATCTATTCTGTCTGTAAGCTCAGTTCCGGCGGCCGACCCTCGAACAGCCTCGAGTCCCCAAAAGCCATTAACTCGCTCTTTCTCGCGTTGACCTTCAGGCCGGAGGCCGCACAGAACCTTCCTGTCCCCTCCAGTGCTCTCCATACCGACGCAACGTCCCTGCACATCACGGCCACATCATCCATATACAAGGTTACCTTCCCTTGCTCTTTGTTCCCCGGTATTGTCACCCCCCTAATCCTTTGGTCGTCTCTTATTACCTGCGCTCGGGGCTCCATACTCATAACGAATAGGACCGGGGACATCGGGCATCCCTGCCGTACCCCAGACCCTACTTGGGTGACCCCCGAACGTTCCCCGTTTATCAAGATTCTAGCTCTAAGCCCACCATATAGTCGTGCCACCCACTCCACCAGGGGCCCACTCATTCCCATCCTCGCCATCACCGCCAGCATATATTCATGTGAAAGTCGGTCGAAAGCCTTGTCCAGATCCAAGCTCAGTATCCCTAGCGGGCACCCCCTTTCCCTTTCCCCTTCTATTGCCTCCCTCAGTACCACCAAGGAATCTGCGATCCTCCTCCCCAGGACTGCGCACGTCTGGTCCGGCCCTACCACCTCCCCCACCACCTTCCCTAATCGTACCGCGACTATCCTTGCCAGGATCTTATAATCCGCGTTTAGGAGAGTTATCGGCCGCCAGCTTCCCAAGTCCGAATCTTTCCCTCTAGCGTCTCCGGGTTCCCAACCCTCTTCCCCAATGCCCCCAGCAGTTCCTCCCGCTTCCCCCCATCTATCCCTTTTCTCTCATACAACTCCCTATAGAAATCCTCCGCTACACTCATCATCCCTACCATCGTCGTCTGTCTACCCCTGGTAGGACTTACCAATTCCCTCATTGCATTATCTCCCTCCCTACCTGCTTTAAAGAAAAACCTTGTGCACCTTTCCCCTTCCTCTGTTGCCCTAACCCTCGCCCTGTACACTAATTGCCTAGCCCTTCTTTACAAAACTGAAGCTACTCTCCATTTCAACTCCCCTATCCTTTCCCCCATTGGGAACCCTAGCTCTAGCAGCCTGTACATTTTCTCTAGCCTAGCATTCCACTGCCTCAATTCCCTACCCACTCCCTTCCTCCTACTATGATGCTGGAAGAACGTTTTTATCCTGTCCTTTATCTGGCCCCACCATTCCACCCTCGTGGGGAAACAATCTTGCAATGTCCTCCAGCTTTTGTATTTTTGTACGAAGTCCCCCACCACTTTCTGGTCCTCCAACAGGCCCACATTCATTTTCCATACTCCCTTCCCCCTCCTCGCCCCACCTGGGATCGCGAGCCCCGCCACTACCATTTTGTGGTCAGAGAGGGGAAATGGCTCCACCCCCGCACTTCCCACTTCCACTTTGGCAGAGACGAAAATAAAGTCAATCCGTGACTGCGTTCCCCCGCTCTTATCTGACCACGTATACCCGGGCCGTGCACCATGCACCTTCCTGAATGCATCTACCATACCAAGGTCCTCCATCAACTCTTTCAGTTTTCTGGAGGAAGAGTCTAATTTCCTCCTCCCCTTTACTGACACCAGGTCCGCAAAGTATATTGGGCAGTTGAAATCACCCCTCACGATGACTTGTCTCCTGGTGGTCAATAGGGCCGCCAAGCTCTCCCACACCTCTGTCCTTTCCATGCACCGCACCGGGGCGTACACGTTTACCAGTCGAAACTCCACGCCTTGGTAGGATACATCCACACAGAGGAGCCGGCCTGGTATCACTTCCTGGGTCCCTTCCACCCTCATTTCCCTCCTGCCTAGGAGGGTAACCACGCCGGTACATCGGTTCCCATTGCTACCCGACCAAACGTAGTGGCCGTTCCAATCTTTCAGCAGGGCCTCCGAACCCAGGGTATATGGTAGGTGGCATTCTTGGAGGAAGATCACATCTCTTCTGGTGGTCTCCAACAAGTGCATGATTGCCCCTCTCCTTCCCTTCCCCTTCATCCCTCTCACATTTACAGATGCCACTCCTCCGTGTCCGGCGAGGCGCCTGAAGGGCCCGTGTCGTGCTGGGGGCCAGCCCATTTCAGGGCTCTGTTCAGTTTCCTCTTCCTCCCAACCGTTTCCTCCCATGCTCCGTCCGCTCCTTCCTCCACCCACTGCTCCTCCTCGCCCTCCTCCTCGCCCATTACCTTCGCCCAGTCCCCCACTGGAGTTCCCGGGTCTTCTTCCCCGTCTCCCCTCCCCTCCTCCCCCCCTCCCCCTCCAGTGGTGGTATTGCTTCCCTCCCCACAGGTCCCCCCCCTCACCCTCCCCGGGAGGTCGTGGTTCCTCCGCCTCTCCTTCCTCTTCCCCACCAAGCTCCCGGCCCGATTCCCGTCCGGCCGCATCCTCCGCCACCTCCCCTGCTTGTCCATTCCGGTATGCCCGCACCCTGTTGGCATAAGAATCTGGGCAGGATCTATACAGGTGCCCTCTGCTACCGCAGAGGTTGCAACGGGCCGGCTCCCCGCATTCCTCCACCTTGTGGTCCGGCGCCTTGCACCTACAACTAATCCGTGCCTCGCACGCTGCCGCCAAGTGCCCCCTTCCCCCACACCTCCTACACAATTTGGGTTGGCCCGCGTATACGACGTAGCCCTTGTTCCCCCCAATGTTCAAAGCGCTTGGGATGTGCCTCAGAGCCGCCCCCCCTCCGTCTTCAGGCGCACCCTCCACTGCCTGGCCCCCATCCATATCCCCGCCACGTCCTGCACCCTCTTGCAGCCAGACAACAACACGCAGTGCTGCCTCAGCCACACCTCCACATCCTGGGCGTGTAGCGCTTCGTTGTACAGGAAGACGGTTACAACCTTCGTTTCCAGGCCTGACAGCAGCCGCGTCCTCATGGAAGTCAGGGGCTTCTCCCCTGCCCTCTCCTCAAAACGGGTGAGGAAATTCTGCAGAAGAAGATTTGAATTAAAACTCACGTCAAACGCTCTCCCCCCCAGCAGAGCAATCAGGCAGTAGAGATCCGCCACCTCCACCCACAGCATCCCGAGCATCACCGTCCTCACGAAAGTTCTTCTATCAAGAGTCACCTCCTCTTCCACGTTGTCCTTGAATTCTACCCTTACGCAGTTGTGCCTCCTGGCATGCGTTGGCATCAGGCTCGCCCCGGCTCCACTGCGCCACCTCCCCGCTCCTCCGCTGGATCTCCCCCCTCCCACCGGGCCAGCGTTTGCAGTCCTCTCCCTCCACTGCCTCTCCCACGGCCCCTGGGTTGCTGGCACCCCTCCTGCTCCTTCCTCCCTACTCTGCTCGGGGGCACTCCCTCCCCATCCTCCTGGCGCTTCTCCTCGTTCTCTTCGCTCCTCCCTCCCCGTTCCCTCCAGCTCATCCACCCTCTCCACACCCTTCCCACGTTGCACCTAACCCATCGCCTCCCCCGCTTCAGACGGGCCCGCGCCGTCCCTCCGGTCGCTCTCAGCTCCCCGGGCACCCTCCATAGTCCGTGGTGCACACCGCGTCTCCGTCTCCTTCCCCGCCGTCTCCATGCGCTCGTTGCAGTGGGATCCCCCCTCCCGCAGCGTGTGTGGCTCCCCCACCCTCCGGCAGCAAGGCCACCCCAGACCGCCTGGTCTGGGGCCCTCGCAAACCCCGGGGTGGCTGGAGAGTCCACGGGACGCCGACGTATGCCGCAGTGGCACCTCAGGAAGAACGGGTTCCGCTGGTGATTACGTCCAGCCTCATCGGGCAATTCGCCAGAATGGTAAAGCCCTCACTTGCTCCCGGTCTTAAATAGAGCAGCAGGGTGACGTCATCATTTAACTCATTTCAGGTGCAGTGATTTGAGGTGGAGGGGGGGTATTGTAATTATATAATCGATTGGTAATCCGTCAATGGTTATGATTAGTAATGCGTTGTAGATTAGTAATTAGTTGTAATATGTGTTATTGTGTTTATATGCTACGTTAGTAATCCGTTAATTAGTATGTGTTTTCCCTATAAGGAATTGTAATATGTATTATTTAATAATACGCTTCCAAGCCGCACTAAGCCTGTAGCTGTCAGAGCGATTAAAGTTATTTCTATTCCTCTCAATTTCAATGGATTCTCTGATTAGTCTTTGCCAGTGATAATTAGTATTTTACACAACACTTCAACGTTATCAAATTCGAGCACATTAAAACCATCTTTTTGGTTTAGATATGTGGATGACACTTTGGTTGTCTGGCCACATGGTAAAGATACACTTATTGATTTTTCTAAATCATCTCAATGCACAAAACCCGGCCATCCAGGTCACCATGGAAATGGAGTTGAATAACACACTCCCGTTCCTAGATATTTTGCTTGGACATGGCCTAAATGGTAAAATAACACACAGTTTTTACACAAAGCAAATGCACACTGATGCCTATCTGAATGCAGATTCGCATCATCATCCAGCTCAGAAATCCTCTCTTTTCAAGACTCTCATACATTGGGCTAAAACAGTGTCAGATGGTGAAAGTCTAGTGAGATCAAACACGTTAAAGAAGCACTACGACAGAATGGCTACAATAATGCTCAAATTTAACAGAGCACTGAATGCCAAATCACGATCGCAACGCAATACTGCTGAAAGCGATCAGATTGTTCAAACAATTAAAATTCCATATATCTCAGCAGTAACTGACAAATTAGCCCGTGTTTTGCAAAAGAAAAACATTACAGTAAGATTTGGTCCAGTGCACAAAATTCAAAACTAGTATCTTACACTAAAGACGCATTACCTAAATTATCAACAGAAGGTGTATATCGGATTAATTATGTGGCAGATGGGACGTAACATCAGCATAATACTAAAAAAACATCAAAGAAATATTAAATTATCTCGAACACAACTGTCGGCAGTGGCAGAATATGCTTGTCAGCAAGGACACTCAATTGATTTTGATAACGTTGAAGTGTTGTGTAAAACTAATTATTACTGGCAAAGACTAATCAGAGAATCCATTGAAATTGAGAGGAATAGAAATAACTTTAATCGCTCTGACAGCTACAGGCTTAGTGCGGCTTGGAAGCGTATTATTAAATAATACATATTACAATTCCTTATAGGGGAAACACATACTAATTAACGGATTACTAACGTAGCATATAAACACAATAACACACATTACAACTAATTACTAATCTACAACGCATTACTAATCATAACCATTGACGGATTACCAATCGATTATATAATTACAATACCCCCCCCCCCGCCTCAAATCACTGCACCTGAAATGAGTTAAATGATGATGTCACCCTGCTGCTCTATTTAAGACCGGGAGCAAGCGAGGACTTGGCCATTCTGGCGAATTGCCTGATGATGCTGGATGTAATTACCAGCGAAACGTCGTCCTCAAACTGTAAATGTTGTGGATTCACTCTTCAACACACCGGTGGGCTAAAGTAGTGAACTATTTGTCTTTTGTCAACGTGACACTTTTTTTGCTGATTGGCCATGTCGGGTGGTGGAGGGTTACGACACATTTATAAATAACGCGATCTAACCCAAAAACCTTTTATGAATAATATTGGTCGCGAAAGCCTACGTGTTAAACTAAATAAGGCGATGTTAAATTGGGATTAATACCTAATTTAGAAAAATTGACGTCTGTGAGAATGCAAGATTGTTTGATTGCCATATGATGAACGCTTCTTCGTAGCAGCAAATATGGCACAGTGTGGCACCCCGGCACTGTGTGTATAAGTGATCACTGAAAACAGTAACAGAAGTAGTTCTGCGATGTCTCCTTCTACAGACCGCTCACTACACACGACTCTGGCAAAGTTCAGAGTTCATGCCACGACATCAGCAGCACAACTGTAGTAAGACAGACAGACACACACCATGGCTTGGGGTGGTCTGCATCCAGCAATATATTGATCATGGCTGCTGCTGATGATGATTTTATTAACATAAATATTGACTACGTTTTAGAATTTGGTTTATGGACCACGCTCCTGGATCGGATATAAAAGGCATTTTTCACAGCTGCTGGTGCTGCCAAAAACACACGTGTGGAGGAGGTGTTCAGACTGGCACAAAACACCGGGGCAGCATGAGCGAGCGACACTTGCTGCCGTAGTCTTGATATGGCAGGTCTGGCGATGGGCATGCAGGCGGTGAGCGGACTGCAGTGAACCGCTGAACTCCGTTTCAGGCAAAACACGACCCCAACCCCACACCCCGTGGAGGGTCACCCCGACTATCAAACGCGCCGCGTTCATCATCTTAAGCCTTGATCTACCCACTGCTGGAGGAAGGCCACTCGTCTGGCTCTTGCACGAGAGCTTATTTCGTCGCTCCATCTCTGCCGTGGGCGTCCTCTCGGCCTCAGCTGTGCTCCCTCCTTTGGTTGCAACTTTGGAGTCAGTCTCTCCCTACCCACCACCCCATGCGTCATTGTAAGCATTCCCGAACCCTCATGGCACATTACAAGCTTTCCCTGCCCTTTGCTGGGCCATTTGAACCCATCTCTAAACCTCACGAGCCATCCCAAGCTTTCTCTTGCCCCTTCTGGGCCATCATCGGACGTCCCTAAAACGTGGAGAAAATTCCACCCCCGGTGCTCTCCACATTCCGTGCCAGCACCGCCTCCACTGCCGCCAGGGCCCAGGAGCATACACAAACACCAACGGTCAAGCATAATAAAAAATTATCATAATAAAATAATACGATGTTGTGCCAGCTCATCTAAAATAGTCATCAGCATCTGCACTGCAACGAGCCATCGTTGATGGGAAGGATGATCTGTGCTTCTGTGGACGTGTACGCGTGTGTGTGTGTGTGAGTGTGCCTGTATTTGTACAGCTGCAGTTTTAAAGACAGCTGACACACAAAACCACGCTTATACATCATGCTTCTAGATCAGGTTTCAGATCTTGCGACCCACCACCGTATGCTCTGAGAGTTTGCCGTTTAATAATCATCATCATTATCATCTTTGTACTAATATGGCGCTTGCTTAAATACCTCAGCATTCAAAACTAGCTGACATCATAACTCATCTCAACCATTGATAAGGACACCACCAGTGGCAGCTGTTCCTGTGCGGCACAAAGTTCTCATCACGTGGCCTGCAAGCAGGCACGAGTCCACGAGTTGGGGGCGATAATTTCTTCTACATGAAATCCAAATTTAGTGATTTGTAGGTAATTTTTCTCATTTGGACCGTGGCCCCGGCAGACAAAGGCCTACTTATACTGAACGACGGCACGGGATCTTTCACGTTCACTGTGAAGCAGACGCCATGTGTTTATAGTTAATACGCCGGCAGTGTGTTCTTGTGACCTGCAGCGCAGTGGTAGTTGAACACAGTGTGGGTGAGACGAAACAGTCAGTGTCTGGTAGCCCGATTCCCCAATATGGGTGGAGGAAACAACGAGCAAAGCTTACAGACACAGTACTCATGGCCATAGTGATATGAGAGCAATAAGGAGAATGACATACAAAGCGTGAATGATTGGGAGAGTTAATGAAGTGAGCTCTCAGTTGCTGGAGCAGACGGGCGGAACATCGAGACAGCGACAGCCACCAGCATGTCGGGAATCCGTGCACAAGAACCAGATGGCCCGGAGTGTGGCCCATTCAGGCCGCTGCCCAGGTTGGTAATGTCCATGCTGTCGGGCCGCTCACCTGAAGTCCACCCTCGCCGTTGAAGCCAGGTTTGCCGCTCGGCCCCGGGGGTCCAGGGTTTCCTGATGTGCCCTGGTGGACAACACAACAACGGGTCGAGCAAGGGCAACGCAGTCTCTATCGCTGTGCCCCTCTTAGACACACTGCACCTCTGCACAGGCACACCGCACGCAGCCAGCTCAAGCTTGGCGAATTGATGGTTTAAGCGATCAATTACTCTACCAATGATTAGTTCATCACTCGATCAGAGAAGACAAAGACAATTGGGAAAAATAAGAAATTTCGCCTCTGTTCCCATTTGTGCTGTTGGATGGGTGCTGATGGGTGGGGCTTGGCGACTTCATTAACATCATCAATGGCGCTATGCTGGGTGCAGAGTGACGGGGGTTTCCTACCTATGGGAGGCGGGATGTGGGGGTGGCCGCGTCAGTGAATTCGTTGGCCAATTTGACGAATCTTCCCGGCTCAACACACGCCACGTGATGCACGACCACCCAGGGGTCTCGCCACTCACCATGGGCCCCGCTTGACCCGGCAATCCAGGTCCACCTTCTTTCCCCGGAGGGCCCTGCACAGGAAAACACACCGTGATCCGCGTGAGGGCACAGCAAGGGGTGCGGTTGATGCAGCGTGAGTGGCGAGCGGTCAGGGAGCCGAGGTCAGGGTGGCCACCGGTTCGGGTTTATATGTTCACGGAACACAAGTAGAATCTATACGTCACATTCCTTTACAAAATAATTTCTAAGTTAAAAAGTGAAGATTATTGGGTTTGCTTGTTGTTCACACACACTCGTGCGTGCACACAGAAGACACAAATCTCGAGTTAAAAGTCTCCTAAGATAAAATTAAACACTGACTTGAACAGTACTAATGTCATTCAGATGGACGAGTCCATCTATGTTTGGAAAAGAGGAGGGGGGAGACGAAAATAATGGATGCGGTCTAAAAGCCACCGTAAGCGTGAACAATCAAGACCCAAAATGGTTTATCAAATCCTTCCAATGATTGCTAAGCCAGAATCCATCTTCTCGGTTGAAATTTTCTCTGTGTTTGTATATGTGGATAGCCTCATGAACGAATCTCTCATGGTAGCCAGATGGCTTCCAATGAACCTCTGTCTTGGAGAAGTCAATGTCATGTGAGCCTACTGAATTATAACAGTGATCTGCCACGGCCGAGGTGTTGGTCCTACCGTGTTTTAGGTCTGCTTTGTGTTCACGAATGCGGTCCGAGACATGTCGTTTGCTTTCTCCAATGTAACTACTACCACAGAGACTACTTAGTTTGTAGATGCCAGGGTACTGTATGTCCGGAATCACATATTTTACAGACGGAACCAGATCACGGATTTTATGTAATGTGTTGAATCGGACCTGGATGTTGTGTTTATTCAAGATTTTGGAGATATTTTTTGTGATCCCCGCAATGTAGGGTAAAATGATGGTTTTGATAGGCTCCTCAAGAGGGTCCTTCTTCATGGTTGGAGTGATAGCTTTGCGGATTGTGTGGTCGGAGTAACCATTAGCCTTAAAAGCTTGGTGTACGTGCTTGAGTTCACTGGCTATGTGTTGCTGGTCGGATATGCATTGGGCTCTATGGTGCAGAGTCTTGATGAGGGAATTGTTCTGGGATGGATGGTGGTGGGAATCCGGTTTCATGTAAGCATCCGTATGGGTAGCTTTCCTGTAGACAGAGTGGCTACCCATACGGATGCTTACCTGAAACCGGGGATCACAAACAAGATCTCCAAAATCTTGAATAAACACAAGATCCAGATCCGATTCAACACATTACATAAAATCCGTGATCTGGTTCCATCTGTAAAAGATGTGATTCCGGACATACAGTACCCTGGCGTCTACAAACTAAGTTGCCTCTGTGTTAGTAGTTACATTGGAGAAACCAAACGACATGTCTCGGACCGCATTCGTGAACACAAAGCAGACCTAAAACACGGTAGGACCAACACCTCGGCCATGGCAGATCACTGTTATAATTCAGTAAGCTCACATGACATTGACTTCTCCAAGACAGAGGTTCATTGCAAGCCATCTGGCTACCATGAGAGATTCGTTCATGAGGCTATCCACATATACAAACACAGAGACAATTTCAACCGAGAAGATGGATTCTGGCTTAGCAATCATTGGAAGGATTTGATAAACCATTTCGGGTCTTAATTGATTGTTCACGCTTATGGTGACTTTCAGTCCGCATCCATTATTTTCGTCACCCCCCTCCTCTTTTCCGAACATAGATGGACTCGTCCACCTGAATAACTACCAAATCGCTCTCCGTGGTGCTAACGTTAAAAAAACGCCACTTTTTTCAAATTTTCTTGCTGTGGTTTTCACTCCTGATGATGATTGTTTGTGTTGCAGTCGAAACGTCGTGAGAACTTTATTCTTTTATATTTTAATTATTTTATTGTTTCCATTCTACGTGACTTTACCGAAAGAACCAAGAATATGAATCCCTGCAGTCACAAAAGCTTTAAATCAAAATTTAGTACTAATGTCGTGGAGCCACTCACCCGTGGGCCCTGCAAGCCCTCCCTGCCCTGCTGCCCGGGAGGGCCAGAGGGACCCTGCAGACATAACGTTCAGAGATGGCGAAGAGAGAGGGAAAATAAAACAAATAATCAGAGGGAGGGAGGGAGGGAGGGAGGGAGGGAGGGAGGGAGGGAGGGAGGGAGGGAGGGAGGGAGGGAGGGAGGGAGGGAGGGAGGGAGGGAGGGAGGGAGGGAGGGAGGGAGGGAGGGAGATGCAAACAGCTAAACTGCACGGTAACGAGTCGGGTGCGGACGTATGCTTTGATTGAAATGGAAAGTGTGGCAATTTCTGAAATCTAAACATATCGCCACGTTTTTGGTGTGCATGGCAGAAGGAACACAAGCCGGAGTGCGAGACGAGGTGAGGGAGCGAGGCTGCCAAGTTGAAAGTACGGCGCTGGTGTTACCATGGGCCCTGCGTGTCCGGCCGGGCCCTGGTCTCCCTTCTCACCCGGTCGGCCCTGCCATCAGACACCAATGATGAGGAAACGATCGTTAGTATTGTGTCAGAGAATATCGGTAACAAAATTAATATGCAGACAATTTGCCTCCTTCACATATCAGCCCTGGCAAATAAAAAATAAACTAAGTATTTTTTACGCATTGCATCAATCACATGGCATTATGCGAGTGCATAATTTCATCGGCATTGGGTCAACACGAGAAAACTCTGGACCAGTTTTGACATTCAGTGTCTTATCAAATTATGCCAATTGTGCACTTCAAACAAGCCTGACTATGCTCATGAGACAATGAATGTGAAAAATCAGTCCAGAATTTGCTCAAGATTAGTGAACACACATAAACGACGGTGTAAATTTGACTTAAGAAAAGATGATGGCCGGTGGTTGAAACTGACAATGGTGTGGCAACCAAAGGAGGGAACTCGACCTCGAGAGACATCGAGCGCAGAGATGAAGAGATGAAAATCAGCTGGAGATGAATGGTCCATTGCATCGCAATACCATCAGAGATAGCGACAAATTAGGGAGGCCTTCATCCAGCAGTGGATAGCACCCCCACTCACCGGCTCTCCTTCCATTGATATTCCATTGGGGCCTTGAGGTCCAGGCTGTCCCTGAGAGCCAGGGGGTCCTTGCTCCCCCCGTGGACCCGTTGCCCCCTGTGCTCATGACAACAAAGAAAAAGATCCCCCATGTAGCGTTTAACAGACAGCTGGGGCAAGTGCAAGTGCTGTTAGGGAGTCCCTATTAAGGCTGGCATTGCACACGAGAGAGTGCTTTAAAAGCGAACATTAGGCTGGGTTGTGTTTGTCTCCCCATGCAGTCTGTTAAAGCCGAACCAATCCAGACGAGGTCCATGATCGGTTCGGACAGCACTCGCCACTGATGTTAGTTGTGACCGGTAATCTGATTCAGGTCACGAGTCCGTAGTGCAGTGTGCTAACCACTGTGCCACCATGCCCCACGCACAGAGACAACACTCCCCACGCTCGAGCACACACACGCAAGCATGTACCAGCACAAACGTGCACGAACATGCACGCACAGGCACGCGCTTCACCAGGATTGAGTAAGTGGACGCTGGGCGCTCACCTGGGGCCCGATGCCGCCGTTCTCTCCCCTCGGACCCTTGGGGCCAGTCCCTCCCTGCGCACCATGACACACGCACGCACGCACCAGCCCGGTTAAGCATGGGCAAAGAACTCCCATGACATCTTCTTTGGTTCTTTCGGTAAAGTCACGTAGAATGAGAATAAAATAATAAAATAAAACAATGAAATTCTCACGATGTTTCGGCCACAACACAAGTAGCCGTCCTCTTGAAAGATCCTAAGGTTGTATGAAATCCCTCCCCGTAGAGGCGGTTAAATTTCGATTTAAAGCTTTCGTGACTGCAAGGATTCATCTTCTTTGGTTCTTTCGGTAAAGTCACGTAGAATGAGAATAAAATGAAAATGTTATTGTTTTATTTTATTATTTTATTCTCATTCTACGTGACTTTACCAAAAGAACCAAAGAAGATGAATCCTTGCAGTCACGAAAGCTTTAAATCGAACCCCCCCATGACAATCGAGATGTGGGGAAGCTGTCAGCCAGCAGTGGGATGACAGAGGGCTGCAACCAGCAATGGGAATTGTACTGAACGAGCTGCACTGTCGCATGTGTGTGACGTCCTTTCACTGGAGTGGTGTGTTTAAATATATTTTTGTAACATTTCACGGCGAGTTTTTTCACAACATAAATTGGCAGTGTGGGTAATTGTTTGAGTTGAAATAGTTAACATTCCAGTCATACATAAATGATGTACCTTTGCTAATCAACGATCATGGGGTTGTTTGACGATGCTTCCCCATGTTGGCCAATGCGAACTGATCAAGTGGGAGGAGCGGGTGGGAGACGCACACGACCAGTTCAGTTACTGCTCCCCACTGATGTTAGCCGTGGCTTCAGAGCATGGTAGGTGCTAACCGCTGTGTCACTGCTCCACCAGAATTACGGTATATTAAATATTACTATTACTACTATAATGAGCCAAGAATGTCTGTTTGTGTCCCGTGCATGACGTCACTCCACATGTCCCCCCCCCCCGTCATTAATATTCATTAGCGGGTGGATTTTTACACTCACGCAGAAGAAGGTCGAGCAGAAATATTTTTTTCGAAAATTCGCTTTAAGTTTGACGTTTCTTTATCGAAAGTTAATCTAATTGTTAATTCTACGCAGCAACAGTGGATTTGGTGTCTTTATTTATTTCTTCAGCACTTGAGACAAAAGGTAAGTCTAATTCATGCATCTACATTATGGTAAAATAGACATTTCTCGGTGATTTTCCAGATATTGCATCGATTTACAATTGATTTCAACCCCAGAGACCGAAAGCAGAAGAAAATAAAGTATCAGAGCAGTGAATTTGAACAAATTGAAGGTCAATTATATACAGTGCTACAGTCACATGAAGTGAGGTGTTCTATGACATAGTTTCGTGCAAGAATCACTGCCATTAATACAGTGCTACAGTGACTGCAGTGAAGTGTTTGATGACAGTTTCGTGCAAGATTCACTGCCATTAAATTTACACAAGATACAATTATACTCTGCTATTTTTTTTCGTAAATTTTACAGCTTCCGTCGTAGGACAGGCAAAGAAGTGAGTTCTTATATAAACGTTGAGGGTGTTCATTGTGACTGTTGTTTCGTATTATTATTTATTACCTTGAACTTATCATCGGCCAATCACTCAAAGTGACGTCATCTCAAAGAGATTTTGCTCGGTCTGGAACCAACACTTAAATTCTCCCGCCCGCTCGGTCACACGCTCCACGCGGCACTATCAAGATCGATGGCGGTGAGATGAGACGCGCCGGGTCAAAGGGAAGGTCGTGAGGTCGGTGGGAATTTCCACCGCTGGCTCTGGGATGTGAACGGGAGATGAGCACCAATGCCTCAATGCTCCGCTGTGACTTGACTCATGGAAGCAGGACGATCGGCAGCAACGCGGTTCTCGCCCGGCGCGGGAATGCCGCGGCTCCCACCGCCGACTTGTTAACGGCCCGGATGGACGGATTTAACGAGCTGCACGTGGGAGTGCGCACGATGTGCCGTGACTGCGAGCGCTGGCTCCGAGCATCTGGCAATTTTATCCAAAACCGATCGAGCAATCGTGTCGCGGACAACTGACCCCGCGAGCCCGCGTCACGCCCGTGTTAAAGACACCCCACTCCAGGTCAGGAGACGCCAATTGAGAAGAGCGAGGGTGGGGGCGGCCGGGTGGGTCAGAGGTCAATGCACCGAGCCAACAATACTGGGAATCTGGGTTCTAATCCAGGTTTCTGCCGCTGACAGTGGTTATACTGGGGTCTCCAGTCGTGAGGCGATAGTCTCAGTCCGGTCACGAGTGACTCACAATGAGACCCATAGACTCATATAAAGACCCACAGACTCACACATACTGCTTTGTGATTAAGTCAGGTTTTCAAATGTTATGCGTTTAGTTTTTTACGTAAATAATCGATTCCTTAAATAATCAGAGACACAGTTCGACTGCCAAGTGAAGTTACACATCCGTGATCCTGAGGACACCTTTCTAACAGCTTGTGCATCACGAGAACCAGTGCAATGACAACAGAAAACCACCGGCGTTTGCTCAAGCTCCCTGAGATGGCACAATTGGCACTGAACTACATTTAGAAAAAATATTTTTAAAAAATCAACAAGCAGACGCATCTGCGCAAATAAATAACCAATGAGCCACAGTTGTAACAAAAATAACCACTGAAAAAAGCCCACAAACCAGATGACCAACACGGGTGGGGCATTCTGTGGCGTCCGCAGACTCCCCTTCAACATTGGGCCGACGTCGATCAAATGCTTCCAACCACATGCCGACGTTGGGACAACGTCGGCATGTCTGCCGGGTGGTGCTTGAATAGCACCGCATATGATCCCCACTCACAGCTCACCTAACTCCCTCCCCCACCCCACGGCCGCCCCCCCCCCCCCCCCTGCATGGCTGCCTGCGCACGGCACTAGTGACCGGGAGACCGGCACTGAGTTCAAATTCGATCACCGCAGGTTGGCAACTGGCAACCGATTCCTGCGGAATCCTGGTCACGAATGCGCTGATTGAAACTGCGCCGGAAGATGAAATCGTTACCACTGTGACAGCTCTCTTTACTTCTCAGTTAGAAAGGTTAGAATTGTTATTTTGGTGACGAGACCGGTATTCACCGGTTTTTACCATTGTTTTTTTTTCATGGATGTTCCAGTCATCCAAACAAAAGATTTTAACTGTGATAAAAAAAAATCCCCATATAAGCCTTCGTATATTATGAAGCAAGTGCTGTTAGCACGCACTTATGAAGGCTGGCATGGCACTGAGGGGGTGGGTGTCCAGCACCATGCTCGGCCACATTTGTCTTCTCAGTGCTGATGTTTACACACTGCACTAGGGACTAATTTAAGACTGAGTCAACCTAAGGTAGGCTGTGAACAGATATATATTCGTCACCAATGTTGGCCATGAGAGGGAATCAAACTCCAGTAACCGGGTTCATAGTGCAGAGCACTCACCACTGCGCCACCGTCCCCCACATACGCATACGTAGAACACACACTCGCGCACACGCACGGAGGCAGACGAGGTTTGCAGACGGCCTCAGGCACACAGACACGAGAACGCACGTGGCGAGGGAGAAGGATAGGGCGCAGCCCAACCCCTTCCTGCGGCAGCCCTCGTCACTCTGCACTGAACTCCATAGACCAGGTGCCTGGTATCTGACCAAAATCAGTTGCACTCGCTGGCTCTGCCGTTTGCTTATTTGGCCAGGAGGTTGAGGAGGTGCTCGAGGCTGAGCAGCTCACAAGAAGACTTCCGTGATTACCCCTCTTCCCGCACACACGAGCCCATCTGGACCGCATTAATCTACAGACCAGCCTCGTTTGTAAGGCGCGTGGACGCGAATTGTTGATTCACGCGGTGGGGGGGGGGGGGGTTGTCTGATTTATTTGCAGCGTTCACTCAGCACCTGGGGGCATCTCGCTCGCCCTGGCACCCAGGGAGGGCGTATCGGGCGTCACGACCCTGCGTTTGTTGCAGAACTTCGTGATTCGCATCCAGCAGGGCACCCTAGTTATTACTGTGGGTGCTTTAACCAAAAAACAAACCTGCCGTTTGTTTCACATTGGACTTTGTGGAAAATGAGTGCCGACGTCAACGTCCAAATTTACCAAATTCGAAAATTTACAAAACAAATTAATCAACTGGGATGACACAAATCATTGGCAATTATCGCTCCCCCTCCCCTACTGGCAGACTGATGGCCTCCTGCAGGCCGGGTGCCGAGTCCCTTTGTGTAAAGAATTATCTGGGACCGCGCGGCATAAAGGAGGGCGGCAGTACCAACAACACAATTCATCTTCTTTGGTTCTTTCGGTAAAGTCACGTAGAATGAGAATAAAATAATAAAATAAAATAAGACAATAAAATTCTCACGATGTTTCGGCCACAACACAAGTAGCCTTCATCAGGTGAAAGAACAGAACTGTCGGGACGACAGTGCTCCAATGGAAAACTGTCGTCCCGACAGTGCTCCCGACAGTTCTGCTCTTTCACCTGATGAAGGCTACTTGTGTTGTGGCCGAAACGTCGTGAGAATTTTATTGTCTTACTTTATTTTATTCTTTTATTCTCATTCTACGTGACTTTACCGAAAGAACCAAAGAAGATGAATCCTTGCAGTCACGAAAGCTTTAAATCGAAACACAATTCATGATCATTAATACCGATCTGTCGGACTAGCTTTTGGCACGCGAGTCCAATCCCAACCGCACGTCAAGAATCCCACCGCCATCACCATGAGATACAGATTCCGGGGCCCAGCGGGACCCACGGAGGCGACTGCGCAGGATTTGCGGGCAGCTCGTGTTTCTTATCGACGTTATGATCATTAAATACGTTTCTGCTGCGACTCATCCATCTCTCTCGCGGGGGAGGGGGAGGCCACTTCCTGTACAGACGGCAAAGAAGACGAAGGGGCAAAGACTCCGAGGAGTGGGCGAGGAACGGGTTGACGGGTCTGTTCCTGACCACCCAGCGGTCCGATCGTTGCAACCTCATCCAAAGCAGAAAAACCTCCGGCACAATCGGCACCGTAGCGAAAACACCACGCATGGGTGGACATAGGAAATATTGTATGGAGATTGCGTCTCTGTGTCCCTGTTTTTATGTGTCTTTCTGTTACTGTGTCCATGCGTCTGTGTCGTCTCTATGTCTGTGTCCGTGCATCCCTGTGTCCGTGTGTTTATGTGTCTATACGTCTCTGGGTTTGTATGGCTAATTGTCTGTCTACGTGGCTCTCATTCTCCCACGAAAGCAGACACGGAGACAGACGCAGAGAAAGCGAGAGAGCAGACCGAGATACAGATAGTGTGTCAAGCGGTAACAGGTTCATGGGGCACTTACGGGGGGCCCTGGAGGTCCGGGGGGCCCCTTGCTGTCCTGGGCGCAGGAGCAAGCGAGCGGCAACGTGGGGCATGTCGCCTCGTCTCTCTGCAAGTGCAAAGCGGACGTGAGGGGGGCTCTTGGCCACAGCTCGATGCACACTCCATGGCACCTTCCTTTGCTTTAAACGAAGCTGCCGAGTGCAGGTCCAGCAACAAGCAGGAAAACCACATGACCCCAACCAGCCAATCGGAGCTCGTGATGCTTGTGACAACACATCAAATGCTATTTCTAAAACAGAGTTCCCACGTGTTGCAGAGCCGAAAGTGAATGCGTTACATCGGGATCCGTGGTGTACGGCAGTAAATGGCACACCGGCACTTCTCACAACACCACACGTGCAAATACCGGCAATGCCCACAATTCCTATCCCCACTCCACGGTGTTCCGCAGAGAAGACACGGCGGTGAACGTGGCCTGCTGCAGGACGAACGGATTTCATAACGGAACTCCGACACCCCCTACACCCCTTACTTCCCTTGCATCCCCTACTTCCCCTATTACTCCTATATTCCCTACACCCCTTACACCCCCTACATCCACACTGTCCAGGACTGCTCTCTGCGTTAAACAACAACACAGAGAACAACAACGTCATCGCTTGTTACACTAATGGCGGCTTAGTGGTAGAGTGAGTGCCTCGCAATCGCATGGTTGCGAGTTCAACTCCTAGTCGGTGGGGGGGTTTCACTCAGACAATCATCCCTACAGGATCTATAAAATGAGTATAATTTTGTGCGGATGTCAACAGCAGCTGTCAAATGGATAGGACCCCCCCTCCCCCCCAATTAAAATGTAGAATTTCTAACAAATGGCAAATTATAGCACAGGGCTATGACAAAGAGAACATCTGCCAGGAGGCAGCGACGTTGCTCAGCGTGTAATACCAATTGAGTAACTTGCAGTGCTATTTTTTTTAAACCTTGCAAGTTTGAACCGTGACTTCTGGACACGATGGCCTCCTCATTTTAGAATGACATCACGGGACCTTTAACGCCCGCTGCAAAGCAACAGGCGAAGTAGTTTATGGTTAAACACCGTGATATCAACCAGGGCGGCCTTCCAGGAGCGAAGAGCGAAACATCTGCAACAAGCGGTCGAAGGCACCACCGCTGGCTGGTCGGTGCTCCCCCCCCTGTGTCTCAAAGCGTCGAGGTGACACCCTCACCAAACGGGACTCACCAGCGCCGGCAGCTCGCAGCACTTGTCCTTGGCGGGCCAGGTGGTGCCGCACACGATCTCGAACATCTGCAGCTGGAACTGTAGGGGGAACGGGCGGAGGGGACGTGGGCGCACGAGGCCGGATGCCGCCATTTCCTCAGCAGCTCTCAGAGAGCGTGCGAGCACATTCGTGTGTGTGCGTGCTCGTGTGCAGAGGTGCGCGCAGGCGTGCTTGCGTGCATCTCTGTTTGTGCGTGTCTGTGTGCTCGTGTGCATCTTGTCCATGTGTCTGTGCGCACGTCCCCGTGCGTGCTCGTGCGCTCGCATGCGCGTACCGTGGCGGACTTGGGTGCGCTGGGTGTGGAGCGCGCAAGCCGGCCCAGCACTTCACTGCCGTCAAGCGACACATTCCCCGGCACACGGCTCTGCTTCTCCGCGATGAGCGTGCAGTCAACGAAGAGGCGCACACTTTGCTTGGCCACCGCCACGTGCACCTGCAGCAGGGGAGCCGTCGCACGCGCATCCACCGCCCGCCCTGCTGCACGAGGCCCCTCGTTCTCGTCGGACCGCGAGAGATTGCGCGAGCCCCCCCATCACCCCCCCACCCCCGCGCACACCCCAACTCCTCCCGCCTCCCCATCCAGCCCCAGTGTCGCTTCGCAACGCCACGCATAACCCCCATGTGCCCACATTATAAGACTCTTTTTCAAGAGTGGTGGTTCTCACCCTGACTTCTGCGATGCTCTTGCAGACACGAGGATTGTTTTTCTTCACATAACACCAGAACTTTTCCTGACTGTAACGTTAGCACGGTTGGCTATGTACAGTTCAACATACATACATACAACTGCTCAGATTCGTAAATAAAAAAGCACACGCAGTGGGGTGAAACGTCACGTGGCCTGGCAAGGGATGAGGCGAGGACCAATCCAACAGTCACAATTGTGCCCTTTGCCATTGATAAATGGCCGGATTGTCACGGAAAAAACCCAGCACCTCAGTGCTGTATACCTCCTGGCCACACCACATCATGCCTGCAACATCTGGCAGCCCACCTTGCAACTCACCCAATAACTAACCGCTTAGCTTCCGCTATCTGATGAGGTCGAGCACGGTCAGGGTTATGTGGCCATAGGCCAGCAGCCCGAGGCCTATCAACTCACCCCGCTCCAAAACAATGGATTACCCATGGGCGGCTAAAACCTCGGATTAGAAACCAGGTGCTGGGCGATGGCGGCTCAGTGCCCCGGACACGGCCACTTTGATCCTGCGAGACTGCATGTCCATACCTTGTGGAAGGAGCCAAAGAAGATCCTCTGCACGTCGGGGCCGTCGAACGAGATGAACTGGGGCTTCCCCTCCTCATCCACCGTGAAGTAGGTGAGGGTGCGGCCGCCGACTGCGTGCGCATGCACAAACCAGGAGATTGAACAGCTTGCGAGTCCAGTGCTCTGACCGTTACGATGCACCGGAGCGGCATGTCCTTAACGGGAGACGTGATACGCGAGTGTTCCCCGTCAACATCTCCGTGACCCCTTACGGTGAAATCGAACCCGGCCCGGGCGGGTGACGGTGGCGCGGCGAGTGGTGCGGACCGTACCGTCGAGCTGCACGCCGGCCTGCGAGGAGCTGTCCTTGTCGAGCACCTGCCACACGCTGAACGGCTCCGTCGACGTGTCGGGCAGTATGCGCAGCATGAACGAGACCGTGTACTCCTGCGGCAGCCCCTCGGGGTGCAGCTCCCTGCAGCACACGCAGAGGTACACATAAATACACGGGGATGCACAAAGAGACACGGGGATGTGCGGAGAGACGCGGGGATGCACAGCGAACCTCGATGGGCTCTCTGTGTATCCCTGCATCATAGGAATGCCGAATGTCCAATGCAGGAATGGCAGCGAGCACCTGGTGGCCTGAGAGAGCATGGCGTCCTTGTGCAGGCGAAACGCCGGGAAGGCATTGAAGGAGCCGGGCTCCATGGACACGCCGCTCAGGGACGAGTACAGCTTGTCCACCAGACCAAACGCCTCCATCATCTTGAAGCCTGCAGCAAGCAGCCCGGAGGGACACACAGAGGCACGGAGGTGAGAATGGGAGAAGTCAGCAGTGCAGGCCACGTTTACCGGCACCAGCGGTACAACTGGCGTGAACAGCACTGGCCTTGCCAGCCAAGACGATTACGGGACATGTGGCATCTCCACGTGGGGCAATTATCACAAATGACAAACTGTGGTTACTGTTCTTGTGAACTTCACTAACTGATTCCTCCAGCAATGTTGACGACTCGGTCTCTAGCAGACACTCACCGTTTCATCACATCCACACTACGGTCACCTCCGATTAGCACGGTTGGACACATACGGTACGAAAGAAGTTTGACAAACATACATACACTAGCATCCTTGCCCGTCCTAGGACAGAAGCTGTAATATTTACGCAAAAATTTAGCAGGGTATAATTGTATCTTGTGTAAATTTTATCGCAGTGAATCTTGCACGAAACTATGTCATAAAACACCTCACTTCATGTCACTGCAGCACTGCATATAACTGACCTTCAATTTATTCAAATTCACTGCTCAAACACTTTATTCTCTTTTGCTTTCGGTTGCTATGTTTGAAATAAATTGGAAATCGATACAATATCGGGAAAATCACCGAGAAATGTCTCCATATAGAAGGGGCAATTTGCGTTATAAAATGTCGTTTGCGCCTAAACAAATGCAATAGCTTGAGGTGCAGTGCTCTGAGACTTACTTATGGTATGCTGGAGCTCGCCAGAGTAGCAAACAATTTGAATTGGAGGCAATGGTGGCAAAACAGCAGATAAATGTTTATTTTAGCATAATTTGCAAGCATAAAGTTGACCTTGCTATTGTTTGACGTGGCAAATAAATAAATAAATGGAGGTAGAAAATGCAGTGGGATGTGGCGTGGAATTAATTGTCCGGTTAGCTCTAGGTAAAGTGGGGACAATGGACGTTAAAAAATGCCATTTGTGCCTAAACAAATTTTCATTTCCGCTCCACGTTTCTCCTTGCGGAGTGACTTCAATCGTTAACGATGATTAATTAGCTGAATGTAATGGCGGGGAATATTGGCAAAAAATATCATAAAACACCGTTACTGCATGAGACTGCAGCACTGCAGTGATGGCAGTGATTGTTGCACGCAACAATCACTGCAGTGATGGCAGTGATTGTTGCACGCAACAATCACTGCAGTGATGGCAGTGATTGTTGCACGCAACAATCACTGCAGTGATGGCAGTGATTGTTGCACGCAACAATGTGATAAAACAGCTGACGCAATGCCGCTGTGCTACTGTATTAAACGGACACTCAAAGACATTAGGTGAGGTGCTCTAAGACATAGTTATGTTTCGGTTCAACTCGCCAGAGTTGCAAACAATTGTGATTGGAGTCAATGGCCGCAAAGCAGCAGAAAAATATGGAGTGACGTAATGACGCGGGGGAGGGTACCCAATATGAAGTGACGTCAGCTGTTCATGATTATTAATGAGGAGGGGTGGGGGGGTGTCCATTTTCAGGGCGGCACCTGCTAATGAATATTAATGAGGGGGGCTGGTCGACATGGAGTGACGTCACGAGCGTTAAGGACATTCCTGGGTGATTATAATAAGTCTTACACGCTGCAGGTCACAACAAAACCCACTCATCCACTCTCTCATTTACCGACTGACTAACCCACCCACTCATTATTCCACTCATCCACTCACTCACCACACTGTAGGTCACCCCATTTATCTTTTCTCTTTTGGAATGCATCATTGTCGTCATCGTCTCTTTTCCCCAACAATAATCTTGCTCAATTCCAGACATGCGTTACACTCTTATCTACCGCAGCTTTCACAACGGTGCTGTTTGTTGCTGGCCGCTGTTGGGCCTGTGGTCAGCCACTAATTATTGAAAAAATCCATTGTGAAGCGTGAGCGGGGCGGGGCGCAGCACCTGCCACGGAGTATCCGTTGAGGTAGACTGGAGGGCAGGCTGCGGAGAAGACAGGGAACATGGACATACACGCGCAAGCGTCACAAGGCAGGGAACACGCGCAGGCATCACAAGACGCGCCCCCCACGGCCCACATATGGGCGGCACGCGCGACGCATGCTGCTGCGTCGCCGCGGTCGTTTGCGGCCGGGCACCGGTGGCCCCGCTGCGTGCCCCTTGGAACGTGAAACTCCCGCCCCACCCGTGAGTATCGAGGTGGCCCTCTCCTATCTTAGCGCCACAGTATGATGGCAGTACAGCAAGCGGGTTAATTTCCATCTTTTGTGTATCTTCTTAAGGCCACAGCCGGTGCTGGCCGCTTTCCCCCTTCTCTGTGGTTTTCCGCGCACCTCTGAATCGCTCTCTCTTTCTGCGAGCGAACAAAAAACTGCGTGTGTAAAATATTATATTCATTTCCTTCATGTGCATTTATACGGGGGGTGCACCTACTTGCAGAGGCCGCCTCACACATGAAGCCGATGAGCTCGTTCTCGATTTTCCTGAAATCGTCGAAGCTGTCGACGAAGAAGCGGTGCCGCTCGCTGGGCCGGCTCGCGATGTTCGTCAGCTCTGCCACGTCGGCGTCCGCAATGCCGATAGAGAAGACGCTGTAGCCTGCACCCACGATCGCCGCCACCACCACACAGAGAAATCCGTGTCCCCCTCATCTCTCCAGCTGCAGAAAGCGGCTCGAGCCTCCCCCCGTAAACCACGCGGCTTCCTTGTGGTGACGCTCACTCTGAACCCCTCCCCTCTCCGAACCACCGCCCGCTGTGAAAACAGACTCCGCTCTTCCAAACAGCTCACAGCTGCTCGCTCCTTCCTTCTCTGCCGCTCTTCCCTCCCCTCTCATCATCACCCTTCATCCCCGACATCTTGGCCTGGTCATTATGCCTCCTCCCCCTTCCTCACCCCTCCTCCCCCTGTCTGCTCTGTTTCAGAACTGACTACACGACATCCATAATAGTACAGTTGAAACACTACAGCTGGCACACCACAGCCAGTACACTATAACTGGAACACTATAGCCAGAACAGCAACCGGGATTCCACAGTTGGAGCAATCGGAGCCGGACTGCGTTGCGGGGCACGTGGCCGCGCTTCTCGGCAGCGCTCCCCGGTACACCGCGGCATGCCCCGGTACACCGCGGCATGCCCCGGTACAACAAATCGCTTCCAACCGCCCACAATTCTAACAATTGCAGTTGTACTGCAGCCCAAAAGATGTATTTATTCATCTTAAGCCACCAAAGACAAAGATCCTCCATACAGCCTTAGATTATTGGAGTAAGTGCCGTTTGCGAACACTTATAAAAATTGGCACCGCACTGGAGCGGGTGGGTGTTCAGGACCATGCCCGGCCACTTTTTTCTCCCCAATTATGATGTTTACACACTGCACCACGTACTCAATTTAGAGCTGAATTGACTTCGAGGTGGCTCAGGACCAGTGCGGAAGTGTAAAACATCAGCACTGGGCGGGGAGATGACAACGATGGATTGGCGTGGTGTTGGCCATCCACTCCATTTGTGTGCCATGCTGGCCTTCATCATAGGTGCTCGCTAGCAGCGCTTGACCCAACAGTTTTTTCAAGGCTATGTGGGCGATCCTTGTCTTTGTTGCTTAGAATAGCCCATGCTGTACATCCCTGGTGATGCGCGCATGTGTTTGCGTGAATACGTATGTTCGTGTAGACACGTGTGCGCACGTGCATGTAGACATGCGTGTGTGTACACGTGTGCGTGTGTGTACACGTGTGCCTGTGTGTGTGTGTGCGTACCCTCGTGCTGTACGTCCTTGGCAACACGCGTCACCTCGTCCTGCGAGCGCCCATCCGTGATGACGACGAGCAGCTTGGGAACGCCGCGGCGCATCCCAGACTCCGACACGAACATCTCCGTGCGTGCATGCTTCATGGCCCGGCCTGGGGGGTGACCAACTCACCGGTCATTCAGTGGACATGTGGTTTGTCTTGTTAGTTATATAGCAAGCATGATTAGGCAAGTTGCCAGAATTGTGAACATCTGCTGCAGTCTTGGGCCTTGAGAAGGAGGCGTGGTTTCATCAACATGACACAGGGTGATGGCGTCTCGACTCGCTATGTTGCCAAATCAGCGTGCCCCCCTTCGTGTATGTGCAGTTCACATGCGTGAACCTCCACACACGTCAATCTCCACATGCCAACTTTGCGGACACTTCAACACTTGGGAGGATGCCGACCAAGGAGCTGGAGCACTGAGATCAGCTCGTGTGCAGGAGCGAGGTGGATTGTTGCATCTTGTGACCGTGAGAGATGGTGACGGCTTGATCATGAGGGCTTCATCCAACAATTGGTAGATCATCGCTGCTACTGCTGATGATGATGTGACTGTGGCGTCTACTGGTGAAGGGAGCAGTGGATTAAGAGCTGGATCAATACGAGCTCTGCTTGCTGGAAAACAAGATCAGGATGTAAAAGCCAAACATCTCCATCGAGCAGAACAAAGATCAACAAGCAGAGTTTACACAACGGGAATGAATTTTAGGAGCACTGCAGCCCACCACGCTCTACCGCATCGCATGTTAACATCCAGCCGCTCTTACGGAAATAAACACCACACTCGTGACCTTCATTGGCATTGGCGCTTCCTTGGCGGCGCAATGGTGAGTGGCGCACTGGGCTCGCAACCCCGGGGTCAATGATTCGATTCCATCTCCCGGCGCGGAAATCAGAACAATTCTATGGAGCAAGTTTCTCATATCTCGCCCCCCCCTCCCCCCCCGGCAGAATGTGCGGGAACGCTACCTGCCATGGCGGCGCTCAGCCGAGCCCGCAACCACGAAGTCATCTTCCAACAACTCCCAGAGAGGAATGGTGCGGAAATGGTGCCAAGGCGCTGGCTTTTGTTATTCAAGCGTTTACAGAGTTTGTTTGGGGATGGGGAAGCGGTGCGAGTCGTGGGACTCTCGACGTTCCCTGTCCCTACACACGAACCTCTGGCTGAGCACGGCGCCAGGACCAACTCGGCCCACGTGCGGTACCGCCCGTGGTGCCTTGCAAGCCCTGACCCCTGCTACCATCCACACCTCTCATTCACACGGTTGCTGAGCACAGACCAAAGGCACCAAGTGGCCAGCAAATAACAGCACTGTCAAAGTTGTCATTGGTAAGAGTTATACATTCCCATAGACACATAGCAGGCAGGGTTGTTACGAAGCGGTCTATAGTTTAAAAATGACTTGTATTGAGACCCAAAAACTCACGTAAGAACGCATAAACTTACATAGAAACTCACTGGCTCACTTAAAAAAGCCATATACTGTCAAAACTTCGAAACTCATAGACTAACATAGAGACCTGTAGCGCTACATAGAGATCCATGAACATGGAAACTACAGACTGCCATAAATAGCCATAGACTCACATTGAGACTTATGGACTCACTTAAAAGAACCCACAGACTCATGTGGTCGGTTTTCTCCGGCTACTCCGGTTTCCTCCCACATGGACAACAAACACCCATCATTAATTGGTTAAATGACGCTCTAAATAAACCCAACTCAATATTACATTTGGGGGGTAATGGGGGTTGTGGGTAAGCGGGATAGGGGGGTTTGGTCGCACCTGTCTTAGTGTTGCCCCCCTTGTAGCGGACGTTCCGGATCCCGTCGAGCAGAGACTCCCGGCTCCGGTGAACGTTGAGGTTAAACTCGGTGCGCGCATCGTCGCTGAACTGGGCCATGGCCACCTGATGGGCACACCGCAGCACGTAGTGCGGTGATAAATCATGCTAAGTCATCATCGTCGTGACCAAAATCATCATTGTCTGGTGTCTCTGATACCACACCTGCCATGCAGTACACCGCGTCACGCCACGCGGCGGTGCACCACACCACGTCACACCACACCACGTCACACCACACCACGTCACACCACACCACGTCACACCACGCCGCGACGGCACAGCATTGGCGCCGAGCCCAGCCGTGCGCTGCCGCTCACCGCCCGCTCAGCGCCGCGGCCCTCACCTGCGTGCCGTGCGGGCCGATGTTCTCCAGCGCGCCCGCTAGGCTGCCAAGGAACCTCATCACCTTGTGGAAGTTGTCATCCCCGATGCTCCACGAGCCGTCCACCAGGAACACGAGGTCGGCGCGAGCTGAGCGGCACTCTGAGTGCACCCACGGAGACAGAGATCCCCCCGTGACCAATCCACTCCGCACACTCGCTCGCTCGCTCACCGGTCACCAGTCGCCTCTTTGTCGCTCTTCAATTGCTAGTGCCTCAGTTTTTGTGACCGTAAACTTCACTCGCCGATTCCTCCTGCTGTGTTGAGGACTCAGTCTGCTAATCACCGACTGCTTTGCCTCGTCCACAGTGTTGCAGCCACTACACTGCAGGCCACAACACTTCTCTTTCTGCTTCTTCCCTCACACTGCTCCACCTTGGAATTCCCTCCAATTGCTATCTATTTCCACCAACCTCTTGCAATAAATAACCGATCTCAATTCAAGAGACATGTTACCCAATTATTTATTACAACATTGATGGTGCTGCTTGTTGCTGGCCACTTGTCGTTTTGGACATCTGGGCCTGTGCTTAGTAACAATGTAAAAGAACCCAGTTGACAGGGGCAAGCAAGGGCACATGAAGAGAAATACAAAGATCCCCCATTTACCTTTAATAATTAATTTGTTGGGGCAAGTGGTGCGAGTTGACACCTATATAAAGGCTGACACGGTACACGAGGGGGTGGGTGGCCTGTACCACACCCGACCACCTTTGTCTCCCCAGTGCCACGGTTTACACCCCGCACCAGGTACTAATTTGTGGCTGAGTCGATCTAGGGGAGGCCCAGGACTGGTTCAGATAATCGTCACTAGTCTTGGCCACGAGAGAGAATCGAACTCGGGTCGCTGGGTTTACAGCACAGCGCGCTAACCACTACACTACCGCTCCCCACCCATATAAATGCACACACACACACGCGCATAGAGAATATTTATGAATGCATATATACATATAATGAGCCTGTATAAATGCTTTAACAGTGAGCTGCAATCTGGGTTTTTGGGGTTTGTAACGCAACGCACTTTACCGCTCGCCACCGCGAGGGCACGCACACACACATGCACGCATGCACGAACGCGTACGCACGAACGCAGGATCACCTTCGCGAGGCTGCGGGGCGGTGGTGGGAGGAGCCCCGATGGGCGTCGTGTAGGGAGCCTCGGTCACCACGGAGCCTGGAACATCACAAACACAAAGCAATAGCAACAATCATAATCATCGTAACATTGTCAACTTGCAATGCGCCGCCGCCATCGCAGTGTTCACTCACTCGTGTAGCGAGAGGACAACTCAGAGGTGTGAAGGAAAAGACAAGCAAGGAAGCAGCCACGCGGTGAGCCGGTGCCAATGATTGTCCACCAAGCTCTGCAGTCCTCTATATATGAAGGTGTTATTGACCCATTACATGTGGGAGGAAACCGGAGCACACGGAGAAAACCCATGCATGCAAGGGGGAAACACTCTATCCCATGCAGAGAGAACAGGTGGAGTCCATATTTTTGCCATGCCACCTTCTCCTGGCAAGCCAGCGTACAGCGTCTCCTCGATGCCCACCGGTAGGAAAAGAGTTTCACAACCATCTGTGCAGTGATCCACCAACTCTTACTGCCGCCTCCACAGTGCTGGATCGCAGGCCACTTGTGTGCCACCAGCGCCCGGCAACGTGAGGAGCAATCATGGATCACGTGATGCGGCCCATCATGGGCCTGTATCGAGTGGGTAGCACTAACGTGAGCTGGCGCAGCCCTGGTGGTGCTACCTGTGGTGCTGCTGGTGACGCTGCTAGTGGTGATAGCGGTGGTGATAGTGGTGGTAGTAGTGGTGGTGGTGGTGATGGCGGTGCTCGTGTTGGCAGTGCGGCACTGTTGCTGGTGCCTGCGCCGCATGTGAGCCTTGCCGCGCCACTCACGTGTCCGCTGCGTGACGTTGACGGCTGGGCCCTCCGCCTCCCGCACCTGCGCGTGGACGCTGACGCGGTACTCGGTGCCGGGCAGCAGCTCGTAGTAGCAGTGCGTGTTCACGCTGGAGGACAGCGTCACGTCCTGCTGGGGACCGCCTGGGGCCAGCAGCAACACCCAACAACTCAAGTCCACTCGACCCCGCACTTACACAACTCAACGCCACTCTACCTCGCACAATACACATCTCAACTCCACTCTACCCCGCACCATACACAAGAGCATTATTGATGCTCATGCCCCGTTGAAGGGCCGGCAGGGGCAATGGTGGACGTTACATTTTTCTGTTGAACACGTTGGCTTTCGCGACCAATATCATCCATAATATAGATATTTTTACGCGATCTAACTCAAAATACCTATATTATGGACTACACATTTCTATGGCGGGGGCAAGCCTCTCTATATGATAACAGCTGTTAAATTCCTTACAAAGCTGCACACATTTCGTCGACGCTCATACCGGCGACAGTTTGATTTGGCTGGCTGTGTCGAGTGGTGGAGGGTTGAGACACAAATTTGGCCAGATCAAAATGCGACCTAACCCAGATAAATAATTATTTTATGTAGTGTGGTTTAGAGTAGTTTAATGGACGGCACGGTGGTGGTGGTGCAGTGGCAACACTTGTGCCTCAGAGCAAGAAGGACCTCGGTTCAATTGCAGACGATGGTGATTTAATAAAGTTGTGTCGCTTGTCCAATGATTCTTAATACATTTATTGGGTTAGGCTCTGTAATAACCTGGCCAAATTTGTGTTGTGTAACTCTGCGATACCAAACACAGCGAAACCAATTAAACTATCACTAGTGCAGGCTTTTATTTAATGTGCTAATTATCATTGTTGCAGCTGTCCATGATCACTGCATGTGGCGGTAAGAATTGTTCTCGTGAGCGTGACCATTTAAGTTGATTGGTCATGCCAGGTAGTGGAGGGTTACACGACCACCACGTGGCCCAGCCCAAAATCATCCATTACGAATCCTGACACTGGCTGTGCTCGTCCGACCGATGTCTGTGACCACGGCGCCCACAAATCATCTCTGGCACCACCGCTGAGAGAGCTGTGCAGGAGACAGCGGTGAATGATGCGAGGCTCGTGGCCCCAAGGGGCCTGAGAGGCCGGAGACCGCCCCCAAGGATATTTTCTCAAGTGGCCGAGCCAAGGTGGGGGGCGGCGGCCACGTGATGTGGTGATGCCGCCTCCCCCCGACCCCCATACCCCTTGAGACCAAACAAATTTGAATTGATATTTTACCAGAGCAAATACATATGAAGTTTTATTTTCATATTAATGCAGGGCCCTATTTTAAAAGCTCGTGCTCTGACTCAAGAAGAGCTATTCGGGCCACACGCACACAGGGCTGTTATCGAGTTGTTTTGTTGGTTGTGCTCGTGCACCACTGCCAACACGGCGACAGCGTTGGCAGCATCACCAAGTAATTCGTTTAGGGTGCGAGGTGTCACCTAGAACCTCCTGCAGCACGACGCGGTAGGCAGTGGCGTCGCGCTGGGGCTGCCACTCGACGCAGAACCCCGTTGCTCTCACATCGAACACGAAGAGGTGGTTGATGCCCAGGTGCCCTGCGAGAAAGAGGCGGGGACAGAGACGCGTGGCACGCCAGTGATGCCCGGCAGGCACAACGTGGAGACTCGAAGCAACGGAGTGGCACCTTACGACGAACCTGGATTCGACTCCTGCCACGGATTGCCTAACATCGGTCCCGCACCTCCCCTCGGGAGTAAACAGCCCGGCGCGTTACGAACCACGCAATCCGAGTTTAATTCCCGCTCAGGGAGATTCGGCATTAAATGAGTACCCGATGTGTGGTGTGAAAACATCATCACTGACGAGAAAAAGGTGGCCGGGCATGGTGCTGGCCACCGACCCCTTCATGTGCTGTGCCGGCCTTCATAGGCGCTATTCGCGAACAGCACTCAGGGCCCCCATGGGCTGGGTGGTCAGATGAAGGAAGTCGAAAGCGATTTCCTGCTCAATGAGCATGGACGGAGCGATACTCATCTCCTGCTGATAGCCCCGAGGCAGTGGCCAGTGGCAGACATTCCTCACTCTTATGGTGGAAGTGCGCATGTGTGGGCTCGTGCGTACGTGTGGGCTCGTGCGTGTACGAGCCCACGTGTGTTCTCGTGCGTACGTGTGTTCTCGTGCGTACGTGTGGGCTCGTGCGTACGTGTGGGCTCGTGCGTACGTGCACTTGCCCGTATGTGTGTGCTCTCGTGCGTGCGTGCGTGCCCCTACGTGTGCGTGCGAGCCCCGTGAGTCCGACGCTCTCGCCCGCGCTGTAGGTGGCGTGCACATGGGCACTGTACTCCGTGCCGGCGCGCAGGCCCTGCAGCAGCACCGAGCTGACGCCCGCTCCCACCAACAGCGGCTTCTCCTCGCCTCCCGCTGCGCACGCACGCGCGCGAGTGTGTGCGTGTGTTTGTGCGTGTGAGTGTGCGTGTGTTTGTGTGTACGTGCACGAGTGTGCATGTGTTTGGGTGTATGTGTACAAAGTGTGCGTGTGAGTGTGTTTGTGTGTATGTGTGCAAGTGAGTGTGCATGTGAGTGTGTACGTGTGCGAGTGTGCGTGTGTTTGTGTGTACGTGTGCAAGTGAGTGTGCGTGAGTGTGCGTGTGTCAGCATGTGTGTGTAAGGGACACAGACATGTATGGGGAATAAGGGTAGGGATGCGTTCCACGATGTTTCCTGCTGCTAATCGTCACACAAACGACGCGTTGGCGTCCCACCGAGGCAGGGAGCCAACGCAACGGCAAGACCACCGCAGGACGACCACGGCGGAGCCCAGGGTGGTGGAGCCCAGGGTGGTGGAGCCCACGGTGGTGGAGCCTCGACATCGAGCACGGCCACAGGGGGGCTCAACTGTTATAAACCTGGCCGAGATTATTTCTGTTTGCTTATGAACGCATTCCACCTGGATAATCCCTTGAGATGGAACATCTCGTTTGCAAAGGTGCCCAGGGTGTTGATTGCCAGTCTCCTCCTTATCACTATTCTATCGCTACTACCACCATGGTTACTATTCCCGAGAACTTCACTCCTCTAGCAGGCACTGACTACTTCGTCTCATCCACATTGTGTTCAACCACCACAAGACACAAAAACAGACTAACTCACCCACCCACTGACCACGCTGTACTTCTCTTTCTGCTTCTTCCCTTGCACTGATTCATTTCGGAATTTCTTCCAATAATCGTCCCTTTTCCCCAACCTCAAGTAAAGTATTCACTCATATATTTATATTTAAACTGTGACAGTGCTGTTTGTTTCGAGGTGCTTGACGTTTTTGGTAACTAGGTTCTGTGCTCATCAACTGTATTAAAAAAAAAGTATTCTGAAACAAGCGTCATGACTGCCACAGCACCGGGAGGGCACAAGCGAAGGAGCAAACCCACTCGGCGTGATTCACATGAGGTCACGGGGTTAGAGGGGGCGCTCTGCTGGAGTGACCTGCACCTGCGGACGGCCAAGACCAGCGGGGAGGGGAAGGGAGCAGTGGGGGAGCCGCGACCGGAAAACTGTTAATGGCTCCTCCGAGTTGATCTGAGTTACGTTCCTAAAGACGCCAGAATGAAAAGTGATCACTCCTCCCAGGTGCTCGCTCTAAGCGCTTGGTGAACCGGCGCTCACGGTACTGCCTAGTGACGATGCGCCCACCCAGGCTTCTGGGCTCACCCATCGTTCACTCCGCGTTTCTGGCCCGCGTGCCCAAGCTCGAGAGTGTGTGCAGAGAAACGAGTGGAGGCGGGAGATGGAAATAGGGGCACATGGACCGAGGAACGGGCTGGAGCGGTAGAGGCCGCATTGCCCAGAACGCAGAGCGGGCCGGCGTGAGACGCATCGTGGCCGGCAGGGACGACGGCCCATCAGCGAGACGTCGTGGAATGGCAGCTCATGGAGAAGACACACTGGAGATGACGGCCATCGTGGAGATGCAGAGATGTGGTGGGCTCATGTACAGGAGCGATATGGATTGTGGTATCGCAGGACTGTGAGGGATGGGGATATCGTGGGCAGACCTTCATCCCGCGGTGGATAGACCATGGCTCACAATGATGTTGATGAATGTTTAGATGTCACTTGCCGCGAATGTTTCAAGAGATCCTGACTAAACTGATGAGACACTGAATTTCAAAACTGGTCCATAGTTTGGCCTGTGTTTCACCAATGCTGCATAGGTCCGTGTAGCTGTGGGCTGTGTAAAATAATACTTTTATATATTTAAGTGGAGGAACATATATGGGAAGGAGGCGAATATTTTTCAGAAATTAGCAAATCTCCAGGCTGGTTCTACACTGATACTGACAGTGCACGTGTGGGGGTTGTGTGTGTGCGCGTGTGTCTCGCGCGGGGATTTTACGTGTGTGTGTCTGTATGGCGGGAGAGCATGCGTCCGTGTGTGCTGTTTCTACTGTGTGTGCATGCATGCGGGTCCTATGTATGTGCATACTTGCACGTGTGTGCATGTGTATGTATGTGTATGCGTGGGTGTCCGTGCGCTCGCACATGCGTGCAAAAGATGCGATGCGGAGCACTGGCCCTCTGCGAGTAACCCGACTCCTGTTCTGGACTCGCACCGGAACTCCCATCGTGCGGCAAAAATCGGTCATGAGCCGGCACGGCAGTCTCCGAGATGAAGAACCTCACCCCAGCGCGGAGTGGGCCGGGGGGTCACGGCTCATCTAGTCCTCCTCGCTGCTCAAGAGGGGGGGGGGGGGAGAGCGCCTGCTTCCCTGCCCCCCATTCCCGCCCCTCAACATGAATTCTCACGAGGAGACGCGAGGGGAAGAGAAAGGGGCAGCCCTCCAATCGCTCACTCATTCAACTGCTGGTAGAGCTGCCTGCACTAGAGGCACCCATAGAGAACCCCCTTCCGGAGGGTGCTTGGTCTACTCTTCCACGGTGACCCCAACGTAGGTGTCCTGCCGACTGACTTAAAGTCGTGAACCCTTTATTCTGCTCGATGGACAGAGCTCACGGTGGGGGGGGGGGGGGGGGGGTAGAGTTAAGAAGCTTGTGCCAATATTTAAACTACTGTGCTGAGAGATGGAATCAACCCAGCCACCCTCTGGATTAGGGCCACAACTACCGCGCCACTGGGAACTATCTGCTGTCAGGAGCCGGCAATGGTGCCGATGGAAAGTGGGTCAGGGCGGCGCTGCTGCAGCACGGGGGATGTCCCACGCCTCGCGGCCGCGCGGGGACTATGGGGGGGGGAGGGAGGGGGGAAGAGAATATCAGCGGTGCGCCCGCGGAGTGACCTCCGCTGACGTCAGGGGGAAACTATGAGCGGTGATTATAATGAGCGCGTCGAGTCGTGAATGAGATCATGACACAGAGAGGGAGGGGGGGCGGTCGAGCCAAGTGCCGTAGCCGGGAACACTGGTCCCACGTTCACGCTTTAAACGCCGTTGCTGAGCGTAGGCCCAAAGGGCCACGTTAAGCGGCCAGCAACAAACAGCACTTTTACTGGAACAGATGACAGTGTAACACAGTTTGAGCAAGGTTATTGGAGAAAGAGAGGAGCTGTGGCAAGGAGAAGTAGGAAGATAAGTGAGGTGGCCTGCAATGCGGTGAGTGAGTGGGTGAGTGAGATAGTGGGTGAGTGAGAGAGTGAGTGTGTGAGTGGGTGAGTGAGTGAGAGAGTGAGTGTATGAGTGCGTGAGTGAGTGTGTGAGTGAGTGAGTGGGTGAGTGGGTGAGTGAGTGGGTCAGTGAGAGAGTGAGTGAGTGGGTGAGTGAGTGAGAGAGTGAGTGAGAGAGTGAGTGTGTGAGTGAGTGAGTGGGTGAGTGAGAGAGTGAGTGTGTTGTTGTGACCTACAGTGTGGTGACTGAACAGTAGATTCTCGCTAACACCACTATAGTGCTAAAGAAGTTCAACATACATACATACTAGATTGAAAACTAATCTCTTTAGAACCGAATCGTGTTTAGTTTGTTGTCCTTCCCCTGCACCTCCGATAACCACGGTTGGCTCCGTACGGTGTGAATGAAGTTCAAGTTCAACATATATATACATACACACATACATACGCTTGCACGCAGAGTGCATCACTGTGTGGCTGGTGCTTATCATTGGCACTGCTAATTCCATACAATACAGGAACATGTGTGGAGCATACGTGTGCATGTTTCACACGTGTCTCTCCTACCTGCGACTGGCTGCACCACTTCTCTCTGGGTGCAATAAACACGCCCACGCTGTCTGCCCAGCGCCTTCAGAAGGCGTCGCATTAATACGCCGTTGTATTAGTCTGCACTGTTTTCTATTGTACTCTTGGCGACCCTGAGCCAATGTTCGAAAATCCACACTCCTATGACGACAGGCAATGGGTGCTGCTGTGAGTTTAGTAGAAATTCCACATTCCTATGGCAGAAGCAATCCCTCCACGGGCGCCGGGCCCTGCAGTGAGTGCAGCATGCGTATGCGGTGCTGCGTACCAGAGGGACGGTACACGACGCGGAATCCCAGCACGGAGGAGTCTTCAGGGACTTCCCACGAGAGACGGAACCGGTCGTATGACTCCTCGGACACGTGCAGGTTACTGGGAGCCGCCAGGCCGCCTGCAAACACACAAAGACAAAGGTCCCCCGTGTCGCCTTTGACAGACTGGTGGGGTACAGTGAGGGAAAAAAAGTATTTGATCTCCTGCTGATTTTGTACGTTTGCCCACTGACAAAGAAATGATCAGCCTATAATTTTAATGGTAGGCTTATTTGAAAAGTGAGAGACAAAATAACAACAAGAAAATCCAGAAAAACGCATGTCAAAAATGTTAAAAATTGATTTGCATTTTAATGAGGGTAATAAGTATTTGACCCCCTCTCAATCAGAAAGATTTCTGGCTCCCAGGTGTGTTTTATACAGGTAACGAGCCGAGATCAGGAGCACACTCATAAAGGGAGTGCTCCTAATCTCAGCTTGTTACCTGTATAAAAGACACCTGTCCACAGAAGCAATCAATCAATCAAATTCCAAACTCTCCACCATGGCCAAGACCAAAGAGCTCTCCAAGGATGTCAGGGGCAAGATTGTAGACCTACACAAGGCTGTAATGGGCTACAAGACCATTGCCAAGCAGCTTGGTGAGAAGGTAACAACAGTTGGTGCGATTATTCGCAAATGGAAGAAACACAAAATAACTGTCAATCTCCCTCGGCCTGGGGCTCCATGCAATTTCTCACCTCGTGGAGTTGCAATGATCATAAGAACGGTGAGGAATCAGCCCAGAACTACACGGGAGGATCTTGTCAATGATCTCAAGGCAGCTGGGACCATAGTCACCAAGAAAACAATTGGTAACACACTACGCCGTGAAGGACTGAAATCCTGCAGCGCCCGCAAGGTCCCCCTGCTCAAGAAAGCACATATACATGCCCGTCTGAAGTTTGCCAATGAACATTTGAATGTTTCAGAGGACAACTGGGTGAAAGTGTTGTGGTCAGATGAGACCAAAATGGAGCTCTTTGGCATCAACTCAACTCGCCGTGTTTGGAAGAGGAGGAGGAATGTTGCCTATGACCCCAAGAACACCATCCCCACCGTCAAACATGGAGGTGGAAACATTATCCTTTGGGAGTGTTTTTCTGCTAAGGGGACAGAACAACTTCACCGCATCAAAGGGACGATGGACGGGGCCATGTACCGTCAAATCTTTGGTGAGAACCTCCTTCCCTCAGCCAGGGCATTGAAATGGGTCGTGGATGGGTATTCCAGCATGACAATGACCCAAAACACACGGCCAAGGCAACAAAGGAGTGGCTCAAGAAGAAGAACATTAAGGTCCTGGAGTGGCCTAGCCAGTCTCCAGACCTTAATCCATAGAAAATCTGTGGAGGGAGCTGAAGGTTCGAGTTGCCAAACGTCAGCCTCGAAACCTTAATGACTTGGAGAAGATCTGCAAAGAGGTGTGGGACAAAATCCCTCCTGAGATGTGTGCAAACCTGGTGGCCAACTACAAGAAACCTCTGACCTCTGTGATTGCCAACAAGGGTTTTGCCACCAAGTACTAAGTCGTGTTTTGCAGAGGGGTTAAATACTTATTTCCCTCATTAAAATGCAAATCAATTTATAACATTTTTGACGTGCGTTTTTCTGGATTTTTTTGTTGCTATTCTGTCTCTCACTGTTCAAATAAACCTTCCATTAAAATTATAGACTGATCATTTCTTTGTCAGTGGGCAAACGTACAAAATCAGCAGGGGATCAAATACTTTTTTCCCTCACTGTAAGTGCTGTTAACGAGCACCTGTTAAAGCCGGGAATTGTGACCCCACCTTCCACCTCCCCCCCGAGCAACCCAGCGACCGACCTACCCGATGATGAGCTAACGTCGATTCTTTACTTAGCGAGGTGGAACGAGGAGGGCTTGCCTGTGGGGATCTTTGGCGTGGCTGCAGCGGCTCCTCGCGCAACTGCCAATGACAAAGTGCAAGAGGCTTGGTTACTGCTGCCACTCAACAATGCGACCAGCGCTGTGCCGCGCAGCCCGTGTCCCGGCTCCTACAACCATAGTTTTATTAGACTTCCTTAATTAGCAAAACAAATATTTGAAAGTTACAGCTAAGCGGCTCTTTATGCTGGTGACATCACCACAACGTCACTGCCAAGCCCTTGAAGAGTTTTAATTGTACGTTGACGCAGTCTCCGGACGGGGCGCCTGAAAGTCAATGTAAGGCTTTTTTTTCTCACCAATGTGGTTACAAGCATAAGAATCGCAAAGATTTTTGGGTTAGGCCACGTAATGGTTTACTCAAATTTATGTCATAAGAACCTCCACCACCTGACACAGCCAAACAAACTAACGTGCCGCATGTACAGGCTTCACATGCTTGTGTACACAGGAGGCAATTACATTTATTTGGCGACATCGGATGGTGGAGGGGATTAACGACATATTTATCCAGATCACCACATGGCCCAATCCGAAAATTTAAATTAAAAATCCTAATATTTTCTGCAAAAACCTGCCAGTTGAGAGGTTTTTTGCTAGGTTTTTTATTATTTTCCCCGCATCCACGCAAGCACGGGAACACGCACGGACGCACGCGGTATATTTACTCAATGCGTGCGCCGACTCCAAACCCGTCACATTCCGGCGCTGCACCGCAAGCAGGTGGCCTGCAAGTAATTAGCGCGGCGTATTTGCACTGAGGCTGCGGCGCCAGCGACGGGCGTTTGTCTTGGCCGAGACACGTCACGCGTTCCGCTCCCGGCACCTCGGACCGCTGCCAACGTCAGGAAATGCCAGCAAAGCCGCGACAAATTGCCAAATCATAATGCCGAATCCTATCTCCGAATGTGAATCCTAACGCCGAATCCTATCGGCCTCTGCGCTGCGAGAACCCCCACCCTACCCAACCACCGTGTCCTTCCTCCTGCACACAATTCCACGAGAGGCTAAATTATACTTGAGTTTTGTGACTCTGGGCCGATGATCGTGGATGTCACCGTCTCGGCTAAGGAACATTGGCCGTGTCACTCATCTGGCTGAGGAGGCATTGAGGAAGCTTGGATTTCTTGTCCATGGCAATGCCTATGTCTTTAACTTAGAGAAATTATCACAGCTGCTGCTGCTGTCACATCTGGGGTGGAGTCTCCAGTCCCTGCCTCACTGCTGCACCCAAAAGGGTTCAGAGTGCAGCAGCAGTCGGGTCCAAATTTGACAAATTAGAAAAAAAATTCAAATGGAATCGCACACAGCAGCAACATCGCCCCCTCTTGTCAAACTACTACAGAATCTGAAACACAACAGTGCCTTCAGGACGATAGCCTTGCGCCTTTGGAATTAATTCCAAATGTACTAAATCATCATTATTAATCGATGGTGCAGACATCCGTGCCTACCTCTGAGTGCCCCTGAAACGGAGCAATCGTAACCTGCTCCTGTGCTCGTGGTGTCACAGGGGATCAATCTCTAACAAACTATTCTCCACGTCGGTGGTAGACTGAGACGTGGCACGTGATTAGTAGCCACGGCCATGACTCGCGGCATATTGGATGCGGTGTGCCAGGTGCGGGTATAGTCTCCACATCACTAGTTAGACTGGAGGCAGCACGCGGCGAGTCGGTTCTCAGTAAACGCTAAACACGTTATGTTTGTTGCTCTGGACATTTCTGTTCAGCGACATCGGTTCAAGCGAGCCTAACTCTACCAATGACCCACTGAAGGTGTGACTCGGTGCAGAGTTTTGCTTCAGTTGAACCAATGCTGCTTAAACAATTCATTTCCAGAAGGCCGTGCGGCCGATGGATTGTGTGAAAGATGAAGGTGAATCGCCTGCTTGTTGACTCTGTCTTTAGGCAGGGAAGTTCTCTCAGCTGCAAAGATCAACCCATATCCCCCGCCCCCCACACAGCCGCCCACGCCCCCCACCTCCACACTCCGCTTGCCGTGGAGACGTTTTTCCAAAAGTGGGACAGAAGGCAGCCTCACGTGATTCGACACAAGCAAGGGAACATCTGGCACTCGTGAAAGGGAGGCTTCTTCATTCAGTTGCAACCCCACATGGCAGTGGTTGGGCCATGGAAAAACCCGTCACGCCATACGAACGTGGAATGTTCAATACGCGATGCCTATTTGGGAAGCATAACATTTTGATGTGAACCTCGACAAATCCTCAGCTCACCCACAGCTACTATCACCCACAGCCCCGCTCACCCATAGCCCCGCTGCCCACCCATAGCCCCAATGCTCACCCATAGCTCCACTCACCCACGCACATGAGGCTTCATTGTGATTTTGACGGTGGCACAGCAATGTTACCAGAACCCTGACAATTCCCCAGTGTGAGGTCGACAATAGTGCTTGTACAGGGGTGGTTGTGGTGGGGATGGTGGTGGTGGGAATGGTTAGTGGTGCTGGTAGTGGTGGTGGGGATGGTGAGTGGTGGTGGGGATGGTTAGTGGTGCTGGTAGTGGTGGTGGGGATGGTGAGTGGTGGTGGTAGTGGTGGTTGGGGGTTGGAAAATAGTTGGGAGGCTTCCCGGGCTCGTGATCGTTGGCGCCACCCCCCACCCCCCCCCCCCCCCCCAGGGCACGGGAAGCTGAGCGAGCCAAAACCAACAACCCCACGGCTGCCTCCAGACTCCCCACCCAATGGGAGAAGCGGTTCTGTGCATGAAAAAATAAAATTTGATAATATTTCAAATGGTCCCCCAATGCGGATTCTTTCTCAGCTCATCTCCGTGCCAGTAGTTGGTGATAACGAGCGTCGGCACCGCCTCCTGCGACGCATTGCTGGGGAGTCTGGAATCTGTCGCCCACGCGTCGCAGCCCCGGTGAGCTGCGGGGTTTGGAGCAGCATGACCCAAAAGGCAAGGCCGATTGTTTGAGAGCATTTCTCAAGTGGCGTGCCCACGGGCCTCTGTAACTTGCGAGTGCATGAAAACAGGAGGGGGGGGGGGGGATCCACGCGTCGTCCCGTTGACGAGCGGCGCTTGGCCTTCGTCGAACTCGGACACGGTGGAGAAGTGCAGGTTCTGAGCTCTGAACATCGGCACTGACCATGCACAATCCGCGTGACAACAATGAATATCGAACACTGCACACACACTGCACACACCGCATACACACCACACACACACCACGCACACACACCATGCACACACACCGCACACACCGCATACACACCACACACACACAACGCACACACACCATGCACACGCACCATGCACACACCGAGCACATACCACGGGCATCCGCATGTCCTGATTGGACAGACCATCCCTGCCTTCGTCTCGATCTCCCTACAACTGCCACTGCTACAGGTACAGCACTCAGCACAAACCCAGCTTCGGCTGGCCTCCTGCTGCTGCTGCTACTACTTCGTCTGGCCTGCTGCGCCCAGTCCCTACCTCACTGCTGTGCCAGACAGGATGCAGGGTGCAGCAGCAGTCAGGGTGATTGATGTCCCAGCACTCATCAATTCACTCCGGTCACTCGCTCACTCATCACGGGTGAGGGAGGAGGAGACGGGAGGGAGGGAAGTAGTGGAGCGAGTGAGATGTCTGGAGCGAAATGAGAGGGGAAATGCAGGAGAGTGAGGGGTGAGAGTTCAAGCTCAAGTTGATTTGGTGTAACCAGGTGAGAACTCTATAGAGACCAGTAGAGTCTCACTGAAGTGTGACCTGAAGGTAGAGGAGGAATGAAGGGAGGGTGGGATGGAGTTGGGGGGATGGATGGAGGGGGCGATAGGAAGAGGGACCTACGCGTGGTCTCCTGGCCAGTGAGCGGGTCGCTCGCCTCCTCGCCGTACATGGCGTACAGCGTCACCGTGTACTCCGTGCTCGGAGTCAGTCGGCTCAGCTCGATCTCCGTGAACCCCGCTCCCACTTTTTCCTGCCGATGGTGGTGACGGCGGCGGCGGCAGCAACAACGCGTCCGGCCCGGGAAGGGGCGATGGCACCGAGGTGGGGGGGGGGGATCACAAGGAGAAGAGAGCAGAGATGAAACAATTCACAAAAGGACTAAACGAACGTAGCAACGATGACTCCAAGATGCCATTCGTCACACTAAGCGACGGTTACAGCACCACAGTGCTTGTGTTAGGTTAAGTTCCCTTTGAGGCCATCATGTAGAGACTGACTGAGATGACTGAATGTGACCGCATGCCAAGGCGCTCTGCAGGAACGGTGAGCACGTTGGCGACTCGGACTGCCAGATACTGACTCCCTTGTCTCATCCACCACGTAGTATTCAACCACAACCACCACTACCGCTACCACATTGCAGGTCATAACAACACACTCTCTCACTCACTCGCTCACTTATTCACCCATCAACTCTCCACACTGCAGGCCACCTCACTTATCTTTCTGTTTCTTCCCTTGCATTGATCCACTTTGGAATCATCATCATCATCTCTCTTCCCCAGCTCTTCCTGCCGAGTAAACCTTGAAACATAGCTCAATGGGCTTTACTTGGAAAATAAACTTCTGGTTCTGAATCGCCTTAAACACCCGCCGGCTCAACCTGGGGTGCTGGTGCACTGCTGCTGCTATCGCCTTCCACTCTTCAACTGCCAAGTGTTGCGCAAGCACCGGGGTCTGGTGTCGCTCATCATACACCGCGCTGGGCGACATGCAATCTGTGCTCAACTGTGCGCACCGTTGCATGGAGGATGCTACGAGTCACCCCACTGCCTCGGCTGCCGGTGCCGAGCAGCATCGCTCCCCCTCGCGGTCGCCGTGATGAGGAAACTGCAAATGTGGCGGAAACGATTCGTGCGAGCGCAGCGAGTCTCCCTCGACGCCTGGACCCGTTCCACGAGCCGTCTGCACGCAATCGAGATGCCACCCCACGTGGGCCCACGTGGGGTAGCGCCGGCATCGAGGTAGCGTCGAGAGGACTGATCCCATCCAAATATTGAGAACCCCTTCTCCATTGGCGACCCCACTGCTGTTCGTCTCCCTGGTCACGGGCCCTGCTGCTCAATGGGGTCTGGGCGTCCTTGTACGGCCACCCTCCCTACACATCCGGGGCCATCGTGACCACTGCCCACTCTGGCTGTGCTCAGCGCCAGGCCGTGTTGTCGCTCATTGTCGACGGGTGGCCCCTCACCGGCCCCACCCTCCCTCCACGCTGCCAATGAAGTGGCTGGTGCCTGGCTCTGCAAGATGTGCGGACGATATATAATAATCTTTATCAATAAAAAACGTGTTGCACTCTTTGATGGTGCTGTTTGTTGCTGGGCGCATGGCGTCTTGGGCCTTTGATCTTGTGCTTGGCAACTTTTGTTGGTAAAATACCCCCCCCCCCCCCCCACTGTGGTTGCTCAGTGGTCCCCATACACCCAGTGCTGGGGAAGAGATCATTGCCATTCCACAGGCAACATTCCGTTAACATTGCTCAATTTCCTACAGCGAAACCACGCGGAAGCAAACCCTTGTTGTAAACACGCTTAAACACCCAATGGCAGGCAGGGTACGCTAGGAGATGTAGACACTAGGAATGACACTGAGAGACGGGAAGGGGAACATGTGGATTAGAGAGCCGACGCCAGTGTTGCACTGGCTCTCAGTGAAAATTAGTGGGCCTGAGCATGATGCATCGCTAGAGGTCGGTGGTTGAGACGAACGATGGAGCGGCAGCCAAATGAGAGAGTACGCATCCACCATTAACACGGAGCGATGAAATCAGCTGATGCGCAGGACATCAGTGGACCGTTACATCACGTGGACATGGGAGATGGTGACGGTTTGGGGAGTCCTTCGTCCAGCAGTGAATAGAGCATGGAGTACGATGATGATGGTGAGATTGTGCACCTCCTTGGCATCACCCTCCTCTCCGCCTGCGTTGGCTGAGTAGAGCAGCAGGTAACCCGTAGCACCTGGGGATGCCTCCCACGCGACGCGCATGCTGCTGTGCGTTACGTCAAAGATCCGCAGGTCCCGAATAGGGGGCAGGTCCACTGTAGACACACACACAAATATAGTACGTAGTACACACACACATAGTCCACACACATAATACATACACACAGTAGACCTACACACACATTGTACATACACACGCATAGTACACACACAAAATACAAGCGCACGATACAGCCACACAATCGCTGTGTACACACAATGGACACACACACACGGTACAACCACACACTCGTTGTGTACACACAATGGACACACACACACGGTACAACCACACACTCGTAAAGGAAGTTCGTCATGCAGCAGTGGATTAATCGTCACTCATGGCAAGGAAAATGTCACGGGAAGGAGTCACGGGAGGGAGACTCACGGCTGGAGTTGTGGGGGGACTCACGGGTGGAGTCGTGGGGGGGTGGAGGGACTCACGGGTGGAGTCGTGGGGGGGTGGGGGGACTCACGGGTGGAGTTGTGGGGGGTGGGGGGACTCACGGGTGGAGTTGTGGGGGGTGGGCGGACTCACGGGTGGAGTTGTGGGGGGGTGGGGGGACTCACGGGTGGAGTCGTGGGGGGTGGGGGGACTCACGGGTGGAGTCGTGGGGGGGTGGGGGGACTCACGGGTGGAGTTGTGGGGGGTGGGGGGACTCACGAGTGGAGTTGTGGGGGGTGGGGGGACTCACGGGTGGAGTTGTGGGGGGGTGGGGGGACTCACGGGTGGAGTTGTGGGGGGTGGGGGGACTCACGGGTGGAGTTGTGGGGGGGTGGGGGGACTCACGGGTGGAGTCGTTGGGGGGTGGGGGGACTCACGGGTGGAGTCGTGGGGGGGTGGGGGGACTCACTGGTTGAGTCGTGGTGGAAGGGGGGAGGACTCACGGGTGGACTCAGAACCACGGAGGGCCTCGCTTGCCGCGCTGGCGTAGACGGCGAACACGGCCACCTGGTACTCGGAGGCCGTCAGTAGGTTCTGCAAGACGGCCGAGTTGGCCGAGCCGTCCACCACCACCTGCAGGAAGCGAGCCACGGGTATGCGAGCCGGGACGAACACGGATGTACGAGCACACAGACAGAGATCCCGCGTGCAGCCTTAAAAGACTGTTGGGGCTGGTACTGTTAGCGAGCACCTGTGCAGGCCGGCATGGCACACGGGGCGTTGGGTGGCAAGAACCACGCCTGGCCGCCTTTGTCCCCAGAGTGGTGATGTTTAAATAATGCACCAGATACTAATTTGAGGTTAAGTTGACCTAGGGGAGGCCTAGGACTAATTCAGATGGGCGGGAATTGAACTTGGGCCATGGGTTTCATCGTGAAACATGCTAAACACTACACTACCGCTTACCAACACACACACTCGTGCTTGCATCGACACCTGCATACAAAAGTTAATACAAGCACAGTCTACGTGTGCATGTGTATTAGGGATGTCCTCCTGGACATAGGGTAAATGTATGAATATCTGTGTGTGCATGCGTATCTACGTGTGTGCGCACATGTGTTCGAGTTGGGAGCTGTAGCACAGTGGTTAGCGCAATGCGCTACGAACCCGGCGACCCGAGTTTGATTTTCGCTCATGGCCAGCATCGGCGACGAATATCTGAACCGATCCCAGGTCTCCCCTAGGTCAACTCAGTCTTAAACATCGGCTCTGGGGAGACAAAGGCAGCCGCCGGCCATGGTGCTGGCCACCCCGCCCACTCGTGAGCCGTGTCACCCTTCATAGGCGCTCGCTGACACCACTTGCCGCGACAGCCTGCGTGGGCTACGCAGGGAACCTTTTCCGCACCTCGTCAGGCTGGCCGCCCTTGGTGGGGTAGAAGACGACGCGGTACATGAGCACGCGGCCCGGTGCGCGCGTCCAGGACACGCGGAAGCTCGTGGTCGTGATCTCCGAGGTCACGAGGTCACGCGGGGCCTGGGGGCCGGCATCGGCAATGCTCGCCGCAGCTACCCCCACGGTGCAGGGCGAGCCACCAAGTACGCACACACGCACGCACACGTGTATACACACACACACGTACACGCACGCACATACACACACGCATGCACGCACACGTACACACACATGCGCGCACAAACGCACGCACGTACACACACACATGCACACACGCACACACACGCACGCATGTACATGCACGCACACGTACGCAAACACGTACACACCCATGCACGCAGCCGCACACGCGCACACGCGCACACACACACTCACGGAGGCGGGAGGCACGTGCATCCAAAGACACGCGCACACACGCACACAGACACACGGACGTAAGTACACGAGAGAAGATAGAAATACACTAACATACAGTTGAACTCACTACCTTCTGTCCTACCCCCCAGCTACAGCCCCTTCACCTTGTGCCCTACCCCTCAGCTACAGCCCCTTCACCTTGTGCCCTACCCCTCAGCTACAGCCCCTTCACCTCGCGTGTCCCCCCTCGCTGTCCCCAGCTCCCCGTGGCAGGGCACTCACCGACGATCTCCCGCTCCTGCTCGCTGATGCGCGCGCACACGGTCTTGGTGAGGCCGCCCACGATGGAGCTCATGGCCGCGAAGTCAGCCACGTTATGCACGTGCATCTCGTCCGGCTCTGACGCGATCTCCTTCAGCTCTGCCTCGTCCGCTTCCTTCACGCCTACGCACGCCCACAACGACAGGTATTCTCGATGTGGTGTGCTGCGTGCGAAAAATATTCTCCAGGTCACTGTGCAGACTGGAGTAGGTGGCAGGTGGCTAACAAGCACAGTCGCAGCCATAGTGACATGTATTGTGGATGCGGTGTGCCGGAATTTGTCTCAGGGTCGTTCGCGTTCACCGCGATGGTTTTCATTTGTAACAATCTTTCTGTCGCTGGGTAGATATTAAAGATCCCCATGACGCCGCTTTAAAATATTCAGCCATTGTGTGCCGGCAACACGGTCCAGTGAAAAATGACTCGACTGGGAAACGCGTCACCGCCTGCCGCAAACACTCAGCAGCACCCTCCTGAAAAAGAGTCTTGAGACTCAGTGAGGCTTTCCTGGGTAAAATAATCGTAATAACAATGAAACCGGAACATGCCGGAGCGCAATGCTAAAAGCCATTAATGTCAGCAGTGGAAAGCACAAAGGCTCGCTTCATGGTTTGACTAAGGAAACGATAAAGTGTTGCACCGCGAGGGCAGCTGCTGGGCCGGCAGCGCTCCTCCAGGAGCTGCCAGCCGTGACGTAACCGCACGCGTGCGCCGGAATGCGGCCAGGGAATACAGGAGTGGCGGCATGGGAGGGGGCGCGGGACCTGCGATCGTCTTTCACTCCGCCGACCCTTGCGTTAACCCTAAAACCTCAGCCACGTCAAGCAGCCATTCTACCAGACGGACCGTTTCCTCAAACAATCTGTTCAACCACCACACTGCAGTACGCAATGCTTCCCTCCCTCTCTCCTCCAGCACACCACAATCTTGAGGTCCCTTCACGTGAACAGCTGTGACATCCTCCAAGTGTCGAGCTGATGTAACGCATCTCGGTGTCCTTGTCGACGTTGAGGCAACGTTTGGCGCTCGCATCAGGGGTTTGACTGGACGGTGCTTCTAGCAACTGCTCACCGGCCGTCGTGCACTGACAGCCAGAGTGCCTGTCCACGCTGCGCAGTGCGCAGTGGCGGCCTCAACGGACCACGATCGACGCCGTCTATGATCCGCACCCCACGGTGGCGCTGCCGCTGCTGCTGCTAGACACACATGCCAACCTTGTGCTGCGATACGGCCAGCCCAGCTTCACTGGGGTCTCCGGCCAGGAGACCTGGACTCAGTTACTGGCGGCTGATTTTCAGGGTCCTGAGCCGATTTTGGAACAGACTTAACACAGTGGCGTTGCAAAGACCCGACTCCGTGTGATCAGCCACAGCGCATTCGTGATGGACTGGACCAATGATAAGAGTGGCCAATAAGAAACGTTCAGATTTCCTTGAGTTCGTATTTGCTGCACTCTCGCTCGTACTCTAAGCCGCTGGTCACTTTGTATTCGAGGCCCATCAGCTTTGTGTTCGAGGCCCATCAGCTTTGTGTTCGAGGCCCATCAGCTTTGTGTTCGAGGCCCATCAGCTTTGTGTTCGAGGCCCATCAGCTTTGTGCTCGACAACGAGGCGGCAGGGTGGCTCCCTAGTTGGAGCACTGGGTTTGAATCCAAGTTTCAGACGCTCTTGATTACAAACCAGGTTTTTAAGGCTGATGGTTTCAGGCTGATGACCAATTAAAGCATTGTAACACACGAATAATCATAATTAAGTTTAGGTCTTGGTTTCCCCTTTTCTCTGGAAATAAAACAGCTGTGTTAAGATGTTAAAACACCAAACTGAAACCTTTTACAAGGAATCATGTCTGCATTAACCACAATACTTGTGGTCAGAATGCAAACAAAATCACTGATAATATGTGGCATTGTCTTTGAAACTGATTGGTCCACACCAGAGACAGCTTTCTTTCGAGCCTCGTCTCAAAACGGTGTTAGACCAGAGGACGCCAAAAGGCGTCCCATGATGTAAGCTGCTCATCCCGACCTCTCATTACTCTGATAGTGGCATTGTCTTTGTGCTGTACTCCTATTGGCGTCCTCTGGTCTAACACCGTTTGAGACTAGGCTCGAAAGAAAGCTGTCTCTGGTGTGGACCAATCAGTTTCAAAGACAATGCATAAATTATATTCTTGGTTCTTTCGGTAAAGTCACGTAGAAGGGAAACAATAACATTATAAAAATATAAAACAATAAAATTCTCACGACGTTTCGACTGCAACACAAGCAATCATGATCAGGTTTGAAAACCCTTCTACGTGACTTTACCGAAAGAACCAAGAATATGAATCCCTGCAGTCACGAAAGCTTTAAATCAAAATTTTATGCATATATTATCAGAGCATGTTTTTTGTTTGCATTCTGACCACAAGTATTGTGGTTAATGCAGACATGAGTTCTCGTTCAAGGTTTCAGTTTGGTGTTTTAACATCTTAACACCTGTTTTGTTGCCAGAAAAAAGGGGAAAAACTATTCTCATATTTTGGTACTGGCAAAGGAGGTCCCATGATGAAGTTTAGGTCTTCATTTAATTTAGTTTACGTCCGCTTTGGCATGACGTGATGAACACCCTGCAGGGCATATGCACGTTGTGCCCTGAGAGACCAATCCAGAAGTAGCTCTGCAACGTCATCTTTTGAGGGCTGTTCTCTGTCACAAGGTGATGATACACTGCTCACAGTTCTGAATGAAACGTCCTCGTCACATGACGATATGAACACCACGGACCGACTGCCATTGCTGAGAACCTCTGTCAAGCTCAGCGAGTCGGTAGTGTCCTGATCCACGGGGTGGGGCAATGGGGGCAATCGACCCCTCCCCCCTTGAGACCCAGAACAATCTTACAGATGATGATAGCTTCCTATAACAGGATATCACATTAGGGCTATCCCAACCAAAATTGCATTACCTCGCTCATCGGGAAGCACACACAGAGCTGATGACATCACTCAGACATGAGGGAAGAGGGAGGGGGGGGGCGTGGCTGTGCCGGACTTTTATAAACGCTACCCAGCGTCTGGAATATTTAATCTGAGACACTGGTTGTATCCAACGAGGCGAGGAACGTGGGGAGAATGGGATGAGGCTTCTGTGGAACCGTGGAGCTGAGGGGGGATAACCTGCTCGCACATGCAAAGGACAAACCCCAGGGACTCGAACCTTTCCGGGTGATCAGTTGCAACATTCGAAGCAGGATGCTCGACCAGAAGTGACCCTAATCTATCAGAACACAGGACCCTCCTCTGTGCCTTGGAGAGTCCCATCCATCTCTTCGCGTAACTAACAAGTGGGAGCTCTGACCCTTACGGAGGAGCTCAGACATTGTAAAGGCTTGAGAGATGCTCATGAAAGAGGGTTAAATAACGCCCGCTTAAAATAATCATTGCTAGGCTTGGCATTCCAAACGCATGGCATCACAGGTATTTACCAGCTAGGAGTACTATCGGTGAGAGTGAGAGAGAAGCGTTGCAGCAGTGACAGAAAACCTCGCCCGGCAGCTAAACTATGAGAGGCAAATAAATCCTCGCCACAGACAGCAGAGCGGCCGGAGCACTGCTCTGCGGGAGGGAGCCCCCACTGTGGCCTGGGTTGCTGCTGCATCCTAAAAACAAACCTGGAGCTCGATATGCATGGCCACTCACTCCACTCACTACTCTCCATTGACTCTGCTTCATGCACTCCACTCCGCATACTCCGCTCCGCTCTGAGCCGTCAAATTAGGTTTCTACATGGGGCGGAGCTCGTGAATCAAACGAGAGTGAAATTCGGTGGTAAATCCTCCCCGGATGGCCCCAGGCGCTCGTCTGGTGCCACTCAAGATGTAATGAACACGCATCTGGACTTGTCCAGGCGTGCGGGACTTTCTCCCATCAATGATGACACACTTGCGCAAATGTAGCCTGTACCTCTCTTTCCCCAGCTTCAGGAACGTCACTTGTGCGCAGGAGGCCAGTAGGCATATCTAGATATCCGAACACTTGACTCAAGGTCTTCTTCTACAGCATAGCCAGTAAAACCGCTGTGTACCTGGAAGGAGCACAAACCCCACCCCCCCCCCCGTAGATAATTTACTGCACCAGCTGCTTACACGAGCTCGCCCGCTAAAACTACACTGTACTGACTTCATCTTCCCGTGCTGTCGACGTTCAAAAGCGGAAAAGCTAAGAAAGTATACAAACGTGTGCACTCATGCATGCTTGTGCACGGTTACACACACAACCATAGTGTCACGATCCCTCGCGACAATGTGCGCCCCAGAGCGCTGCGGTCGTGACCTCGTGCGGTGGCTGCGGCCGTGACCCCGCAAGGTGGCTGCGACCATGACCTCGCTAGGTGGCTGCGGCCGTGACCCCGCCAGGTGGCTGCGACCATAACCTTGCAAGGTGGCTGCGGCCATGACCTCGTGCGGTGGCTGCGGCCGTGACCCCACAAGGTGGCTGCGACTTGACCTCGCAAGGTGGCTGCGGCCATGACCTCGCAAGGCGGCTGCGACCGTGACCCCACGTGGTGACTGCGACTGTGACCCTGCGCAGTGGCTGTGACTATTACTCCTCACGGTGGCTGCTCACCAATAGCGAAGAGCTCGACGCCAGCGTCCTTGAGGCTGCGCGCGGGCCCCTTCACACCGTCCTGGGACTTGCCGTCCGTCACCAGGATCCCGATCTTGGGGATGCCGGGCCGTGCTCCCGCCTTCGCCGTGAAGCTGTTTTGGAGGATGTAGGAGAGCGCCAGGCCTGCCCCACAATCGCCGCCACCACCGCATCACCCCCCAACCCACCACAGAAACACGAGACTACAGAGTCAGTGCCGGATTCGGCAAAGGACCAAATGGAGCAGGGCACTCAATAGGAATAGGAACGCGTGAGCACGTGCCTGTGTGTCTTTGTATGTAGTGTGGGGAGCAGTAGTGTAGCAATTAGCGCACTGTGCTACAAACTCGGCCACCCGAGTTCGATGCCCGCTCACTACCAACACCAGTGACGTTTTATGAAATGGTCCTGGGCCTCCCCCCTAGGTTGGCACAGCTTCAAATGAGTAATGTACCACTAGGGAGACAAAGGTGGCCGAGTGTGGTGCTGGCCACCCACCCACTGGTGTGCCATGCCGGTCTCTGAAGGTGCTTTCTAAGAGGGCTATATGGGAGATATTTGTGTTCGTGTGAATAAGAGCGTGGAAGCGCGCTGCTGTGACCCCCACCGGTGAGGGTGTTGCCCCCTTTGTAGGGCAGGCTCCTGATGGCCTGCACCACGGCCCCCTTGGTGGGGTACGAGTTGAGGTTCCACTCGGTGCGTGGGTCCCCGCTGTACTGCACCAGGCCTGTGGGAGAGCAAGCACAATTACAATTATGGCTCTTACACCGTAACCACAACCAACAACCGTTTTCCGAATCAATTGCCAGTTATTACACCACAGTTGATTTTAACAGCTATAGATAAACATCACTCAACGGATTATCGGTTTGTTTTCTGGACTCAACGGTTAACAAAAAGTCTCAACCCTCTTCCAACGTGTGCCGCTGGATGGGAGGTGTGGTAGACGGGGCGTGGCGAGCCCATCGACATCATTAGCTGTGCCACGGTCTGCGTAGCTCGCAAAGGGTTTCCTGCCTTCTAGAAGCAGGATATGGGTTTGCGGTAAGAGTAATTGGTTAAAAAATGTCGATGAATCGACAGCAATAATATAGCTATGTGGATTAAAGATAAAAAAAAAATATTTGAGCAATTTCTGCGCCGGTAGATGGATTCGAATCAATCGAACACTAATCGGCTGCTGTTCTTCTCGCGCAGCTGACGACGGCGACTCATCCTCCGGAGGCAAGATACCAACGTGGAGGCTTGCTCGCCATGACAAAAGGGCCCAGGAGTTCGAGTTGGTTTAGTTTTGCGATTCCTCCTCCTGCTGCGGCGAAGAAGCACCGTAAGCCCACAGAGGTTTTACTCTATGGCCGTAGTGGTGGTGGTGGCAGTGGTGGCGGTGGTGCCGGAGGAGGATCGCACCGACGCGCGTGCGGCCGGCGCCCACGTCGAAGGCGTGCACGAGCGCCTCGAGGAACTGGCGCACGAGGCGGAAGTTGTGGCGCCCGATGCTCCACGAGCCGTCCAGCAGCAGCACGAGGTCAGCGTGCGGCGCCGAGCACGCAAAGCGCCCGCCTGTGCCAGCGCAGAGCACACACGAGTACACACACGCAAGCGCACGCGATCACACACAAAGACAGATGCACACGTGTACACACGCACCAAGACGTGCACACGAGTACACACACGCAGGCATGCAAACGAGCGGTCTGTAAAGTCTGCCCAAATTCTTCTGCACCGCCGCCGTCTTCTATTTGCTTCATGACTGCACTTTTATGTTTTTGCTTTCGACATTTTGGTGACCCAATTCGCTCTTGCAAATTAGACTCCTAACCTGATCTCTTAAGCTTTCACCTGGTCACATAAAAGAAGTACAGAACTATACATTGTGAAACTTAAAATCGGCCAAATTCTATTGTATTTGAAGATGTTGTGTTGAGCTACCCGTGCGATGTTCTGTGCACCTAACGGTCGGTTTAGACAATATTCAAATGCCTGGATGACTGGTACTGCGATGGATGAACTGGGTGCAGATTGTAAGTGAAGCAACCTCAATGCAGCAGACTGATAATAGATGGGTTGTGCCGAGTAGAGAGATTGCACCGCATTCCCAACTGCGCAAAAGTGAAGCAACTTGTGTGTTTTGAGCCTGAGACACAGGTATCCTTATCCTACACGAGAATGCGCTAGGGAAACCATGGGCTCGTGAATTCAATTAATTTCATGAGAAAAGGGGCACTCTGAATGCAATGCATGCAGACATGACAGGCAATATGAGGCATGCAATTCACACAGATTTCATTTGACCAAGAGTTGTATACAAACACAACAAACAAATATTTGACCATTTAAAATAAGCACAAAAGGATAGAATGTCATGCGATTGATGTTGATGGCATCGTGTGATGGTCTTGCTTGTATAGGGAAATGGTGCAAAGTTGCGTGTGCAATGTGTGATGTTGTGAGTGTGCGATGTTGTGCCTCTGTAGGGTGCGGCGGTGGCGGTGTTATGTGCGTGTATGCGGTACCGGACGAACGTGCGATGCTGTGTGTGAGGTGGGCCTGTGGTCACCGCATGAGCGAGCTGCTGCCGTTGCTGTTACTGCCATTCCGCTCCGTGCTGATGACAGCGATGGCCATGCATGGGGGAGCGGGGTGGTGGCGGTGATGGCGATGGTGGTGATGGTGGCGGGGCCGAGTGGAGGTACTCACTGGTCTGGCGGTGGCCATGCGGTTACAACGAGTGCCACCGTGGCATGCGCATAACCAAGGCGACAGCACCGATCGGCCGTGCGCGAGGAAACAACGGAAAATTGCGGTTTAAAAAAAAATACACCCCCGCTGACACACGCGACAGAAATTAAATCACACGCGCGTCATCACGTTTATTGTTCCCCAGACACTCGGCAGAAATTTACAATTGGCACAAGCGTGCGGTCATTTCACGCATCAGGGTCAGACGTCCACAGGGGCGCAACGTGGGGTCACTCGCTCGGTTTTTTATTGTTGCTGACGCTCTCACCCGTGGAACGCATGCACTCATACACACACCGACGCAAGCACGCATGCACGTTTATTCTAGTCGCGACACGTTATGCGCACGCGTGTAAAGATCACAGCGTGCCGACTTCAGTTAGGGTACAAAGACGCGCAGCCCGACAGACCGCTGGGTAACGTGCGGTTAGCGGAGCACCTATCAAGGCCAAACAAAGACACAGACAGACACACACACACGCGTTAAATTAATGCAACACATGCAGTACATGCTGTTACTTAAGAGCAATCCCTGCGAGCAGTTAAAGTGCGCAGAGGACAAAACGACTCAGCTCAAGGCAGCGTTTTGCTCGCACCGCCATTGCCAGATTTTAATTACTGCAGGCTTCTTCACAGAGTTTGAAAAACTCATCGCTGCATGCCCATTCCCTAGGGGCGTGAGTCAAGCCGGCATCACTGGACACACCACTGGATCACGCTGGCCTAAAAAAAGGTCAGGGATCTCTTTCGATGAGAAAATAAACGTCATATAAACACTGCTCAACACGAGCCATTAATGCTTTGATATTTGCGCCTATCTTTGTGCTGTTTGTCTTTTGGCGCTCTTTGGTCTCAGACTGGTGAGACAAGCCCATAAGGAATCTGTCCCTGGTGTAAGCCAATCAACTTCAAGGACAATGCATAGATTATCAAAGCACGTTTGTATGTTTTACCACAAGTACGTGTGGTTAATGCAGACTTGGATTGTGAAGCTGGCTGTGAGAACCTCCTGTGGGTTAGACACGATGCCTCACTCAAGGCAAGAGTGCAGCTATTCAATACATTATGCAGCCTTTTCAAACGATTCCCCTGACAATGCTGCATCTTCTTGCGATAAATTCCAGCCCGAGGTGCAGGCCGCGGTCCGGGCCCTGGGTTTACCTGACGGCTCCGGCTCCATAGTCGGTGGCTCCGGCTCCATGTCGCCAGTCGAGGCCTTCCCCTCGAGTCCCAGGCTCTCCCCATCGGCAAAGATGGCGTGCACGCTCAGCACGTACGCCGTGTCAGGCCTGCACCATAGTGCCGGAAAAACACTCGGTGAGAAACACTCATGCCAAAACTGCCACCGTCGGCTTCATGCGACGGTGGACAGCCTCTGACCCCCTCCAAACCCCCTTGCTCCACCTATGACCCCCTCTCCCCTCTTACCGGAGGTCATCGATAACGGCCGTAGAGTCGTGCGGCCCGACGATCACCTCACGAGGCAAGGCCGCGTCCTCGCCTTCGGCAGCATAGGCCACGCGGTACGCCACCACGGGCCCTGGCGCCGGGCGCCACGACGCGCGCAGGCTGCTCGCCCATGCGTCCGTCACGCGGAGGTCGCGCGGGGGTCGGAACTTTACCGCTTGAAGAGGAGGGGGGGGGGAGGGCGGAGACGTCATCAAACCACCGCGACAATGACGAAGACGGCGATTGCGACGGTGGCAGTGGTGGACGCAACGGAGGCGCGTTCACGTACCGGGCACGGTGGAGAAGCGGCCCTTGATGGGCTGGCCCTCCCCAGAGCGGTACACAGGGTACACCAGCACGTCGTAGTTGGTGTTCTGCCGCAGGCGGCGCAGCGGGACGGCCGTGGCATCGCCGGGCACCTTGAGCACCACCGCCTTGCCGGGCCCGCTGGCGGCACGGAACGATAAACGGTACTGCGTGACGGCGCCGCGGGCGGCGCTCCAGAGCACGCGCGCGCTCGCCGGGGTGATGTGCGAGAAGCGGAGCGCGCGTGCCTCTGCCGAATCTGTGGAGGGAGAGTCGTCCGTCGCGGAGACGGAGCGACGAGATCAGATCACGTACGAGAGCTCAGAGGAATATCACTCTGCGGGACCGTGAGTGGTGATGGCGGCGGTCTAGGGAGGGCTTCATCCAGCAGTGGATTGACGGTAGTAATTTTGTTGAGCCCAGAGCAGAGTCGATACCACCTGACCAAGATTTGAACTCGCGACCTTCCGATTGAGACGCCCACTCTTCCGCCCGAGACATCTGGCGGGTCCCGCACAACGTCATCATCAGTTGGCTGTCATTTTGGCGCAGAGCCCAAATTCTCTCAGGCAATTTTGCTTCAAAGTACTTGGCCTGAATTCCCCATGTGAGAATTCAGGCCAAGCAGGAGTACACCAATCAGATATTTTATAGGCTTTAGGAATGTTTTCTATCACTTTGGATTTAACACGGTATTCATTTAACTTAATCAGAAATACCATCTTGGCCAAATGAGCATTGAGGCATTGGCATTCATCTCCTCTTTAAATCTCTACATATTCAGCGGTGGGAATTCCACATTACTATGACGGGGACGTGTCTATGCAGGACACATTGTGACTGTAACGGACAATGCCCGTTGGTTGATACTAACGACGAAGTGACGACCAAGAGGATATCTACCGCGGAGATGGAGCGATAGAATGACTCGTGTGTGCAGGAGCGAGACGGAGTGATGCGTTACAGCATTGAGAGACGATGATGGCCTGGGGAGCTCTTCACCCTACAGTCTATGGGAGCTACATGGGGAACCTTTGACTTTGTACGAATGTGAATGCAAAAACTATGTTAGGATAACGTTGTGGGTCTGACATTCAGGCTCAAAGGCTTGGGGTTCTCAGCATGGGACCCGTAACTCAGCGCCCCACCCGTTGCGCTTTCTCATTGCATTACAAACTACGTCAAAATTGGTTCCCTGCTACGACATCCAGCCCCACCGTGTGGCATCCCCTACGCTGCGGCTCTCACAGCTAGCAAAGGCCTCCTCCAGCATAGGAGTCTCCTACCCGACGTTTACCACTGTCGTCTTGATTTCCCTACCGCTCAAACATTTTTAAAAATAAGAAATCTTCACGCGGCCACATTGCCAGGACACACTGCCGTCACCCCCCACACCAAATCCGAAAAGAAAATATCAAACTCGAGGACATGATCGCTCACCCGCATGTCGTCCATCGCGAGCGACGCAGGATGCGGCGCATTCCGACTGGCGGAACAGAAAACGCTCCGGGGACAATCGCACCGGACGTGGTGGAATGCGCCACTCGATAGCGAGCCAGAGAGTGAGAGAGAGAGCCGGAGAGTGAGAGAGAGAGCCGGAGAGTGAGAGAGAGAGCCGGAGAGTGAGTGAGAGAGCCGGAGAGTGAGTGAGAGAGAGAGAGCCGGAGAGTTAGTGAGAGAGTGAGAGAGAGCGGGAAAGTGAACGTGAGACTTTTTAACTCTAGAAGCAACACAAATCCATAACTTTACTGCAATCGCGAATACTATACGTGTGCATTTATTTTACAAAATATAGAAAACATACAAGAGGGAGGGTAGGAGAGGGTTAGAGAGAGTGGAGAGAATGGGAGAGAGTGGGAGACAGTGGGAGAGAGCAGGAGGGAGAGAGCGCCTGGGTAGGTCTGGATGTCACAGTGGTTCTATGATTTACGCCGCTGGTCAGCAAATCTTCGCAGCCATCTCAAAGTCAACAAGCGCTAAATGGTGCATTTCTCGTAACTCAAGTACGGCTTGGATTTCACTCTTTGCAGAGGCAGGGAACGCGTGTGAAACAAAACGTGGTTTACTCGCTGCCCAAAGAATGTCCACGCTCTGGGATATTTTTTTGTTGGTGCCGTTTGGAGCGTGGCTGCAACAGCATGCGGGACCCCTCATCCCCGCTGCCCTCGCCATGTCACCGCCTCCCCATCTGTGAACTTACCTCTCCAGTACAGTCGCCAAATGGTGAACCGGTAACCGTTTGCAGAATCGATAACTGGTGCTAAAAGTCAGGCACCAGCTGTGCCAAAGTCCAAATTGAGACCACAAACATTGGTGTTTCATTGGTGCTTAACATCGTGGTGCTCATCAGCGCACCACGGGAGCTCCCTACGCTTCTCGGTTAGAAAACTTAACCAGTATTAACCGGTTTTATCATTTTATATTTCTCTCTCACGCGATTACTAGTGTAATGTCTTCAAAAATTACTCACACCGACAGGTTGTAACAAGTCACCTGCTTACACTTTATTCACCTAATCTTGCACCAGTTGCAGGCACTCTTATAACTATCTATACGGTCACTTATGTTTAACTTCTCCCCACTCTTATCTACCTTTCACCTAGCTTATCCCGCACGCAGCGTCTCCGCACGCAGCGTCTCCGCACGCAGCGTCTCCGCACTCAGCGTCTCCGCACTCAGCGTCTCCGCACTCAGCGTCTCCGCCCTCAGCGTCTCTACACTCAGCGTCTCCGCATGCAGCGTCTCCGCACACAGCAACTCTACACCTCCACCGCTACCCTCACCTACGCTCCCTCAGACCCGCTTATCCATCTGTCCCGGGCGGGGGGTCAGCCACCACCCGCCCGGGGACGGCGTGAGGGTTGAGGTCCTGTTGACGGCTGGAGCGGTAGCGGCGAGATGTCGTCACTCTTGGTCCCCGGCAACAACTCCCCGCTCCGCTCACGCATGCGCCCTTATATTCCTCTGCTAATTATCCGAGACCTCTCATGCGTCTCATTAAGCTCTAGCCAGGCTGGTGCCTGTCGGCCCATCAATCAACCCTCATCTCCCGTCTCCCTGGCAACACCTCCGGTCTCAGCGTGCACAACCAGTCAACCCCATTTGCACCTGCTTCGCCCCTTACAACTGGCGGTTTGTCTGTGCAAACCTCACGCGCACCTGTTTGCCCTCAGTTGCCCTCGGTTAACTGTGCGCACCGCGTATTTCACTACTCTACACTAGTAACGCGAAAAACGAAATTATTTTAAGAGCTCTACTTTTAGCTGACGAATCATGGCGAGGTGCCGGCACCCACCTTCGGTCGTGAAGTTGACGGAGGCGGGAGGGCCCCGCTCACCATCAGAGTACACGGGCGTGACGATGGCCTGGTATGCCGTGCCTGGCGTGAGACCGTCGAGCGTGCTGGATGCCGCCCTCGCCGCCGCGTCACGAGCTCCGTGCTCATCCCCGGCGACTGAGCGGAACTCGATGCTGTACGCCTCGACGCGGCCCGGCGCCAGCGCCCACGACACCGTGGCAGAGTCCTCCGCCACGTCCGAGGCCTCCAGGCGTGACACCGGTCCCATCTCTGCAAGTGGAACGCCGCAGCCATGGGGTTAAATCCGAGACGTCCTGGCTGCGACTCGCAAGCGATCTTACCAACCCTGTGTGGCCTTGAGACACGCCAATTCTGAACCCTAATTTCGGTTGAAGCCCACGAATAAAATTGTGTCACACAGGGAGTGCTGCCACGGGGTGTACCCGTTCCTAATGTGTTGAAGATGAGATGTGATGTTGTGAGTTACTTATCGCGTGTAAAGCTCTCCGATAAGATGCCCTGGTGTAAAGGAGGGCATTTATACTAAGAGAAGCAACAACCACAACAACAACCACAACGGCGACTTATGGTTTTCTTGTTGTTATCAACAAAGAGTGACAAAAAAATCCCGGAGTCCTGGATAGAGACGAGAAAATCAAGGCCACCAGGTCAAGGACAGCGGACTCCTATACAATGGATATGTGGCCAGGATAGATGGCAGTGACGGATCCAAGGATGGGGGGGGGGGGGGGGGGGCGCTAGACCGCAAGGGTAGGAAATCGAGCATGAGGTCAGAACATTTTAAACTGAGTAGATGATAGCTGACGAATGCGGGACGATTGTCACCACGTCAACGGAACCAGACTTGATCAGAATCAGATTTTTTATTCAGACTGGAGGAATCCGATGAGATACGAAGCTCTTATTCACAGATGTCCGGGGCCCACACCTGGCAACGTGGTGCCCTCCACGGAGGCCCCCTTGCCCTCTCCCGATGCGTACTCCGCCATCACGGATATGGCGTATGTCGTTTCGGGCCTCAAGCCTCGTATCCAAGCCCCCGTGGCATCGGGCCGCAGGATGGCCTGCTGCTCGCCCGCCCCAGGCCCCACGCCCATGTCCCAGAGCCCGCTGCCGGCCTCCTCCCCCCCAGCGGTCTCCGTCTCCGCCGTCTGTGCTGAGTACCGCAGGTTATAGCGGGCTACTGGGCCCGGCGCAGGGCTCCAGGCGAGGCGCAGGCTCCCCCACGTGGCCTCCAGCACGCGCAGCTCCGTCACGCCACCCGTCTCTGTATGCGATGAGGGGCAGAGAGAGCAGGGATTTGCTGTATGTTGGCCACTGCCTGTCTCTCCCCTCTCATCTCACGATGATGATTTATGATAATTAAGGTGACAACGATGATTGGTGACAATAATTGCTAATGATGACGATGACGATTGGTGATGATGATGATGACGATGATTGGTCATGATGATGACAACACTAATTGGTGATGACCATTATGATTGGTAATGACAATGATTGGTGATAACGACGACAATTAGTGATGGCGACGGCGATGACGCTGCGGCCGCCCTCACCGCCCAGCGTCTCCACGTCGGCGACGAGTGGGTCGCTGAGCCCGGTCGCGTACTCGGCGATGACCGTGACGCGGTAGCGCGTCCCGGGCGCCAGCCCCTCGAGCCGCGCACCAGCGAGCTCGCCGCTCACCGCACGCTCCCCACCCGTGCCCTCCGCCGCCCCCGCGCCTCCCTCCAGCGGCGCATAGCGCACGCGGTAGGAGAGCACGCGGCCCGGCGAGGGGAGCCAGCGCACGAGCACGCTGTCCGACAAGCGCTCCTCCACCTCCAGGTCGCTCGGGGAGCCGCGCTCTGCACACAGAGATGCCCCATGTAGCCGTTGATCGCTCTGCTTTGCAATCTTGACATTATAAATCTTTCTTTTGTATGCAATGCATTCGATTTGCAGTATGTTCTTTGTGCTGGTTGGACCGTGTTAATGGACGACCCTGCCACCAGGAACTTAACCTGGTTTTCGTGTTTTTGCTGTAACCAGGTTATAAATGAGTGCTTTTTGCCCAAAGGGTTTTACCTGTGCCACAATAAAACCTAAAATCTAACCCTTTAGCAGCGAGCACCTTTGAAGGCCGGCACAGCACACGAGGGGGTGGGTTAGATCACATAAATATAAATGTGTCGTTAAACCCGCCACCACCCGACACAGCCAATTAGTAAGGTTAGTAAGGTTTGTCATGTAAACAAAACATGCCAAATCGTTACTAGTATAGCACACCAGTATGTTGGAGAGTAAAGCCACAACATTTACAATTCGAATACTTTCCAACACACCAGTGTGCTGTACTAGTAACGAATTGGCATGTTTTGTTTACGTGACAAATCTTACTAATTGGCTGGATAATATTGGTCGCGAAAGCCCTTGTCTCCCTAGTGGCGATGTTTTACACACCGCACCAGGCACTCATTTAAGGCTGAGTCAACCTATGGGAGGCCCAGGACAGGCTCAAATATTTGCCACTGTTGTTGGTCACGAGCGGGTTCTTAGCACAGCGTGCTGACCACTCCCCACAAGTATATGTGTCCTCGGTGCACGAGCCCCCGGCCACCTCCGTAACAACCGCCCGACCAAACGGCGGGAGCCTCGTGTGGGTGGCATAAGGAGTGGTGGCGCCGCAGTGGAGGCAGTGGCCATACCATCGAGCGTGGTCTCCTCAACGGCCCCTGACACGGCCTCGCCCCCGTCGTACACGGCGACGACGTGCACGCGGTACCGCGTCTCAGGCCGCAGGTCGCTCAGCGCCAGCATCGTCACTGCCGCATCCACCTCGGCCTCCTGCAGGCTCGGCCGCTCCCGGTCTGCGTGATGAAGGCAGAGGTCGCCATCACGATCATCATCACAATCGTCATTATCATCTCAATTATCATTATCACCACGATCACCACCGCTATGGTCACCATCATCATCACTACCACCACCATCACCACCATCACCACAATCAGCCGGAGCAGGGGGGAGGAGACAGGAAGAGACAATGAGCAAATGGATGAGGAGGTGGAGGAAGGAGGGAGGTAATCAGGGAGAGGGAGGAAAATGTTGATGGCAGGAGGGAAAAGGATGAGGATGATGGGGCGATGATAACCGTGAGCATGCACGTCCTCACCCTCATCATCCTTCTCGTCTTCGTCGCCGTCATCTCCGGGTACCAGGCTCCGGTACTCGATGCGGTAGTGCCGCACGGAGGAGCGCGCGGGCGACCAGGACACTCGCAGGCTGTGCGATGATGCGTCCGTCAGCACCACGTCACCCGGCGGGGTCAGCTCCCCTGAGGCAGCGGCGGAGAGCCCCACGGCACAGGCAGAATATTCACCCACCAGTTGGCTACCCTCATCACCCACCAATCTACTACCCTCATCACCCGCCATTCAGCTGCCCTCATCGCCTGCCATTTCACTGCCCTCATCACCTGCAAGTCTGCTACCCTCATCAGTCTGCTTTCCTTATTATCCGCCAGTCCACTACCCTCATTAGCCACCAGTCTGCTAACTCATCACCAGTCAGTCCTCTGCCCTCATCACCAGACTGCTACCCTCATCACCTGCCAGTCTGCTGCGCTCATCACCCGCTAGCCCGCTGCCATCATCACCTGTCTGTTATCCTCATCACCTGCAAGTCCGCGACCCTCATCACCCCCCCACACCAGGATCACCAGCTCTCTGGGTTGGACCCAAAAAGGGTGGGGTGGGGATGGTGCGTGGGTGGCAAGGAATTGATTTGTCCTGAGGTCTGGTAGCGGTGTTGAACTCCATCATACGATACTGCACTGCACAGTTTGTGATCATAGACCTGGTGTGGATGGGTATATACATCCAGGATTGGTCTAAGGTGGACAAGGCAACCCGAGTGTAAGTCTATGGATCTCTTGGTCTTTATGTTGGTCTATAGTTATCTATGTGAGTCTGTGTCTCTATGTGAGTCTGTGTGTCTCTATGCGAGTATGTGTGTCTTTATGCGAGTCTCTGTGTCTCTCTGTGTAAGGATCGGTCCACAGTTAGCGCGTGTGGAACCGGCGTTCGTGCGGCACCACTCACCTCGTCCGTGGTCCTCGGTGGTGCTCTCGGTGACGACGAGCGGCTCGCTGGAGCGCTGGCCCGACACGGCGTAGATGCTGACCTGGTACTCGGTGTCAGGAAGCAGGCGCGACAGCTGCACATGCGTGGCGCCGCCGGGCGCCGTCGCCTCGCGCCGCGCGGTGCCCTCGTCGTCGCCCACAGGCTGGTAGAACACACGGTAGCTCGACACCTCGGGGCCCGGCGCGTCCCAGCCCAGGCGGATCGAGTCGCCCGTCCGCTCCAGCGTGCGCAGGTTCTGGGGAGGTAGGATTTCTGTGGGGGGCGGTGAGGTGGGTGGGGTGGGGGGCAAAGGGTGGGGGGACAGTGAGGGAAGAGAGGTAGAAACGAGACAATGACGGTGATCGTAAGGGGTCGCAATCGGTTACATTTGGGCAATCGTGATAAGCTGTTGGCGATTCCACGGGATCACTGGCGATTGCAATCGGTCGACGGCAGGTGACCTTGGCCGACGGCGGTTGCCCGCAAGCGACGTTTGGTGACCGAGGTCACTCACGGCTGGTCTCTTCCTCGATGCGTGCTTGCTGCGCCTCCACGCCGGCACACATCTGGCCGATGACGACGCCCTGGGACGACTCGAGCTGCTCGAACCCCCGCACGGAGAAGACGTGCGTGGAGAGCGGCGGCGACGCCACCAGACGCAGCTCGTTCTTGTTCGCTTGGGCCACTCCTGACGTGGTGAGACGACGGGAGGGCGGACAGCGGAACAAAGTCATTTTAATGACATGAAGATCGAGATCAAATGAGCTCGCACACAGCAGCAGCAGTCATTACCCACTACCAGCAGAATAATGCCGGTAGCAGGTAAATGGGTGAGTGAGCGAGTGTATGAATTCATAAGCAAGCGAGTCGTTGAGTGAGCGAGTGATTGAGCGAGCGAGTGATTGAACGAGCGAGTGGTTGAGCGAGCAAGCGGTTCAGCGAGCAGGCGAGTGCTCGCACCGATGGCGAAGAGCTCAACGCCGGCGTCGCGCAGCTCCTGTGCGTGCTCGGCGACGTCGGCGCCGTCGTCGGCCGGGCCGTCGGTGATGAGCACGGCGAGCTGCGGCACGCGGCGCCGCGCACCGCCGCCCTCCGCCGACGCCGCCGTGAACACCGAGGCCAGGGTGAAGCGCAGCGCCTCGCCTGCATACCGTCGCAACAATGGCAACAACAACAGCAACATTACCAACAGCAGCAACAGCAACATTACCAACAGCAGCAACAACATTACCAACAGCAGCAACAACATTACCAACAGCAGCAACAACATTACCAACAACAGTAAAAACATTACCAACAGCAGTAACAACATTACCAACAGCAGCAACAAAACATTACCAACAACAGCAACAACATTACCAACAGCAGCAACAACATTACCAACAACAGTAAAAACATTACCAACAGCAGTAACAACATTACCAACAGCAGCAACAAAACATTACCAACAACAGTAACAACATTAACAACAGCAGCAGCAAGGCCGCCACCCTAGGAGGACAGCAGGCACAGCGCAAGTGCCCTCAGGGCCCCGGGAGCCGACGGGGCTGCGCCCCTTCCCCTCCTCCTCCTCCTCCCAGGCGAGGCTGACGGGGGGGTCTGAACAGCGCCTCAGGGCACCGGGGGCCACCTGGGGTCAGGGTCGGTATGGACCCAACTCGACAGGTAGAACAAGCAAAGATTTGCTACGGGTCGAGCCTAGATACTCACGCATCTTGACGTCAAGGGCTAAATAAACATCCCACTGCTGGATAATTACCTCTAAATGACACAATTGGGATTTACACAGCAAGAGCAACATCGTGGCCCCTGCTTATTGCAAATACTTGGCAGCACCCTCTTGAGAAGGGAGTGTGGAGACTCGGTGAAATGCTCCTGCGTAAACACGCGCACTTACGTGAATAACTACAAAATTAAGTTAAGATAAACATGGTGAACTTCCCCAATAAGCGTAAAACGTGGGCCAACGTTGAACCATAATATTGGTCGCGAAAGCTTACGTGTTATACATTGAACCAACAGTTCCAACCACAAGCGAACGTTTGTCCAACGTTGCGTGTTTAAGGGGCGAATGGTAGCCTGGGGCCTTGGACGTCTCCCGTAGTAAACGAAGGGTGGGGGGGGCCCGGGGCGACCGTGGCGCCGCTCACCCGTGTTGGTGGCGCTGCCACCCTTGAGTGTGACGGCGCGCAGGGCCTTGTAGATCTCCGCCTTGCTGCGATAGCGGTGCAGCGCAAACTCGAGGCGCGCGTCACCCGAGAACTGCACAAGGGCGACGCGCGCGCGGTCCGGCCCCAAGGTGAAGGCGGACACGAGTGCCGACACGAACGCCTTGACGCGCTGGAAGCTGGCGCGGCTCACACCCTGCGAGCCGTCCACTACAAACACCAGCTCCACGGGAACGTCCGGCGGGCAGCCTTGGTGGGAGAAACAGGGGGTAGTGGTGAGAGGGATGGGGAGGTGGTGAGATGGGCGGGGAGATGGAGGCGTTGGCTTCACGTGCGTGCGTCAAGCCCAGCGAATCATTCCCGTGGCGCTGAGCACGTGTTCTCACGGACGCCCCGAGTCGACACGCGTGCGTGATACTCCGCCACGTTTCAGCTGCGAACTCGCCTCGTGTCTCTCACACCCCCCCCCCCCCCCCACAGGCGCGTGTGCATGCGTGCGTCCACGTGACCCCATTTCCCTCCACTGCCCACAACTCCTCGTCTTCCACCTCCTTCTCTGTGGCCGGCTTCTCTTTGCCAGGTGCTGTCCTCGTCTGCTCCTTCGCAAAGCCACCGTCTCCTCTCCCTGCCCCGCAGTGCTGACTGTGACCTCATCCACCTGTTCCTGATATCCCTCTTCCACCCACTTAACTCATAAAATAGAAATGTTCCCCGTATAGCCTGGAACAGACTCTTGGTGCAAGTGCTGTTAGCAAGGACCTATGAAGGCCGGCACAACACACAAGGCGGGAGGGGGGGGGGGGGCGGTGGCCAGTACCACACCCAGCCGCCTTTGTCTCCCTAGGGGATTGTGAAGGATTATAAGGGTAAGGTGAGGATGGCGAGGTAAGGAGGCTGCGGTGGTTGAGGTGAGGCATGTGAGTAGAGAGTAGTAATATCTGTACCGGTCCTGGGCCCTCAATTCTCCAACCTGCGCTGACGAGAGTGGTGATCTACGGGCGAACAACCCCCTTAAGTGGCATGGCGAGTCCTTCATCAGTGGATAGGGACTCCACATTATTGTATTAACCACGGAGACCAAATTAAAGAAGAGTAATCTCACAATGTCCTGCATCGATTCTGCTCCCCATCCCTGTGGGATGGCCATCGGCAAAAACCAAGACCCAGACCGGGCCAAGTGGATGTAATGGACCAGGGTTCGCAAATCGACAAATCCCACGCCACTCAAGAGCAGCGGCGGCGCATGGCGCCGCGACCGCGAGGACATCGCGGCAATCCGTGCCGAGTCTCCCCCCTCCACCCCAAACTCCACAAGCTCACATCTCCCACCCTCGCTCTCCCCTCTCGCCTCCTCCTCCTCCTTGCGTCTTGCTCAACCTTAAGCCACCTCGCAGCAGCCCAGACGAGAGGAATCTCCTGGGGGAGCTCCGCGTTTTGGGTTTTTTTCCCCCCTCCTCCTCCCTCCCCCTTTCCTCCTCGCTCCCTCCCTCCTGCTCCCCTCATGCATGAGCGGTCATGTCAGTGCCCCGTATGTCAAGGCTTAGTATTATATATGTGTGTGTGTGCAACTGTACACGTGTATACAACACGTAGAGCAGGACAATACACGTAGCGGTGGCACTTGTTTAATGTGTGATTATGTCCCTGTGCACCACTGGCAATGCAGAATAACCCACGTGCTCTCCTAATCCATTCTTGCGCATGGCAGCCGCAAGATGGTTCAGGAGTTCGATGCCAATTTCGAGGTCCGGTGCTGGCCACGACGAGATGGCTCAGCAGAGGGTTTGTGTCACTTTCTTGTTCCTCCTCTTTTGAAGGAGCACAGACCAAAGTGGGTTTACTACATAGTCCATAGTTTGGGTTGCATGGCCATCATCGCAGCGCTGTGGCTCCTGTCTGGAATGTTCAATTTATGAAGAAGATGTGCACATAAGTCTGCTCATGTGCATATGCAGTTGATGGTTCCACCAGTGTCTTCAAGGAGGAGGAATGTCAAAGCCAGGAGGAGATGAGTTGATGTGTGCGTCTTGAATGAGGAGTTTATTCTGGACGATCGCGTTGTTTCACCTCGCGCAGCAGCAGCAGCGTTCCTCTGGATCTGGGTGGTGACATTGCAGGAGCATGGCGACAGCATCGCGATCCCAGAAGGGATGGCATCGGGATTTCATTTGCCGGTGGTTGCGAGGTTCACAGTCGAGGTCTTGGTCGATGATGGGAAGGGTTGTTATTCATGTTCTTCCACATCCACGTGTTCCTCTTCCCACTGCCTGCCCAGGCTTCCACCTCGACCGTGCGCCTCTCCTCTGCCCCACACATTCCCTGCTTTGGTAATAACGATTTCGTTTGCACACACGCAAAGACAAAACGCCCCTTATAGCCTTAACAGACTGTTGGGGCAAGTGCTGTGAGCGAGTTCCACCTATGAAGGCCTGAACGGGACACACGAGGGAGTGGGTGGCCTGCACCATGCCCTTTACACACGCAAATACCCACATTCACAAGACAAAGCTGACACACACTGCCACGTGTACCCACGCTGCCACGTGTACCCACGCTGCCACGTGTACCCACGCTGCCACGTGTACCCACGCTGCCACGTGTACCCACGCTGCCACGTGTACCCACGCTGCCACGTGTACCCACGCTGCCACGTGTACACACGCTGCCACGTGTACCCACGCTGCCACGTGTACCCACGCTGCCACGTGTACCCACGCTGCCACGTGTACCCACGCTGCCGCGTGTACCCACGCTGCCGCGTGTACCCACGCTGCCGCGTGTACCCACGCTGCCGCGTGTACCCACGCTGCCGCGTGTACCCACGCTGCCGCGTGTACCCACGCTGCCGCGTGTACCCACGCTGCCGCGTGTACCCACGCTGCCGCGTGTACCCACGCTGCCACGTGTACCCACGCTGCCACGTGTACCCACGCTGCCACGTGTACCCACGCTGCCACGTGTACCCACGCTGCCGCGTGTACCCACGCTGCCACGTGTACCCACGCTGTGTACCTCTGATGTGCGTGGGGCTGCTCTCTTCTTTTTCCTTCTGAATTTTCGGCGCCTCTGCCAGAGAGGCTGATGTTGTTTCAACTGGAGAGGGGAGGGAGTGCGGGGTGGGGGGGGAGGAAGAGGGGGAGGGATGGGGGGTAGGGGGGAGTGAGCGAGATGTCAGCCTCATCCTGCTCGTCCCACCACACCGCTCACGGGGGGCGCGCGGCCACCAGGGGCCGCAATTATTGACCATAGAACCACGGAGAAAACAAACTTAGCTTGTGCCGGAGACCCCGCGGGAATGTGGGTCGATGACGTCTCTTGGTCAAACCCCAGATTCTGAAGCCAGGAGACAACTCCCCCCCCAACTCCCCCCCCACCTCCCCCCCCAACTCCCCCCCCCAACTCCCCCCCCCAACTCCCCCCCCAACTCCCCCCCCAACTCCCCCCCCAACTCCCCCCCAACTCCCCCCCAACTCCCCCCCCAACTCCCCCCCCCAACTCGCCCCCCCAACTCCCCCCCCAACTCCCCCCCCCCCTTTAACCCCCATACCCCCCTCGCCCCTCGTGGTTTCTCCAGAAACAGCAATAAACCACTGTGGCTGGCCACGTGGAATAGCCAAACGCTCGCATGGGGAGCAAAGGAGTCTGCCATACGTCTTTCAGGAGCTGCAGCAGCACTGCTTGGATCTCTGTGGAATACAGGAGCTCTGGAGGGCTAAGTTCTGGCTCCACGAAGGAAGCCGTGAGTCTGAGTCTATTGTGGGCTCGCCTCCCCATCAATAGCAGGCAAGGAATGGTGGTGACGATGATGATGGTAATGGTGATGGCGATGTTGGTGGTGAAGGTGGTGGCCTGCGTCCCTACTAAAGATGAACATCCGTGGAGGCATGCAGGTAAAGGGTCATAAGTGGCACAGACACGAAGAGACACATGTAACCATACACACAGACAAATGACACAAATAGACAAAAACAGTTATACCCAAAGACAAACAGACGGCACAGCGGAATTGTTCATGGACAACAGCAACCCACTCGTGCACGTGCCTCCCCACGCATGCAATGGGCCTTTAGCCTTGACCTCAGAGCCAGAAAAACACTCCTCCACAAGGCTTGGGGGGCTTTCGTCATTTGTGGGGGGGAGCGGGTCTCACACACCCACAAAATACAAAGATCCCCTGTATAACCTTTACCAGGCTGTTGGGGCAAGTGCTGTTAGTGAGCACCTATGAAGGCCGGCAGGACACATACGAGGAGTGTGTGGCCACCACCACGTCCGGCCTCCAGAGTGCTGATGTTTACACACCCCACCAGGTGCTTATTAAAGGCTAAGTCGACCTAGGGGAGGCCCAGGTCGAGTTCGGATATTTGTCACCAACGATGGACGTGGGCGAGAATCAATCTCGGATTGTCGGGTCCGTTGCGCAGTGTGTTAACCGTTGCGTCACCAAACAAATGCACAGACACAGGGTGCGAGCCGAAGACATATGTACACGCGTGCATGCGTGCGTGCGTGAGTGGTTGCATTGGGGAGGAGGTTGCGGACTCACTGACGATCTGCTTGACGAGCGGCGTGCTCTCCCCGTGAGGCCCATACGCGGCCACGCTGACCATGTACTCAACGCCAGCCTCCAGTTCGCGCACCACCGCCCCCGTGGCGTCGCGTGCCAGCGTCATCTCCTGTGGGGAACCCTCGCCTGCTCGGCGAGCGGCAGACGCACGCTCTCTGTCAAGAGTTATCGAGCACACTGGCACGCCCAGTGAACGTGCAATGTTGACCGATATTGAGCCAACATTGAGCCAACGTCTGACCAAAGTTGTGCCAACGATGCATGTTTACTGGGCACCCTTCATAGAATGTAGAACACATCGGTACACTCTCACACACAATACAAATTCCCAGAATGGTGACAACCCGGGTTTTCCGTTGCATGGCCAAAACGGGGGGGGGGGGAGGCAACAGTTAAGGCTGGTGTTCTAGAACCCTCATGTGTGTGGGGAGCACTGATTGGCGACACGAGCGATGGATGTGCACTTTGCTCAAATAGTGATAGTCTTTACGGTTCCTCTCTTGGTGAGATCCACAATGCTCGCTTAGACCTCAGCATCAGCACCAGCAGCCAGACCAGGCTCTAGAAGGCACTGGCCATCACTCGCGGTCGAAATTCAATTATTAGCGTCGTTCGTGCAGAACATAAGCGAAAATTTTAATAATGGGACGCCACGCCTCCTTCACGAAACATTTCAAATTATTTTTCTACATCCCATCAGCCCCACGGCCTTCGTTTGGAGAGTGCATAATTTCAGCAGCATTGGTTCAAGACATGCAAGTTCGGGACTGGATTCAACATACAGTGTCTCATCAGCAGTCAGGCTTAATTGAACCAACGCTGTTCGCAATGATCCAGCTGAGGTTGATCCTGGAAGCGTGGAGACTACAAATGCGGAACGGATTGGGTCAGCACGAGACACAGAGACCGACACGGACTCCCGTGTCTTGGACGTGCGAACAGAAGGGAAGGCCATTAGAATGCCACCATCGGTGACCCTGCACTGCCACGTGGCGAGACCGAGGTGTAGGGGGCAACCACGCAGGAGGGGGATTGGAAGCGCGAAGAGGATTTCACCATCATTAGCAGCAGCAACAGCAGCAGCAGCCATGGTCAATCCACTGCTGGATTGAGGACTTTGCAGAGAGAAATGTGGGAAGCGATGGGAAGCGAGCGCCATGACCAGAGAAGGGGAGGAGCGGAGGACGCCGCTCTGCCGCTGCACAGCGACTGACGGGAGGACGAGGGGAAGGAGAGGGGGGCGGGGCTCGCTCCCCCACACCAACTCCAGGCTGCTCAGAGGGACGCCCCGTGAGCGGGAGACGCTCGAGTCGCCCGCATCGACCGCACGAGGGTGGCGCTGCGAGACACCGTGATTACAGCGCGGGGTGGGGGTGAGGAGAAATGGGGGGGGGGGGGTGGGCGGGGGAGGGGGGCACAGAGCCAGACGCTTCCAGCCGAGCCAGAAACCACCCCACCCCCCAGGCCCAGAACAAATCCGTGCTGGCGTTCTGTAATGCCGCCCGAGTGTAATTATTATTATTTTTTTCAAGTGTATTTTCTCTTTGCTTCCCTGAGCCAAAACCCATGGAGCAGGACTTACGCGCTGCTCTATGATTTCCTGCTCAAGTCTCGTGTGTAACAAAGAATTCTCTTCCCTCTGAAGAACTTCCCCCCTCTCTCCGCTCTGCACGTGCTCGGGCAGCGAGGGTTCTCTCTACCGTCCCGATGTGAGATCCACTCAGGATAGATCCTATTATCCGCCAGATCTACTCCTAATATCAGCACAAGCAATAACATTTAAAGATTTTTCTCTCTCATCTGTGCAGTTTTTCTCACTGCTTTGTCCTTAAGAAGAAATTAGCAAATAATCGTGAATCATATAAACGTAAATCATAAATAATCGATTTGGACGCACGTGATTAAACAAACCTCTGAGCGGAAGAATCAGTTGTAGTCGATGAATTGATACAACCCTCCGCATATAGCACAGTGGTCAGATAGGCCATGGTTGGGTTAGTTCAGAGGGCAGGGAGAGAGGAAAATGACAAGAAGAGGGGAAGAGAGAAAATGAGAAAGAAAGAGAGGCAGAGAGAGATTGACAGGGTACTGACCGGAGCTGGGCAGCACAATGAGGCGGTACCCCTTGAACCGCCCACGCGCTGGTTTCCACGACACCTTGACACTGCTCTCGGACAACACGCTCACTTGCATGTTGGTCGGGGCCGGCACCGCTGTGTGGAGTGACAGCCGGGAAGAGAGAGCCGCAATGTCGGGGGTGAGAAGGTCAGGGCGACACAAACCGCGTGCATCAGCACCCTCGCTGGAATTGCGAGTGATGAGCCAAGAAGCGCGGCGATGCCTCCCCATCGATATCCCTTCTCAGCAAAGTTTTGAAAACAAATCAAGGGGGAGCTTAATTTACCTGGGATAGCCTCGCTGAGTCTCAAGACTCTTTGTCATGAGGGTGCTGCCACATTGGGATGTTTGGCCAATTCCAGTTTGGCTTTGTATGGAAGTAAACTAGAGAACCCGGAGTAAACATACGAGGTCGTTCACACAACTCCCCCTGTGTGTGTACACGAAGAGGGGCAGCACAGTGGGTTACCGCACGGCTGGGGTTCCGAGTTCGGTTCCCACTCACCACCAATAACAGTCGTAATATTTGATCCGGTCCTGGATCTCTCCTGCCTCCCCTAGGTCGACTCAGTCTAAAAAAGCATCTGGTGTGATGTGCAATCATCAGCAATGGGTGATACAGACTGTCGGGAGTGGTGTTGGCGTGTATAGTTGCCCGCTAACAGCACTTACCCCAACAGTCTGTTCAAGGCTATAAGGGGATCTTTGTCTGTTTTTTTACTGTTCCGCATAAGTTTCTACCGGGCTCTCGGGTTTCCTCCCCATAGCTAAACGTGCACACACAGTGGAACTGGTATTGGCCAAATCATCCCAATGTTGAAAAATCACCCGCTAATCACACACTTGGGATTCCACACGCAGCAGCAACGTCGCTGTTCACCCCCAACCTCCCCTACTGCAATAACTTGGCAGGGCCCTCCTGAAAGACAGTCTTGAGAGTCGGAAAAGCTTTGCTCAGCAAACTCGCGGAATTATTTTGTAACCAGCCACGTCATCACTCTCGCCCGCCTCCTCTACGTGGCGATGCGCCTCGCGTCATCGTCGGATCTGCCCGTCGCGTGGCCGGGAGAGCGCCGCTGCGATTCCGAACGCGTTTCCCTTCACCGCACACCGGTCCCGCCGCCTGCTAACTGTTGACACCTGCTGACTCAAACAGACTGGGGGCGAATCCCTCCCCCTGCTGCCCACGGAGCGTAGCGAGGCTCTGCCAGCTTGGCACAGCGCCCCAGCGACGAGGCCCATGCCAGAGGGAGGGGAGGGGATGGACGCAACTCTAGAAATTAGACGGGGTAAAACAAAAATCTGATTAAATTGTGACCCTGAATTACAGTTAATTAAGGGTTAGGGTGGGAGGCTGTCGAATAATTATCTCGATCCGTGATCGTGAATCGATTGAAGAATGTATTATTCTTCTTGGTTCTTTCGGTAAAATCACGTAGAAGGGAAATAATAAAATAATAAAAATAAAACATAATACAATTAAATTCTCACGTTTCGGCCACAACACAAGCAGCCATCCTCAGGTGAAGAAACAGAACTGTCGGAAAGACAGTGCTCCAATGGAGGCCGAAACGTCGTGATAATTTTATTTTATTATGTTTTATTTTTATTATTGCCCTTCTACGTGACTTTACTGAAAGATCCAAGAAGATGAATCCCTGCAGTCACGAAAGCTTTAAATCGGAATGTATTATTTTCTTTACACTGTGGGGAATTGTAGCGGCCTCTAGTGGCTGTTGAAAGGTTTTCAAATGGACGCATTACGCCGAAAATATTGAATCATGGATGATTCCCACGCGTGAGAGTGGATGACCGTGTATGGAGATATGTATGTTGCTTCGTTTGATTTTTAGTACAGTATATCATTGATTTTCACAAATATTCTTCATACATTTATTTTGTAGAGCCTAAATTAATGGCAACATACATTGCATAACTTCTGCTATGTTGGATTAGTTATACATGTTTGACTTAAAGTAATATATTGAATGTGTGTTAAATATATCTTAAATTATTGGCAAAATTAAGTTATGTATTTAATGTTGTCGATAATTGAGGATATACTAAATAAGCTTATTAAATATATGTTTGATAATTAACCATATTTAAAGAATCAAACATTGCAACGAATATCATGCCATCGACTCGAGTGTCGCGAGCTACATCTAGGAGCGAGCGACACGCGTGGTGTAGAGCCATCAGCAGGTCCCACCACCACTAGAGCACCACCACCAATATAACACCACCATGATAGCATCACCATCACCACTATATCACCACCACCACTAGAGCCGGAACCACCACCACCATAGCCAGCACCGCCGCCACCATGGTCAAAGCCAGTGCCACCACCACCACCCACTGTTGTCTCACCAACTTGAGCAGCAGCAGCTTTGTCACCCCGAGGTGTCCTCTTCTGCGGCGTGGCTCAAGGCATCACTCGTCGCCGCCTCTTCTCTTCCGGCATCGCCTCCCTCACGTGGCGTCCGGGTCCAGACTATCGTGGATCCGTGGATTTATACGCAGCGCGACCCCCACCCCGTGAAGCGCACGCGACGCCCCATGTCCCCTCATGAGCAGCACGCGGTACAAGGCAGCACCGAGCGGCCACTGGAGTCGCGGTCACTCGCACCCAACGTCCCATCTCCCCGACTCCGCGAATGTGGCGTGTGGCTCCGTCTCTCAGTTCGCTCCGGGCAGCCTGCGTTCTCGGCCGTGGGGAATGTCGCTTCACCGTGGCTGTGTCCTGCAAGTGTTCCGTCTATTGGCATCTTCACCTGGCGGCGTCTCGCTGGGCTGAGAGTTCCGCTTGTGGACACGGTCCGTTCTCTCCGGCTGGGCCATGACCCACCCAGCACGAGGCCTCTCTACCCACCCAGCACGAGACCTCTCTACCCACCCAGCACAAGGCCTCTCTACCCACCCAGCACGAGGCACTGTGTTGGTTCAATTCTGGGAGTCAAACCTATTAGGATTTGGCTCCGGTTCCAGTGAACTGAAAATCCATTGAACGGTACAGTTGGGGTTTAGGTTAGTTCCATTTAACCAGTTTCCAGATATTAGTATAAACCCAGTAACCAAATAATGTTTTCGTTCTGGGGCAACAAATTTTATTTGAGTTAAAACTTATAAAATTAGAACTGATATCTGGTTCCAATCTCCGGTTCGGTTTGACTCTCTGGGTGAGGAATGGAATCAGTTTTACTCGGCTCACAAGGTGTAGCCATTATTGCTATGCCTGGGAAATATCGTGTCCATCTTTCCTGTCTGTCCATCCGTCTATCTAATCCTGTCAATCCATTTACCTATCCACCAGTCGTCGATCTGTACCCGTCTGGCCCATCTGCAGGTCGAGCTTGCCAGCTGCCATCTCGGCGACGCCAGTGCGGTTGGTTCGGCTCAGTGGATGCAGCCCCGCGGATTACGCGGCGGCTCGGGCCGTCTTCGCGCGGCGTGAATCACGGCGAGCGGAGCTAGACACGTGGCCGGATCTCCGTCAGCCAACGATCCCCTGGCAGAGTCGGTGCCTGGCTCGGACTCCGTGCTGTGTGGGTGGTTGTTGTTTTATATTCCACGGCGGGCGATTGAAAACGTATCAATGCTCTGTTAAATATTAAACTCAAAAGCGTAGAAAATAAAAGTTAGAGGGGGAATCCTCTTGGGGTGAGGGGAACGCTTTACGGCCTTGGTTTTTATTTGACTGCGACAGGAAAATAAACGTGATGATGGGAGGCCTGCAAGCGACCACATTTATTGATGCTAAGCGACTGTGGAATGTCTTCACCGCTGTCTCTCCTTACAAGCTTTGTAAAACCTTGCTCAATTCAATAAGTGTGATCACACTTATTATTCAACTAGTTCATAAAGGCTGTCGTCGCTAGGCAAATGTTTTAAATATATATAATAATTTACCTGATATGATTTTTTTTTTATTTGTATCTACGATCAGACACGAACAACCACTCAACAAAAATTCCGAAAAAACTGACAAAGATTGTTGACGACTTGATTAAACTTCTTATATTTAAAGACATACCCATCGGAACTGCTCGATTTCAAGATTCTGCTCTGTTTCATAAGAAATATAAAAAAATATGAACTTAATACTCTGAGGGAAAGCTTCTAACTTTTACCATTTTATAATTATTCAGATTTGAATATCATAAAATGCCTTTTTTCGTTCAAAATCGCTTAAATCCGAAACATCTCAAACAATAAAAGATAGAACAATGGTTCTCACTTAAATGTGATTTGATGTTTAATGGTTTGTCAAAAAAAACACTCAATCTTATATTTTGAACGGTGTCTGAATGACACCAGGCACAAACATGCTCATGTTGTTTCTGTCGTAAAAGCTACCTATGTAACAAATTTCAGCTTTCTACCTTGTCGGGAAGTACCCTCGAGGTTTTTGAGACATACAGATTAAGGTCTTCATTTATATATATATTTCAACCTCAATGGTGCGAATTGTTGCTTGCCACGAGGCGTTTTGGAGCCACTGGACCTGTGCTCAGCAACTGCGATTGTGTTCATTTTGCGACACACGACCGACGCGTGCTTGTTGTCGCCTCTCATGTGAGGGAAGAGGCCGAGTGAGGCGTCTGCCCCAGGAGCCCATGAACCCCGCTATCTTCTGGAGGAATTCTCTCACGCAGGGCAGTTCACTGCTCGCTGCTGGCAGCTGTAGCCTCTCTCCGTCTCGTGGCGTTGAGAGCCCAAGTGGAGCGTAAACGTTTTAATAAAGCACAAAGAACACCACCCTCAACGAGAGCAGTGGTGAGCAGCCGCGTGAACTTCCACCAACTATTGAAACCTCCGGGCCCCACCCACGCGACTGCTGAAGGAGTCGAGTTGCCCCGCGGGGTCACCCCGGGGTGACCGGCGCCCGACGCCTGCGGCTCGTGGCAGCATGATGGCCAATGGGTGATGAACGCGCGTGTGCATGTGCCCGCGCGCGTCTGTTCGCGTGTTGAAGTGTGTGCGCGTGTGTCCATTTGTGAATGTTTCCACGGGTTCGCATGTTGAATCACGTGTTCACGTGTTTGTCCGCGCATGAGTGTGTGCATGTGTTTGTGCATTCATGTGTCCGCGTGTTCGTATGCCAGTGTTGTCCATGCACTGTCCACGTACCTGGGCATGTGTGCATGCATTATATGTCACGTAGATTTGAAGCTTTCGTGACTGCAAGGATTCATACTCTTGTTTTTTTTGCAAAGTCACGTGACTTTACCGAAAAAAACCAAGAGTATATATGTCACGTGTTTGCATGTTACCTTGAGCAGTGGTGGGCGGTGTGAGGTGGAGGGAGAGGAGACAGGCCCAGGCCACGAAACTCGCCACGTGGAGTCTCATGGTCGCTGCTGGGAGGTCCACGCAGGCCGACCTGGCATGGCCAGAGCACAAAGCCAAGTTCAATGCTGGTGTGGGATCGCATTTTGACCCCCGTAGAACCGTGACCCCACTGTAGTACGACTACCCCTCTGCACTCTGAACCTGGTTATCCAATCTTGATTTGAAGCTTTCGTGACTGCAGGAATCCATACTCTTTGGTTCTTTCGGTAAAGTCACGTAGGTAGAAATCAATTTAAATAAATCACGACGTTTCGAAAGCAAGACAAGCGTTCGTCTTCAGGTAAAAATCTCGACAGCTACAATGTCTGCTGCCTTGTGAAGAAAAGCGGTTACCAGCAAGGGTTTATATAAGTTTTGAGAACAAAGGCAGCCGAAGTAGTGTTAATGGGGTATTATAGTGTAAAGGAAATAAATAGCGCGGAATGTTAAAGGAAATTAACTTAGATAGCATGTTGGATTATAGTACAATGTTAATGAGCTTCCGTAGCGCATATGAACTCAGATTAGCATGTAGGATTAGAATATGTATTTTAATGAGAGAAGCATGTAAAAGTTAATTATTATTGTTTTAGCAAGTTAATGTCAGTCTTTGTGTAACAAAGAATAGCATGTTAAAGTTAATGAGAATAAACATGTCAAAGTCAATGAGCGAAGTTAATGAGAATATCATGTTAAAGTCAATGAGAGATGAGCAAGTCGATGTCACTCTATATGTAATAAATGGCGTGGCATGTTAAAGTTAATTAACTTAACTTAAGAACGGCTCGGGGGAGAGAGAGAACATGTATTTTAATGAGAGAAGCATGTAAAAGTTAATGAAAAAATTTGCAAGTTAATATCAGTCTATGTGTAACAAAGAATAGCATGTTAAAGTTAATGAGAAAAGCATGTCAAAGTCAATGGTTGCTCAGCTTAAACCCATCTTCTTGGTTGAAGTTGTCTCTATGTTTGTATATCTGGATAGCTTCATCTACAAATCTTTGATGGTAACCCGAAGGTTTGCAGAGTACCTTGGTCTCGGAAAAAACAATATTGTGCGAGTCCACAGGATTATAACAATGGTCTCTTACGGCAGAGGTATTGGTTCTGCCATGTTTCAGAGCTGGTCGGAGATGCAGCGGGCCCTATGGTGTAGTGTAGTGTTTTGATGAGGGAATTCTTATGGGCCGGGTGGTGGTGGGAATCGGACTTCAGATAGGAATCAGTGTGGGTAGCTTTCCTGTAGACAGAATGTCCCAACGAGCCATCAGTCCTCTTCTCAATCAAAACATCCAGTGATGGTAGCTTACCATTCTGCTCCACTTCCATGGTGAATTTGATGGATGGGTGTATGGAATTTATATGCCAGTGGTTGCATGTCCATGTGTGACAAAAGCAGCCGTGTTAGCGATCCAAAAGATGGCCATGCTAACGCGTTGGGGTGCAGAGCTCGCTGCTGCTGCGGAGCTCACTGCTGCTACGGAGCTCGCTGCTATGGAGCTCGCTGCTGCTACGGAGCTCGCTGCTGCTACGGAGCTCGCTGCTATGGAGCTCGCTGCTGCTGCGGAGCTCACTGCTGCTACGGAGCTCGCTGCTATGGAGCTCGCTGCTGCTACGGAGCTCGCTGCTGCTACGGAGCTCGCTGCTATGGAGCTCACTGCTGCTACGGAGCTCGCTGCTATGGAGCTCGCTGCTGCTATGGAGCTCGCTGTTGCTACGCAGCTCACTGCTGCTGCGGAGCTCACTGCTATGGAGCTCGCTGCTGCTGCGGAGCTCGCTGCTACGGACCTCGCTGCTGCGGAGCTCGCTGCTGTGCTGGTTAATAACATCCTTCCAATGGTTGCGCAGCTTAAACCCATCTTCTTGGTTGAAGTTGTCTCTATGTTTGTATATCTGGATAGCTTCATCTACAAATCTTTGATGGTAACCCGAAGGTTTGCAGAGTACCTTGGTCTCGGAAAAAACAATATTGTGCGAGTCCACAGGATTATAACAATGGTCTCTTACGGCAGAGGTATTGGTTCTGCCATGTTTCAGAGCTGGTCGGAGATGCAGCGGGCCCTATGGTGTAGTGTAGTGTTTTGATGAGGGAATTCTTATGGGCCGGGTGGTGGTGGGAATCGGACTTCAGATAGGAATCAGTGTGGGTAGCTTTCCTGTAGACAGAATGTCCCAACGAGCCATCAGTCCTCTTCTCAATCAAAACATCCAGTGATGGTAGCTTACCATTCTGCTCCACTTCCATGGTGAATTTGATGGATGGGTGTATGGAATTTATGTGGTTGAGAAATTGGTTCAGTGCTGGTTGGCCATGTGGCCAAATTACGAAAGTGTCATCTACGTATCTCTTCCACAAGGAAGGACGTAGGGTGGATGTCTGGATGGCATCTGTTTCAAATGTTTCCATGAACACATTAGCTACCACTGGTGATAGATGGGAACCCATGGGGGTACCTTCATTTTGTTTGTTGAAAGTACCATTCCAGGTAAAGTAAGTGTTGGTAAGGCAATGCCTCACTAAAATTGGTACATTAGGATTCAGTCCCTGTTGGACCAGGTCTTCAATGATTGCTATAGTGTCAGGTACAGGAACATTGGTGAACAGAGAGACTACATCAAAACTGACAAGCAAATCATCTGGAGACAGAAAAATGTCTTTGATCAGAGAAACTAAGTGAGCTGAGTTAACTACTGCCGAGGTGGTCTTGCCAGTGAATGGAAGCAAGGTCTCAGACGAGAATCGGGCCAGATTGTTGGTAGGGGAGTTGATGATGGAAACGATGGGACGGAGTGGGGTACCTTCTTTATGGATTTTTGGAAGGCCATAAAATCTGGGTGGTCTAGCAGCCGAAGGTTTTAGAGAGAGCTGCTTTTTTGATTCGATTAGAGAAGTCGAATTAGTGGTGATATTGTTGTTTTTTGTAGCCAGGCCGTTGGTAGGATCTTTGTTGATCTTAGTATAACTGCCATCATTAAGAAGGTCCTGGATTTTGTTGTTGTATGTGGTTTTATCCATGATGACAGTCGCATTGCCCTTGTTGGCTGTGAGGATGACAACGTCATCTTTATTTTTTAATTGAGCGAGTTCAGAGCGCTCATCTTTGCTGATGTTGCTAATGGGTTTCCTAGCGTTTTTGAGGATGGTGGCGATTGCAGATCTTGCCACGTCTGCTGCGATGTGTCCCAAGCCTTTGAGGGATACATCAACCTGGGCAATTATAGCATCCACTGGGGTGTGTTTGGGGGTGACTGCAAAATGGCAGTTACACTGAAATAATCCAATTTCGATGTCTGGCTACGGCTGACATCAGTGGTAAGGGTTAGGGTTACATTAGATATCTTAAGTGTTTTTCCACTTTTTTCTGGCAACAAAACTGAAACCTTTTTACAAGGAATCATGTGTGCATTAACCAATACTTGTGATGAAAATACAAAGAAAAAACACACTCTGATAATACATGCATTGTTCTTGAAACTGATTAGTCCACACCAGAGGCGGCTTTCTTTTGAGCCTCATCTCAATTGGTGCTAGACCAGAGGACGCCAAAAGGCGTACAGCTCAAAGACAATGCACTATCAAAGTAATGAGGGCTCGGGGTAAGCATCTACATCATTTGACCTCCTTTGGCAGTATCAAAGTGTAATCATAGTGTTTTTCCTCTTTTTTTCTGGCAACAAAACTGAAACCTTTCCACGAGGAATCATGTGTGCATTAACCACAATATGTGTGGTCAAAATGCAAACAAAAAACACACTGATAATATATGCAGCTCAAAGACAATGCACTATCAAAGTAATAGTGCATTACTCATTGTTTGTTTCGGTAAAGTCACGTATGTAGAAATACAATAAAATTATATTAAAACAAAAAACAATCACGACGTTTCGATCACAACGCAAGCGATCTTCATCAGGTGTCAAGAACAAATCACGGAGGTAAATACAACAAAAAGATGAGAGACGAGAATTCAACAAACCTGAAAAAACATTATGTGAAGCACATCCAGTCAGGCCAACAACACAGTTAGACACTTCCTGGCGGACCACGAATTTCAGAAGAGTGTTAAATTTCGTGTTCAAACCTTTGGATTGCACATACCAGCATAGATAGAATGAAAAATATGAGGTACACGGTCAGTAGAAATACATATACAAGTCCACCAAGAGGTAAGGAGGGAGGAAAGACGGACAGGGAGGCAGAGAGAGAGGGGGGGGGGGCTGGAGGGATGAACAGAAGCTTAAATAGGAAATACGGTTGGAGGGGGGGAGGGGCCAGAGCGAGAGCGGCAGCTCAAACACGCACATCTTACACATACAAAATGGCAGCTCAAAAAAGGCCCACCTCTTGTAAATACAAAACGGCAGCTCAAAAAGTAACCACCTCTTGTAAATACAAAACGGCAGCTCAAGAAAGGGCACATCTCACACATAATTACAACGGTAACTTCCCCGTAGAAGTGTGATACAGTCACATATGTGACTTTACCGAAAAAAACCAATGAGTAATTTTATGCAGTCACGAAAGCTTTAATACTTTAATAGTGCATTGTCTTTGAGCTGTACGCCTTTTGGCGTCCTCTGGTCCTGCACCAATTGAGACGAGGCTCAAAAGAAAGCCGTCTCTGGTGTGGACCAATCAGTTTCAAGGACAATGCATATATTATCAGTGTGTTTTTTGTTTGCATTTTGACCACAAGTATTGTGGTTAATGCAGTGACATGATTCCTTGTAAAAAGGTTTCAGTTTTGTCGCCAGAAAAAAGTTAAAAAACCCTATCATTATACTTTGATACTGGCAAAGGAGGTCTCATGATTAGATTTCTTGTTTAGGGTTATGTTAAGGGTCTTTGTTAGGTCGAAGGGTTTGGTTAGGATTATTGGTCTTCGGGTATAGTTTTGGTGAGAGTTAATGGTCTTGGTTATTGGTTAGGGCTAGGGTTTTGGTTTGGATTATTGGTCTTTCTGATGTTTATGGGTTTGGTGCGCCATCCATAAGACAGGCAACATCCTGAAAGCATGGAAGCCAAAGTCATTGCCACCCTGAAACCCGGAAAGCCACAAGACTCGCCCTCGAGCTCCAGGCCACGACCCTTCGCGTCCTCCACCTCCCCGCGCGTGGAACGTGCCGTGCTCGCCACACCCCCATTATTGACCCCCAACTGCCTCCCGAACGAGCCGGGGGATTCCAAACCAAACGGAGCTGCTGCTGCCAACAAATCATTGCCTCTATCATCCTCACAGAAGCTGGTTTCCACCTCCCCCCTCATAGCTCCTCGGCCGTCCGCATCCCCCCCAGCCCCCCCCCCCCCTCCGCGTGGCACCTCGGCAGGCCAAGGTGCGGCCCGAGGACCCGGTCTGGACGTGCCTAAATATGCGCGGCACGGTGTTCATTTGACAAAAGCCGTGGCTCACATGGGGGGTGAGCGGGGATCGGGGCGAGCCCCACCCGCCCTCCCCCCAACCGCCTCCCCCACGGCTAAAACGCCAGCGAGTAGTTCTGTTTAAATTGTCTCCGTCAACGCTGCCCTGCTCGTGCTCCGAATCTATTCGGTGCCAGGGCAGAGCAATGAGACCCACAGAAGCGGATATCACAGGGCTAATGCTTAGATTCCTTCGCGTGACCCTCTGGTCCACACACAATCATCAGCGTGGTCGTGAAGAATGTTACAAAATAAATATGCGATCAATTCGCCTCCTTCACACATCTGCCTCTCGCTACATAATACAATTAAGTGTTTTCTCACATCCCATCAGCCACAAGTTCTTCTTCGCCGAGTATCAAAACCGGTCCAGAGTTAGCTTGTGCTAAACCCATCTTGCTGAGAGGATTGACTCCCCAGAAGGCCGTTTGGCTGATGGAATGGGTAAAATATATACCGCATGTGTGTAGTGGAGAGACAGAAGTGAAGCAGGGGTCCTGCCTGCTCCACACTGATTGGTGAACACGGAGACGCGCAGTGGCTGCTCGTAAAGCCCAGAGCCGTGGGAACGCCGCTCGGATCGTCCACGGAGCCGTGCGGGCTTTTTCTACGAATGAATAACAAAAACCTCCACAAGCACTGTGTAAAGTTAAAAACGCGAGTTCCGGCTCAAATGAGCATTGAGGCATTGGTACTCATCTCCCGTTCACAATCCTGCAGATGCAATGATAGCCATTCCACAGTCCTATGTCGGGGGGCGAATCTATCCATATAACAACCGCTGTTGGCATCTCAACACAAGCTGGTAGTTATTGTATCGACTCCGGAGGGGAGACATGGTGGAGCTGAGTCAACCCACGCCATCCAGGATTTGAACTCGCACGCTTCCGATTGCTGCGAGCCGCTGACTCTACCGCTGCGCCACGTGGCCGGGTTCCCCGCTAGCCCCCAGCGCCACCTCCTCCTCGCCTCGCTCGCGCACGCGGAGCGTCGACGCGAGCAGCCAATGGGCGCTCGCGCGCACGCCGCGCCGACACGGACACCGCGTGGCACGGCAGCTCCTGTCGGACCCTGCATCCCGGTCACACGATTTGATACTTAAGGATGCTCGCCGAGGAGATGCAGCAATGAAATCGGGCTCTAGCGCAAATTGATGGATGGACTATTACGTGGCAGGCATGTGAGAGGGTGGCGACGGCTTGGGGAGGATTTCATCCAATGAAATGCTGATTTCATTGGAAAGGTAGCTGATGTCGAGCCGATATTTGCGCTGCAATGGCACTTGCGTTGCGGCACTTCACAGCGCTCATCCCAGCTCGCCTGACTCCCCTCTCACGGCGCGGTGTGCGGGCCCAAGCCAGTAACAGAAATTCCCCATTCACATGACGGGACCACGTACAGTATAGCACCTGCCAACGGCTGGGGTTACAATCGTCGGCGATGTGAATCGTGAACAAATAATTTCGTTCAAACTGGAGAGACCGAGCGTGGCGTGACCGTCACCACCCCCGGCCGCCTTTGTCTCACAAGGCCTCGTGCGTTAACGTAGCGATTGGATGATACCACACGTTGACCAATCCCCTCGCTCACTGCGACAAGCTCGCGAAGATAACTTGCCATTTCTGTGAGTAAAGTGCTGTGAGCGAGCACCTGGTAATAGAGGCACGGCGCACTCACCAATAATCATACCTGGCTGTCTTTGCTTCGCCAGTGCTATGTGTGTTTAATTTATTTGGCGCCGTACGTAGTCAACCGTGCTAATCGGAGTGCTGACGTTTTACAGTTGATATATATCGCCCCATGTATTCATTTTCAGGCTGAGTCGACATAGGGTCCAAGACCGGCTAAAATATCACTCGCCACTGACAGTAGTCGCTGACGCAAATCGAATCCAATTGGGCCTGGTTCATAGCAGAGTGCGCTAACCAGTGCGCCACCGCTCCCCGCACACAGACACGCGAATTTGTTGAGAATCAGGCGAGTAACCATCGAGACGAGTCTCATGGACACGACTCACGGCACGGCAGACAGAGCAGAGCATGGGGGCAGATTTCACTGCCGCGTCCTGCGGGTGAGGAGCTCAAGGGGAGCTCGGGTTAGGGATGGTGAACAATAATGGTGGGTGATGGAACACTCTCCAGAGGCATGACCACCGCGGAGATGGAGCGACCACGTAAGTTATGAAACGTTGCAAGAAGCCAGATGGATCGTGGCCATCACTGGACCGTGAGGGATGGCGACGGTGTGAAGATAGGCCTTCATCCAGCAGTAGATAGACCACGGCGGATGATGACGAGCGGCGGAGTTATTGTGGAACACGTGCCCACTGCGTGTTCGCTGAGCGTTAGTTGACATCCTGGGACACCCTCGCATCGGACATATTCCATCTCCAGTGGTTATCCAGGTGAAGCGTGGTGATGAATAGAAATGGAGCTGTGTATGAGAGCTCGGAGCTCAACGGATTTGTTCCCCGAAGCGACGGATTGAGTGGGGGCCTCGGACTGTGGCGACGGTGGCAGTTGCGCCCAAGTTAACGCAACGCGTGTGGTCCGCTTGTTGCTCACCCACTCGCTCACACTCATCCACACGCAGAGAAATCCCACACCCCAGCGTACGCCTCACTAATCTCTCACTCACAAACTCACCACACACCCTTTCACCCACACTCACCACAATTCCACACTCACCACAATTCCACACTCACCACAATTCCACACCGTGTCGTAAACCTCACCACTCTCTCGCTCACAAACTCATCACTCACTCAGCCTCGTGATGCAGACTCACTGCACCAATACCTACGTGCATACCATGAACAGTCAAGCACGTGCTGTGTTAGCGAGCACCTAAACGCCCGGCACAACGCACGAGTGGACGGCGGTGTTGGGATCCGCCCTCGGTCTTTGTCTCCCCATTGCCGATGTACGCACACACACCTCACCACAAAGGCACTCGTTTAAGGCGGCGTCGACTTAAGATGATGAGGACCAGTACCGGTACAAGTACTGATACGGCTCGCCACTCATGTTAGCCGTGCCCGCGAAACGAAATGGCGTGGCAGGCTGGGTCCGTAGCGAAACGCGCCAACCACTGCGTCACCGCTCCCCACACAGAGACTGCCACGGAGAGACAAAGAGAGGCCGCAGAGACACCTGACCCTGTACCTGCACGGGGTAGACAGACGCGCGGGCGAAACAGCAGCAGCCTCTGCAGCGTGCGCCTCCAACAGCACGGACTGGGCGGGACACAGAGCAGCAGCCGACTCGCTCAGCCTCCCTCCCACTCACACAACCTCCCACCCACCCAGACAGCCAGCCACGCATCCACCCACCTAGACACAGCCACTCACCCACTCACCCAACCACACAGCCACCCACCCAAATAGCCAGCCAGTCAGTCGGTCACACAACCACACACGCAACAACACACCCACACACCCAACAACACACCCACACACCCAACCACACAGCCACGCACCCAACCACACCACAATCACCTACACAGACAACCATCCGGCCACACACCCACCCAATCACACGGACACTCACCCATGCAATTACACAGCCACTCATCCACCCAACCACACCAAGGCCACCCAACCACACCAAGGCCACCCACCCAGACAGCCAGCCGGCCACACAATCACACAACCACCCAACCACACACCCACCCACCCACCTACCCAACCACACACCCACCCACCCAACCACACACCCAGCCACACACCCACACACCCAGCCACACACCCACACACCCACCCACAAAACCACACACCCACCTACCCAACCACACACCCACCCACCCAACCACACACCCAGCCACACACCCACCCACACACCCACCTACAAAACCACACACCCACCTACAAAACCACACACCCACCTACCCAACCACACACCCACCCACCCAACCCCACAACCAGCCACCCAACCCCACAACCAGCCACACACCTACCCATCCAACCACACAGCCACTAACCTACTCACCGACACAACCACACACCTTCCCCATCCAGACAGCCACCCATCCATCCAACCACACAGCCGCTAACCTACTCACCGACACAACCACACACCTTCCCCATCCAGACAGCCACCCACCCATCCAACCACACAGCCACTAACCTACTCACCAACACAACCACACACCTTCCCCATCCAGACAGCCACCCACCCATCCAACCACACAGCCACTAACCTACTCACCGACACAACCACACACCTTCCCCATCCAGACAGCCACCCACCCATCCAACCACACAGCCACTCACCAGCCCACCCTGCCACCCTGAGTAGCCGTCACCCTCCTCTGTACACACACGCGTGCACCCAGACCGACGTTTCCCCAGTCCGTTCCCTCTTCCCTCCCGCGCCTCCTCCCCACTCCTCTTCCTCACTACTCCCTATTCACCCCCCCCCCCCCCCACTCCTATTCATCACGCAACGTACAGATCCAAACACCGCTCAGGCACTCGGCATCACGTGCCGAATCAATAGGAGGGAGACGGAGAGGAAGGAGGGACGTAGGGAGAGGTGGGGGAGGGGGTGAGAAGCGATGCAGAATTACAAAGCCTGTACAGCGGGGTAGTGTGGAGCCGTGGTGCCGCTGTCCCGAGGCGGTGTCCGCTCGCGGCGTGTGGCGCTGCTGCTGCTGATCGCTGATCACTCAGCAAGGCGGATCGAGTCGCCACGATGTTCGCAGCCACAGTCGCGGCACGCTGTGGTAACCATAAGCATTCGCCTCTAGTTTGTACATTCACTGCTGGATGAGCAAAGCCGTCTCAAGGACAGGGGTCGGCAGCATGCGCGGTGGCTCTTTAAAGAATGCTTCGTGACGTTGTTTATTAAGGACGCCACCGTCTCGTAGGCACCACAGGACATTGCGGCTCTTTAATTATTGCTGGGTGGTTTTTACCGAATTTGAAAAAAGTCTCTCCTTGTTATTTTGGTTGCTGACCCCTGGTCAAGGGGGTTGTTTTGACCATACTTCACCACAATGGGCAGTGCCGGGTTTGATGAAGTGTGGGGCCATGACCCGGTTGGGATGACGCTCGCCGTGGCTAGGAGGCGAACCTAGGTTGATGGATTAGTCGCACTCCATCAGAAAGCGGTTACTGGTGTTGTAATACGTTTACCCCAAGTGTTTCCAGTTCCGACGCGGTAAATTCCACATTCCTATGGCGGAGGGAAATCTGTCCATGAAACAACAATCACTGTTTTCTCGCCCACCGAGTGGTACTCATTTAACCGACCCAGAGGAATTATGGGCTGAGTGAACCCCCAGCCAGGATCTGAACTCACACCCTCCCGACTGCGAGCCGCTCTCTATACCGTAACAAATCAGACCGCTACCGGCCTGCGGGCAGTACCGATGGTTGTGGAACAAAATCGGAAATATGTCGGGTTTCGAGTTTTTCCGGTTACAGGCGAGCAGAGGGAGGCCCCGACTGTACCCGCGCCAGATCTCCGCTCTCCAGCCCGTGCACAAAAACACTTCCATCATCACTCACGCGGCCAACATCGTTGCTGTAAAGCAGCTGCGTTAACTGCACCGAGTCAATGCTAATTTGACTTGTGGGAAGCGATTAAGCAATGGTGAGAGCGCTATGAGCGCTACGAACCCCCTCCCGCCACATTCCTGAGTTCGATTCCAGCCCACGGCTAACATCTGCGGCGAGTGATATATTAGCTGGTCCTGGTCCCTATCTAGGTCGACTCAGCCTGAAAATTAGTATAAGTTACGAGATATAAACTATACACGTCACCACTGACGAGACAAAGACGGCCGGGGGTGATTGTTGGCCACACCACCACCTCGTGCACCGTTCCGGACTTAATAGGTGCTCGCTAACATCACCTGCCTCCTCCCCACCTCCCACCATTCAGCAACCCGTACTGATGTGCGAGGTGCAAGCTCAGCGGCGATAAGCCTGGCTGAGTGGGTGGTGCCTGAACAGATGACCTCGCAAAAGGAGCCTGCTGCTGCTACTGCGACAGGCTGCTGCTCTTGCAGGCTGCTGCTGCTGCTGCTACAGGCTGATGTGGCCGCAGGCTGCTGCTGTTACAGGATGCAGCTGTTGCAAGCTGCTGCTATTGCAAGCTTCTGCTGTTACAGGCTGCTGCTGTTGCAGGCTGCAGCTGCACGGCTCTGGGATGGGGTAGCAGAGATCAGAGCAGCAAAGATTCACTGCCGTATTGCTGTGCTTTTATGTCTATGCTCCCCGCATTCTCGCAACCCGCACTGACCGAGTGTGGTGAAGTGTTATCAAACAACCGACACGACGTGGGGAGGCCTTCATCCAGCAGTGGAATAACGAAAGGTAGCGCATTACTGAGTTGTCGTTATCATTGTGTGATCTCTTTTTGAGCACAGCTGAGGGTCCATGGACAGTTCGCCCTCGGTGGTAGCTTCGCACGTGGCCCGTGACCCAGCACTGTGGAGGCAGCGTGGGTTGGTGGATCACCGCACATCTCTTATGAGTCTCCCCGCGGGTGTCAGGAGAAGGCAGTACAGCAAGTGGACTAATCTCCATCTGTTTCCATCTGTACGGGGACAGAGCGTTGAAACCCCTCGCTCAAGGCGTGGGTTGTCTCCGGGTGCTCCGGTTTCCTCTTCCCCACGTGAATAATAAACACGACTCGTCGGTAATCGGCTGAAAACATCTTACAAACAAACACCCATTGCAGCCCTACTACTGTAACGCTCCTTGATATATCACAAAAGTATTAGGTCGTAATTATTATTCTCAATTGACCGGATTCCTCTGCAGGGCCCAGGTGGGCTGCGCGGGTCGCGCTCGCCCTCTCGTGGCCACTCCTCGCATCGTTCCCCGGCGGGCGACGGGTAACCGACGGGAACCGGCAAATAAACGTCCCCTTGCCGTGGTGATTGCGTTGGCAGTGAGACACAAGCACCACCACCAACAACAACAACTCAACACGCTGCCTGTCAGTAACAACACTGTGTGTGGCCTTCAAAGGAAAAACATAATAGGCGACATACTCTTTGGTTCTATTGGGTAAAGTCACGTAGGTAAAAAATAAATAACAAAAATCACGACGTTTCGGCCACAACACAAGCGGCCTTCATCAGGTGAAGGGACGAGACTGCCTGGAGGACAGCGCTGGAGTGAAAAAAAGCCACGATCAGATCACGACCTTTAAGCTGTGTGAGAAGAAACAAAGCGCCTTGACAAAGGAATTAGCATATAATTTAGCATTGAAATGGCTCATTGAAATAGCTAAGTTAAAATATACACATCCGCTGAGGCACCCCTTGACAAAGGAATTAGCATAGAATTTGGCATTGAAATAGCTAAGTGATTAGCTTGTAACTGGTCACAGAAATAGCTATGTTAAAGTCAGAGCATATACATTCACCGAGGCACCTAGTACAAATCAAACAGGAGAATTTAGCGAAACACAACCACGCTCAGACCGTGGACCTTTAAACTGTGTGCGAGCAAACAAGGTATCCTGACAAAGAAATTAGCATAAAAATTAGCATTTGATTGGCCGATTTTAGAAAAGAGGTGGTGTACGTGCCGGTGGACTTGCCGTTTGGCGCGGGGGGGGGGGGGGGGAGTTTACCTATTGATGGTGTGAAAAGGGAATTTATAAGAGCTGCGAAAGTTTGGGGTACCACTACTTGAAAAATATACTGTACCATTGAAATTAGTTTAATGTTTAGTTCTATTTAGAACATCTTTCCAATGGTTGCTTAATTTGAAACCATCTTCTCGGTTGAAATTGTGTCTGTGTTTGTAGATCTGAATTGCCTCGTGAACAAATCTCTGATAAAAACCCGTGGGTTTGCAAAGAACCTTGGTATCGGAGAAAATTACATCGTGATCACCCACAGCGTTGTAACAGTGATCAGCCACGGCAGAAGAATTATTTTGCCGTGTTTCAAATCTGATTTGTGCTCGCGAATTCGGTCAGAGACATGTCGTTTTGTCTCCCCGATATAGCAATCACCGCAGGTACAACTCAATTTGTAAACCCCGGGGTACTGTAAGTCAGGAATGACATCCTTCACGGATGGGATCAGATCACGAATTTTGTGTACTGTATTGAACCGGACCTGGATCTTGTGTTTGTTTAGAATTTTGGAAATCTTTTTAGTAACGCCTGCTATATATGGTAGTGTGATGGTTTTGACCGGAGTATCAAGTGGTTGTTTCTGTATGGAGGGAGAAACAGCTTGACGGATGGTACGGATTTTTATCAGAGATTTGTTCACGAGGCAATTCAGATCTACAAACACAGACACAATTTCAACCGAGAAGATGGTTTCAAATTAAGCAACCATTGGAAAGATGTTCTAAATCGAACTAAACATTAAACTAATTTCAATGGTACAGTATATTTTTCAAGTAGTGGTACCCCAAACTTTCGCAGCTCTTATAAATTCCCTTTTCAGACCATCAATAGGTAAACTCCCCCCCCCCCGCGCCAAACGGCAAGTCCACCGGCACGTACACCACCTCTTTTCTAAAATCGGCCAATCAAATGCTAATTTTTATGCTAATTTCTTTGTCAGGATACCTTGTTTGCTCGCACATAGTTTAAAGGTCCGCGGTCTGAGCGTGGTTGTGTTTCGCTAAATTCTCCTGTTTGATTTGTACTAGGTGCCCCGGTGAATGTATATGCTCTGACTTTAACATAGCTATTTCTGTGACCAGTTACAAGCTAATCACTCAGCTATTTCAATGCTAAATTCTATGCTAATTCCTTTGTCAAGGGGTGCCTCTGCGGATGTGTATACTTTAACTTAGCTATTTCAATGAGCCATTTCAATGCTAAATTATATGCTAATTCCTTTGTCAAAGCGCTTTGTTTCTTCTCACACAGCTTAAAGGTCGTGATCTGATCGTGGCTTTTTTTTCACTCCAGCGCTGTCCTCCAGGCAGTCTCGTCCCTTCACCTGATGAAGGCCGCTTGTGTTGTGGCCGAAACGTCGTGATTTTTGTTATTTATTTTTTACCTACGTGACTTTACCCAATAGAACCAAAGAGTATGGATCCTAGCAGTCACGAAAGCTTTAAATCTAGAAATAATAGGCGACGTTTCAGGCAATGGCCCTTTTTCAATCTGAACCCTTTCCCTCTCCTCCCCCGCCCACTGTGGAAACAGACGCCGCTCCGTGCAGCAGCAGCAGCAGCAGAGGCCCTGACGCAGCCTCTCCCTCCCCCCTTCTCGTCTCCCCCTCCCCCCCTCCTCGTCTCTCCCTCCCCCTCCTCGTCTATCCCTCTCTCTCCTCGTCTCTCCCTCCCCCTCCTCGTCTCTCCCTCCCCCTCTCCTCGTCTCTCCCTCCCCCTCTCCTCGTCTCTCCCTCCCCCTCTCCTTTTTTTTACGATCAGAGGAAACAAGAAGATGCTCGGTGTAGTCGGCACTTTTCTCCGTTCATCATTTCGTTTTTCTTTGTTTTTTAATGCTTTGCTTTATATAACCCCCCCCCCCTTTTTAAATGAAAGACCCAACAATTTTTTTCCTTTTTTTTCTTCTCTCCTTTCCCCTTCCCTCTCTCTCTACCCCCCTCTCTGCCCCCCTCTCTCTCTACCCCCCTCTCTGCCTCTCCTCTCTCTCTCTCTACCCCCCTCTCCGCTCCCCCTCTCTCTCTGCCCCCTCTCTTCCTACTCCATTTGGCTCGCTCTCTCTCTTTTTTCTTTATAACTATGACAAGTGCTGCACCTGCACGCAGCCCTTCCCACAGTCAAACGGCCTCCGACGGGTAGCTTAGATCTGCATGCAGAGCACTCCGTCATCTGCCACCGAGCACACGGCCTCCTCCAGTGCCCACTGCTCCTTGAAGGCCGGCACGGCGTGGGTCAGCCGCGCATGGTGGAACTCCAGCCACACCCTGGCTCCGACCAGAGCGCGGAAGATGCCCAGGCTGCTGGCTAGACGTTGCCCCTCCAGGGCCACCTTCCTCGCCCTGTATAAGGCGAGCTTGGCGTAGCCGAAGAGCACGTTGACCAGCCCCTGAAGATGTTGGGGTCCGTCGCCCTTCGGGTATCCAAAGGTGAGGACCGTCGGGGAGAAGTGGAGGCTGAACCTTAGGAGGATGTTTCTTAGGACCTTGAACAGCGAGTCCAGGCTCTTGCACTCCACGTATTGTGCGCCACCGTCTCCACTTTACCGCAGAACCGGCACTCCGGGGACGTGTCGGTGAAGCGCGCCAGGGAGACGTTGGTAGTGATGGTGCCGTGGGCGATGCTCCAGCTGAGGTCGCCGATGCGGTTGTACGTCGGTCTGCAGTAGAGTTGCCTCCAGCGAGGCCTCTCCGGAGAGACGCAGGGCAGGGCTTTCCTCCAGGCATGGTCCTTGTGGCTCCTCAGGGTGTCCTGTTGGTGGAACCGGACCATGTAGGAGTAAAGTACCTTCCTCTTTACATTTGCGAAGGCCACCTCCGGTAGGTCTTCTAGCCGGCACAGGTTGTGATCCGCCTTCGTTTGTCGGCATGGCAATGCAGTGGCACGACTGAGAGCTCTGGTGGAGGGGGATCGAGAGGGGCCTCGTCTTCCCCAACGCCGATGGGGGGCGTTCTCCCCGCTGCCGCTGAGAAGGCCCCCTTGGCTTCGGCCAGGATCCGGGCAGCCACCCAGAGCGACTGCAGCCCTGTCTTTGCGGCCATGTCTGCTGGTCCGAGCCACCGGCCCCGTGTTTCAGGCTCCACCAGATCCCCCATCCTGGTGAGCCGCGCGTTGGCGAGGCGCCTCTCCATGCCAGGGGTGGTGGTGGTGGATGGCAGCTTTGTCTGTGGGTTCCTGAGGATCGGTTCGAAGACCAGATCCTCGGCCGATCGCGGTTGGTTAAGCCTCCTGACGGCGAGGGAGCTCCATGTCTGCAGGACGCTTCTGTAGAAGGGTGGCAGCTGTCCCAGTGGGAGGCCCTGCAGGTCCATGTAGAATAGTTGCTTGGAGCACTGCAGACCCCCCAGCTGTTTTAGGAGGAAAGAGGCCGTGACGCTCCAGGCCGGTGCAGGGGCGGCGTGCAGGAACTTTTGCGCTGCCTGCAGTCGGAAGGTGGCCAGCTGACTCCACACGCACACCAGCCCGTGACCGCCCTCGTCCAGTGGCAGGGCCAGAACCCCAGCCGCGACCCGGTGTCCTCCACCCGACCAGAAGAAGTCGAGAACTCGCTTCTGAAGTGCGTTGACGAGGCTCATGGGGGGGTGCAGGGAGAAGAGTCGGAGCCACAGCATGGACGTCACCAGCTGATTCACCACCAACGCATTTGTCCTGAAGGTGAGGAACTTGCACAGGCGACCCCAGGTGCCCAGCCGCTCCTTCACCTTCTCCTTCAGCTCGACCCAGTTCCTCTGCGGTGGTTCCTCCTCTGGTCATAGGAACACTCCCAGGTGGTGCAGCGATGTTGTGCTCCGATTGATGGCTTTTGCCTTCTCGGGACACTCGGTCATGTCCCACGCTCCAACCATCAGGCCGCTGCACTTTTGCCAGTTCATTTTTGATGAGGAGGCTTTCGAAAAGACCTTCTGGCACTCATGCAGCAGGGCAACATCAGCCAGGGAGCGCAGGATGAGGAGGACGTCGTCGGCGTATGCCGTCAGGACCAACTTGACGCTTGGTTACCTCAGCACCAGGCCGCTGAGTCTCCGCCTTATGAGACTCAGGAAAGGTTCTAATGCCAGGGCATAACGTTGGCCCGACAATGGGCATCCCTGTCTCACTCCTCGCTCGAATTTGACCGGGGCAGTGAGGGCGCCGTTGATCTTGATTATGCACTCCGCCTTGGTGTAGAGTAGGCGGATCGTTCGGACAAAGGCATCCCCAAAACCCAAGGTCTTGAGGGTTCCCAGCAGGTACTTGTGGTCCACTCTGCCAAAAGCCTTTTCCTGGTCAAGGGCCAGAAACGCGATTGTGATGCCCAACCTCTGGGACACCGCGATGAGGTCCCTGACCAAGAAGATGCCGTCGTGGATGGTTCGTCCGGGGATGGTGTAGGACTGGTCCCTGTTACGACTTGTGCAATCACCTCTTTCAGTCGCAGGGAGAGAGCCTTCGTCAATATTTTGTAGTCTGTGTTCAGGAGGGACACCGGACGCCAGTTTTGTAGGTGCCTCAGGTCTCCGTTCTTGGGAAGCAGAGTGAGCACCGCCCTCCTCCAAGACTGAGGCATCACCCCGGTGACTGAGGCTTCTTCCAGCACCTCTCTGTAGTCCTCCCGCAGGGATGGCCAAAAAGCGGCGTAAAACTCCCCTGTTAGCCCGTTTAACCCTGGGGATTTATTCGGGGCCAGTCCTCTTACGGCTGCGTCAAGGTCAGTCCTGCTAAGCTTTTGCTCTAGCAGCTCTTTCCCGTCTTCCCCCAGGGTGGGTAGACCACTCCATGCCTCCGCCTGGGCCGGTTCCGATGTTTCTTCAGGGGAGAACAGGTTGCCGTAGAAGTCTCTGACGATGGTCGACTTCTGCTGGAGTTCGTGCACCAGGACACCATCACCATCAAAGAGGCACTCCATGGATTTGCGTCTCCCATTCTGCCTCTCGAGGGAGTAAAAAAGCGGGGATCACGTGTCGAAGTCCGTGATGAGCTTCACCCGGGATCGCACAAATGCTCCCCTCGTCTGCTCCTCCTGTAGCCCTTTGAGACGCTCCCTATTCTCCTCGTATTCTTGGAGAAGAGCAGGGTCGCTGTCCTCGGCGAGGCGACCCTCCAAATTGAGGACTCGGGCTTCCATGTCGGTGATGTCCGCGTTCTTCAGTCTGGTGCTCCCCCAGGTGTATTGTTGGCACAACAACCTGGTGTGCACTTTGCCCATATCCCACCACTGGGCCAGAGAGTCGAACTGCGTTTTGGTTTTTCACCACTCTTCCCAGAAGTCCTCCCCCCTCCTCGTCTCTCCCTCCCCCTCTTCGTCTCTCCCTCCCCCCTCTCGCCTCTCCCTCCCCCTCTCCTCGTCTCTCCCTCCCCCCTCTCCTCGTCTCTCCCTCCCCCTCTCCTCGTCTCTCCCGACCCCACTGCTCCCGTTTCTCCATCCCTTTTCCATCCCTCTTCCTCTGATCCCCCACTCTCCGTCCCTCTATCCTCTTTCCGATCCTTTTCCCATGCATTACATCCTTGACTCCCTTACTGGCGATGTTCCACGACTACAAACGTGCTCGTGTTTGTCAAATAGAAGTCAATGTTGAACACAATCAGTATCTCTCTCCCTTGTTCTCCGTGTAACTGACTCCTGTCCATTAAGTCCTCAACCCGTGTTGAGGCGTCGGTCTGGTAGACACAACAACAAATACAAAGTTCCCCCAGTCAGCCTGAAAAGACTGTTGGGGCAAGTTTAGTCAGCGAGTAGCACCTATTATGGCCTGCATAACATACGGGGGGGTGGGTGGCCAGCACCACACTCGGCCGCCTTTGTATCCCTAGTGGCGATGTTAACATACCGCACCAGGCAATCATTTGAGGCTGAGTCGGCACTGGTGTTGGCCGTGAGCGCGAATCGAACTCGCGTCGCCAGGTTTGTAACGCAGCGCGCTAACCACTACACCACCGCTATCCGCCAACAACACACAGCATCACCCACTCACTCATTCACCTACTCACCAACAACCGCAATTTGCCACGACATGGTGGTGACATCACCACGGGGCTTGTTCCAGACGAGGTGCATCTTGAGGACACGTGAAGTGCCGAAGGCTCGCTGGCAGGAGGTCACGGAACAGAGCCAGGTGCTATGGGTTGGCTGAGACGACTGGTAGATGCACCAGCTGTGTTCCCCACTGTGCCACCTCGTGTTTTAGCCGCCCAGGCGCTCCGCTCGTTGTTGTCAGCGTCGCTCGCTGTTGTTGATGGGCGACTGCCTCCAACTGCCCACTGCAGACCACAACAACACCCTAGCCCAGACAAAAACAAAGATCCCCCGTATAGCCTTAACAGACTGTTGGGGCAAGTACTGTTAGCGAGTAGCACCTATGAATGCCGGCACGGCACACGAGGGGGTGGGTGGCCAGCACCACGCCCGGGCACCCTTGTCTCCCCAGTGGTCATGTTTACTACACACCGCACTAGGTACTAATTTGAGGCTGAGTCGACCTAGAGGAGACCCAGAACCGGTTCAGATGATCGTCACTGGTGTCGGCCGTGCTTGGGAATCGAACTCGGGACGCTGGGTTCGTCGCGCAGGGCGCTAACCGCGACACCACTGCTCCCCACGACACGACCGCTCCCCACTCCCCAGACACCCACTCACTCACTCATCCACTCACTCACCACACTGCAGGTCACCTCGCTTCTATTTTTCCATTTACTCGCACCGCTCCGCTTTGGAATTCCCTCTCGCACAAACATCGTCTCTTCCCCCGAAGCTCTCATGACAGTAACCTCGCTCAATTCAAGGAGCGTGTTACCCTATTTTCCTTTACAACTTGAGCTCTGCCCTTACCCATAATATCTGAATAAGAATTAACGACGTCCATTTCGCCCAGATGATGGCAGTAGTTGTGTCTCATGTGACGACACGCAACAAGTGGAGCCATCGCGATAAGGGGGTAACGGAACGCTGAACCCGACACCAGGCCCCCTGGCTCCCTGTTCTGGCGAACATTCTGCAACCAAATATCCTCCGAGACATGCAAATTGCTCGGTAGTTTACACGTTAATTTGTTGCCAACGACATCCACCCAACCCATTATCAACCAAGGCCTCAACAATGCACCTCACCACTGACTCAAGTGCTGATCCCCCTTCCGGGATCGCCCTGCTGCTGCTGTCATTATCCTAGTATCGCGCACCACAGATCGGGAAGAACGCTGCTGCTGCTGTTCTGGGGACTGAGTGAAACAACGCGGACGTCCAGAATAAATTCCTAATTTGAGACCCAAACATCACACCTCCTCCTGGCTTTGACATTTCACCTCTAAAAAACTGGTGGAACCATTAACCGCATCAGTACATCAACAGGGCGATAAATGGAACGTTAAAGGCAAGCCATAGTAGTTCCATTGTGGCCATCCAATCCAAACTACATAGACAAAATAATAAACGTATACAGAGACTCGTAGAGATCATTAGAGACCCAAAGATACATAGACCCATGGAGACACATTAAAGGCACGGCGAAGCAGTGCGGTTGTGGCCATGCAACCCCGGCTATGAACAGCAGAACGACACGAATCCTTTGCTGAAGCCCTCTCGTCGTGGCCAGCAACAGACCTCAACATTGACATCGAGCTCCTAAACCATCTTGCTGCTGCCATGCGCAAGAATAGAATACGACAACTTTGATAGTGCTGTTTGTTGCTGGCCGCTTAGAGTTGTGGGTCTTTGTGCCTGTGCTCATTGCTTCTTTGACGCCTGCTTTTTATCGGCTGTAGCGTGACACTCCGCTAAGCATGCAGGCCCTCGTGTGATTTTGATTGGTTAGTTTAAACGAAATCTAGACATTTCGGCTGACCCTGGGATATTTGGCCAAATTATTTCGCGAAGGGAGATAAACGGAGAATCCGGAGGAAATCCATGCAGAACAGGGGGGGGGGGGGACATTCACACTCACAGACAACGATCCCACGTGTAGCTTTGACAGAATGTTGGGGCAAATGCTGTTAACGAGCACTATGAAGACGAGAACGGTATAGGAAGGGGTGGGTGGCCAGCACCACGCCCGACCGCTTTGTCTCCCCAGTGGCGATATTTTCACAGCACACAAAGTACTCAGTTGAGGCTGAGTCGACCTAGGGGGACCCCGGTACCGGCTCAGATAATCGCCACTGGTATTGGCCGTAATCGGGACTCGAACTCAGGTGACCGGGTTCGTAGCGAAGCTTGCTAACCGCTACACAACCGGTCCCCATAAACATTGCACACGCACACACACGTAGATACGTTCTGCAGAACAGGGGGAGAACATCCACATTCCACACAGAAAGGCACCCTAATCGGGAGTCGAACCCAGGTGCTGCTGCTTGCGGTGAAGCTGCGCGAGTGTGAACGCGGCGCTACCGCTCTGCCAACCAGCAGAGCGCCATGGCTACGGCGCGGAGTGCAACTCCGTTGCGCTGTCGCGTGCGAATAGCGAGGAGAGGGAGGAGGAGGAGTGTTCGGAATCCCGTAATCTGGCTGGGAACGCTCGCACGGCGGTAAATGTGTGGACCAGATTCTTCATAACAGATCCTTATCCAGTCTTCGGTGAGGAGTCTGTGATGAGTCGCATAGGAGAGCCACGAGCTCCCGAGAAATCGCACCTTGGGGAGCTCAGTGGGGCTTACAAGGCACAGTTCGCTCATCCCAGCCACCACTCCGACCACAGTCATCACCATAATCACCATTCATTCACCTCTTCAGCGCATCAACTCCACCCACGCTCCACCCTCACTCACCCGTCCCTCGCTCTTCTTCAACTCGCTCTAAACCTCCTTGCTCTCCACCCTGCCTTGCCCGCTCTCTCCCCCCTCCCTCTCCCCCGCCACTTCTCGATTGTACTTAAACGCGTGCCTTGGGCCGGCTCGCTGGATCGCTCCGTGCTGCTGCTGCTGCTGCCAAGGGGGTGAACGCCTCGATGACTCCACGCGTCCGCTCTCGCTGAAGTTTCGCGTGGACACGATTAGCCAAATAAGCACACACAGCAGCAGCAGAAGCGGCTTATGTTCTAGAACCGTGGACAGCGGTCCCGTTCCACGACAGCATCATCGACATCGTCGGTCGACGTTAAGGTATCGTACAACTCTGTAGAACACGAACACGACCAGCTTCGTTGAGTCAAGTGCTTCACTCAAAACCAGCTCAGTAGATCCCGGTTCGAGCCCCGTTCTTTGTCAAGGGTCAGCTGGGTCACGAACGCCATCACCACCATCATCATCGTCACCACACAATGTTAAACCACATCAAGCGAAGTCAGAGCGAGTTTCTGCTGCTCAAACGAGCATTGAAACATTTGTGCTTATCCCCTGCAGAGCCAGAGTGATGGCTATTATACAGCAGTAGATTGATCATGGCTGATGATGATGATAATAGGGGGATATTACGAGTATCCATGTGTAATCAAAATAAGAGTCAACGCATTTTCGTGTCAGCACAGCGAACGGGCTACTGGCTGGGAATCTCTGAACACGCAGCGCCTTTATCACAGACGCCGCAGCTCTTGGTGTCGGATGCTACCGCTGAATCAGAAAACAACGCGGCCACCTGCCGGTGTCAACATAACGACAAAGCTTCTACGTGGAGCATGCATAGATGGTCGGGGCAAGGGCTGTTAACGAAAACTTGTTAAGGGCCGGGAAAAAACACGAAAAATTAAGTGGCCAAACACCGCGCCCTTTCGCCTTTGTCTCGCCAGTGCTGATATTCACGCACCGCTTAATGTGTCTATTTAATGTCGAGTCAGCCTAGGGGGAGGCCCAAACATCGCTTTAAAAACATTTCACTGATGTCGGCCGTGAATGACAATCGGAACTCGGGTCGCTGGACTCGTAGAGCAATGCGCTTACCACTACACTACCACTCACGACAGACACCATCACCACGCACACAAACACCATCAACACGCACACAGACACCATCAACACGCACACAGACACCGTCAACACGCACACAGACACCATCAACACACACACAGACACCGTCAACACACACACAGACACCATCAACACACACACAGACACCATCAACACGCACACAGACACCATCAACACGCACACAGACACCATCAACACACACAGACACCGTCAACACACACACAGACACCGTCAACACGCACACAGACACCATCAACACATACACAGACACCATCAACACGCACACAGACACCATCACCACGCACACATACACCATCAACACGCACACATACACCGTCAACACACACACACAGACACCATCAACACGCACACAGACACCATCACCACGCACACATACACCATCAACACGCACACAGACACCGTCAACACACACACAGACACCATCAACACGCACACAGACACCGTCAACACACACACAGACACCATCAACACGCACACAGACACCATCAACACGCACACAGACACCGTCAACACGCATACAGACACCGTCAACACACACACACAGACACCATCAACACACACACAGACACCGTCACCACACACACAGACACCATCAACACACACCATCAACACGGTGCACTGTGACACCTCACGCTGCATGCTCACGATCGCGCCGGAGCTGGGAAGCTCAGCCGCGATTGATTCTGGTCAGTGCAGGACTTGGATTGGAATTCCAGGTGGTAAAGGCTTGGGCTGTGAGGTGGCCAGCAGATGGCAGTGCCGAGTGTACAGCGCGGTGTTAGGTTTTCTCCTCCCACACGAAGCCAATCTCGCATTCATGGACTTTGCCAAATATCCCGACCTCGCAGCATCCTCTTGAAAGGAGCCTTGAGACTCCGTGAGGCTTTCTTAGGTAAGGCGTTGGCATAATAGCGATTACACTGGCGCTTCTCCCGTCTGTTTAGGGGAGATGGGTGCGCTATTGTGGGGAGAGGTGGGGCGGAGGAGTTGGGAATGATGGGAGAGATAGGAGGTGATGATCGGAGTGATAGGTGGGATGGGAGGTAAGAGGAGATCGGAGGGATGAGAGGTTGGCAGAGGGATGGGAGGCTGAGCGACGTGATGGAAGGTGATAGGAGGGATGAGATGGATGGGAGGTTAGGAGAAGCGGTGAGACGGATCGGAGGCGATGGGAGGTTACGGCAGATGAATGGAGGGATGGCGTTTGGGGGATATTGATGGGAGGGATGGCGGTTGGGGGATATTGATGGGAGGGATGGCGGTTGGGGGATATTGATGGGAGGGATGGCGGTTTGGTGGATGATGGGAGGGACGCCGGTTGTGGGATATTGATGGGAGGGACGGCGGTTGTGGGATGTTGATGGGAGGGACGGCGGTTGTGGGATGTTGATGGGAGGGACGGCGGTTGTGGGATGTTGATGGGAGGGACGGCGGTTGTGGAATGTTGATGGGAGGGACGGCGGTTTCTGGGATGTTGATGGGAGGGACGGCGGTTGTGGGATGTTGATGGGAGGGACGGCGGTTGTGGGATGTTGATGGGAGGGACGGCGGTTGTGGGATGTTGATGGGAGGGACGGCGGTTGTGGGATGTTGATGGAAGGGACGGCGGTTGTGGGATGTTGATGGGAGGGACGGCGGTTGTGGGATGTTGATGGGAGGGACGGCGGTTGTGGGATGTTGATGGGAGGGATGGCGTCTGCGCTGTGTTCCCGATGGACGCAGGATCCCCCAAGCTCCCCCCCCACCTCCCGCGCCCGGTGGCCTCGTCATGGCGCGCGGAGCCGCGTACCGCTCCGCGCTGTTACTGCTGCTGCTGGGACTCGTCGCGTGCGCCAGCCCGCACCCCTGGGCGGCCCCAACACCCACGGACCCGACGCGGTAAAGGGTGCCCTGCCACCACCGACTCTCACCACTCTCACCACTCCCATCACCTCGCACACCACTTCCATCGCCTCCCACCACTCCCACTACTCCCATCACTTCCCAACTCTCCCACTACTCCCATCACTTCCCAACTCTCCCACTACTCCCATCACTTCCCAACTCTCCCACTACTCCCATGACCTCCCACCACTCCCACTACTCCCATCACTTCCCAACTCTCCCACTACTCCCATCACTTCCCAACTCTCCCACTACTCCCATCACTTCCCGACTCTCCCACTACTCCCATGACCTCCCACCACTCCCACTACTCCCATCAGTTCCCAACTCTCCCACTACTCCCATCACTTCCCAACTCTCTCACCACTCCCGTCATCTCCCATCTCTCCCATCACCTTCAATCACATCCCATCTGTCCTACCACTACCATCACTTCCTCCCTCTGCCATCACCTCACATCTCTCTCATCACCTGCAATCACTATCCAGCCTTCTCTCAACCTCCTTTAGCACTCAGTGAGATATTTAATCATATTTAGATGGAATTATTATTGTTTTTAGGAGAACACTCTATGGAGAGAGTGCTATGTACAGAGTGCTAGGGATATAGCAGCACGTCAGGTTAAGCAGAGCAGTAGTCTGCAAGAGAGCCAGACAGCTGGGTGTTGTAAAAAGATCAACACGTTCGTCAATAGTACTGTGTGTGACTTTAAAGAAACACATCAAAAAGAGATCTTTCCAGAATTGGCCTTTCATATGTATTTTTACGGACTATGTAGAATGGACAATTCCCCAAATTTAACCTATTTTTATATATAGTTCCTTTGAAGGCCACGTACCGTAGTGAACGAATGTGTTTAGTTGTTGTTGGTTGTACTTGTGCACCACTGTCAACGTAGCAGCAGCAGCAGCATCACCCAATGGTCAGGAGAGTGGCGTAGACACGGTGAGGCAGGAGCGGCTGCGCTGAGCGGGACGCGAGTTCAGCATGGGGGAGGGAGGGGGAGGAAGGGGGAGGGAGGGGGAGGGAGGGGGAGGGAGGGGATGGGGGCCGAGACGGACAGTGGAGCGGTCTCCACGAGTCCAGCGACCAGGGAAAGAGAAGACCTAATAGCAGATGGTGGGAGACTGTCGGGGCAGGTCTATGGGTCTCTGTGAGTCTGTGGGTCTCTGTCTGAGTCTATGGGTATCTACGGATCTCTGCGTGAGTTTGTGGGTCTCTGTTGTGAGTCTGTGGGTTCCTGTGTGAGTCTGTGGGTCTCTTTGCGAGTCTATTGGTCTCTATGTGAGTCTATATATCTCTGCGTTAGTCTATGGGTCTCTGCGTGAGTCTGTCGGTCTCTGTGTGAGTTTATTGGTCTCTATGTGAGTCTATAGATCTCTGCGTGAGTCTATGGGTCTCTGCGTGAGTCTGTGGGTCTCTGTTGTGAGTCTGTGGGTTCCTGTGTGAGTCTGTGGGTCTCTGTGTGAGTTCATTGGTCTCTATGTGAGTCAATGGGTCTCTGTGTGAGACTGTGGGACTCTGTGTGAGTCTATGGGTCTCTTTGTGAGTCTGTGGGTCTCTGTGTAAGTCTAAGAGCAGACGGTGGAATGAGGTTCCCAGGGCCGAGCTTGGAGATCGCTGCGCGCTTCCTGCGAAGCAGCTGCGCGACCTGGCAGAGGGGAGATAGATGGTTATTCTTAGCTCTTTCGGTAAAGTCACGTTCAAAGGAAACAATAAAATATATAAAACAATAAAAATTATCACGACGTTTCGACCATAACACAAACGGTCGTCATCAGGTGTGACGGTTTGCATTAATTAATTACCGAAAGAGCTAAGAATATGAATTACTGCAGTCACGAAAGCTTTAAATCGAGATAGATGGTTGTTAGAGGAGGAGGTGGTGGTGGTCGTAGGGGCTTTGGTCACGTTGGCGTCATTTCTGCTCTTTGATTGACAAGCAAGCGACTTAGTTTTTACAGAAGCTCTTGATCAGCGGGCTCATAAATAGGCGTGCAAACGACCTTGTAAACCCAAATGAGCGGAGAGAGAAAGAGGAGGGAGGTGAGCGCATTGAGCTACGACACTAAAATGGATGTCGAGGAGAGAGCCATAGAAGGGGGGCAAGAGAGTTTCTCTCTGCGCTGCTCAATGGAGATCTCACTCGGCGTGAAATGTGTCCGCGCGCGCTCTCATCACGCGGAGCGAGGTGATTGGGCGGAAGGCACGCGGCCGGGATTAGGGTTGAGAGCGGCGGGAAGAGCGGATCTCTCGTGAATCATTCCCCTAATCCTGCGCGCGCGATGCCGTCGCGATAAACACAGCCAGTACACCTAAAGCGCCTGGCTTACATACAGATATAACACATTATCATAGTAATAATACAATTATTACACCCCCACCCCCGATGCTATTCCAGCTGTGCTGTCATTGACGTCATCTTGTGATGAGATACAGCAGCAAGCAATGTCTGTTCATAACTCGCAGAGAGCAGTGGACCACCCTGTATTAGGGAACTGTCCCGCTCATGATCAACATCAGTGACGAGTATCTGAACCTGTCCTGGACCCTGGGTCTCCGCCAGCTGGAACTCATCTTCAAATGAATACCTGGTGCGGTGCGTAAACATGAGCACTGGGGAGACAAAGGCGACCGGGCAGGCGTTGCGCCTAGCCCCACCACCCGCTTCATAGGTGCTCGCTGTGCGCTGTGCGCAGGACGGAGCGCCACGCGGACGGGCTGTTCACGAGCGGTTACCGCCACGTGCTCGGCCAGATGTCTGCGCGCAGGTACATGGACGGGCTGGTGGCGGCGCGCCTCGGGTAAGTGGGGGGGCTCAGCTCGGGGTCTGTTGCTTCGCTCGCTCGCCCAGGGCGCGTGGTGCTTAGTCACGAGGTTGGAGGGTTTCAGCAGGTGAGACGATGCTGCTGCTGCTGCTGCAGGTAAATCCCAACTGAGTAATGTGCAGTGTTATTTGTCAGCATTGGGTGTTTGTTTTCGCTATTGGAGGAAAACGGCAAAGACGGAGGAAACCTATCCAGAATAGGGAGAGAATATACAAAACCACGCACATATTTACACATTGACTTGAACAGATTGTTGAGGCAATTGCTGTTAGCGAGCACCTATCAATGCTGGCACGACACACGAGGGGGTGGGTGGCCAGCACCACGCCCAGCCGCCTTTGTCTCCCTAGTGCTGATGTTTACACACTGAACAGGTACTCATTTAAAGCTGAGTCCACCTAAGGGAGGTCCAGTACCAAGACGGTTTAAGATATGAATCACTGATGTTGATCATGAGCGGGAATCCAGCTCGGGTCGTCGGCCTCGTAGCGCGCTCGCCTTCACGCTCCCCCAATCGCATACGCACACACACTCTGCAGGACAGGGAGACAACACACAAACTCCACACAGTAAGGGCGCCCGAGTCGGGAGTCGAACCAGAACGCTTCTTTCTGTGAGGCACGAGCGTCACCACCGGGTCCCTGGCCCAGTACGATGACCATTGATGAGATGTTACGTGAAAAAATGTTAAAACATTAAAACATATAATATATGTCTTTGTCTCTTAACTGTGCTTCTTAAATGTTATTGTGAGTCTTAATGTTAGATTATAAACACTTAGGCAGTGCTCTTCAGTTGCCTGGGTGGAAGTGGGCGAAGTTTTTCCCAACCCTGGCCAGCTGGCTCAATCGCTTAATAAACGAACTCACTCAGTGAGGCTTCTCAGCGCTGCTGGGCAATGTGTTGGGGAACCGGTTGGGACATCCACGCCCTCTGATGTGCGTCGTGGCCGGTACCTGGACACCCCCACACCCCCCCCCCCCCGGCGCTGTGTGCAGCTACGCCATGAAGACGAGCGAGCCCGTGTTCGGTAAGCGCCAGGCTGATGCCATCTTCACCAACGGCTTCAGCCGCTACCGGCACAAGCAGGCGGCCAGCAAGCTGCTGCTGTCCCTGCTCGAGAGCCGGCGCGGGTGAGGAGGGGGGGGGGGCACAATTCTCTTTTCTACAAAAAGTTTTGCTGGCTGGAGAGATGGACGGACGACCACGTAAAAGGACGTGTGAGCTGTTACTTAACAAAATATAAAAAAAACTCAACACACCCATCAGCAACAGTGTGTTATTGAAAGGAAAATATATCATAGGCAACGTTTCGGGCAATCACCTTTCTTAACAACACAAATAGAGGCCACTACCTCTCTGGCCGCTCTATGTGAAAGGCCATTAGCTTTCAAATAAAAGTTACTGACGAATGTGTTGAGCGTGGTTGTTACTTGTCAATACGCAAGTCTACGGTGTGCCTATGACTGGGTCTCTATGCAGGTCGAAGTCCGCGTGCCAAATCTGCCTGTCTGGGCACGCGCGGGAGGAAACCACAGAAGGCTCCCCATTAACGTACCGGCTTGCCGGGATTGACGTGCCGCCTTGCCCTCCTCTCCCTCCTCTCCCTCCTCCCCCTCCTCTCCCTCCTCCTCGCAGCCGCAAACATCGCCTGCTCCTCGACAACCCGCCGCCCGTCTACGGGTCCAGTGACACGGGCGAGTTCCAGAAGCTCAAGGAATTCATACAGATCACGCTGCAGGTACCCAGGTGCACCCAGTCTGGCACAAGCGCCCCTCTGACGGCCCTGGCACTCGGTGGCCGAGGAGAGTGGCTCTCATTGGCAATTGACTTTCCGACCCATAGCCGGTCCAGCCTGCTCCATTGTATAACTCTGGGGACGGCATCGTAAACTCACCAGGATACTTAATATTTAAAACTGCACGTCACTCGCCAATCCGGCGTCTTGGTAATGCCTCAGTGACGTCACTGGGAGTTGTCACCTCGGCCTCGTTATCCCAGCCGGGGTGCTTCGGTGGGAGAGCGAGCGACTCGCAATCCTGAGGTCACGAGCTCGAATTCTAGTTGGGGGTTGACTCAGCCAAATATTCCTGCAAGCGGTTGATAAAATTGCTACCACTTTGTGGGAAAGTCAATATTGTCCTATAGATAGACTCACCCCGCAATGGGACTTTGGAATGGTCACCACTGGCTCTGCAGAGCTGTACACGGGAGGTGAGCACCAATGCGCCCAGGTTCGTTGGAGAGCATGAAGTCTCCCTGCGCCCTTCACGTTCACAACGACTGACCGCGGCAACCAGCCGCAGCAGAGCAGCTCCAGCCACATAGAGCCACATCGAGCCCTCCGGCAATCCACTGCTCAACGAAGGCCCCCCCCCCCGCCGTGCCGTGCCAGAGGGGCGGGGCTGGTTGGCCACACTTCACGCGGGTTGCTTGGAGCGGCGAGTGGGGTCGCGAGGAACCAGGAACGGGGGTGGGGGGGGTATCACTCGCTGCTACTGATGAGAGCTGTGACCGGGAGTCGAGGTCAGGTCGCGCGGTTCGTCGCGCTAATCCACCGTCCGGGTAACGTTGTCAACGTTCTTCCGTGCACTTGAGTCGTTCGCAGTGACTGTTCTATGGGGAGACTGACACTGTCACAGTAATGTGGAAAGGTTGCCGGGTTCTGACTTAAAACTTTCGTGACTGCAGGAATTCATATTCTTTGGTTCTTTCGGTAAAGTTAAGTAAAAAAAACTTTACCTGGCAGCCCTTTAATTGGTGGAAACGCACCACCAACGCCGGCCATCGCCCATCACTCGCATTAACATTCGCTGCCCCGCCCATGCTGCGAACCCTTAGGCTACGCCCATTTTAAACCTTTATAAACAGTTTACCTTTAGAGCCTAACCCCCTTTTCCTGATGACGACCACTAGTGTTGCGATCGAAACGTCGTGGTTATTTTTTATTTTAATATTTGTTTTATTCTACGTGACTTTACCGAAAGAATCAAAGAATCTGAGTTGCCAGGTTCATAGCGCAGTGGGAGGAAGCACAGCGGCTTGAAGGGCAATCGGTGGGAGCGCCGTCTCCTCACCACCGCGTGGCTGCTGCTGCCTTCCTACTCCTCGTCCGTGGTTCCTCCCCTGAGTCGTCTCCGCGCTCTTTCTCGCTTGCAGCAATGCGGCACGAGTGGGCATCGTTTTCGTTGTCATGGTTCTGTGTGCACATTTCCCTTTGCAGATGTCGGGAATGTAAAACCCAGCACGTGCCTTGCAGAACACTCAGACCCGAGGATAACACAACAAATTAACATAATCAACAACAACAACAACCAGAGGCATCAAACATCAGCACCAGCGCTGCGCGGCTGTGCCTGCGTGCGTGATGATCTCAAGCAATCTCTGCACGTCGACCATCTCCTCTCATCACCCTGCCACGACGACGCCTCGATGACTCGGTTATGCCTGCCGGCGCAGAGAATCTGCACCGCCTTAAAACTCAATACATTCGTCTAGAGCGCTGTGGCATTACATATATACAATCCACGATGTTTCGCGCAATAGCTCTTCTTCACAACACATGGAGGGCCATTGCGCGAAACATCGCCTATTATATATTTCCGATGAAGGAGGTCACGGTGTTGTTCTTGACATGGGACGTGGCGAGTTTATTGGCTGTGCTTGTGCACCACTGCCAACGCAGCAGCAGCGGCGTCACCAGACCACGTGTTCTCACGCACCATTCGATGCGCACATCACCCATAGTCATCGATAAAAATGGATGCGTCGTTATAGCCCTTTGTAGCGCTCCTGCACCTGCGCGTCCAGGCTGCCGTACCGCAGTGACGCCACGAGAGTGTACGAACGCGTCACACCAGGGACATCACTGCATCTCTATAGTGTTTCGGTATTAGTAACGCACGGCCCTCAATTTCCATGTCTCCTAACTTGCTGCTCTTAGTCCCCATGCATCGTGTGCCTGTGATCCAACGCTGTGCTGCAGGCAGCGGCGAGGGTTTGTGAATCACCGCACGAATGTTGTCAAGCTCCCTTCCCGTGGGCGTCGAGGAGGAGCCGTGCCGTGGCTCGGCAGGAGGCAGCACAGCACGCGTGGGCTTTCTCCGGGCGCTTCGCTTTCCTTCCACATTTAGAGGTCCATTCATTGGCCGACAACGCCTTCATATATAGAGGACCGCAGAGCTTGGGGAGGAGGGGGGTTTGGCTGCTGCTGCCTTCTTGCTCGTCTGTGGTTCCTCCATCCTCGCGCCTCTGAGTCGTCGTCTCTCATCGAGAGCGCGCGACTCCTCGTTACTAGTTATTATTCCAGTACTGCTGTTAATATTATTATTACTTCTACGTGGTGCCGTCCCTCGTTGATCTATCCCCCTGCAGCCCCTCCCCTCGGTCGCTACAGCCCCGCCCCTTCCGGTGGAATAGACACAAACCATTCAATCGTTTTCCTGGTTCTTTCGGTAAAGTCACGTAGAATGAGAATAAAACAATAAAACAAAATGAGACAATAAAATTCTCACGACGTTTCGGCCACAACACAAGTAGCCTTCTTCAGGTGAAGGAACAGAACTGTCGGGACGACAGCGCTTCAATTGTTTCCACATCCCAATTGAAGCGCTGTCGTCCCGACAGTTCTGTTCCTTCACCTGAAGAAGGCTACTTGTGTTGTGGCCGAAACGTCGTGAGAATTTTATTGTCTCATTTTGTTTTATTGTTTTATTCTCATTCTACGTGACTTTACCGAAAGAACCAAGAAGATGAATCCTTGCAGTCACGAAAGTTTTAAATAGAAATTAATTCGATCGTTGTGCTCTCTACATGGCATTTAGTGGAGCGGTAGCTCGAGATTCGGCGTTTAGCTCCAGCAGCGTTCTCCACTGCCAGGCCCGCGGGCCCCTGGCGGCCCCTGGTGGACTTTAGTTCGGCCCCTGACAATTCACAAAATGGGAAATCATCCCCATCGTGCTGCTGTCAAACCCAACCGTTTCAAATGCGTGGCGGCCCTCACACTGATGATATCTCAACGGCGACAAGGTGCGAGCTGTGTGTCTGGGGTTTGGGTGCAAATCCTTGAGTCAGGTAAACACAACCAACGTCGTTTTTGTGTAAAATAGTTCTCGGTTTAATACCATGTGGCGTGGTACCGTGCGTGCTTCGCGGCAAGAAGAACCTGGGCTCGATTCCGGGTTCGGGCTCCTGTCTATCTGTACATTCCATGTTCCCCCCACTCCCTTGGCTTTGCTCCGGGTTTGCCAGTTTCCTCCCATAGCTAAACAACACCACACAAATGTAACCGGAAACATACTTCAAATTACTCCATTGATATCACACTGCAGCAGCAGCATTCCCCATCTGCTGCGAAGACTTGGCAGGACCCTCCCGAGAAAAGAGCCTCGAGACTCAGCGAGACGCAAGAGTTATCTTTCTCAGCTTCCCAACCGCTTGAAAAAGTTCACACATTCGCCCTGTTGCTTGCGCTGAATCAATGCTGCTGATAGGATGCACTCCCAGGAGGTCGTACGGCTGCTGGGATGTGGAAACAATTACTTTTAAATATGATGGCATTGTGAAAATTGTTTAATATTCTATTGTTGGCATGATTGTTGTTCCTTGTTTGTTTAATCCCTTACCCCTCCCTCGCGATTCAGGGTCTCAATTCGGTGTGAACATTGTGATGATTGTAGCCGAAAAAGACGTCAATTATTTAAGGTGACGCGCTCGGGAGCCGATGTTATTATTCAGTGCATCGATACTCATCGATAGTCATACTCTGATCGTGCAACGCAACTCCCTTTGTTTCACTTCTGTGCACTCATGAATAATAAACGAGTTGTCAACCAATCACTTCTGCCTCTGAGTCCACTGCTGCTCATCTTGAGCCGTGCCCTCCTGCTCCTCCTCCCCTCTCTGACCGTCTTGGTGGGGACTTCTGTCTCGGCCTCCCTCCCCTCTCCCGCTCCTCTCGCGTCTCCCACGCATCCTCCCATTGACTCGACTCTGCCTCGCGCGATGCGTACCACGGCTACGAAGGTTTCACAAAAGTCCCAATGCCTTTATTTACCCAAGAAATCGCTCTTCTTTCAGAAGGGAGCTGCTACGTTGCGATGTTTGGCCAACCCCAATCGTGATGAGTTGGGCTTCGTATGGGAGGATACCGTGGAACACGCAGCACAGCACCGTTGTAGTGACCAGGCTCGAGCCTCCTTCGCCTTCACGATCCATTGACACCGGGCGCATTCAGCTGGTGGAAATTCCACTTTCCTATGGCGTGGGCGAAGAACAACCAAACTGTTTTCACTTTCCACAAAGCGGTACTTATTGTATCGAACGCCGTATGGAGGGTTGATGATGGGGCTGCGTCATTCGGCAAACAGGATTTTAATTCGCGACCTTTCCAAATGTGACTACTAAACTCTGGTCAAAGCGTTGAATTGATTGGACTTTTTGCGAACCGCCCACTCTGCCGATGAACCACCCGGCCGAACATAGCGTCCATACGAGGTTGATGCGATTGAAGAACGAGCTGACCAGGTGAGAAGGCGCATAGCTCGGTGGGGGTGAATGCTGCAAGTAACCCCGCTCCTTGAAGAAATATAAATAATCATTTAACGATGATTAACCCGACGCCGCCGTGTAAACCACCGTGATGATGATGACGTGGTGGCGGTGGATGATGATGATGATGATTAGAGGCGATGGCAGGAGAGGTGTGGGTGGGGGGAGCGATCTGCGGTAATGATGCCTCAAGGGGCGTCACGTCCGTGCGGCTCCGCTCCCCTGGGGAGCCGCGCTTCTGCTGCTGCTGCGTCTGAGTGAAGAGGCATGGGACCCAGGCGCTCCCAGCAGGGCCATGACCAACCGGCTGGCAGTGGTGGTGGTGGTGGCTACGCTGCACTTGGCTATCTGTGATCCAGCAGTACGGAGGCAGCAGCAGCGAGGTTTGGTGGATCATCGCACAGATGGCTCTGAAACTCCCTTCTCGTGGGTGGGCGCCGAGGAGCAGCCGTACCCTGTACGGGGGGAATCGAGTGCTGCCCCCTCGCGCAAGGCGTGGGTTGACTCCAGGTGATCCGGTTTCCTCCCAACGTGAATACTGGGTAAAATAATGACCCGCAAACTCTCACATTGTGTCGAGGCTTCATTACTCTCCTTGAACCCATTTGCGTTTCACCGTAATTATGCGGGTAGGATCGTAACTCCTCGCACTTGCCACAGCCATATCACGAAGTATACTGGATGTGCACTGTTGGGTGCGTCATAATCTCGCCGATCCGGACAGAGCCGGCCGAAATAAAGCCCTGGACCGGGTAGCTGCAACAGCTTGGACTGTCGTCTGGCACTCCCTTCCCCAGTAATCATCGCTGTCGACTCCCTACTGAGCTCCAGTGGCCAGTCGCATGAAACCCCGTAAGGGATTATAATCTGCCTGGAAGGAAGTCACTGATGGTAAATACGAGCCAAGAAAATAATGTTGAACTTGACACCAAGCTTCAGGACCGTCCTTTGCCCATCTGGCCAGGATTGGCCGCGCGTGTTTGTGGATTGTGTATGAATGTTCAACTTGTGGTATGTGTATGAATGTTGAACTTGTGGTATGTGTATGAATGTTGAACTTCTTCCGTACCGTGCATAGCCAGCCGTGTTCATATGAGGCGTCCCTGTGTATTTCTCTGGACAGCGCCGTGAGATGTCTTCGCATCCAGCCGCTGGGTCAATGAACATGGCACTGACCGTTTGTTTGTCTGAAAATAACTCTCAAACCACGGCCATGGGTCCCATCACGGATGCATTATTTGGCGATGCTGCGGTGGCAGTGGTGCACAAGCACAATCCATACATGCATGTGCTATGAAGAAGGGCCGTTGTCCGAAACGTCGCATATCATTATTTGAAGGCCACATGGTCATTGACACAAAAATGGCATATTTGTCTCCATAATTATCATAATCCACTTAGTGATGCATTTCTGTGCCCAATTATCATTACAAATGGGATTAGAGAAGCTATCGTGGTATGTAAATGTGTTGTCGTAATTATCAGAGGGAGCGATGCTCTCATGAATCGCTTGCCCTGACGTCCGACCCGCAAGCTGTGATGGCCACGCTCTCCAAAGGCAAAGATCCACCGGCTTGCATAGACTCAGAAGCTGTATTTAGACTGGTGGAATACGAGGAGCTATGAAGATCTTTTTCACAAATGTCCAGTAGCATAGACTGTTTGGGCAACACGATTGGTGAACACCTTCCAAGGCCGACACGGAACATGCACGATGCAATTGCGTGGCCGAAACCACGCTCGACCGCCTTTCACTCCCCAGTACTGATGTTCACACACCGTGGTATAGGTTCCCATTTGAGGCTCAGTCGTACGGGAGGAGGTCTAGGAGCACGTTCAGATAACGCTTTCCATTGTGAGCCCTGGCAGGGAATCGAACTAGTTCGTATCGACGTGTGCTAACCACTGCGCCTCTGCTAATAAAAATACAAAGATCCCTCCCATAGCCTTAGCCGACTGTTGGGGTAACTGCTTTGGTGAGCACCAATGAAGGCTCACACAGCACACGACACCACTACACTCGACCGCACCATGCAGGTACTAATTTAAGGCTCAGTCGACCTAGAGGAGATCCAGAGGACCGGTGCAGATATTCGTCACCGATCTTGAACGTGAGTGGGAATCGAACTCGGGAAGCCGAGTTCATAGCGGAGCGCATATGTGCACACACGCGCAAAGGATGTAAGAATATTCATGAGCGGATTTCAGGCACTCTCGTCTTGTATGCAGATTGCTGTCACTAGAATCTAGATATACGACCTTTATGAGCAGGTAAGAGCCCTTTGAGAACACGATTCTCTCGTGATGATGACAGTGATGATGATAATTCTTTTAACAGAGCTGCCCTTTATTACCAAACATAATCAACTGTGCACTTGTAGAGAATATAATGCACAATATAAATACAGAGACAATTCGCCTGCTGCACATTTCAGTCTCTCCACACAATTCCATCTGAAAACTATGCACTCCTAGAGGCCGAGTGGCTGATAGTACGTGTAAAAAAATGCAAATATTGTTTCACGTGGAGGGACAGATGTGTGAAACAGGCGATTTGTCTGATTGCTCACATTTTAACCTAGTCAGATCCCAGCGCAAGATCTGGCCAGTGCTTGGATGGGCGACCACCATACATGCTAGGCAATCATAGGATGCGTCGAAGGTGTGCTTAAGTTGTGGTCAGCAGTACTCGCTCAGAGGCGCCAGAAGGAACCACACACGAGCGGGAAGGCAGCACCATCAGCCACGCGGTGAGCTGGCGCAAAACAATTGCCCGAGCTCTGCGGTCCTCTACATATGAAAGCGTTCTTGGCCAATCAATTAGCGTTCATGCACGGTGGAGGAAACCGGGGCATCCGGTAGGAAAAAATCCACGCGTGCAAGGCGGCAAACATTAATATGGAACAGATGGAGATTAGTTAACGTTTGCTGGACTGCCTTCTCCTGGCGAGCCGGGTACAGCTCATTCTCGACACCCACGGGAAGGGAGTTCCACACTTTGCTGTACCGCCTTCTCCTGGCAAACCAGGGGTAATGGCTCCTCCTCGACGCCCACCCACGTGGTAGAAAGGGAGTTCCGCAACAGCATCTGTGCGGTGATCCACCAACCCTCGCTGCTGCTTCCACAGTGACGAAATCCAGGCAGCCACGTGCAGCAGCATAGCCATCACCGATCGGCATCAACATCCACAGTTGTACTCATCTGCTCCCACAGTCTAAGAGTGCATCAACTGTGTCATTTTATGAATCATTTGCCTGCCCTCTCCCCTCTCTAACGATCTGAAACGTCTCTTTCACACTCCCGTGAGCAATGAGCAGAGCCCAAACACCAGCGATGAGAAGCAATCGGCGCCATGGCGCCCTGCCCGCTCCCTTCACCCAGAAGCCCCCTCGCCTCAGTTGGCGTGTCCGGGGGGCGGCGACGCGGCCCTGCGGGAGCACGATCGCAGCTGGTTGCAGACGTTGCCCCTTCGAATCCAGCGGCCGCCCAGATTAATACTGCGGTTGGGTATGAACGAGCAAAACACGACCCGCCGTCTGCTTCACGGTTGATGTTATAGATCCCGTGAGGTCGTTCGCAAGAGGAGGCCATTGTGTGCCGGCGTCAACAAGCAAATTTGAATGGAAAAAAAACACCGCAAATAACTCAGTTGGAATAATAACGGCAGGGAGCCTCCTGAACAACGCGTCATGAGACTCGGCGAGGCTTTCCTGGATGAACACAAAACGGATAAATAATAATAAGAAAATCTCGAAGGCGCCGCGACCTTTTACATTTTTGACATTTTGTCTCGTGTCGCGAATGAAGCAATCGCCGGACTTATTGCGTTTTCGGCGGCGTTGGAGACGCGCGTCGGGATCGATGAAGCGGTGCGAGGTCCCGGCGGCTGCCGCTGTCGCTGGGTCGAGAGAGCCAGCGGTGCAGAGGCGTGCGAGCTCTGGGCTAACGTTCACCTTTGAGACATTTGACCCGCGCGTCAATTCCAGGAGAGATGCTGTGGAGCCACAGGCACACCGACCGGCCCTATAAATACTCAGCACATTCGTCAAGAGCATTGTGGCCTTAAAACATAAAAATGAACGGCGACGTTTCGGCCAATGACCCTTCTTCATAGCACATACATATAGTGAGGCCAAAGCAACAGTGGGGGCCTGCTGAGAATTACATTTACATTTTTTTATGTTTTCTCATGACTAGTTTTTAAATAGGCGTATGAATAGTTACATGAATAAATTAACGCGGTTGTCCGGCTTGACCACCTGAATGTGAAATTTTAGTTGTTGCTCTGAATTTGCATCAGCCAACCGGAAGCAGAAGTAGGTGTTGCGTAACAGATATATCCCTTCAATTATCACAAACGTATTATAACTACTACTGCTAAATAAACGCATTTGTCTAAAATGCTGCTGGCACAATGCTTTAGTGGGAAGGTTTGTTCTAAATATATCGTGGCCCAGCGGTTTTACAAGCGAGTGCGTGCGTGTGTGACTCCCTCTCACGACTAACATCAGTTTCGGACGATAATTGAACTGGTCTCGGGACTTATTTTGCTTCGTGGACTGGCCTGAGCGATCCTCGGTTCGATTCCGGGCCACGGCCAAACGTCAGTGGCAAGTGGGATCATAACCGTTTTGGACCTCCCCATTAGAGCGACTCAGGCCGGTGCGGTGTGTAAACATTATCACTGGAGAGACAAAAGAGGTCGGGTGGGCGTGGTGCTGGATACAGCTCCCTCTTGCGAGCCCTGTCGGCCTTAATAGATGTTCGTTCACAGCACTTGCCCCAGCAGTATATAGGAGTACAATAATAATAATAATGCGCACAACACACGCGCAGCAAGCGGTACCAGACGCGCCACGTGGTGACTCTGCACGGAGAGAGCATAGAAAGATATGTCTAACAAACATGCGAGCAGTTAGATAAAGATTCGGAAGTACAGGCAGGCAGGTAGGCAGATATCCTCAGCGATCTAAAGAATATTGTGGACAAAGGAATAGATAGACAGACATACGAGGAAGTCGACAAACAGGCAGTCAGAAATAATCACAGAGATATGGATAACGAAGGAGACTCTTAGAAAGAAAGGAAGGAAGGCAAGGAGTTCGACAAAATGTTAGACACACACTGAAAACACACAAACACAAAGGGAGTTAGGCAGAGACAGACACGACAAAAGGCGCGGGTACATACATACAGACATAGAGACGAGGAGGTAGAGAATGGGACGGACATACAAACAAACGGACGGACATACCTACGGACAGATGAATGGATGAGACAGCCAGCCAGACAAACACATGTAGACAGACACAAGTTCAAACAGACATACGGACAGTCGGATGGACAGAGAGCACAACATTCACTCTGAGCTCAAGATCTCACGTGGAGCATGTGGAAAGGCAGTGCATTGAGACTGAGACAAATCAATCGATCGATTTGATATGGAGAGTGCTCCGTGTGAAACGGGGCTTACGGGGCACAAGCAGCGAGGCTGAATGCAATCGCGTTCACAGGGAAGGCATAAAGAGTGCGCGTCCTGCTAACCAAGGCGGCGTTCCTTTAGTGGGCTTCTGGAGAGGCGGATTTGTAAAAGGATATCAGCCTTGAGATTGGTTGATATATTAGGTGACCGGGTCGTTAGGTCCTGAATTCGAATCCGGGTCTTAGCTACCCGACCGTGAAGTCCCGTGACGTGCAGTGAGCTGATAGGTCTCAGCCTGGTCACCACTGGTGACCACTGCCCGCACAAAGACACCAATCACGAGGAGCTGGCCGAGTGGCTGAGGGGTCAGAGCCCTGTGCCCGCGCCGCCGACACCGCGATGTGAATCCACGTTCCGGCTGCCCGTTATCGCGTCAGCATGTGACTCGGTGTTGGTTTTGTTTTACATCACTACATTCCAGATATAAGGACTCATGGTCTCCGGGCTGACTGTCACGCGGCAAATACCGTGAATGCAGGGGGGGGGGCATCGAGGCAACCGAAGAGAGCTCGCAGGTTGTCCCGTTAGGTCAACTTCCCCGGACCGTGATGCGCTTGCTCACTTTGAGAATTCGGGACGGACCTTTATTTGTTTCACGACACCGCGAAGCTGATAGCTGCACGATTGCGATGCAATTGGAAAAAAGAGATTTATTTATATATAAAAAGAATTTGCCTAAAAATAGCAGCACGCATGGATCTCTTGTCCATGGTTCTCATTTCCCTCCGAGGCTTTGCTGAGATATAACCCGCGCCCTTTCACGCCGCTAGCATGAGTGAGACGTGCGCTGACGCACTGCCGCGTGGCCTGCACGCTCATCACGAGTGCCGCATCAATGCTCATCAACCATCCCGGCTGGGTGGCAGAGCGGTGGCAGCAAGCAGTGCCTGGGCTCGATTTCTGACTCGGGCGCCTTTCTGTGTGGAGTTGTGTTGTGTGTGTTTGCATGTCCCTATGTTCTGTACAGTATGTGTTCGATTGAGTGTGAAGCGTGTGAGTGTGTGGAGTTTGCATGTTCTGCCCCTAATCTTCAGTGTGTCAGTGAGTGGGGAGCCGTTGTGTAGCGGTTAGCGTGTTGTGCTTCGATCCCGGCTACCCGATTTCAATTCCCGATCACGGCCAACACCAGTGACAATTATCTGAACCGATCCTGGGTCGCCCTTAAGTTGACTTAGACTCAAATTAGTACATAATACGATGTGTAAACATCACCACTCGTGAGACAAAGGCGGCTAGGCGTGGTGCTGGCCACCCACTCCCTCATCTGCTGTGCCGGCCTCCATAGGTGGTCGTTGACAACACTTTCACCAACATTCTATAAAAGCTATACGGGGGATCTTTGTCTTGTTGTGTGAGCGTGTGAGTTGTGTGGAGGTTGTCCGTTCTCTCGTAATTGGTATTGGTTAAACATCGCAATGATGAAAACAATCTGCATATTCCTCAAATGGGATGACACAGCACACGGTCGATGGTGATCCCCAATCCAAGAACTATCCAGGCGAAACCCGCTTAGCTTAGCTTCGGATTCGAGCATTTCGCAGTTGATTTCGTCAAAGCTTGGACCTACGCGTGTCTGATAATAATTATATTATTTATATGAACTCCATTAATGTTATCTTTTTTTATTTGCCAATGTCACCCTCAATAAAGTAGGCATCAGTGCACATTGGTGAGAAGAGCATCGGGGAATCTCAAGATATATTTGTCAGGAAAGTCCTGCGCTGGGATGTTTGGCTTGTTTAATTCCAAGACAGACTAATATTTAAACGGGAAGGAAACCGGGCAAACCCCACCACGCGTATTATAGGAGTTGAACACAAGTGGGGTGACTCACCCACTTGCTATGCTCCCATCTCGCAGCCCCTGTGGGGTTTGAGAGTTTCACAAATCTCCACGCGACCCACCAACCCTCGGATCGCAGAGCCGGCACCGCGACTCGGCTGCTGTCGCGCGGTGCCGATCGTGTATTCAGCCGGTGCTCTCAGCTGGTGCTCTCAGCTGGTGCTGTCAGCTGGTGCTCTCAGCTGGTGCTCTCAGCTGGTGCTCTCTGTCGGTGCTCTCAGCCGGTGCTCTCAACTGGTGCTCTCAGTTGGTGCTTTCAGCCGGTGTTCTCTGTCGGTGTCCTCTGTCGGTGTTCTCAGCTGGTGCTCTCAGCCGGTGCTCTCAGCCAGAGCTCTGCCCGCGTGATTAGTTATCCGCCCGTGGCCCCCGCTGCGACTGGGGGGGTCTCTGTGGGGCTCCCGTGTCACCGCGAGCCGCGCAGACAAATGCCAGGTCGCAGCAAGCCACGTGCCAGCACTTGCCCGATTTGCATTCGGTGAACACCACACGGAATCTGAAATGAGCAACTCTTAGGTTTTCTGCAATTTGTCTCTGCCCTCCATTTACATTTAAAATATAAACATCTCGTGGCTCAGCTGGCACCGCCGATGCCTGGGTTCGAACCCGGGTCTCAGTCGCTGCCGGGTTCTCAAGTTTGTTGACATTCGTTCGCACCGTACGTAGCCAATCCTGCTAATCGGAGGTTCGGGGGAAGGACATCAACTAAACACAAAAAGCAGTTTTGATTTAAAGCTTTCGTGACTGCAGGGATTCATATTCTTGGTTCTTTCGGTAAAGTCACTTAGAAGGGAAACAATAAAATAACAAAAATATAAAACAATACAATTCTCACCTGAATAACTGCCAAATCGCTCTCCGTGGTGCTAACGTTACAAAAACCACCACTTTTTTCAATTTTCTTTCTGTGGTTTTCACACCTGATGATGATTGCTTGTGTTTCAATCGAAACGTCGTGAGAATTTTATTGTTTTATATTTTTATTATTTTATTGTTTCCCTTCTACGTGACTTTACGAAAGAACCAAGAATACAAAAAGCAATTCTAAAGAAATCAGATTTCAAGTGCTGTGAGGTGGTGGTCTGAGCCCGACCATGAAAAAATGAGTGACATAGAGACCGATAGACTCACGACAATACCCACAGACTCATAGAGACCCACACAACAACAACAACCGCCATTCGCCACTAAGTGGCGGTGACGTCACCATGACGCTTGTGCCAGGCCATGTGCACATTGAGGCCACGTGAAGTGTCGAACGCCCGCTGGCAGGAGGTCACGGGGCAGACGGGTCGACTGACTAAGATGACTGAGATGATTGATTGATGCACCACCTGTGCCCCCTACTGTGCCAACTTGCTGTGCTTTAGCCACCCGGCGCTCCGCTCGTTGTTGTGAGCGTCGCTCCTCCGCCCTCCGTTGTTGAGACCCACACACGCACAAAGAGACACACAGAGATCCATCGCCTCGCATAGAGACCCATAAGAACCCGATTTAAAATCAATTATTCCACTCACAATGATATTATGCATCAAATCTCACGTGTGAAAATCTATAGTTTGCGATTTGCACAAGCGACAGGGAGGGTAATGTGGCTAACGGGGTAGAGAAAACAAACAAGGAACGATGCAAAGGAGAGGAAAAAATGAGGTCAAAACAATCTTCTCTTCTTGAATCTCCTTCACATCTCAGTCTCTCCACGTAAAAAATAAACTCATTTCTTACACAACCCAATTTCAGCAGCATCGAGTTCAACTCAAGCAAACTCTGGACCAATTTAGCCATCCCAGTGTCTCATCAGCAGAACCTAGCGCGCTTGAATCAGTGTCGGTGTACTACCGAAAAGTAAAGATATGGGTATTAGTTCCACATCCGATAGATCAGTCCAATGCTGGTGAAATGACGCAATCCCAGAAAGCCATGCGGCTGATGGGTTGTGTAAGAAATAATGTTATTGTTTCCGTGGAGAGACGGAGATGTGAGGGAGAGACTGTCTGCTAATCTAATTTGTTATTTACTTTTTCCACAATGACACTAATAATTGTTTTGAGTCACGTATCGAATCCAATCTTGACTCCGAATTATGACAAAAACCAAGAAGGCGGATGAGTGGTGAGCATTCCACATTCCGGTGGTGTTGGGCAAGTCTATTAATAAAAAAAACACTCTTGATTTCCCTGAAATTATGATCATTTTATCGCTCCCGGAGCGAGGGCTGATGGACTGAGTCGAGCCCGCCCTCCCCTCCCAAACTGGGAATTAAGGGGGAAAGTCTATCCATAGGACATCCACTGTTGACGTCTCCGCAAAGTGGTAGGTATTGTATCGACCCCTGAGGGAAGGATGATGGACTGAGTTACCCCCCCCCCCATCCCCACAAACTAGGATTTGAACTCGGCAACCTTCCGCCTGCGAGCCACTCACTCTAACAGCCGCGCCACCTGGACGACTCTGCAACAACAACAATAACAACAACCACCACAACAACCACCACTACCAAAGCTAACGCCCTGCGATCAGTGAGCGCAGCGCGACTCGCGCCCGTGCCGCCACCCCTGGGAGCGCCGCGCCAGCTGCGGCTCCGCTCGGCTCCCGGCGGAGGACGCGGATTACGATGATGATGAACATCAAGAACATCAACAACAACAACATCAGCAACAACAACAGCAACGGGGGGGGGGGGGGGGGGGGGGCGGCCCCGTAATTGGAAGCAAACAGAAAACGGCGGAAGGAAGAGACACTCACCGTGATTACTTCAATCAATCGCTCAGGAGGTGCGCGCACAAAACAAACAACAACAACAACAACAACGTGGATAGATATTTTACGCATGCAGTTTGTTTTTTGCTGACGCATTTCACCTTTGCGCTAATTGCCGAAAAAGTTGGATTCAAAGGAAGCTCCCTCCGCGTGAGGAGACGCGGCTCCGAGATGAGACGCGCGGGGTAATTGCATCAAAGCGGCGGCGTGGGAGCCATCAGAGGGGAACATTTTGTGAGGGGCACCGCTCACCTGAGCGCCGTCGTGCACGCGCTTCGCGAGCCTTTCAAGTGTGGCGTCTGTGCGCTGTGTTGCGGAGTATTCCCTGAGTTGCCCAGAGAATACGTGACTCGTACCGGACTAGGGACCGGATTCACATCTTAATTAATTTGCATTTCCGTCCAATGCTCAGAAAAACATGATGTGCAAAGCAAGACTTTTATGTTGTACACATCGTGTCACCCCAATAAACACGATGAAAAAAAAACAACAATTACATTCGATTTCTCACTTCATTTAGCATTAGATGCCAGCTCCAAAAGTAGCAGGACAAACGTGGCAAGACAAACGTGACAGGACAAACGTGACAGGACAAACGTGGCAAGACAAACGTGGCAGGACAAACGTGGCAAGACAAACGTGGCAAGACAAACGTGGCAGGACAAACGTGACAGGACAAACGTGGCAAGACAAATTCGGATGGGTCTCATATCCTCTCCGATATCTTTTCATTCTGAACGAAATGAAGGGAAATGGAATACAATAGTGACGTCATCTACATTCTCGGATCGAAGCTATTAACACCACCAGCACACCAACATAATTGCTTGTTTTGTACATTCGCCCAAGTTCATCCCAATTGTGCTTCCGGTGTCGCGTTGTGAGACAAAGAACCCATTCGGAACATGCGCAGAGCAGTGCAACTCTTCGTGTTAGAGAGCAGAACTACTTATGAAATATATTAAATGTCACTGCTGGTTCACACAATCGGGGGCAGCACTTTTTCACCCGCCCTGTTATATAGAATAAAGTTTCGATTTAAAGCTTTCGTGACTGCAAGGATTCATCTTCTTTGGTTCTTTCGATAAAGTCACGTACAATGAGAATTAATTAATAAATTAAGAAAAGAAAATAACACAATAAAATTATCACGACGTTTCCGCCACAGCATAAGTGGCCTTCTTCAGGTGAAAGGAACAGACCTGTCGGGACGACAGAGCTTCAATGAACGTTGTTAAGATTCGTAGCGTCTTTTAAGCTGGTTTAGAGAAGTGAGGCACCTTGACAAAAGGGTTTACATATCAAACAGGAGAATTTAGCATTGAAATAGCTGAGTGATTAGCTTGTGACTGGTCACAGAAATGGATATGTTAAAGTCTTTAAAGTCTTTAACGTAGCCATTTCTGTGACCAGTCTTTAAAGTCTTTAACATAGCCATTTCTGTGACCAGTCACAAGCTAATCACTCAGCTATTTCAATGCTAAATTCTCCTGTTTGATTTGTACTAGGTGCCTCTGTGGATGTGTAGGCTTTGACTTTAACATAGCTATTTCTATGACCAGTCACAAGCTAATCACTCAGCTATTTCAATGCTAAATTCTCCTGTTTGATTTGTACTAGGTGCCTCTGTGGATGTGTAGGCTTTGACTTTAACATAGCCATTTCTGTGACCAGTCACAAGCTAATCACTCAGCTATTTCAATGCTAAATTATCCTGTTTGATTTGTACTAGGTGCCTCTGTAGATGTGTAAGCTTTGACTTTAACATAGCTATTTCTATGACCAGTCACAAGCTAATCACTCAGCTATTTCAATGCTAAATTCTCCTGTTTGATATGTAAACTCCTTTGTCAAGGTGTCTCACTTCTCTAAACCAGCTTAAAAGACGCTACGAATCTTAACAACGTTCATTGAAGCTCTGTCGTCCCGACAGGTCTGTTCCTTTCACCTGAAGAAGGCCACTTGTGTTGTGGCCGAAACGTCGTGAGAATTTTATTGTGTTATTTTATTTTCTTAATTTATTATTTTATTCTCATTCTACGTGACTTTACCGAAAGAACCAAAGAAGAGAATAAAGTCCCAAAGTGGAACACAACTTTAAAATAGGTTTTGTTCATATCGGATCATAACGTAGCAGAGTTTCGGGAACAGACCGTTATAGACCAACAGGGCAAGTGCACTCAGAGTTTCTACCGCAGTGGGATCGAGTGAAACAGCGGGCGAGTTGCTTTGATAATCAGTTGGTGGCCACAATCGCTCAACAAACTCACGGTGGCTTTCGGGTTTTCAAACCAAAAAACCCAGGGCGTTCAATTTGTTATGCGACTGAGAATTCGATTAATCTGACGGTGACCACGTAAAATAATTCAAATATTCCAATGGGAATTAGCTACGGTAAGAGCTGGAAGGAATCAGGAGAGGCGTCTGCAACGTTGACCTCGGGATGAAAACGAGCAATGCAAAAACCACGTGCCACAAGTTCGTTAAACAATCGGATATAGTCTAAATCAACCCTGGTCTAAATCAACTCTGGTCCAAATCAACTCGGGTCTAAATCAACCCTGGTCTAATTCAACTCTGGTCTTAATCAACCCTGGTCTAAATCAACTCTGGTCTCAATCAATCCTGGTCTAATCAACTCTGGTCTAAATCAACTCTGGTATAAATAAACCCTGCTCTAAATAAATCCTGGTCTAAATCAACCCTGGTCTTAATCAACTCTGGTCTAAATCAACTCTGGTCTCAATGAACTCTAGTCGAAATCAACCCTGCTCTAAATAAACCCTGGTCTAAATCAACCCTCGTCATAATCAACCCTGGTCTTAATCAACTCTGGTCTAAATAAACTCTGGTCTCAATCAACCCTGATCTAAATCAACCCTGGTCTAAATCAACCCTAGTCTCAATCAACCCTGGTCTAAATCAATCCTGGTCTAAATCAATCCTGGTCTAAATCAACCCTGGTCTCAATCAACCCTGGTCTAAATCAACCCTGGTCTCTACTCTTTGTTTTTTCGGTAAAGTCACGTAGGTAGAAAAAAATAAAAATAAAAATATATCACGACGTTTCGATCGCAACACAAGCGGTCGTCCCCAGGCAGAAAAAAACATTCCAGCAGTGGAACTGCTGAACCGGGGTTCTACCTACGTGACTTCACCGAAAGAACCAAAGAGTATGGATTCCTGCAGTCACGAAAGCTTCAAATCAAGATTGAACCCAGGTCTCAATCAACCCGGTCTAAATCAACCCTGGTTTAAATCAACCCTGGTCTAAATCAACCCTGATCTAAATCAACCCTGGTTTAAATCAACCCTGGTCTAATTCAACCCTGGTCTAATTCAACTCTGGTCTTAATCAACCCTCTTCTAAATCAACCCTAGTTTAAATCAACCCTGGTCTAAATCAACCCTCGTCTAATTCAACCCTGGTCTAAATCAACCCTGGCATAATTCATCGCTGGTCTAAATCAACCCTCGTCTAAATCAACCCTGTACTAATTCATTTCTGGTCTAAATCAACCCTGGTCCAAATCAACCCTCGTTTAAATCAACTCTGTTCTAAATCAACTCTGATCTAAACCAACCCTAGGTTTAGATCAACCCTCATTTCGACGCAAGGGCCCTGGCACGGCCGGACAGCCCCACACCGAGTCCAGCTTCCTGAGGAACACGTGGATTCGAGAACGCGCACAGGTTGGAGACCCTCACTGCTAAGGAGGGCGAGAGTGCTTAGTCAGCTCACGAGGTCGGTGGTCGAGGCCAGCTATTGAACGGCATCCAAAGGTGGAACGCGCCCGAGGGAGAGCCCACCACGGGGATTGAAGCTCGGCTTCTGCGCAGCCGCTGTTGAGTGGTGTTATATATCGTGCCACTGCGAGGAATGACAACAACTTGGGGATGCCATTATCATCCAGCAGTGGATTGATCATGACGAGGCGGCGCGTGCCAAGATTGAGCAGCCCGGCAGTGGTGACAGTGCTGCACGTGGGCTCTGCAGGCAGCAGCGAGGGTTGGTGGATCACCACGCAAATGACAAATGTTGCGACATCGAGGAGGAGCCGTACCCTGGCTCTGTCAGCAGAATGCAGTAGAGGCAAAGTGTGGAATGATATAATTTCCCTTTTTCATGACGGGACAGAGTGATGCACTCCTCGCATGTGTGAGCTTTTTCCGTCTGCTCCAGTTTTCTCCCACGCGTATGGACAACGTTCACTAATCGGCTGAAGAGATCTGAATATGTAGAGAAACGCAGAGCTATTGTTGACAGCGCGGACTCACTGCCAGGCTAGAGCCGTCCAGCTCGTGTCTGTGGTTGCTACTCAGCGGTTGCGAGAAACGCAATGACATCAAACTGAACATGAGACTTATTTGTTTATTTATAATCCGGGGTCCGGGCCACAGAGCGACACGCGAGTGCAGACGGCGTCCAAGCAGCAGCAGCAGCGGAGGAGGAGGAGGACCGCGTGGGAATTCATTAATGGCGTGCACGGGGCAGATGGCATGAGGCACCGATGGAAGGCTTCAGGATTTTTATTATTTCTCCTTCTTCACTGCGGATAATTCAAGAGAAGCAATTATTAAAATAGATTTAGAACCGATCACGTTGCTACCGTACGTTGCAATTATTTCTCGTTAAAATGTCACCGCGCGTTCCCGTGCCCAGGCTAATGGCCAGCCCATGGGCGATTAATGAAATGTCAGTTACGTTCCATTTGCTTCTGTTCTATGTAGCACGCGTGCGACATGTAGTCGGGAATAAACTTGTGACTTGACGGGGCGCGGGAGGAGATTTGCTGAGAGTTGGGGGTGATGGAGGGGGCAGAGAAGGTCTTGAAGGGACGTGAGTCGGTGAATGGACATGGGTCTGACTCAGTGAACATTTGAGAATAAAACGAGGGTTAGAAGGTGGGTCAGATATAGATGAATATAGTCCCGAATCATAATCATCATCCTCAAGGCATTCAAACGATAAGGCATTGAAACCCTATCATGACATTCAAAACAATAAACATACCACTCAGACATGATCATCATTAGCACGAGATTAGTATCGTCTTCTTCATCATTGTCTCCATCATAGTTTTCCTTCAACATTCATAATCATCAATTAGCATCATCATCTTAACGCCATCATTATCATCATACTCGTCTAACATCGTCCTGATGATGACATCAAAATCACACGACCATCCTATCGCGATGATTATGAGATGTAAGTAATAATCACCACTCCATTAACATAAATAAATATATTATACACAAATGATTTTCAAAAAATGTCAAGACTCATTTCTGGCGAGACGAGGACACGGGCGACCCGCGCCGTCCTCCCTCTCCTCCCTCGCCTCCCGCGCCTCCCTCTCCTCCCTCGCCTCCCTCTCCTCCCGCGCCTCCCTCTCCTCCCTCTCCTCCCTTTCCTCCCTCGCCTCCCTCTCCTCCCTCTCCTCCCTCGCCTCCCTCTCCTCCTTCTCCTCCCTCTCCTCCCTCTCCTCCCTCTCCTCCCTTTCCTCCCTCGCCTCCTTCTCCTCCTTCTCCTCCCTCTCCTCCCTCTCCTCCCTCTCCTCCCTCGCCTCCCGCGCCTCCCTCTCCTCCCTCGCCCCCCTCTCCTCCCGCGCCTCCCTCTCCTCCCTCTCCTCCCGCGCCTCCCTCGCCTCCCTCTCCTCCCTCTCCTCCCTCGCCTCCCTCTCCTCCTTCTCCTCCCTCTCCTCCCTCTCCTCCCTTTCCTCCCTCGCCTCCTTCTCCTCCTTCTCCTCCCTCTCCTCCCTCTCCTCCCTCGCCTCCCTCGTCTCCCTCTCCTCTCTCTCCTTCTTCTCCTCCCTCTCCTCCCTCTCCTCCCGCGCCTCCCTCTCCTCCCTCTCTTCCATCTCCTCCCTCTCCTCCCGCGCCTCCCTCGCCTCCCTCTCCTCCTTCTCCTCCCTCGCCTCCCTCTCCTCCCTCTCCTCCCTCGCCTCCCTCGCCTCCCTCTCCTCCCGCGCCTCCCTCGCCGTGGGAGGAGCGGGGCCACGCACTCCGCGACCCCGCGCGCATCGCCCCCCGTGGCCCTTCCTTCCGCGCGCAGTTGCACAGAAAACCCGGGGGAAAACCACGAACATCAGGGGGAGAACATATGCAGACTCACACACTCTCACTTACATGAACTCACGAATAAATATCCCCCGTATAGCCTGTGACAGACTGTTGGGGCAAGTGCTGTTAGCGAGTAGCACTTATCAAAGCCGGCACGGCACACCTCGGGGGTGGGTGGTCAGCACCACGCTTCGCCGCCTTAGTCTCCCAAGTGGCGATTTTTACACAGCGCACCAGATACTCATTTGAACACTCTACGGACACAGCGTGAGAACACACAGAATCCACACAAAAAATCGCTCGAGTTGGAAATCGACCCGAGGGGTTTCTTGTCACGAGGCACGAGCAGTTTTCTCTGCGCCACCAAGGCCCGCGATGCGCCCTGCCAGCCGCAGGGAGTTCGCGCTGAGCGGCGTCCGTGATGGCACGCGGGCCACGGGGAGATGGAGGTGAGCGAGGGATGATAGACCCCGTTAGAGGGTGGCGGCGGTGGGGATGGGGGGGGGGGGCACATCCCCGCCACTTCATTATCCGTCATCATCCTTTTGCCAGACTCCATTAGGATCGTGGAGAAACCTTTAGCCCCGTGAGCAAAGCGACTCGCAGTGCTGCCGTGTCGTCGGCGCCTCCGCTCGCACACTCACACGGAATGGCTGCGTTCGTGAACTCTGCATCACCGTTGGGAATTCGGTGGTTAGTGAGGTATGCGGAGAAGTCACATTGCTATTGGACTAAATAATCAAATAAAATAATACAGTTTCATATCGCGTTGTCGTTCATGCTCGTCGCTAAAAGCAGCTAGCAGCAGCTAGCAGCAGCCGCCACGAGGTGAGGAGCCAGCGCTACCGAAAATTGCCCAAACATTTTGGTCCTCGATATATTAAGATGTGTTCATCCAATGAATGAGTGTTCATACATCTGAGAGGAAAGCGAAGCGCCCAGAGAAAACCCACGCGTGCCATGGGTCAAAAACTCTATATGTGTTTTGTAGAAAGGTCATTTCCCGAAACGTCACCTCTTATATATCTTGCTGCTGTAATAAGGCGACACGGTATTATTATTGAGACGGGATATGTGGAGTGATTCTTGCTCTGTTAATTGTACTTGTGCACTACTGCCAAACGCTACAGCCGCATCAGCCAGTCCAGTAACCGATTCGAAAGTTGGTCACGGACTGTGCCTGTTACGCCGCGCCCCGTGCGTCAACGTCACGAGGAGCGCTCACGGCCAGAGAGCGAGCCTCCTCCTCCTCCACTCCTCCTCCTCCACTCCTCCTCCTCCTCCACTCCTCCTCCTCCACTCCTCCTCCACTCCTCCTCCGCCACTCCTCCACTCCTCCTCCACTCCTCCTCCTGTCATCCACTCCTCCTCCACACCTTCTCTTCCTATCCTCCACTCCTCCTCCACTCTTCCTCCTCCACTCCTCCTCCACTCCTCCTTCCCACTCCTCCTCCTCTTCCTATCCTCCTCCACTCCTCCTCCACTCCTCCTCTTCCTATCCTCCTCCACTCCTATCCTCCTCCACTCCTCCTCCACTCCTCCTCTTCCCATCCTCCTCTTCCCATCCTCCTCCACTCTTCCTCCACTCCTCCTCCTCCTCCACTCCTCCTAGCCCGCCGCGGCTCACGGTCTCGCTCCGGCACGGATCTAAAATAATCCGCCTCATTCTTAACAAACCGCCCTGCCTCATTAACCACTTCCATTTCCGCCACTGTGATGAGCTGCCAAGAAGTGGAGGGGGGAGGGATAATCATCTAATTGGGGAACTGATAAGAGGGCGCAATGGTAGTTTGTGATACGTCGTTTATAATTTCCCGGTGTTTAAAACACGTTGCCACGATGGCGAAGTATGTTTACATAGTATAAGTGGGGCACGATGATCGTCATCAGTACGATCGTCAGTAGCGTCAGAATCAGCATGATAATCATAATGATGAGCCGGTGTGAACCAACAGGGGCACAAGAGACACCGTGAGTGGTGGCCGAGTGAGACCGGCACTGGGACGCAAGCGCCCTGGCAGGGCCTCCTGTGAGACCTTGCGGCTGAAACAGCGCGAATCGCTCGAGCTTCCGACACAGTTCTGGCTAGGTTCACACCCGAGACACGGCACAGGCAGCGATGGAAGAAACACCGCGCATTGTTTATTTCAGAGAGGGAGGGAGGCGGTCATAGGCAGAGGAGAAGAGGAAGGATCTAGAGCATGGACTTGCAAAAGGGCAGGAAACCGACAGCGCGGATGGTGGGGGAAGGGAGTTCCAGACCGTGGGGGCATCAGAGGAGAATGAGCGACAATCCACTGAGCGAAGGTTTTGACTGAGAGCTTCTATAGAAAGCCTTGGCTGCTGGAGTAGAAAAAGCGTGGAGCAGAGTAGAGTGCGATGAGAAAGGAGGGGTAGGATAGTGTGTGGAGGGGAGTATACAATAATGAGATGAGAGGGGAGAGGTACCATCAACACCAAAGATCCCGCGTATAGCCTTAACAGATTATTGTGGCAAGTGCTGTTCGCGAGCATCTATGAAGGCCGGTACGGCACACGAGGGGTGGGTGGCCAGCATCACCAGGTACTAATTTTAGGGTAAGTCCACCTAGGGGAGGCCCAAATAATTTCTACTGGTATTGGCCGTGAGCGGGAATCGAACACGTGTCGCCGGTTTCGTAGTGCAGCGCGCTAACCACTCCACTACCGGTCCACTACCCTATCACTACCACCTCCACCACTGGCTGCTGATGTTGCACAGGAGACACGCAGCAGGAAGGCCTCTACGATGTGCCCTGGCAGTCTCCCACCGTCTACTCGTTGGTCTTCTGTTCCTTGAGTGGTCAAACTTGTGGGGCCCGCTTCACTGCCCGTCTTGGCAATCGCCCCCCCCCCTCCTTCTCCCGATTGACAAATACACGTGATGAAGAGGCGTGTTAAACGTTTACGTCCCAAGAGTCACCTCATCTAAAACCTCGAATCGCATTTCCCATGACGCAATTCAAGAAGATTCGCATCGTGTCCAGTCTCCACCGGCCTGGCTGAACCTGGACAGGGCTTGGATGTGTGACCACCCAGCACATGACCGGTGCTCGAGGTTGCTGTGGGGCTAAGGAGTGGGTGGCAGAGGGTAGATGAGAAAACCCCATTGTTGTACTGTACTTGTACATTAGTATATCTATATTCTCTGCCTTCCTCAACCCGCACGGACCAGCGTGATAACCTGGTCAAATAACCTCCACCATGTTCATCCAGCAGTGGATCTACAAAAGGACCATACACTTGCAGCCCCCATTATCTAGGGTTGCCAACTCTTAAACAGAACAAACCCGTACACGTTTATACTCTTTGTTTTTTTTTCGGTAAAGTCACGTAGGTAAAATAAAAATAAAATAAAACATTTAAATCACGACGTTTCGGAGGCAACACAAGCTTTCGTCTTCAGGTGGAACAGTCACAGCAAGATCGCTGCATCAAGTGGGGAGGCTCTGAGAGCCTCGAGCTTAAATATAGGTTAAGGGAGGGGAGGAGTCAAGTAGGGGACATTGATGGGGGGCGGGGCTAAGTTAATCCGTCTTTTGTTATGTTGAGGGTGCGGTGGATGCGGTGGGCCACTGCACGGGGGCAATGGAAAAATGGAAACAAAAAAAAGGGAAACGTTCGGAAAGAATATGCTGTGTGCTTATAAGGTAGCTAAAGTTTTGACTTGGTTTATGACATCTTTCCAGTGGTTGCTTAATTTTAAACCATCCTCTCGGTTGAAGTTGTGTCTATGTTTGTATATCTGGATGGCTGCATGGACACATCTTTGGTAATAACCGGGAGGTTTGCATAATACTTTGGTATCGGAGAAAACAATGTCATGAGAACCCGCTGTGTTGAGACAAGGATCAGCTACGGCCGACGAATTCGTTCTGCGTGTTTCAAATCTGATTTGTGCTCACGAATTCGGTCAGAAATATGTCGTTTTGTCTCCCCGATATAGCAATCACCGCAGATACAACTCAATTTGTAAACACCGGGGTACTGTAAGTCAGGGATGGCATCCTTTACGGATGGGATCAGATCACGGATTTTGTGTACTGTATTGAATCGAACCTGGATCTTGTGTTTGTTTAGAATTTTGGAAATCTTTTTGGTAAAGCCTGCTATGTATGGCAGTGTGATGCTTTTGATCGGAGTGTCAAGTGGTTGTTTCTGTATGGTGGGAGAAACAGCTTGGCGGATGCTACGGTCAGAGTAACCGTTCATCTTGAGGGCTAGATGTACATGTTTTAATTCACTGGTCAGGTGGTGTTGGTCAGAAATACAATGAGCTCTATGGTATAACGTTTCTCAGGCAGCGCAGGTCTATTATCAAAACTGTGCAGTGCAGGATCGTAAACTAGAATTTAACACACCAACACCGGTAGCAGACCTCGGTGCAACTCAAATCCTGCCACCCGAACACAGGCGCCGATTCCCAGACAGGTCGCAAGCCCTCGTATGCCCGCTGAGATCAACCCAGCCAAGGAGTCACCTGTAAAATATTTAACGGAGTTACAGCTTCAATCACTCAACGCGTGCGGGGGGGGGGGACTGGAGAGTCGCCGTGGAGTCGCCCCAACTCCACATTGCCCCCGTGTGGCGCAGCTACGAAGTGTCCTCTGCGGCCCAGTTGCAGCAGCCCCCTGAGTGGCTGTGTTCAATGCCACGTGACCTTGTGACGCAACAATAGTTCACCAAAACGTGTTTGTGCGTGTGAGTGGCTTTGTCATTGTAGCAATGTATTGGAAATTATTATATTATGTTAATGATTACCTTCGATACGTTTAGTTACACTTTTCATAAACCGTAGAGTTGTGCTCAGGGACAGGCTTCGGGCTAGTCTTTGGGTGAGGGCTCATGTTAAGGTTCATCTTAGGGTTGGAATTCAGCTTTAGAGTGTTTGGCTATGATACATTTGCACACGGTACTCCACTTCTTTGAGCTATCATTTGTGCCCAGGTCGCTTCTGGAAAAGAGCTGTTTAGCTCAGTGGGCCTTCTGACCTGGTAAAATAAAAAAGAGAAAGTGTCGCCCCCACCCCCAACCTCTTGCCCTCCGTTCTCCTTTGGTCGCGGTGAGGTGGGGCAGAAAGCCGTAAGCCCTCACCTCCAGCCCCCTCAACTCCCTGGGTAGTACAAGAGCAGTTGGGCAGACACCGAGACAAGTAGACACCCACAAAGACACACAGAGACACACACAGACAGGGCGACACACGCAGAGACACACAGAGACACGGACTCACACAGACACAAATACACACACGGCGACATGGAGACACACAAAATATGGAGACACACACAAAGACAGAGACACAAAGACAAACACAGAGGCCGGAGACCCATACAGTTAAATGGAGACGTACACAAAGACACACAGACACGCAGTTAGGGACATGTTTGCCACGGATTTTGGAAGCCTCATTTGATATCCTTGTTCTCAATGAGAACATCACCACCAGGGGATCGTGAATTCTCTCAGCTACAACGCTATTCCAACCACCCACTCACTCACCTACCCACTCACTCACCCACCCACTCACGCATCCACTCACGCACCCACTCACCCACCCTTACCCACCCTCGGTGTGGCCGCGAAGATCGAGCGAGCTCGAGAGTGAGTGCCGTGGATAACGAGATGAGAAGCACCGCTTTATTGAACCAGACGAGAGCCCATCAGGGTCACCGCTTGTAGTTTTACAACCAGTGCAACAAGCGTGGAGATGTCGGCACATACATAAAGTTGCAAGCACTCTCCACAATTACGAGCTGGGCATTTTGCAACGTTCCTTGACGTACCTATGTCACACCTATCCACGTGGTTAGTGTTCGGGCTGTCCTCTCCCCATCATATATCGTCACCTTGTCGGTGTTTGGAACTCCCATCTCCCTCTCTGTATCTCTCTCATTTCTCTCTCTATCTCTGTCTCCCTCCCATAAGGGGCTGCCTCGTACCTCGTGAACAACCACAGCTCGGCTAAAGCGAAAAGCAACCGCGGAGTTGATGTCGCGAGGCAAGACAACTCAGGGCGAGCTCTGCGCTGTGTCACAATGCTCATACTGTACACATGAAAGACCCAGGCCAACACACACAAGCACTGATCTTCTCTTGTAGCTATACACCAAGGTTACGTGCCCAGGGCTGCCCCGTGCCAGCTTGAAGCTTAGTGAGGAAAGAAATGACGTTAAAGTGACTTTCAGGTAGACCGACGTACTTCTTTAGGGATGTGACGTCACTGCAGTGGTATTAAAAGTACGGCAAACAACAGTGACGTCTCACGAAAAGTCATAGTGAGTTCCTGCTCACAAGAGCATCGAGGCATTCGTGTTCCCTGCAGAGCCAGTTGTGGAAATTACACATTCCTATGGTGGGGGCAATTTTTTCTATAAGACTAGCCTTTTGCCAGTCAAAGGACGGGTGTATTGCAGTAAATCTGAAACTTGCAAGCGAAAAGCAGCCCGCGACCTGATATTCAATGCATCAATGCGTGTGCAATTTGTAAGGGCGCGGTGACAGACTTATTTCATTTTAAGGTTATAATCCCTTGTTCATCATGACGTCCTTTTTACTTTGATGTCTCAACAGCGTTACGGAGATCGCGTGACGTGAGGGTTCTGCCTTTGTCATGAGGGTTGTAAGTTGACGCCGAGGAGGAGGGAGGAGGCGCCTCGGCCCCCTATGTGGAGTGACGTCAGCCGATAATTATTATGAATGAGGGGGGTGTCCATTTGGAGGACGTCACCTGCTCATGCATATTAATGAGTTGGGCTGGTCGATGTGGAGTGACGTCACAAACGTTAAGGAAAGACATTCCGAGGTGATTATAGTAGGTATAACCACTCGAGTGTTATAATATTGACAGGAGAATATCGGCCCATCATCCCTCCCTCCTGAGTCGCTGGAATCAGTACCACTTTCTGAGAAAGATAAACAGTGATTGTACTATCGATTTATTTACGCCTGCCATAAGAATGTGGAATTTCCACGACTGTCTGCGGGCTGTAAACAAAAGATGAGCACCAATTCCTCAATGCTAAAACGAGCAGGAGAGAACTTTGAGTTGTGGGTGACTGAAATGTAGCGCTTGAATCGGAAACTTAAGATTCGTATTGTCAAAGTCCTCCCAAGAGTATCCAGGATGCGATGCCATCAGTCGCCACGTCACGAGATGAAGAATCCATTCGGAAATCTCGCGCGACCCACGGAAGCGGGTATCACAGAGCTACCAGCGAGAGCCCTTCTTGTTCAAGCGAGTTCTGATCAACACAGCAGAGGGCAGCACTTGCCCACTTACTGTGCTACTATGAGTAATATTCGTCGCATTATGGTCAAACCATTATTTATCATTTCTAAGAGGTAGAATTTTTGCCAAATTCAATGATGCGGGTTTTTTTGTGTGTATTCATCGGTGACCGGGCTGAGACTATCAACTCGCGACGGGCGAGGACCCGGCGTCACCCATCGTGTTGATTATAAACGTTGCTGTGTTTTGATTTAAAGCTTTCGTGACTGCAGGGATTCATATTCTTGGTTCTTTCAGTAAAGTCACGTAGAAGGGAAACAATAAAATAATACAAATATAAAACGATAAAATGCTCACGACGTTTCGACTGCAACACAAGCAATCATCATCAGGTGTGAAAACACAACAAGAAAATTTGAAAAAAGTGGGGTTTTTTAACATTAGCACCACGGAGAGCGATTTGACAGTTTGTTCAGATGTTCGGAAAAGAGGAGGGAGAGACGAAAAATAATGGATGCGGTCTGAAAGCCACCTTAAGCGTGATCAATCAATTAAGACCCGAAATGGTTTATCAAATCCTTCCAATGATTGACTTATCCAAGACAGAGGTTCTTTGCAAGCCATCTGGCTGCCATGAGAGATTCGTTCATGAGGCTATCCACATATACAAACACAGAGACAATTTCAACCGAGAAGATGGATTCTGGCTTAGCAATCATTGGAAGGATTTGATAAACCATTTCGGGTTTTAATTGATTGATCACGCTTAAGGTGGCTTTCAGACCGCATCCATCATTTTTCGTCTCCCCCCTACTCTTTTCCGAACATAGATGGACTCGTCAATCTGAACAAACCGCCAAATCGCTATCCGTGGTGCTAATGTTAAAAAACCGCCACTTTTTTTCAAATGTTCTTGTTGTGGTTTTCACATCTGATGATGATTGCTTGTGTTGCAGTCGAAACGTCGTGAGAATTTTAATGTTTTATATTTTTATTAGTTTATTTTTCCCTTCTACGTGACTTTACCGAAATAAGCAAGAATATGTTGCTGTGTTTGTTTGTGTGCCCTGCAGAGCATCTTGAGAACACGTAACATTTCGACACTGTATAATATAATAATATGAGAAGGTGATGTGTTTTAGGACCCACTTGCCTAACGAGTGTATCTCTGGATTCAGATGAGAGGTGAGTGTGTGTGTTGGGAGAGCGCCCTCCACTTGGGCCACACATCATCACCCACAGTGCAAACCTCAGATGTCAGCCACCGCTGATCCACACTCCGCTCCACCGCTCATTTGGACTTTTTCCCGTGGCACTTGTTCTCCTTGTCGCTGTCATTTTTGTCCTTGGGATGTTTTCCCTTTCCTCCATCTCCGTTGCTGCCGCCCTTCTTGGCCGGCTTCGCCCCGGCCTTCTCATCAGCATGGCCGCTAACCTTTACTCCTCGCTTCGCCGCCTTGTCGTCTGTCGCACTGCCCTTCTGCTCCCGCTTGCCCCCTTTCTGGCTGCCCGCGCCGCTGCCCTTGTCCCGCCTCTTATCCGCTCCCTCGTCCCGAGCGCCGCCCTCTCTCTTGCCCGCGCCGCCACCGCTACTCCCCTCCTCCCCCTCCTCCTTCTTCTTCCCCTTCTCCCCCTTCTCCTCCTTCTTCCCCTTCTCCCCCTTCTCCTCCTCCTTCTCCCCCTCCTCCTTCTTCCTCCCCGACTTCACGCCGCCCACTGAGCCGCCTCCCTGCCCCTCTCTCCCCGCGTCCCGGCCCTTGTCGGGCTTGTGGGCTACCTTCTCGTCTTTGTCTTCCCTCTTGCTCTTCTTCAACAGCTTCTCGTCGACTTCCTTCACCTCTTTGAGAGGTTTCTTCTTGCTGGGTTTTTCTGCCTCCACCACCTTCTCTGCTCGCTTCTTTTTGGCTTTTTTGGCTTCGTCACCGGCGGACTTGACTGCGGGTTCCTCTGTGGGCATCATAACAGATACACACACACACACCACGCACACACCATGCACACACACCACGCACACACACACCATGTACACACACACACATCATGTCCACACCATGTACACACACACCGCACACAATATTGTGGATTTACTCTCAAACACACCGGTGGGCTGTAGTAGTAACTAATTGTCGCATTTGTTTACATGACACACATTACTGGCTGTGTCGGGTGGTGGAGGGGTTCGACACATTTATATTTAAGCGATCTAACCCAAAAACTTTTATTGTGGACATACACCATGCACACACAGACCGTGTACACACTGTGGACACACACCGTGTACACAAACCATGAACACATACCATGTGAACACACACCATGCACACACACACCGTGCACACACACCATGAACAAACACTGTGGACACACACCATGCACACACACACCATGAACAAACACCGTGGACACACACCATGAACACGCACCATTTACACACACACCATGATAAAGATCCTCCGTATAGCCTTAACAGATGTCACAGCACACGAGGGGCTGAGTGGACAGCACCATGTCCGGGTCGCCTTTGTCTTCTCAGTAGCGATGTTTTACACATCGCACCAATTACTCATTTGAGGCTGAGTCGACCTAGGGGAGGCCCAGTACCTATTAATATAATCGTCACTGGTGTTGGCCGTGAGCGGGAATCTAACTCAGGTGACCGGATTCGTAGCACAGCACGCTAACCGTTGCACTCCCGCTCCCAACACACGCACAATGCACCCACCACCGGTGTTTCGTAGCGCGGCCCGCTAACCACGGCACCACCGCTCCCCACACACGCATCTACAGCCGTGCACTCCCATGTGTAGAACAAGAACCCCCCCACTGCACACGGTACACATTGCACACGGCACGAAGCGTGCAGACGACGGGAGGAGTGGACCTCACCTGGCTTTACCGACTCGGGTTCAAAGGCATCAAAGAAGAAGGTGAGGAAAGAGTAGCCCAGCCCCGCTTCTTCGTCCACGTCCGCGACGTGCCCTGCAACATCGCCACACCCGTCATGCCCCCGTATGTCCGATTACAACCGCGCCATCTCCACACGTTCGTAAACTCTAACCCTGTGTCCAACCCATTCCTGACCCCCCATTCCTTTTCACCAACATGCACTGATCTGTAGCGTGGTGAAATATGTTCAAATAACCCTGATCTCCACGGGCCGCCTCCAATCCAGCGGCGGATGAGCTCAAGAGCTGATTGTGTGAAGGGCTCACTGCCACTCGAGGGCCTTCACACAATCACAGAGCTCAAGGCGGTGCAGGGAATCGAACTGCGGTATCGGGCTCAGTTGTTGGCGCTGTCTGCGTGGCCGTGTCACCGCTCCTGTGAGTGAAGTAACAAATCAAGAGCAGAGCAGACAGCAATCCACCTCATTCACACATCTGTTCCTCTAAATACAATATACAGGTATTGTATAAACATCCAATCAGCCACACCACCTTTTCCCGGAGAGTGCAACATTTCAGCACCATTGGTTCAATCAGCAGAGTGAGGCTCGCTTGAACGATTACTGCCAGATGTGGAAAAGCCAGGAGTCCCTCAGTAAGATATGACGGACAATGGCAATTTCCTGAAAAGGTGGACAGCTAAGGGCTGGGGATAAGGGTGGCACACGGCGATTGAAGCTTCATCCTACAGATAACGTATGGTGCCTGTGTTCTCTTTCATAACATTGGCATTTACTTAGGAAAGCCTCACTGAGCCTCAAGACTATTTTCATGAGGGTACTGCTACTTTGGAATGCTTGGCCAATTCCTTGGCAATGCGATTTTGGCTTCGCGTGGAGAGCAACCCGGAGAACGCGGAGAACCCCCAGCACGCATACAGGGGCGGGGGGCAACAGTTAACTCTCCGCACAGATGGATTCACAAGTCCACTGCTAGAACGGCCATATCCTGGCCACATCGCAACCGGAGCTTACCACGCTTGCTATTCCCAACAGTCCCACGTGCAATTACTCCCCGGGTTCGACCCCAGCTTGGCTTTTGGATACCAGCGGCGCAGGGTGCATTGAGGGCGCCCTGCTCGTGGTGGCGGGGCCAGGGAGCCGCTACTGACAGCGTTGCAGCTGGGCATGCGTGGAGCGAAGCCCAGCGGCACAGCTCTCGCTCGCCTACAGCCATTGCCGCACAACCGCATCTCTTGTGCGGTGACCGTGGTGATTGCGAGAATGGTGGTGATGGTGGGGAATAGTTTTCAAAACTTAAGAATTATTTCGTGATTTTTCTTTGGATTAAAAAAAACAAGATATCATCTACTTTCTAAAATTATCTTTGCTGTATTCTGTTTGCGTGTTCGATGCGATGGGACCTTAGATGGGAGCCCTGTGTCCAAACTAGCGCCACAGGCTAATTACCATCAAGCGGACTTGACTCGAGTGTGCATGCTGCGCAATTGTACTGGGGCCCAGAGGTCAGGGGACCCAGGTTCCGGGCTCACCAAGAGGAGATTTGGGGACAGGGGGCCCTGTTTCATTGTTGTGCGCCTCGGCGCGTGCCAACCACGCACGGCCACCTGCGAGGAGACTCGGGAGGGCCGCTGGAGCGTACAGGTCGGGGCGGTTCATCTGCGATTCGTCTGCGATTCATTCGAGAGGGCGAGACGGGGTGGGAGGGCTGCCTCCTCTGTAACTGAAGCTAGCAGCACTGCAGGAGACGCGAGGATGCGTCTGCACGTATAAGGGCACTTGGCAGAGGTGCCCAAGGATTATATTATTACTCAGTGGGCACCATGCGCGTTGGAATCCGGTTTCAGCTGCCTGCGATTAATAACGTGGCGTTTTAATTTAGCGCCGCTCATTCAAAGTGCACCTCTCACAGTCGCCGAGTAAGAACCACAGCCACGAGCTGGAAGGCAGCAGCACCAGCCAGGCGGTGAGCTGGCGCTGCCAACATTTGCCCAAGCTCTGCAGTCCTCTATATTTTAAGAAGTTTTCAACCGATTAATAAGTGTTTACATACGTAAGAGTCAGCCTCGCAAGCGAGGGCGCAACACTATATTCCATGCAAGAAGGAACAGATGGAAAGTAGTTCACACTTTGCTGTACCGCCTCTCCTGGCAAGTCAGGGTACGGCACCTCGTCGATGCTCACGGGAAAGAGTTTTGCGACATTTGTGTGGTCCGACAACCCCACCTTGATAATGCTGGATGGCAGGCCAAGTGTATTACTACCACGGGCTTCTCAAGTCGAGCGAGTCGATGGTCTCTGCCCAGTCACCGGTGACTGCAGGGCCTCTAACCGGGCCGGGCGTCTCGGCTTCACGAGGGAGCTGCCCGCGCGCTTTCACTCGCAGCTCATTCAGAACCTGGCTCGAGTGTCCCAGGGGACAACTCGGAACAAGGGCGGGTGGTAAACAGTGGCCCTCTTGTCAATCGGATTACCTGCTGCTGCTGCTGCGTTGGCAGGAGTGCACAAGCACAGCCAACAAGAACACTCAACACGTTCGTCAACAACAACACTGCGTGGCCTTGAAATGAATCACACATATATAATAGGTGACGTTTCGGGCAATGGTCCTTCTTCATAGCGCATACATAGAGATGCAGTAGAGAGACAGAATGGATGATAAGAGTTGGAGACCATGCGGCCTGATCAGAATTAAAAAAAATTTGATGACCAGTTTTTAAATAGGCATATGAAAAGTTACCCAACAGCAGGTAGTGATTAACAGACCACCCCTTCAACAATCACAAAGTATCACTGTCACTAAACAAACGCATCTATCTGATACGTAAAATTATAAACCACTCCTGGCACATTGCATTGTGGGAAAATGTGTTATTGTGAGGACAAAACATGACTGACTAAGCAATGCATTCTGGGCCAAGTCACCGCCGTCTCAGTAAAAGGAATTGAACTGCCCTACATTGTTGGTTCAAAGAGGTGTGAGAAATGTAATGCTCTCTTATGACCTGCAAATGCAATCTCTGGGGGCCCATAAAGGGGGTGGGGAGGGTGGGGGCGGCGAGACGTAGCCCACGAGACTCACAAAGTCACTCCAGTCACTCGCTCGCCTTTTCATCACTTCACGTTGACTACTATCGTGGTCAACGTGAAGTTTTCCAATAACTTAACGCATTGATTTCTCCAACCATGTTGAGGACCCGGTCGTGGGGCTCCGTGGTCGGTGGGGCGTAGCCCCTGGAACGGGCGAGACCCTAAGCAAGCACCTGGTGGTGGAAACGCGGCATTTGTCTGCCCCGTAACCAGCCGTGGTTACAGCCTCGCGGGCCGGCCCGCAGCCTCACCGACGGACTGCGAGTTGACCCATCCCAGAGCCACCACGGAAGCTGCGAGCCACAGAACTAGCAGAGAGCCGAGCACGACCCACGTGCCCAGAGCCACAGGAGGCTTCGAGGAGGAGGCAGAAGCTGGGGAGGGAGCGCACAGCTCGGGGGATTCCTCGGCAGGCACGGCTGAGACGCGCGCAGAGACACAGGCAGGTATTCAGAGAGACACATACAGATATATTAAGACACACCGAGACACGCACAGATGCAGCGAGACACAAAGATCCATACAGACACCGAGACACACGCAGACGCATACATACACGCACACACACATACACATGCAGACACACGAGGACACACAGGTACGCATACATGCACCCCATTTTTCAGCTACCACTCCGGGAGATCAGGTGGAGCCGGCGACCACTGGATCGCAGTTGCTCCATGAGTGACACCAATCCTTACGCCACTGCTGTGGCAGCTGCCTCCGTGCCTGAGTCACAGAGCCAAATACTGCTCTAGACAGCGTTACGTGGCAGTGCGGTATTAACCGTGTGCGTATCTCTTGCGGATTTCGATAATTCCAGAAACCCGATTGAAACAGCCAGAGAATTGCCGAACCCGTACACACAGTGTAACTGGTATTGGCCAAACATCCCAATGCTGAGCAATCTCTTGCACATTACTCAATTGGGCTCAACACACACACAGCATTGGCAGCCGGAGCGACATCAACCCCTCTGCTGTGAAAACAGACTTGGAAGGGCCCTCCTGAAACTTAGCCTTAAGACTCAGGGTGACTTTCCTGGATGTGTGTGTAACAGTGTTTCACTCATGGCAGATGTGAATAGCCGCACGTGCACAGCCCTCGTGTCAATCCACTTCTGGATGAGCGCCTCACCACGTGGTACAGCTCGTACTTGGTAGTGATAGTGCAGGTTGGTGAATGCGGGCAGCACATACGCGGGAGCACAGCAGTGCAGTACAACCGTGGATGTTCCTGCACTGCTCTCTGGTGCCCAGAACGAAGTCCCGCAGCAGCCTATATCACCTTGTTATGCACTATCCAGGCTGAACCCCGCTTAGCTTCCGGGATCTGACGAGCCCGGGTGCGCTCCGGGTGATTTGCCCACAGAGAGTGAACGACACACAGGTGTGCCGCATCGCAAGGGCAAATGCTGTCAGCCTTATCTCGACCACCAGCTCACTAAGAACTGCACACGTGGCCTTTTTGTCTTGCTAGAATCATCGACTCAAGACATTTTGAGAGAATGTGGCCATCCAAACGGGCAGCAATGAAACACATCAGCAGCGCTTGCTCATGTTCTGGAAACGATGTGTGCATATATACTGTGTATAATTTGTTGATATTGCTTTGGTAGTGGTGCACAAACACAAATAACTAAAACCCATTTAAGAGAATTGGTGCTCCGAAGAAAGGAAATTGCCCAAAATGTCGCCTACCATATTTAAAATTTTCATCTTTAGACCAGTGACATTGAATGTTCAGTAAAATATGCATAGATATATGACTCCCTCGGTCTCACGAAGCTGAAATCTAAGTGAGAGTCAGGACGCGAGTTAGAGGGATAAAATCACAGGGATGCGAGAAGTGGAAAGCGTGGTGATTTAGTTCCGTACCTTCATGGGTGTCTTCGCCGGGGTCTCCCATCAGAAAGATTGCTCCTCGACTTAATCAGACGCAGTGCTCTCACCTCCTTGCACCTCTTCACACAAATCCCGTGCACGAGCAAAGGGGGCTGTCCCTTCTCTCTGCGTAGCCCTTGCGGTGAGCTCCGTGTGCGGTCCCCTTCGGCTCTGGGGGTCTTTGTTGAGGCCGCAGGACCGTCTGTTTGTCTCAGCGTCGGACGGAAGATGGCTTCGGTGTGGCCCCCGTGGGCCCCACGGCCCAAAATAGTCGCGGTGTCCGCTTTCTGGCGCCGTTTATAACCTCACGGGCGCGGCGGCACCAAGGGCACGGAGCGAGCAGCGACCAACTGGCTGGGCGCTGATTTAAACGTGCACCTAGCCTGGCACGGGAGTCGCGCACGCTCACCTACACGCATAGAGACACTTACACGAACGTAAGTGTGCGTGTTTTATAGATGCGCACCTCATGTACTGTGCTGGCATTCATAGGCGCTTGCTAACAGCACTAGCCTCAACGGTATGTCATGCCTATTCGGGAGCATTTGTCTTCTGTGCTATTTATATCCATGTAAACATTTCGTCGTCAATTGCACAACAGCTGGTCTGATGAGTTCCACAGTTATAGGATGCGGACCGTGGGAGGGGTGGAGACGGTTTGGGAAGCCTTCATCCAAGAGTGGATGGACCATGGCAGCTTATGATCCTGTATATACCCACCGATGTATACTGTACAGCTCTATATCGACCAGTCCCAGGGTCTATCGTCACTGGATCTGTAAACAGTGCAGTACTGTACATATGCATCAAATCACCTGTCCCGTCGGCTATGTGTGTCTCGTCATGCATCGAGCAGCTGGTGACCTCAGCTGCACGCACGGCGATGGTTATGCACGCGGCCTGTCACTGTAGAGGCAGCATCAAGGATTGGCGGATCACAGAAACGCTGCGAAAACACCCCTTGCCGTGAGCGTGGAGGAGGTGCCATCAGCAAATGTGGACTAATCTCCATCTGTTACATCTGTATGGGATAGAGTGTTGCACCCTCGCATGTGTGGGGTTTCTCCAGGTGTAAACATAACGCCTTGATATATAGAGGACCGCAGAGCTTTGGGGGAACTTGGCGCCGGCTCCTCACCGCGTTGCCACTGCTGCTGCTTCTGCCTTGCCGCTCCTCTCTCGAGTCGTCCTCTCTCTCTACAAGAGCGATGAGCGACTCCTGTGCGGAGCGGCGCGTTTCAAGGTGACATCATTGTTAGTATTTATTGTTATTATTTCATGGCCAAATCACACGCAATGCGCTCAGAAGCTAAGCAGGTGGGGCCTGTATAGCGCTTGGCAGGGCGACCACAATGCACTGCTTTGTCAGCAAAGGGCGGTGCAGATAAAACCTGTTATTGTATTGTACTTTGCTCCACCGCCTATGCTCCCCGTCTCCACGAAGCTCCGCTGCTCAGCAAAGATGTCCCACAACGTCGATCAAACGCCTTTCTGTATTATTGCTATATAAATAAATACAAATACGTTTCAGTATAAATATTGGACGGAGTGGGTTGCCTCAACCCATCATCTCTCCCTCGGGAGTCGATAAAATAGGTACCATTTTGTGGAAAAGATCAACCGTGATCGATCTTATAAACTCGCCCCCGGCTCTGCAGGGCTGTAAACGGGAGATGAGCACCAATGTCTCAATGTGGCTCAAGGGAACAGGACGTAGCTTTGACTTTGAATCGCTAAGGCAAACAAAGGCACACTCATCAGATATTTGCTACATAACCTGCAGGCAAAACAGCCCCTGCCTTCCGGATAAAGGTCATTAAATATTAACGCGCAGCTTATTACTCTCTCTCTCTCGCTGTCTCCACTGCCTCCCCACTCGTTATTAATTGGCTCACACGTGGACTCGCGCCGGTTGTATTGTGATCAAACAGACGTGTGTGTGTCTCAGTGGGGAGCGGTAATGTAGCGGTTAGCGCGCTACACTACAAAGCCTGTCACCCGAGTTCGATTCCTGCTCACGGCCAGCACTGGTGACAATTATCAGAACCGATCCTGGGCCTCCCCTAGGTCGACTCCGCCTCAAATTAGTGGCTGGTGCGGTGTGTAAACATCGCCACTGGGGAGTCAAATGGGGCCGGGCGTGGTGCTGGCCACCCACCCCCTCGTGTGCCCAACGGGCCTTAATAGGTGCTCGCTCACAGTAATTACCCCAATAGTTTGTTGAGGCTATACAGGTGATCGTTGTCTTTGTTTCGCCTGCTACAATATATAAGAAACACAATACAAACTAAACTCAACACATTCCTCAGTTTACACTGTGTGGCCTTAAGAGAAATATATATAAAATAGGCGACGTTACAGGAAATGGCCCTTCATTGCACATTTTGGACATTGCCCGATACGTCGCCTGGCATCGCACATTGTATGTGCTACGAATAAGGGTCATTGCCCGAAACGTCATCTGGTATATATTGTTTTAAGGCCACACACAGCGTTATTGACATGGAGCGGCGTGTCGTTGCTGTTGGCTGCGCGTGTCCACCACTGCCAACGCAGCAGCAGCATCGTCTGTCCCGCAATGTAAAACAATGAAAGGATTGTCTCCGCATCCCGTCAGTCTCCATGCGGCCTTCTGGGAATGGATCATTTTCAGCGGCAAGCACCTTGTCTGTTAGAATGTTCGCGAGTTCGACACGAAACTGTTCTCGATAATGCTGTGCATTTACCAGGTCACTTGCAAGTGAGTTTGTCATGTTCTCTTGATATGTTATCTTGTTAAACAAATACAATTGAACTTTCACCACTCGTCACTGATGTGAGTCGCGGTCGTGAAGGAAACTCAACGTCGCGCAGTGCACTCACCGCCAGGCACCGGGCGGTGGTGGCTACGCACGGGGCTGCTGGTGGTCCAGCATTGTCGAGGCAGCGAGGGTTGGTGAATCGCACACAGATGTTGTTAAATTCCTTTCTCGTGGGCGACGAGGAGTAGCCATTCCCTGGCTGAGAAGGAGAAGGCGGTACAGGCAAAGTGTGGACTCGTATCCACCTGTCCCCTCGCTATGGAAGAGTGTCGTAGTCTTGTATGCGTGGGTTTTCTCTGGATACGTGAAATATCTGAAAATATATAGGACGGTAGAGATGTAATCTGGATTTGAAGAGTAAGGACGGTAGAGATTTAATCTGGATTTGAAGAGTAAGGACAGTAGAGATTTAATCTAGATTTGAAGAGTAAGGACGGTAGAGATTTAATCGAGATTTGAAGAGTAAGGACGGTAGATATTTAATCTAGATTTGAAGAGTAAGGACGGTAGAGATTTAATCTAGATTTGAAGAGTAAGGACGGTAGAGATTTAATCTAGATTTGAAGAGTAAGGATGGTAGAGATTTAATCTAGATTTGAAAAGTAAGGACGGTAGAGATTTAATCTAGATTTGAAGAGTAAGTACGGTAGAGATTTAATCTGGATTTGAAGAGTAAGGACGGTAGAGATTTAATCTAGATTTGAAGAGTAAGGACGGTAGAGATGTAATCCAGATTTGAAGAGTAAGAACGGTAGAGATTTAATCTAGATTTGAAGAGTAAGGACGGTAGAGATGTAATCTAGATTTGAAGAGTAAGGACGGTAGAGATTTAATCTAGATTTGAAGAGTAAGGACGGTAGAGATTTAATCTAGATTTGAAGAGTAATGACGGTAGAGATTTAATCTAGATGTGAAGAATAATGACGGTAGAGATTTAATCTAGATTTGAAGAGTAAGGACGGTAGAGCGTGGACAATAATTGCTGTTAGCGCCGAGAACGAGCGACCACGGTGCGGTAGTAGCGGCGCACTGATACCAGCTGACATGACTGTTAGTAGAAAGTAGGGCGCGTGATTTCACCTTGGCCCTAACAAGCAGAAGATGATGTGTAGTTTAACTAATAATGCGAAATTTAACTACTCTTTGGCAATTAACAAAGCCACACCACGCCACAATTTACAAGCTTGTAAACCAACCATTTAGGCTAAGTTTAAACAAATACACTTGGCTTGGATTTGTTTAACTCTCAGATACAACAATGTGCGGTGTGGATGTATTTAGCGTCTAAGTGGGACCAGATCTGACAACAGTGGGCACAGTTATTTTATAGAAAAAAGGCAGTTATAGGGCTCTTTGTCAGCCTATGGGCCTCTATCGGAGGCTTATGGGTCTCTGTGTGAGGCTGTTTCTGCGTGTCTATGTGTCTATGTGAGAGCATGGGTCTCTGTAGGAGTCAATGTGTGTCTCTCTGAATCTGTGTGTCTCTGTGGGAGTCTCTGTGTGAGTCTATGGCGAGGGAGACTGAGGGGCGGTCAGTCATAGGAAGAACAGAAGGGGAAGGTCGAGGCTGGACTTGAAGAGGGGCAGGGAGTCTACAGCACGGACTGCAGGGGAAGGGAATTCCAGACAATGAGCCACACGCCACGTCCTCTCTTAAATACAGCGTGTGTGTTATACGGCTCACAACAACAACAAACTCCGTTCATAACTAAGGGACGGGGACGTCACCACGGCGCTTGTGCCACGCTGGGTGCACTTTGAAGCCACGTGAATTGTCGACGGCCCGCTGGCAGGTCACGGAACAGACTCAGGTGCCATGGGTTGACTGAGATGACTGACAGAGGCACCAACTCTACCCCCTCATACACACACCACACACAGGCCCCCTCACACATGCTACAGTATCTCTTATGCTAACTCTATATATAACTTACTTCTATCTCTAACATCAACTGTAACTATTACCTTAGCGCCGTCACTAAACAGGCCTTACGTTTACTTCAACCCTAACTCTCTATCCTTGACTCTGCCCCTATCTCTAACCCTACCCCCTCTGCTTTTCTAGAAACCTCCCACTGCGGGGGGGGGGGGTGTGGGGGAGTCAAGAATGTAATTCTTATTAAATCGAACACCCTACATAAATAGGGGGCCCCTATATTAACCCAGAAAAAACAATGGCCACCCCCCTCGGGCAGATGTCATGATCATCGTCATCACACCCCACGGCAGGTGCACAGCACACACATCTGTTCACCTCGACCACACAACAACAGCACACACAGCTGTTCACCTCGACCACACAACAACAGCACACACAGCTGTTCACCTCGACCACACAACAACACACACAGCTGTTCATCTCGACCACACAACAGCACACACAGCTGTTCACCTCGACCACACAACAACAGCACACACAGCTGTTCACCTCGACCACACAACAACAGCACACACAGCTGTTCACCTCGACCACACAACAACACACACAGCTGGTTCACCTCGACCACACAACAACAGTACACACAGCTCTTCACCTCGACCACACAACAACAGTACACACAGCTGTTCACCTCGACCACACAACAGCACACACAGCTGTTCACCTCGACCACACAACAACACACAGCTGTTCACCTCGACCACACAACAACACACACAGCTGTTCACCTCGACCACACAACAACAACAGCACACACAGCTGTTCACCTCGACCACACAACAACACACACCTTTGTTCACCTCGACCACACAACAACAGCACACACAGCTGTTCACCTCGACCACGCAACAACAGCAACACACACACAGCTGTTCATCTCGACCACACAACAACACACACAGCTGTTCACCTCGACCACACAACAACAACAGCACACACAGCTGTTCACCTCGACCACACAACAACACACACCTTTGTTCACCTCGACCACACAACAACAGCACACACAGCTGTTCACCTCGACCACGCAACAACAGCAACACACACACAGCTGTTCATCTCGACCACACAACAACACACACAGCTGTTCACCTCGACCACACAACAACAACACACACAGCTGTTCACCTCAACCACACAACAACACACACAGCTGTTCACCTTGACCACACAACAACACACAGCTGTTCACCTTGACCACACAACAACAGCACACACAGCTGTTCACCTCAAACACACAACAACAGCACAGGTGTTCACCTCGACCACACAACAACAGCACAGGTGTTCACCTCGACCACACAACAACATCACTCACTATTGTCATTATTATTCATCCCTCGTCTCGCCGTGTGGGTCACGTGGGTTGTGACCATACTTCCCCACGCTGCTCAGTGCGGGGTTAGGGTCGGTTCACGGGTTACACTCGCCACTGAGGTCAGCCGTGCTCACAGGCCACAGACATTGCATTCATCCGCCCGGGCGGGACCGGGCCCCCCACACCTGGGTGGGACCGGGCCCCCCACACCTGGGTGGGACCGGGCCCCCACGCACCCGGGTGGGACCGGGCCCCCCACACCTGGGTCAGACCGGGCCCCCCACACCTGGGTGGGACCGGGCCCCCCACACCCGGGTGGGTCCGGGCCCCCACGCACCCGGGCGGGACCGGGCCCCCCACACCTGGGTGGGACCGGGCCCCCACGCACCCGGGTGGGACCGGGCCCCCCACACCTGGGTGGGACCGGGCCCCCACGTACCCGGGCTCCCTCGTCACATCCGTCGCTAAAGGTTGCAGGAAGTTGCGCGCTTGCTGAGCTCTCGAAAGCCGGATACCCGCGGCGCGACTCGCACGGAAGGAATCATGAGGCGCTGACACCATCTCGTCCGCAATGCTGTTGCTGCTGTTGTTATTGTTGTGGCCGCGTTAATCGCGACGCGTAGAGACGCTGCGTGGACGAGGGGAGACAGCGGGCGGTGCTGGCAGCAGTGCCGCCCGCCTGTCCGCCTCGAGAGCACACGGATTCATTATCGAGGGGTAATCGAGCGGCGGTCAGCAGCTGTTTGGCAGTCACGGCACGAGTTCACGCCGAGTCATCCGCAGTCGCAAGCCGCGGCCTGAGCAAAGTTTGAACACTTGGACTCAGAGCTCCTTTCACATCATCATCATCATCACCATCCACCTCCTCCATCACCCTCCTCCACAACTCGCTCGCCCGCCCGCTCGCTTCCTCCTCCGCCATCGCTCGGGGAAGCCATGGCAGGGCGCCACGCCTCCGGCAAGACGCGGGATGACGAGGAGGTTGACGAGGACGAGGGTGAGGATGAAGGCGACGACGAGGAGGAGAGGAGAGGAAGGCTGCGTCGCTGCGTCATCTCCACCATCGCCAGCGAGGCCGGCGTGTGGAGGAAGACGGCGGGGGGAGAGCTGACGGGACCCGATGATGGGCGTGATGAGGAGGAGGATGATGGTAACGATGTTGATTATGTGAGCTCTGGCCGCGATCACTCCGCCACCACCGAAGTCAAACTGCGACGCGGTAACGTGGCAGCCGCGGCGCGGCTCCAGGAGGAAATGGCCAACTCCTGTCCGCCCGTACGCGATGTGGTGAGCGGTGATGTGGTGAGCGGCGATGTGGTGAGCGGCGATGTGGTGAGCGGCGATGTGGTGAGCGGCGACGTGGTGAGCCGCGTTGAGCCGCACGCAGCCGCCCACCTCTCCGCGCTCAGCCTGGAGACCGGCTACGACTCTGCGAGCTCCATGGGCGACCTGCACCACCTCGGGGAGTCTCCTGGCGAGATGAAGAACGCGAGGGAGGACGCGGCGGGTAGACGGAAAGAGCCGGGAGAAGTCATCGCCTCAGCCGGCCACGGGCACGAGGTGGAGCTGGTGTACAGCGACAGCGATGATGATGGTGGTGGTGGTGATGGTGGTGATGGTGGTGGAGAGTGCGAGTGGTCTGCGCACGGCTGGGAGAGCGCCCCGCACCACCTCCCCGAGCCGCTGGTGTTCGCGCCCTGCCGCGTGTGTCTCCTGCCCGCCGTGTGCGACCCCCTGGGCTGCTGCGCCGAGCCCGTGTGCGGGGAGTGCATGCGGGCCTACTGCACCAGCCAGGTGCGTGCTCGGCTCCTCGCCACGAGGGAGACAAAGGCGGCCCGGCGTGTCGTGCTGGCCACTCGCCACCTCATGTGTCGTGCTGGCCTTCATCGGTGCCACTGTGGAGAGACGTTAACTACCTCGCCTGGAATACGGAGCGCGTGGGAGTTTTCGGTGTCTCTCTCCCCGTAGTACCGTGGATTTTTCTCCGGGTCCTCCGGTTTTAGCCTCCACATTTAGAAACGTGCATTAGAGTATTTGGCTGCTATACATTTCCACGTGATAATCCACTTCTTTGAGGTATTTGTGGCCAGGTCGCTTCTGAAAAAGCGCTTTATAGCTCAGTGGGCCTTACCTGGTAAATTAAAAAAAGTTTGAGTGTTTTTAGTTTATAGTTTAGGTGCTACTCGCAAACAGCATTGCCTCAACTGTCTGTAAGGAAACGTGGGCTCTCTATCTGTTCCTGTAAACGCGTGTGTGGATATGCCCACGGTTGAGCAGCACCCTCCTGGTGAGTCTTGAGACTATGCGAGCATGAGCGAGGCTCGGCCATTACCAAGGTAATAACGACCGTGACCTCTACACAAATAGCACACAGACCCACCCCCCCCCCCCCCCCATGCTGACTCTTGAGAAATACTATGGGTGGTGGGGGTGGCTCTCATAATCATCATCAGCCGTGTTCTATCCACTGCTGGATGAACGATTTCCCCCTCGCCACCCCAAGTTGTCTCGCCATCTCTCATGGTCTACACGATGTTGCGATCCATCCAGCTCGTGCACGCGAGCTGATTCTGATTCCAGTGTTCCATCTCCGCGGGAGACGACCCTCTTAGCCGTGTGGCCGCTGATGGCCTCCTTGGACTGCGTGCCTGTTGATAGTCTCGACCATCGGGCATGATGGTGATTGATGATGATGACGATGGGCCCTGCCTAGGCGGGCCCACTCGCTGCGTGTGAATGCCGACACGGAGAGGGTCAAGAGCGGTGGTGGTTGTGATGGGGGAGCAGGTAATACAGGTGAGGCAGGTGGGACACGTGACTTGCAATGGGGGGGGGGGGTGCTTGACTCAGTCACGCACCCCAGGGCACTTATCCTGCAGCGTGCATTTCTTTAGAACTGTTTTTTTGTGTGTTTAGTTTGTTGTCCTTATCCAGCACCTCAGATTAACACGGTTGGCTACGTATATACAGAACATGCATGAGCCTCACAGCAGCAAGGCCCTGGGTTCGATTCCTGACTTGAGTGCCGTTCTCTGCGGAGTTGAATCCTCTCTCCCCATGTTTTGCATGGGCTTCCCCTGGGTTCGCCGGTTTTTCCCCACAGCTAAACACACCGTGGAATTGGTTTTGGCCAAATATCCCGATTCTGGAAAATAACCCGTGAACTATTCCATTGGGATTACCCACAGCAGCAGTAAGAGGGGAGACTCGGCGAGCCTGTCCGGGTATACATGCGTTATTTTAATAATAATTTGAACCTGGGATTTCCGTTTGAGCCCACACTGTGGTTGTTACACTTGTTATTTTTGCATAATAACCGAGCGTATAAAACTGGTTCAAAACTTTGTTTTATATTTTTATTATTTTATTGTTTCCCTTCTACGTGACTTTACCGAAAGAACCAAGAATATGGTTTAAAACTGTTCCCAGTTTTTCACACGTACAAACCTGTGTTGTGTTTTCTCAGCAGCAGCAGTGAGACTGATGTTGCTGCCGTGTATGTATCTCTGTCGTGCGTATATCTCTGCTGAGTAAGTTCGCAGCGTGGATGTTTCTACCTTGGGATGTTTGGCCACTATAACCAGATGATCACCCCTGTGTGCCAACTGAGTGATCTGGTGCTCCGTGGGCTCGTGGGGGTCCCGAGTGGGCGGACAGCGCAGAAGCAGTAGCCGCAGCGATCGCTTAACAAAACCAACGTCACAACACAATCACCAGCACCGTCGCTGCGGAGAATATGAATAACAAAATAAACAGGCAGATGATACGCCTCCTCCCTATATCCATCCCTCCATGGAAAACAAATTAAAAGATTGTTTTTACACATCCCGTCGGTCACATGGCCTTCTTTCTGGGAGTTCGTACTTTTAGCGGCGCTGATTCAACGCAAGCAATACGCCGGAGCGGTTTTTGACAATCGGTGTCTCATCAGGAAGGTGGTCTTTATTCCTGCGATGGCTGCGTTGGCCGGGTTTGTACGGTGCAGCGAGTATCTCAGTGCTGGCGAGAGTCGTTCAGATGGAGAGATAGCTCCGTCGGCAGCACCGTTTGCCAACAAGTGGAATTCCCCGGTGAGAATGGAAACGTCGCTCCGGGTGGTGGCCCGGACTTCGATATAATCCCTAGAGCGTCTCCATCCCGGAGCCTTGCCACCACAGCGAGCAGCGAGCAGGGAGGAGTCTCACTGCTGCCCTTAGCCCCAATGAAAAATGATAGGAGTTGTTAGTAAGTAAGGACTTGTCCCTTGCTTTTTATTAGACGCGTGTGCGGCGATGGCACAGCCATCGATCGAGGGTCGAATTTGAACCGTGTGTGATCGGCATCGCGCTCGCTGAAGGTGTTTGCCTTTAGGGAAGTCGTGGACTGTATACGCAACTGCGCACAATTCTGAGTCACTTATAACTGCATTGCCGTTACTTATTGCCAATTATGGACTCAGACTATTGTCCTATCATCTCATAGAGTCCCTTGCACATGATAATATGCTACACAGTGGCAATGGGGGTCGCAAAATGCCGATTTATTACTAATAAACCCCAATGATCCGATCGAAATTAGGGATTTCGATCAGACTATTGGGTGGCATGTGCCACCCCACCCCCCACTGGCTCCGCCAATGCTTGGCCCTCGCCCGCAAAGTATTGACTGGACTCTGGTTACGATCTCCCGGTTCAAAGATATTAGGGCGATGGTGAAGCCACCAAGGTGTCTGAGACGTATGCTGGGAATGCCCTGCCGAGACGTGGTATGTGGAGCAGACGTCCGGTAGAGACCAAGTGTTTAGCCCTCTCATCTAGCTCACGTTGGTCCTCGTGTCACTAATTCCACATGTATGAAGACGCTTGTTCGAGAATTGTAGAGCGTCAATCCACGCGTGTGTTCGCCAGTTTCCCTAACCTTGTGAAAAAAAATGTCGCGTATGAAACGGTCGCCCAACCGGTTGTGCCTGTCCCTGTTTGACCGCCGCCTGTGTTATTTAAACCCAACCCCCTAGGTCCTGAACCCCGTGTCACTCCCCGTATACCCCCTCACGACTTAGTAACATGCGGGGCCAGCGTCGTGAGATGAGGCCCAGCTGAGATGGTTGTATTGATTACATTACCGGCAACCACAACATAAAACAAACAATTCGTTCCGATTTTTACCACACATCTCATGTCTAGCAACAAACACGGCGTGTTTGGATTATTTACTGAGACAGCTGCCAGGGTGGGGTAGATTTGGTGTCACACTGTGACATGTAATCCAGAGGTCGCCGGTTTAATTCCATCTCCCGGTGGTGCGGCAGTTGGAACTACAGAGCAAGTTTATTAACCCCCCCCCCCCCCTTCCGGCACTTCTGTCCACCCAGTAGTATACACCGCAATGTAAAGAGGACTGCACACACGAAGAGCAAAAGTGCAGTGATTCGCGTACTGTGCTACGAACCCGGCGACTCGAGTTGTATTCCTGCTCATGACCAACATCGGCGACAATTATTTAAACCGGCCGTTGTCTCCTTTGCATCAGCTATGTTGACTTGACCTTCAACGAGTACCTGGTGTGCGGCGTGTGTCAACATCACCACCACCTTTGTGTGCCATGTCAACCTTCGCAGGTGCTACTCGCCAACAGCACGTTCCCGACAGTCTGTAAAGGCTCCACGGGGGATCTGTGTGCGGGCGCAGGTGCAGCTGAGCCGCGCGCGCGTGCGCTGCCCGACCCCCGAGTGCCCCGGCGCGCTGAGCGAGCGTGTGGTGCTCACGCACCTGGGCGCCGAGCAGGCCGCGCGCTTCTGCTACCTGCTTGCGCTGAGCCGCGCCGGCTCGCGCACCAGGCCCTGCCCGGGCTGCGGCCACCTCCTCACGCCGGGGGGAGGGGGGCCAGCCACCGCCGCCCGCGCCGGCGACGGGACCTCCTCCGACGTGGGCGACGCGGTGGAGGGGGGCTCCCTGCCGGCCCCCCATGGCAAGTTGGTCAAGCGCGGCAGCAGGAAGCGCAAGGAGCGGCCCCCCAGCAAGGCGAGTCGCTTCTTGTTTTTACTTTACTACTGCACACCCAGGAGTCTGAAGGGTCATTCTCAGGGTCCTGTCACATTGGGATGTTTGGCTAGCAACATTGACATTGTCTGTGTGTGAGTTTAGCTACGGGAGGGAACCAGAGAACCCGGAGGGAAAACCCATGCCAATTTCCAAACGGATTCTTCATCTCGTTGCATGACACGGATAGCATCATCGTGGTCGTCATTATCATCATGGGTCATAATCCATCCACTGCTGGATGAAGGCCTCCCCCAGGCCGACGCCATCTATTATGATCTATTATGATCAACAATCCATCCAATCAGCTGCGCACAAGCTAATTTCACGGCTCCATCTCCACGATGGACTGGTCCATCTCCCCGCTCCTTCCGCTGCCGCTCCATCGTTAGTCTCGACCACCGCTGGTCATCGTCCCCTTCGTTTCCGTTGGTTCCTCTTTTCTATCTTCGTCGGCATGGTCTATGGGTAACTTTCACGGAAAAGGAGCAAAAAGTATTTTTGTATAAAAACACGTTTTGTGACGTGCATCGTGGCTCTGTCTCGACGCTGCCCGCCCCCACTCCCTCGCTGGCACAGGTGCAGTGCCCCAAGTGCCACGTGCTGTGGTGCTTCGCGTGCCACGCGCCCTGGCACGAGGGTGTCAGCTGCAAGGATTACCGTGGAGGGGACAAGCTGCTGCAGCGCTGGGCCGGGCAAGTGAATGTGCAGGGGCAGCGCAACGCGCAGAAGTGCCCTCGCTGCAAGGTGCCCGCCGCCCAGCAGCGGGCCCCGCCACCACAAACGCCACCACTGCCACAACCACCACCTCCACCACTGCCATCACCACAAACGCCACCACTGCCACAACCACCACCTCCACCACTGCCATCACCACGAACGCCACCACGAACGCCACTACCGCTACCACCATTGCCACCACTGCTATCACCACCAACGCCACCATGAATGCTACAACCACCACCTCCACCAGAACCACTGCCACAATTACCGCCACTAGTGCCGCCACCATCACCACAAACGCCACCGCCAGAGACATCACTACCACCACCACAGCCACCTCCACTACCGCCTTTGCTTTTGCTCCGGTTTCTATTCGCTCGCGCTTCATCCTTGCCTCTCTCTGTCTCTCTCTGTGCGGGGCAAATCGCCCCCAGGTTCACATCCAGAAGACGGAAGGCTGCAACCACATGATCTGCTCGCAGTGTGAGACCAACTTCTGCTACCGCTGCGGCGAGCGCTACCGGGAGCTGCGCTTCTTTGGCGACCACAACACCAAGCACAGCGTCTTCGGTTGCCGCTTCATCTACTACCCCGAGCGGCCCAACCTGCGGCGCCTCGTCCGCGGCGCGCTCTGTGGTGGGGCCCATGCCACATCGTCATCATGCCACATCGTCATCATGCCACATCGTCATCATGCCACATCCTCATCATGCCACATCCTCATCATCTCAACCATCGTCTTCATCTCAACCATCGTTTTTATCTCAACCAGCGTCGTCATCATTATCTTAACCATCGTCATGTGTAATTGCCTGCAGTGTCATCGATGTCATCACTGTTGATATTATCTTTTTCATGAACGTCATCACCATCATCTTCATCATTGTCATGATCGTTATTATCACCATCATCATAATCAGCAATAGCCACAGACGTGTGAGTGATTCAATTATCACTCATTCCATTCACTCTCATTTGCTCGTTAATTCACCCTCATTTATCCACTCTTTTCCACATATTAATTTACCCATTCACTCATTCTCACTCACTGATTCACTCATTCATTCACTCATTCTTACTGATTCACACATTCATTTGCACATTCTCACTCAGTCTCATTCATTCTTACTTACCGATTCACTCGCTCTTTCTCTCTCATTGATTCACTCATTCACTCACTCATTCACTCATTCACTCATTCCCGCTCATCCGTTCGCCGTGTCTGTGCGTCTCGCTGCCTCATCCCAGGTGCCAAACTCTGTGCCACCCCCCTGCTGCTGGTCGCCATTGTCATATTCGGAATCCTCGCGCTGCTCGTCGGTGAGTGGCACAGATGACGAGGGCCCACTGTAACGATGTGACCATGACGACGAGGTCCCATTGTAACGATGTGACCATAAGGACGAGGTCACATCGTAACGATGTAACCATGACGACAAAGGTCCCCCCACAAAAATGTGACAATGACAACGAGGGCCCACCGCAACGATGTGACCGTGACAATGAGGGCCCACCACAACGATGTGACCATGACAACGAGGGCCCACCGCAACGATGTGACCGTGACAACGAGGGCCCACCGCAACGAAGTGACCGTGACAACGAAGGCCCACCGCAACGATGTGACCGTGACGACGAGGGCCCACCGCAACGATGTAACCATGACGACGAGGTCCCTCCACAACGAAGTGACCGTGACAACGAGGGCCCACCGCAACGATGTAACCATGACGACGAGGTCCCTCCACAACGATGTGACCGTGACAACGAGGGCCCACCGCAACGAAGTGACCGTGACAACGAGGGCCCACCGCAACGATGTAACCATGACGACGAGGTCCCTCCACAACGATGTGACCGTGACAACGAGTGCCCACCGCAACGATGTGACTGTGACAACGAGGGCCCACCGCAACGATGTGACCGTGACAACGAGGGCCCACCACAACGATGTGACTGTGACAACGAGGGCCCACCGCAACGATGTGACCGTGACAACGAGGGCCCACCGCAACGATGTGACCGTGACAACGAGGGCCCACCGTAACGATGTGACCGTGACAACGAGGGCCCACCACAACGATGTGACCGTGACAACGAGGGCCCACCGCAACGATGTGACCATCTTAATGATGAGACCATGACGACGAGATCCCATCGTAATTATGTGACTATGATGACAAGGTACCATCATAACATTGTGACCATGACAACGAGGTCTGATTGTAACGATGTGACCATGATGACGAGGTCCCATTGTGACGATGTTTTTACATGGGGGGGGGGGGGGGGGGTGTGCCCTGATTAAAATAAATTCGGGGACTGCCACCACCCTGCCCCCACTTCCCTCTCCGTGTGTGTTCGTGTGTGTCCGTATGTGTGTGTGTCTTTTGTTTGTGTCGTTGTGTGTGTCCGTACCCGTGTGTGTGTCTGCATGTGTGTCTGTGTGTGTGTCCATGCCCTTGTGTATCCGTGCCCTTGTGTGTCCGTGCCCTTGTGTGTCCGTGCCCTTGTATGTCCCCGTGTGTGCCTGCGTGTGTGTCGGTGCGTGCGTCCCCGTGTGTGCCTGCGTGTGTGTCGGTGCGTGCGTCCCCGTGTGTGCCTGCGTGTGTGTCAGTGTCCTTGTGTGTCCCCGTGTGTCCCCGTGTGTGCCTGCGTGTCTGTGCATGTCCGCGCGCTGTGTGGCGTCATGTGCGCTGTGTCGGTTCTCGCTGTCTGACAGACGTCACTCATTCCCACTCCCTTCTCGCGCTCTCTGTCTCCACCTCTCCCACCCCCCTTTTCCATTTCTTTCCCTCTCTTTCCCTCCTTTTTCATCCCTCTCTTCCCTCCCTCTCCCTTATGCAGGGATCTTCGCGGGTCCTATCTACCTGCTCTGCAAGTCTCGGCGCCAAACGCCCGTGGAGATGTACGTGTGACATCTGCAGGCCCGAATGCGGCACCACCACCCCTCCTACCCCCCTTTACACTCAGTCCTGCACCACTGCACCATCACATCCAAGGATCGGTATACTGGATGTGGTGTTGTCGGGTGCAGAAACGTTTTCCGAGTCGCTGGTAGACTCGGTGTAGATGGTAGGTGACTTCGTAAAAGCCACAGCCAGAATAGCCAGACGTATACTAGATGTGGTGTGCTGAGTACAGAAATGCTTTGTGGATTGGACCCAGCTGGAATTGTGCCCCGCATAGCAGGGCACAGCACCAATCATCATCATCATCACCCTCATCATCTTCACCCAGGATCATCATTACCATCATCACTGTAATCATCCAATCATCATCAAAACCATCACAATTTACATTCGTATCATCTTCACATATCATCACTATCATCTATACCCATCATTATCATACCGACTCATCAATATCATGAGCAGCATCACTGTATGGTGCTGTATCAACAGCGCTGGTGGTATAAATGGACTGCCCTCATCATGGAAACGTAGAATCTCCACCACTTGCTCGTGGACCCGAGTGGAGATGAGGGTAGAGGGTCGCTTTGACCATGTGCACACTATTGAAGGGCAGCAGATGGAAGCCCATCAATGAATTGAATCTATCTGTGCGGAGCCTCGTGAGCCAACTGTACGCGTGGCGCTGAGTGCTCTCTGGGGTTCTTCCACGCCAAACTCTCATCACTCAAGGGATCACGGCCAAACCTCCCCACGTAGCAGCACCCTCCTGAACAACAAGCCCTGAGACTCGTTGAGGCTCCAGGTAAGTAGCTAAACAAACCGCACCGGTTGCAGCGTTATCATTAACATCGGTAAAGTTGTTTTTTATCACTCTGTGAGGGTGGGGTGGGGGGCATTGTGGGGGGCTCAGGAAGATGCCCTTGGCACCGGAAGAAGTAACCTCTTCCTGTGGAGCCCAGGAGCAGCCACGCGGGCAGCAAGCAGCAAAAGGGCCTTGGAAACAGAAACACTTTAAAGGGCTCTCTGATATCACCGCCACCACCACCATCATCATCCTTGATCAGTCCCCTGTTGCTGCTACTGCCGGATGAAGGACTCCTTCCCAAAACACCGCCGCCACCGCCTCTCGCGTTGACGACCCTGCGGTGAAAAAGAGCCTCGACTCTTCCCCCGCCGACCGCTCCGCCGTCACGATTCACGACCACCCGTCGCGCCGAGGTCGCGGTGCCGCCGTTATCGGTGAGCGTGCGAAGGCGCGGTATCCAGGAGGAGCGAGCTGCTACCAGCCAACCGCCGTGCTTGCCTCGAGCCCTGCCAACAGGAGCTCCAGTCTCCTCTTGCACTTGACTTTGGAGTAAACACTGGTACAGATGAGAAGTCCGCAGCACTGGAGAGTTCCTTTTGAACTTCGGGCCTCGATTATAGCTCTTGTATTGTGTTTTTTATTATTACTGGAAGAGGAGGTGGTGGTAGTGATGGGTGGGACACGTGGTTGGTTGTGTGCAAGGTGGCAGAAATGGGGCAGATAATCAAGAGGGGCATTGCAGTGTAACCCAGAGTTCAGTGACCAAGGGGAAGAGAAGACATAAGACCCGTGGACGATGATGACGATGATGATGCCGTGGGATCTGGCAGAAGGGAAGGAGCAATGGCGAGGGTGTGCTTGATAATCACTCGTTACCGTGACGAACGTGACTGTGCCTTGACCCCCTGTGTTTGACCCACAACGCTGCGTGGGATAATCACTGTCGTTGCCGTGACGAACGTGACTGTGCCTTGACCCCCTGTGTTTGACCCGCAACGCTGCGTGGGATAATCACTGTCGTTGCCGTGACGAACGTGACTGTGCCTTGACCCCCTGTGTTTGACCCGCAACGCTGCGTGGGATAATCACTGTTGTTACCGTGACGAACGTGACTGTGCCTTGACCCCCTGTGTTTGACCCGCAACGCTGTGTGGGATAATCACTGTTGTTACCGTGACGAACGTGACTGTGCCTTGACCCCCTGTGTTTGACCCGCAACGCTGCGTGGGATAATCACTGTCGTTGCCGTGACGAACGTGACTGTGCCTTGACCCCCCTGTGTTTGACCCGCAACGCTGTGTGGGATTGGGTGGCCGTGGTTCTAACGTGGGGGGTGTCACAATTCATCGTCGTGGTGATGTCCAGAAGGGGCGGGTCAACGAGTTACAACAACAAACTGCAAAAAAACGATAGGTGTACAAAATAGAGAAAAGCTAAGCAAATCACGATAAATGGAAATATAGTATATAAACTTGGCAGACGATCATTCACCTCCATCCACCACCTGTCCCCACACGTCCCATCGGCCACAGCGGCCACGTAAGCCACACGAGTGCACGATCAGCGTCTCATTAGCAGGGAACAGGCTTTGCCAGTAAACAATCGCTCAAACAGCAATTGGATCAGTCATGCCAAGGCAGCTACGGTTTAATAATTGTTTAGTTCAGTTTTTGGTTTGTGCAATTACCATTTAAACAAATCATCAACATTCTAATTCCAACACCCACGATGTCTATCTGACTGCGTGTGTGCGTATGAATTGATCGTGCGTGATCGACGCATGTGTTGGTTACACGAGGGTTGGTGGATCACATGTTGTGTGATCCACCACCTCCCTTCCCGTGGGCTTTGAGTAGGAAGCCATAACCGTGGCTCGTCACAAGAAGGCAGTACAGCAAAGTGTGGGCTAATCTCCACCTGTTCCATCGGTACGAGATAGTATGTCCCCCTCGCTCGCACGTGTGGGTTTTCTAAGGTTGCTCCGTTATCCCACGTGTACGCATTTTTATTGGCCAATACTACCTTCATATATAGAGGACCGCAGAGCTTGGGCAGTTGTTGGTATCGCCGGCTCGTCACAACCGTGTGGCTGCTGCTGCTGCCTCCCCGCTCCTCGTCCGTGGTTCCTCCTGGCGCCTCTGAGCCATCCCCTCTCCTGAGTGGCGGTGGCAAAGCGGCGTCACAAGATGACATCGTTACTCTTCAGTGCTGCATGCGATGAAAGCGTGGCGAGCTGTAAGAATCGATTTTCACTGTGATTAACCAATACTTATTGTAGCTGTGGATGGTGGGGTTGGGGACAGGGAGGGTAGGGAGGTGGTAGGAGCAGGGGGGTGGGGGGGATTTGCACTTGGAGAGCAGGGATGATGAATCTCAAACCGGAATATTTAACTGGGTCGCTGGTAAAAACAAAACTCGAGCAGGTAGCACGTGACTTAGAAGCCATAGCCAATCGCTAGAAGTATACTGGATGCGGTGTGCCGGGTCCTCGAATATTGTCCCCGGTCGCTAGTGGACTGAAACAGGTGGCACGTGACTGTTACAAGCCTCAGCCCGTAGCAAGAGGTATGTTGAATGTGGTGTGCCGTGCTCTACACGGACCCAACCTGGCAAGAAGTCTTGAGCTAAAGCGTTCTAACAGCCAGGCCTCGCGGCCCCTGCGACTCCGTGCTTCGCCTGTCCACGTTTACCAAACCTCTGCTCTCCAATGTACAGTTCAGTGGCTGCGCGCTACACATGCCTGATGATTGAGAAGCAACCCCCCACGCGACCTACAGAGAGTATGCATTCAAGTACCGTAGAAGCGCCCTCTACGGCCCATGGGATGACAAAGTGTCGTGGCAAGTGCAGTTAGCGAGCACCTATTAAGGCCGGAATGACACTCGAGGGGATGGTGTGGTGAGCACCACGCTCGCATCCCTTTGTCTCCCTAGTGCTGATGTTTACAGGTGTTCACACATCGCCATCGGGCAATCATTTAAGGCCAAGTCGACCTAGGGGAGCCCCTAATGCGGTCAATATATAACTCGCCACTGATCTTATCTGTGGCCGCCTCACCGGGTTCGTATCGTAGTGCGCCAACCGCTGTGCCACCGCTCCTCGTGTCACACTGGAGTCACGTGGGTGGGATAGATCTTGAAGGGAATGTGAGCTCTTGGAGTTCACCAACCATCTGTTGTGGGCAGCGTGTAACGACCTCATAGAATATGTAACTGGACAAAAAGTTGGTAAACATTGGGGGGATGGGAAGGGGTTCGTGAGAGGGGAGGGCTGACGTTTGAGAAGACAGTTTCAGCAAGCAAACCTCAGCGGCTCGGTTTTATATCGCATTGGTTATAAGTGTATTATTATTGATTATAATTGTTTGAGATGTGTGAATAGCACCGATCTGTGCCTTTGGCATCCAGCTAATAGCACGTGCGGCAAGGCGCAGCGGGCAGTGGGGGCAGCACTGCCCTCGTGGCTGGGCAAATCTCCCCTCGTGCCGTGCCAGCTTATCCCGTCTGGAAAGCCAAGCAGGGCTTGCCAGGTGTTGTAGACGCGGGGCTGATGAGTGTTGTCCCCTCATACAAGCAGCGTGGGTTGTCTCCGGCTTCTGCGGTTGCCGCCCACGCGAAGCCAAACGCTCACTAATGGAATTCGTGGCCAAGCATCCCAATTTTAGCAGTACCCTCTTGAAAGCGAGTCTGAGGTTTTCTTTAATAAATAATTGACACTTATTATAATGTGCGCTCACACACACACCTGGCTAGCTTTAGTAGGCAAGGCTTGAGTGAGGAGGTCGCGTAAGGAGACGGCGCTATCTCTCCAAAACGTTAGATCCGGACTCGCGGTTCTACGCTGTGGCAAGTTCTCATCTCAGCTCTAACACCCGCATCTAGCCCTAGCTAGAGACTTACCCAAAGCTCTACCCCGAACCTTACCTCTCACACCCGGCTCGAGCCCAGCCCCGGCACCTGAACTCGCCCTATCCGTAACCATAGCTGTAACCAGTCTTAAATTTAACGCTCGCCCAAAATATCTATCCCTGACCATATAGCCATCGCCCTACCCATTGCCCTACCCATAGCCCTGCATCTCACGATGGCTCTCATTGTGACCCCGCTGTCCAGGTCTGTGTATCCGTACTAGGGCTGGGTTCGAGTCACGACCCTGTAGCCTTACCTCACCTTGCGCAACAGTCCACCTTGCACGTCAGAGCGCAAATCAGCACCAGGCGGTGAATGGCGTCCTGATCCAGCGATGTATAATGGCCCATGTCACATTGGGAATCCATACAGGAGCTCCTCAATGTCACTGCGCAACACACCACCATCATGAATGCACCATTGAGCCTGGTTCCTACTTGGGTGTGAATACCAGGTGTTTGGAGGCTTTGTCTCAAGGGCGATCAGTACCGTACGGGATTATTTAACCATCCATGCGGGGTTTTGTGTGTCGCCCCTCCCAAGCGTGGTTTGTTTTCCCCGGGAATTGTCACGAAGCCAAACTGCCACTACATACAACTGACCAAATATCTAAACGCAGGACCCCTCTGAAAGAGTTGAGACTCGCTGAGGCTTTGCTGGATAACTAATTACCATTTTCAACTGCAAAACAAATATGTGGACTGTATCCATTAGCTATAGGATTGCCGATAGGTGGTAGGGAGCGAGGACTAGGGCTTGGCCCCACTCAACCCCATTCCCCGCCTCCAGCGGGGATCCAACACGGCCCCACAGTGAAACCCCTCGGAGCTGCACTCGGCGAGGAGGCGCAGGGGCGCCGTTGGTAGAGCACGTGGTAGACTGAAGGCGATCAGCTCAAGCCTCCCGTAAATCACGTGACTTCTGAGTGGCCACCCACACTCTGAATCACCCCCTCCTTTCTTGAAAAAAACCAAGCAGCTCCACCAGCTCGCTTCTGCCTGCTCCTCTCGCATAATTCACCGCCCCCTCTTCATCCCACACATCTCGGCCCGGTCATTCCCCCTTCTTCCCTTCCTGCACCGCCGCTCCTCCCCCTCGCTCCCTGCTGCTCATCTTGAGCCGTGCCCTCCCTCTCTCTGATCGTGTTGGTGGCGACTTCAGTCCCGGCCTCCCTCCCCTCTCCCGCTCCTCTCCCACGCATCCTCTCATCGACTCTGCTCCCGTTGCCGCGGTGGTGATTGTAGGCTTCAGGGTGCAAAGTTGTATTGAGACAATGTTTTAAAAGCCTAACGGGTGAGCCCGCGCTTTTGGCCGCCTGGGTTTCTGACGTGCCCTGCACCTCATAGCAACATTGCTCTGTTGTTTGCTCACATTCGTTTTCTGCATTTTATTTTCTTTTGAAGTGATTCAGCCTCTAAATGATTGATGTTAGCCCCCCCACAACGAGCACGCGTCACTGCCGCGTCTTTGGAACTGCAGACACTGGCCGGACCGTTCTGTAATGTTCCAAGTAATTATTTATTTACCCAAGAAAGCCACGCTGAGTCTGAGCTACTTTTTTCGGGAGAGTCCTACATTGGGCAGGTTTGGCCAATAGCGGTTACTTTGCCATTTTAGCTACGTGCGGAGGCAGAGTAACACGAAGGAAACCGATGCGTAACACGGGGAGAGAACATGCAAACTCCGCACAGCGAGGCGCCCGAGTCGAGAGTCGAACCCATGGACTTCTTGCCGTGAGGCTCAAGCGTTGATCGCACAGCGCCGCCACCGCTTCCCTCCCGTGTGGGCGTCTTCGTCGTGGAACACGAAGCGAGCTACGCGAGCGCGGGAGGGGGGGGGGCGAGGAGTGAGCCGAGAGCCCCGACGCGTGGAGTCGCCTGGGTTCGATGCCAGAGCCGGGCTCGGGGACACTGGCTGCCTCTGCTGCCATTCTTCGGTGTCTGTATGCGGTTTGCCTGCTATGTTATTATTCGTATCTGTGTTGTTTTTAGACTAAGTTTTGCACTAGAAATCGCAAGGGCTGTATGTGTATATTAATAATAAGCACCGCCAAGCATTTTTTGCACTGAATTAAAGATCGGACTGGGGTGTATAGTACGTATGTGTGTGTCTGTGTGTGATTATTTGTAGTAGTTAGCGCTACGCTACGAACCTGATCACCCGAGTTCCATTCCCACTCACGGCCAACACCAGTAACGATTATTTGAACCGGTCCTGGGCCTCCACTAGGAAGACAAGGGTGGCCGGTCGTGGTGATGGCCATTTCACCGGCTCGTGCAAGCCTAAATAATGTGTGCTCGCTAACCATACCTGCCCCTGCAGTCTGTGGGAGGCGACACGGGGCATCTCTGCCGCTGTATATACGGCATGCGTGTACGTGTCCGTGTATGTGCGTCTGTATGTACGCGAACGTAACGCATCTTGGCCATAGGTTGAATCCGTGAGCTCGAGGTTGTGGGTGATTCACTCTTTTGTTTTGCTGTCGGTAAGTCGCGGTGCGGACCGAGTGACCCTGTCAGCCTCAGGGTACAAACTTCAATGCAAGACAATTATTAACACTGGATGCTGAGGCTAACTTGAAACATAGCTCAGACTCGAGACGCTCAACTGCTTCCAAAGATCGCGTGAGCGAGCGGCTCAGCCGTGGCCGAGCCGCTCGCTCACGGAAATCCTCAGCGCAGCTGGGGCCGTTGCTCAGAGCCAGTTCAAGTTATGCGCATGGCTCATTTGAGCCAGAGCCGGTCTTGATACGAGCCGTAACCAAGTCTACGATGCTAAGTAAGGGCAGCCCTGACCATACGCGCAGGGTCCGATTGAAACCTCTGCTCCCAGGATACCTGCAGAGCACAAATCAACTCCACCCTCTGTCCAGCGAGCTCCAGACGCTCGTGCAACCGAGATGGTCCATTTCAAGCGATTATCCACACCGTCGTCTCGTTTTGCCGTCGGACCGGAATAGCGAGGATGCGTGTGACGAGCGAGGGTCAATCGAGCCGAGATGGCGTCGGATGCGGAATGATGACCTTCAGTCTTCGCGCGGGGACTCCGTACCACGAGGCAGCTGTCCGTGGTGCGCCCAAGTGGAGTAAAGTGTCGCCACGGTTGCGTCGTGAAGGTGAAATATTTAAATAAATAAACCTGGCAAAAAATATGCGGCCCTGACCCACGATCTGATGTCCGTCCCCTTGATTTTTTTATTTGTTGTCGGTTGTGTCGGGTGGTGGTGGTTGCACTGCACGTGGCTGCATGTGATCCAGCACTCCAGAGGCAGCAGCGAGGGTTGGTGGATCACACAGACATGTTGTTGTGAAACTCCCTTCCCGTGGGTGTCGAGGAGCCATAACCTGGCTCGCCAAGAGAAGGCGAAACGGCAATTGTGGACTCATCTCCATGTGACCCTTTTGCATGGGTCAGACTGTTGCGCCCTCGCACGCGTGACTTTTCTCCGCGTGCTCCGATTTCCTCCGCATTCTACGATACACCCTCGTAATTATATTGGCTCACGAAGTCTTAGAATAATAATCTATTCTTCGTGTGCGTTATGCATTGCGTGTCCACGTGGCCGCAGGCCGCGTGTGTGCAGACGGTCACATGGTCTCGTGCCACCACGTGACCAAAGCTGCAATGCGCCAGCAGCAGCAACTCGTTATATTTTGACTGGTCATTACAAAACACGTCATCCTCAACAGCGCCCCGGCCATGGTGTTTAAAAAATATTGACCCAATTTCAAAGCAGCATATTTCACGATGGCAACATGTTACAATTACACAAAAAGTTACAAACGGTTTAATGAGTTATCAAGTTTTACTAACCATTTTGTAAATGCTCTATGTGCCCTCCACCTGCTGCACGGACAACATCGAGACGATAGTTGAATTCGTCCCAAACGCCTCTCATCTCACGTTTTCTGAGGTGCGTGGTCGCCCTGTGCTCTTCCCCTTACATAAACAGCAGCCTGTTTCCTCAAATTGTCGTTACCAACGACGAACGCTCTTTGACATTGGAGGATCAATGCCAAATCGCCGTTGAAACGCACGCTGCACCGCAATTACGGATTCAGTCTTGCTGAACTGCAGAACGCATTGTGTTGCGGGGTCACCGTCTTGCGAATGATTGAGGCTAGGGGCTGTTTGTGCGCTGGGAGAGGCATCTGGCGGTAATCATTTGAAACTCTATGCCCCGCCCTCTCTACGCCCCGCCCTTTCAAGTGGTAAGAGTTTCATTCATCGGCGGTTCGTGGTTGCAGGGATAGAGCGATTTCAAATCGGGTCCATCATTTTCAAACACCCTGTATAACGCGTGCAGTGCCCCACTTCTATAAGTCACCCCCTCTACTGACCTCTGTTTATGTGATTTGAAGGGCCATTGCCTGAAACATCACCTGTTATTGTCTTATTTTGTTTTATTCTCATTCTATGTGACTTTACCGAAAGAACCAAGAAGATCACCTGTTATATTAAACATTTTTTTGCTAAGGCCACCTACACGGTGTGTTATTATTGACAAATGTGTTGAGCGTGTTTTGCGAACTGTGTAATGAGCTGCCACTCTGCCGGAGTGTGGCAGCTCACTCGACGAGCAACCAAGATCCTCGTCCGGAGAGGGGGAGGCATCCCCAATCACCCGCCCCCCATACGCAAAACAAGACCGGATTATAAGACGCACTTCCCCTGCCACTCCCATACTCTTTCCCCCGTTTATTCTAAAACGAAGTTCCCGGGTGCTTATAATCCGGTGTGTGTGTTGACACCTGTGACAGGTGTGTTTTGCCTGCGTCTTACTTTCCGCAGCGTCTTATAATCCCGAAGAGAGCCCCGGAGTGTAACGGTAACCCCCGCCGCCGCCCCGAGCGCATTTGTGGAACTGACTCCTGCACTGTCCATGCCACAGCCTGCTGCGACCCACTGAGTGAAGGAATGAGAAGAGGCCGCACCTCGTCTGAGCAGGTGACGTCAGCCTCTCGGGCGCCCCACTCGCACAAACACAACAAAGACAAAGATCCCCCGTGTAGTCGACACAGGCTGTTGGGGCAGGTGATGTTAGCGGGCACCTATTAAGTCCGCCATGGCACACGAGGGGGTGGGTGGCCAACACCACCCAGCCGCCTTTGTCTCCCCAGTGGCGATGTTCACATCGCTCTAGATACGCCTTTAAGGCTGAGTCGACCGAGGAGAGCCACAAAACCGATTCAGATAATCATCATTGGTGTCGCCGGGTTCGTTGAGTAGCGAGCTAACCCATACACTCCTGCATGAGCACACACACACGCACGTGTGTGTGCGTGTGTGTTTTGTGAGCATGTCAATATTACGTGGTATGGTTTCCCTATCTCGGTGTGCGTGGGTCTGTATTTGGGGAGCGGTGGCGCAGTGGTTAGCACAATGCGCCGTGAGCTCTTCTACGCAAACGATGTCTTGCACAACCCACCAGCAACACAGCCTGCTGGGAGTGCCTATTCTTAGCAGCATTGCTGACAGACAACCCCTTCATAGGTGCTGCTCGCTAATAGCACTTGCCCCAACAGTCAGTTCAAGCTGTAGGGCCTTTGGCTGTGTTCGCGGCAGCTCGCCGCTAGGTGGCGGTGCGAACATTGCCCACGAGCCCCGACGGGGGACCCACGGACTCGGCTCCTCGATGTCGCGAGTGTCCTGCCGCCCTCCTCTGCCGTCATCGCCTGCGGTGTTTAATTGGCTCTGCTGTTTGACCATACTTCACCACGCCGGTCAGTGCGGGGTCAGTGAATCCGTGGAGCATTCGTGCGAGTACAGGAGTACAGTACAACAACCCCCCCCCGCCCAGTGCAGCCCGCAGCAGCCTTCGGCACCTTGTGCATGGTGCTCGGCCCATCCAAACAACAACTTCGTTCGTGTTTTTGTGTTTTTTGTTTGTTGTGGTTGCACCCGATTCCAGAGCCGAATGGCTCACAGGGCTATACCTAATAAATGAAATGAACAGAAATGAACTGAACTATCCAGGCTCAAGCCCTGCGTCGCGTCCGAGGTCTGGCGAGATGGGACGCATTCCGGGCGATGTAGTTAAATCTTCCCACAAGCACACAGCAACGCGACTCGCGATGAATAGCACCGCTCACTACAGCATGAACATTAGCTATGTCACAGCCACGTCTCAATCATCGGCCCGAAGGTGTTGCCCTGGGGCAGGTTGGCCCGGCGACAGGGTCCTTGTCGACAAAGATCTGGCACTTCAGCGGCATTCATTGAAGCGAGCCCGACTCTGCTGATGAGTCACTGGATGTGGAAACCGGTCCAGAGTCGCTTATAATTTAGCAGAGACGGATATGGGAGGGAGGCACGAAAGACATTCCTCAGTCGAGTTGAGGTAGTCTGTTGAAGAATTGCTGTTAGCGAGCACCTATTATAATGTCCTCCCTCGTGTCCAGCCACTCCCCCACATCTCCCTGCCCCCCTCCCCCCATCACCCCTCCCCTCAGCTCACGAGCGTGAGCGAACGACCCCCGACGCTCGCTCCCTCTGGGATGCGTGAACTCTGACCCACGCTAGGGGCTGTTTGGGCGGGAGGGGTCAGTGATACCACGTGATCATCACATCATAGCCCCCCCTCCCCCCCATCAGTTCCACAGAGCGAGTCGCGGGTCACACGGGCAAGGAGCCATTGGTGCGCATCTGCTGCGTACATCCCCTGCAGAGCCAGAGTGGTGACCATTCCACATTCCCATGGATGGGCAGATTATATCAATAAGATAACCACCAGTGACGTCCCCACAGAGTGGTACCTATTTTATCGACCACGGGGAGAGGTCTGAGTTAAGCCGTCCCGTACCCAAACAGGGCTTGAACTGATTGCGAGGGGTACGGCATAAATACAGACACGTCTAAACACAACACACACACAACACACATGTCTAAACACAACACACACACGTCTAAACACAGCACACACACGTCTAAACACAACACACGTCTAAACACAGCACACACACGTCTAAACAAAACACACACAACACGTCTAAACACAACACACACACAACACGTCTAAACACATCACACACACGTCTAAACACAACACACACACGTCTAAACAAAACACACACACACAACACGTCTAAACACAACACACACACACACGCCTAAACACAACACACACAACACGTCTAAACACAACACACACACAACATGTCTAAACACAACACACACACACAACACGTCTAAACACAACACACACACACACAACACGTCTAAACACAAGACAACACAACGCACACGTATAAACACATCACACACACGTCTAAACACAACACACACAACACGTCTAAACACAACACACACACAACACGTCTAAACACAACACAAACACAACACACACGTCTAAAACACATCACACACACACACGTCTAAACACAACACACACAACACACGTCTAAAAGACAACACACACACACACGTCTAGACACAACACACACACAACACACATGTCTAAACACAACACACACACAACACACACGTCTAAACACAACACACACAACACACACGTCTAAACACAACACACACAACACACACGTCTAAACACAACACACACAACACACACGTCTACACACACACACAACACACACACGTCTAAATACAACACACGTGTATAAACACAACACACACACGTCTAAACACAAAACACACATACAACACGTCTAAACACAACACACACAACACACATGTCTAAACACAACACACACACGTCTAAACACAACACACACACACGTCTAAACACAACACACAACACGTCTAAACACAACACACACGTATAAACACAACACACACGTCTAAACACAACACACACACATATAAACACAACACACAACACGTCTAAACACAACAAACACACATCTAAACACAACACACACGTCTAAACACAACACACACACGTCTAAACACAAGACACACACAACACGTCTAAACACAACACACACAACACGTCTAAACACAACACAAACACAACACACACGTCTAAACACATCACACACACGTCTAAACACATCACACACACGTCTAAACACAACACACACACAACACGTCTAAACACAACAGACACACACACAACACGTCTACACACAACACACGTCTAAACACAACACACACACGTCTAAACACAACACACACACAACACACGTCTAAAGACAACGCACACACACGTCTAAACACAACACACACACAACACACACGTCTAAACACAACACACACACAACACACACGTCTAAACATAACACACACAACACACACGTCTAAACACAACACACACGAAACACATACGTCTAAACACAACACACACACATCTAAACACAACACACACACACATCTAAACACAACACACACACACAACACACATGTCTAAACACAACACACACACACCTCTAAACACAACAAACACACGTCTACACACACACACAACACACGTCTACACACACACAACACACACGTCTAAACACAAGACACAACACACGTGTCTAAATACAACACACACACACGTCTAAACACAACACACAACACACGTATCTAAACATAACACACAAACGTCTAAACACAACACACACGTCTAAACACAACACAAACACACATACACGTCTAAACACAACACACACACAACACATGTCTAAACATACCACACACACGTCTAAACCCAACACACACACACACGTCTAAACACAACACACACACACAACACACACGTATAAACACAACACATAAACAACACACATGTCTAAACACAACACACACAACACGCATGTCTAAACACAACCCAACACCCACACGTCTAAACACAACACACGTCTAAACACAACACACACAACACACGTCTAAAAGACAACACACACACACGTCTAGACACAACACACACACAACACACATGTCTAAACACAACACACACACAACACACACGTCTAAACACAACACACACAACACACACGTCTAAACACAACACACACACGTCTAAACACACGTCTAAACACAACACACACACAACACACACGTCTACACACACACACAACACACACGTCTAAATACAACACACGTGTATAAACACAACACACACACGTCTAAACACAACACACACATACAACACGTCTAAACACAACACACACAACACACATGTCTAAACACAACACACACGTCTAAACACAACACACACACATGTCTAAACACAACACACAACACGTCTAAACACAACACACACGTATAAACACAACACACGTCTAAACACAACACGCACACGTCTAAACACAACACACAACACGTCTAAACACAACAAACACATATCTAAACACAACACACACACACGTCTAAACACAACACACACACGTCTAAACACAAGACACACACAACACGTCTAAACACAACACACACACACAACACGTCTACACACAGCACACGTCTAAACACAACACACACACACGTCTAAACACAACACACACACACACAACACACGTCTAAAGACAACACACACACGTCTAAACACAACACACACACAACACACACGTCTAAACACAACACACACGTCTAAACATAACACACACAACACACACGTCTAAACACAACACACAACACACACGTCTAAACACAACACACACGAAACACATACGTCTAAACACAACACACACGAAACACATACGTCTAAACACAACACACACACATCTAAACACAACACACACACATCTAAACACAACACACACAACACACATGTCTAAACACAACACACACACGTCTAAACACAACAAACACACGTCTACACACACACAACACACGTCTACACACACACAACACACACGTCTACACACACACAACACACACGTCTAAACACATCACACACACGTCTAAACACAACACACACACACAACACGTCTAAACACAACAGACACACACACAACACGTCTACACACAGCACACGTCTAAATACAACACACACACACGTCTAAACACAACACACACAACACACGTCTAAAGACAACACACACACACACGTCTAAACACAACACACACACAACACACACGTCTAAACACAACACACACGTCTAAACATAACACACACAACACACACGTCTAAACACAACACACAACACACACGTCTAAACACAACACACACGAAACACATACGTCTAAACACAACACACACGAAACACATACGTCTAAACACAACACACACACACACATCTAAACACAACACACACACATCTAAACACAACACACACAACACACATGTCTAAACACAACACACACACGTCTAAACACAACAAACACACGTCTACACACACACAACACACGTCTACACACACACAACACACACGTCTAAACACAACACACACGTCTAAACACAACACACAACACACGTGTCTAAACACAACACACAACACACGCGTCTAAACATAACACACACACGTCTAAACACAACACACACGTCTAAACACAACACAAACACACATACACGTCTAAACACAACACACACAACACATGTCTAAACATACCACACACACGTCTAAACCCAACACACACACACACAGGTCTAAACACAACACACACACACACAACGCACACATAAACACAACACACACACAACACACGTCTAAACACATCACATACACGTCTAAACACAACAGACACAGACAACACGTCTAAACACAACACTCACACACAACACGTCTAAACACAACACACACACAACACACACGTCTAAACACAACACAAACACGTCTAAACACAAGAAACACAACACACATGTCTAAACAGAACACACAACACACATGTCTATACACAACACACGTCTAAACACACACACAACACACACGTCTAAACACAACATACACACGTCTAAATACAACACACAACACACGTCTCTAAACACAACACACAACACGTCTCTAAACACAACACACACACGTCTAAACACAACACACACACACACGTCTAAACACCACACACACACAACACACATGTCTAAACACATTACATACACGTCTAAACACAACAGACACACACAACACGTCTAAACACAACAAACACAACACACACGTCTAAACACAACACACAACACACGTCTAAACACAACACACACTCAACACACACGTCTAAACACAACACACACACACGTCTAAACACAACACACACACACAACACGTCTAAACACAAGAAACACAACACATGTCTAAACACAACACACACACAACACACATGTCTATGCACAACACACGTCTAAACACACACACAACACACACGTCTAAACACAACATACACACGTCTAAACACAACACACGTCTCTAAACACAACACACGTCTCTAAACACAACACACACACACACGTCTAAACACAACACACACACACGTCTAAACACAACACACACAACACACATGTCTAAACACAACACACACACACGTCTAAACACAACACACACCCAACACACGTCTAAAGACAACACACACAACACACGTCTAAAGACAACACACACACACACGTCTAAACACAACAAACACACAACACACATGTCTAAACACAACACACACGTCTAAACACAACACACACAACAAACACGTCTATACATAACACACACACATAATACACACGTCTAAATACAACACACACACACGTCTAAACACAACACACACGTCTAAACACAACACACACGCAACACACACGTCTAAACATAACACACACACACGTCTAAACACAACAAACACACGTCTACACACACACACAACACCCATGTCTAAACACAACACATACACGTCTAAACACAACACACACGTCTAAACACAACACAAACACACAACACGTCTAAACACAAGAAACACAACACATGTCTAAACACAACACACACACACAACACACATGTCTATGCACAACACACGTCTAAACACACACACAACACACACGTCTAAACACAACATACACACGTCTAAACACAACACACGTCTCTAAACACAACACACGTCTCTAAACACAACACACACACACGTCTAAACACAACACACACACGTCTAAACACAACACACACAACACACATGTCTAAACACAACACACACACACGTCTAAACACAACACACACCCAACACACGTCTAAAGACAACACAACACACGTCTAAAGACAACACACACACACACACGTCTAAACACAACAAACACACAACACACATGTCTAAACACAACACACACGTCTAAACACAACACACACAACAAACACGTCTATACATAACACACACACATAATACACACGTCTAAATACAACACACACACACGTCTAAACACAACACACACGTCTAAACACAACACACACACAACACACACGTCTAAACATAACACACACACACGTCTAAACACAACAAACACACGTCTACACACACACTCAACACACACGTCTAAACACAACACACACACGTCTAAACACAACACACACACACAACACGTCTAAACACAAGAAACACAACACATGTCTAAACACACCACACACACGTCTAAACACAACACACACACAACACACACGTATAAACACAACACACACACGTCTGAACACAACAAACACAACACACACGTCTACACACACACAACACACACACACACGTCTAAACACAACACACGTCTAAACACAACACACATGTCTAAACACAACACACACGTCTAAACACAACACACACACGTCTAAACACAACACACACACAACTCACATGTCTAAACACAACACACACACAACACATGTCTAAACACGACACACACACAACACCCACGTCTAAACACAAGGCAAACACAACACACACGTCTAAACACAACTCACACAACACACACGTCTAAAGACAACACAACACGTACACACATCTAAAGAATTTACAACATACACACGTCTAAACACAACACACACCCACACAACACACATGTCTAAACACAACACACACACGTCTAAACACAATAAACACACGTCTATACACAACACACACACAGCACACACGTCTAAACACACACACAACACACGTGTCTAAACACAACACACACACACACGTCTGAACACAACACACATACACACGTCTAAACACAACACACACGTCTAAACACAACACACACAACACACACGTCTAAACACAACACACACACAACACACACGTCTAAACACAGCACACACACAACACACGTCTAAACACAACACACACACAACACACACGTCTAAACACAACACACACACAACACACACGTCTAAACACAGCACACACACAACACACGTATAAACACAACACACACACACAACACAAACACCTCTAAACACAACACACGCGTCTAAACATAACACACACACACGTCTAAACACAACACACACGTCTAAACACAACACAAACACACATACACGTCTAAACACAACACACACACAACACATGTCTAAACATACCACACACACGTCTAAACCCAACACACACACACAGGTCTAAACACAACACACACACAACGCACACGTATAAACACAACACACACACAACACACGTCTAAACACATCACATACACGTCTAAACACAACAGACACAGACAACACGTCTAAACACAACACTCACACACAACACGTCTAAACACAACACACACACACAACACACACGTCTAAACACAACACAAACACGTCTAAACACAAGAAACACAACACACATGTCTAAATACAACACACAACACACGTCTCTAAACACAACACACAACACGTCTCTAAACACAACACACACACGTCTAAACACAACACACACACACACGTCTAAACACCACACACACACAACACACATGTCTAAACACATTACATACACGTCTAAACACAACAGACACACACAACACGTCTAAACACAACAAACACAACACACACGTCTAAACACAACACACAACACACGTCTAAACACAACACACACTCAACACACACGTCTAAACACAACACACACACGTCTAAACACAACACACACACACAACACGTCTAAACACAAGAAACACAACACATGTCTAAACACAACACACACACAACACACATGTCTATGCACAACACACGTCTAAACACACACACAACACACACGTCTAAACACAACATACACACGTCTAAACACAACACACGTCTCTAAACACAACACACGTCTCTAAACACAACACACACACACACACGTCTAAACACAACACACACACACGTCTAAACACAACACACACAACACACATGTCTAAACACAACAAACACACACGTCTAAACACAACACACACCCAACACACGTCTAAAGACAACACACACAACACACGTCTAAAGACAACACACACACACACACACGTCTAAACACAACAAACACACAACACACATGTCTAAACACAACACACACGTCTAAACACAACACACACAACAAACACGTCTATACATAACACACACACATAATACACACGTCTAAATACAACACACACACACGTCTAAACACAACACACACGTCTAAACACAACACACACGCAACACACACGTCTAAACATAACACACACACACGTCTAAACACAACAAACACACGTCTACACACACACACAACACCCATGTCTAAACACAACACATACACGTCTAAACACAACACACACGTCTAAACACAACACAAACACACAACACGTCTAAACACAAGAAACACAACACATGTCTAAACACAACACACACACACAACACACATGTCTATGCACAACACACGTCTAAACACACACACAACACACACGTCTAAACACAACACACGTCTCTAAACACAACACACGTCTCTAAACACAACACACACACACACGTCTAAACACAACACACACACGTCTAAACACAACACACACAACACACATGTCTAAACACAACACACACACACGTCTAAACACAACACACACCCAACACACGTCTAAAGACAACACACACAACACACGTCTAAAGACAACACACACACACGTCTAAACACAACAAACACACAACACACATGTCTAAACACAACACACACGTCTAAACACAACACACACAACAAACACGTCTATACATAACACACACACATAATACACACGTCTAAATACAACACACACACACGTCTAAACACAACACACACGTCTAAACACAACACACACACAACACACACGTCTAAACATAACACACACACACGTCTAAACACAACAAACACACGTCTACACACACACACAACACCCACGTCTAAACACAACACATACACGTCTAAACACAACACACACGTCTAAACACAACACACACACAACACATGTCTAAACACACCACACACACGTCTAAACACAACACACACACAACACACACGTATAAACACAACACACACACGTCTGAACACAACAAACACAACACACACGTCTACACACACACAACACACACACACGTCTAAACACAACACACGTCTAAACACAACACACATGTCTAAACACAACACACACACGTCTAAACACAACACACACACGTCTAAACACAACACACACACAACTCACATGTCTAAACACAACACACACACAACACATGTCTAAACACGACACACACACAACACCCACGTCTAAACACAAGGCAAACACAACACACACGTCTAAACACAACTCACACAACACACACGTCTAAAGACAACACAACACGTACACACATCTAAACAATTTACAACATACACACGTCTAAACACAACACACACCCACACAACACACATGTCTAAACACAACACACACACGTCTAAACACAATAAACACACGTCTATACACAACACACACACAGCACACACGTCTAAACACACACACAACACACGTGTCTAAACACAACACACACACACACGTCTGAACACAACACACATACACACGTCTAAACACAACACACACGTCTAAACACAACACACACAACACACACGTCTAAACACAACACACACACAACACACACGTCTAAACACAGCACACACACAACACACGTATAAACACAACACACACACACAACACACACGTCTAAACACAGCACACACGTCTGAACACAACACACACACACAACACAAACACCTCTAAACACAACACACACGTCTAAACACAACACACACACACGTATAGACACAAAAGACAAAGGTTTCCCGTGTAGCCTCTAACAGACTCTTTGAACAAGTGGTGTGAGCGAGTAACGCGTACGAAGGCCGGCACAGCACAGGAGGGGTAAACTCCCTCCTAAGAAGGGTAACCATAGCAACAACAACAATATCTAGCAGAGACAATGGGCGGTGATATTTACGCGAATGAGTTGGGGGGGGCTGTTTGACAAACATGACTATCGGGACCGTCCCCCACCGCCCTTGGGATACCAGGAGGTGTGGGGGGCACGGGGGGTGGGGAGGGGGTTCGGATTGGCCGAGTGGGGGGGGGGGGGGGTCCTCCTCCCACACTTGGTGGTGCACTGCTCACGGCCACCGTCGCCGCCTGTGAGTCGCCTCCGCATCGCCACCACGAGACGCGTGGGGCAGGGCACCTGTAGCACAGCCAAGAGCAGCAGCGGTGGCAGGAGCAACAACAACAGTAGCATCAACAAGCAGCAACAACAGCACCAACAGCAGCAGCAGTAGCAACAACAGTGGCGAGTGTCACAGGACCGGCAGGGAGCACACAACGAGAGCGGCGATGGTTATCCGAGTGCGTGGTGGTGGCTCCCACAGGGCCCGGCGCCAGCGCAGAGATTAGCCTGGGGTGGGACGGGGGGCTGGGGCTGGGGCTGGGTATCGGGGCGGGCATGGTCATGGGGAGCACGAGGAGCAGGGGGAGTAGGAGCACGAGGAACAGGGGGAGTAGGAGGAGGAGGAGCAGGGGGAGGAGGAAGAGGATCAGGGGGAGGAGGAGCAGGAGAAGGAGGAGGAGCAGGGGGAGTAGGAGCAGGAGAAGGAGCAGGAGGAGGAGCAGGAGAAGGAGCAGGAGGAGGAGCAGGGGGAGGAGGATCAGGGGGAGGAGGAGCAGGAGGAGCATGAGGAGGAGGAGCAGGAGGAGCAGGAGGGGCAGGAGGAGGAGCAGGAGAATGAGCAGGAGCAGGGGGAGGAGGAGGAGCAGGGGGAGGAGGAGCAGGAGGAGCAGGAGGAGCAGAAGGAGGAGGAGCAGGAGGGGCAGGAGGAGGAGCAGGAGAAGGAGCAGGGGGAGGAGAACGAGCAGGAGGAGCAGCGGGAGCAGGGGGAGGAGCAGCAGGGGGCATTGTTGGCACCGCCGCGGGGACGGCGCCCGGCGCCTTCCTCTGCCGCTCGTGTTGTTTATTTTCTGTCTAACAATAATAACCCTTCCGTAATCGCCTCCACATGCGTGCCACGTCCGTTGTGGAGGTTTCATAACCATACTTCACCACGCTGGTCACGGGGTTGTGACGCTGTGGGGTGGGGGGGGGGCAACATTGGTTTACAAATCACTCGCCACTCGGGTTGCCCGGGTTTCAGCGCTGGTCACTGCGCCACCGCTCCGACAAATGAGCACGGAGCAATGCCGGAGGCTGCTGCTGCGTGACGCCTCCTCCGCGTCCCACCAAGGCACGCGGCAGAGCAGCACGAGCCGACCTCCCAAGTTTAGCTCTCCGCATGGCGACATCTCAGCTTTGTGTTTTACACATCCCATCAGACACATGTGTCAATAACAGTGTGTGTGGTCTTAAAATATATAATAGGCGACGTTTCGGCCAGTGATCCTTCGTCATAGGAAATATGTGCAGTGTTCCCGTAGGTATAAAATAAAATAAATCACGACGTTTCGGGCGCAACAAGCCTCCGTCATTAGGTGGGAAAGCATGATCTGTGCAGATTTATTTTATTTTATACCTACATGACTTTACCGAAAGAACCAAAGAGTATGGATTCCTGCAGTCACGAAAGCTTCAAATCAAGAATGTGCAGTGTCATTGACGAATTACGGTTGTGCTTGTGCACCACTGCTACCAACGCAGCATGAGCATCGCCACATCATGTGCCAGATGTAATAGGCAAGGACCCCTGTGTTAGAGATGGGGCCTGGCCACAACAACCACCGCCGTTCACCACTCAGTGGCGGTGGCGTCACCACAGCGCTTGCGCCAAGCTCGGTGCACTTTGAGGCCAAGTGAAGTGTCGCAGGACCGTTGACAGCGGGTCACGGAACAACCCAGGCGCCATGGCTTGACTGACTGAGATGGCTGACTGGCAGATGCACCGTCTGTGCTCCCCACTGACAACTTTATGAATTGTATCTGCACGGCGCTCCGCTCGTTGTTGTGAGTGTCTCTCCTCTGTCTCCGTTGTTGCTAGAGGGCGACCGCCTCCAACTTCCCAGCAGCGCCCTTCATGAACCTCCTCCACAGAGGGCAATCTTTATACTAATGGTACCAGTCATCGATAAGTCCAATCAGCTCCACATCCTTCTGTGCCACATCCGTCTATCTCTTCTCACGGTCACACAAAGACCCCTAGTGTACCCTTTAACAGACTGCTCGGGCAAGTGCTATTAGGGTGAAGCTATGACGGCCGGCAGGGCACGCGAGGGGGTCGGTAGCCAGCACCACGCCCAGCCGCCTTTGTCTACCTAGTGACGATGTTTACACACCGCACCAGGTACTCATTTGAGGCTGAGTCAAACTAGGGGAGGCCCAGGACCGGTTCAGATCATCGTCATCACTGGTGTTGGCCGTGAGCAAAAATCGACATCAGGTCACGGGGTTCGTAGCGCAGCGCGCTAACCGCTAAACTACCGCTCCCCACACACACACACGGGGGAGAGTGGGGAGGATGGAGGGTGGGGGTTACGCAGCCCGGCTGTTCACGCGCCCTCGTGCTTCGCGCTCTCTCTCTCTCCTCCACCCCGTGACTCACCCGGTTCCCACGCTCGGAGCTGAGCCGCCTCAAGCGAGGCCCGGCCACAGCTCCCGGCCCACGCGGAACTCGGCGGCCGAGAGTTCCATCGACGCCGTGGAAATCGATTTCCCCGGGAGGAGCTCCTCACGCACACGCGATGTTATTTATTTAGTTCACAAACATATTTCCCTCCGATTTCCGAAGTTAGCGTCTGTACAATGGATAACAATGACTGTCTTATTTACCCAGAAGAGCCACGCCGAGTCGTATGACTCTTTTTAATTGGATTTGTATCTTAAGATGTTTTCAGCCCATTTAACGATGAGCGTTGTGTTTATCATTCACGTGGGGAGGAAACCGGAGCACCCGAAGAAACCCCACGCCTTGCGAGAGGGGGCAACGCTCTATCCCTTCCCGTACAGATGGAAACAGATGGAGATGAGTCCACACTTTGAGGTACCGCTTTCTCCTGGCGAGCCAGGGAACGGCTATTCACAAGTTTCACAGCTATCTGTATGTTGATCCACCAACCCTCGTCTCCACAGTGCGGGAGTACAGGCCACGTGCATAGCCATCACCGCCACCATAGCCATCACCGCCACCTAATCACAGCCCCCAACAATGGTTTCGTGTCTCACGAGGTGCCTTGCGGAACGCTGCCAGGGTTGACCTGGAGTACGGATTATCGGCGTAAGGCACTACTACTAGAGTACAAGCCACGCCTTATCCATAACAATCTTACGTTTAAAATTAACCAGATTATTTGGTGACAATGCTGCTGCATTAGCAATGGTGTACACGCAGAAATAACAAAACAAACGCAACATGTTCGACAATAATTGCAATGTGTGTGGCCTTAAAAGGAAAATATATAATTGGTGACGTTTGAAGCCATGTTCCTTCTTCATAGCACATGGAGAGGCCACAGAGGTAGAGTGGATGTTATCTTCAAAACGCAATTCCCTGCTCAAACGAACATTGAGGCTTCGATGCCCATCTGTACGCATGCGTGCTGAACTTGTTTCGCACCGTGCGCAGCCAACCATGATCATCGAAGGTGCGGGATTATAATCGGAGATGTCATGCAGAGCCGTTAAGCAAACGTTCACATTCCTATGGCGGGGGCAAGTATCGTATAAGTACCGTATATGTATCGTGTTCGTATCGTATGAGTACCGTATATGTATCGTGTTCGTATCGTATGAGTACCGTATATGTATCGTGTTCGTATCGTATGAGTACCGTATATGTATCGGACAACCGGTGTGGTACTCGTTTTCTAGACCCCGGAAGGATGATGGGCTGAGTCAATCCTAAACCAGGACTTGAACTCGATGAAGCGATGATGAAGTGATGATGATGATGATATTATTATTAAGTGATGATGTAATGATTAAGTGATGATGACGACTTGATGATTAACACGAGTTGAGAAGTCACGGGGTACGAGAGATGGATTAGGAGCTGAGCCTTCGACTACTTAAGTCTTCGTCGTCAGGCGATGGCGCCTAATTGGGTGTCCGGGCACGTTAATTGCGAGCCAATTACCGGTCCCGACAAATGACAGACGCTCGCGCGATCATCAAGGTTAATTGCCCACGTTGTGTCCGATTACGCACGCAAAGGGAGTTGACGCGCGTGGTCTCCTGCCAGCGACAACGACTTCCCATCATCCACCAAGACCAGACCATGTTCCTCGCCGTCACAACCAACTCAAGTCCTGTCGAGGCAGCAGCAAGGGTTGGTGGATCAGCACACCAATGTCGTGGGACTCCCTTCCGAACCGGGGATGAGCGTCGAGGTGGAGCCGTACCCTGGCCTGCCAGGCGGCACAGCAAGTGGACTAATCTCCATCTGTTCCACCTGTACGGAGGGATAGAGTGTTGCCCCGTCGCACAAGGCGTGGGTTGTCTCTGGGTGCTCCGGTTTCCTCCTCCCACGTGAATAATAAACACGACTCGTCAGTAATTGGGCTGAAAACATCGTACAAATAAACACCTCAACGTAGCGCCAGGATACAACTGAAAAGAGTCTTCAGACTCGGTGAGGTTCTCCTGGATAAACGTAGCCATGATTATCGTTATTATTAAACTACGTGTTTCAGAAACTCTCTGATTCTCCTCTCATCCGTCTATTTTTTGTTTTGTAGTTGAGAGCTGGAAAGAGTTTTATGAAATGCAGACCCAGACTCTGAGTCGAACCCACGACTCCATGCACGTTAGGCGCTCTAATTAGTGCTATGGCACGGGCATGCGAAGAATTCGATGGCGCTTTGCAGGCCGCTCCCGTTATTAATACAGCACGGACCGCATAAGCCGTCCCCAGCCCCTTCTTACCAGCTTCCCACCCATCCAGCCTTCCAGCATCTCAGCCAGCCAACAACATCCCTCTCAGTCACTCAGCCACTCCGTCAGCCAGCCAGACAGCCAGCCTCCCTGCCAGCCTCACTCAGAGTCAGCCTCCATCACCGTCTCCCTCCCAGTCAGCCTCCCAGCCAGCCTCCCTCCCAGCCATCTTCCCTGCCAGTCCCCCTCCCTCCCAGTCATCCTTCCTGCCAGCCTCCCTCTCATCCTCCCTCCCAGCCAGACTCCCTCCCAGTCAGTCACTCAGCCACTCGGACAACCACCCTTTTCTCATCCCCCCTCCCAGAGAGACCCCCTCCCCCTCGAGGCGTGGGAACGCTGCCTCTCTGAGTCGCTGACGCGTCGCTCGGACGCGCGGGAGTGCGGCGCGAGTGGAGTGGGGGCAGACGTCTTCTCTCGTGCGCGTGTGTGTGAGTGTGAGTGAGTCTGTGTGTCTGTGGGTCTGAGTCTGTGTGTGTATGTGTGCGAGTGTGAGTGTGTCTGAGTCTGTGTGTCTGTGGATCTCAGTCTGTGTGTGTGCTGTGGGGAGCGGTAATGTAATGGTTAGCGCGCTGCGCTGCAAACCCGGAGTTCGATTCCCGCTCACAGCCAACACGAGTGACAATTATCTGAACCGGTCTTGGGCCTCCCCTAGGTAGACTCAGCCTCAAATTAATAATTGGTGCGTTATGTAAGCCTCGCTACAGAGGAGACAAAGGCGGTTGAGCAAAGTCATTGAGCCCCAATGTGATTTCAGGCCTGGGCGGTACTTCAAATACGCCATATTATCTGTCCGTCCACTACAGCAGAGGTGTGGGGAATGTCAACAGGACCGACATCTCTGCTTTATTAACCTGGCCAAATACCATAAATAGGCCAGGGCTCTGGGTTATTCTTCGTACTTTCGGGGTCGCTGACCCTCTGCTCAGAATCATTAAGGACCTTAATGATGATGGGCAGGCCCAGGTAAAGCTGCGTGGCCAGGAGTTCGAGCCATTTCCTGTTCACCTTGGGGTGCGACAGGAATGTGCTCCGGCTCCTACATTAGTAAAAATAATTTTACCAGGTTCTAAAATATTTTCACGGCTGTACCAGAGGAATTTCCATCTGGTACAGATACAACAGGAGGCTGATCGATGGCCGGGTGCTGTCAAGGGATGGCTCCCTATTGGTCAAACCATGTTACCTATGCTAACTATTTGGTAATTGCTGCTCACTCAAAGACAAATTTGGAGACGCTACTGCGGAACCTCAAGCGTTGTCCAAGCAACTCTGTTTTGTTGGGTGAAGGGGGCAAAACGGGCAAGACATGGCCAAGAGAAGAGATGGAGTGATGCGGTACAGGATGATGTGCAGCTGAGTGTACTTGCCAATGACCTTTGTGGAGGATGCTCGTGAAGGACGCTGCTACTGGGCAGTTGGAAGAAGTTGCCCTGCAACAACAGCGGAGGGCAGACGAGCGACGCTCACAACAATGCGCAGAGCGCCGGGCGGCTAAAATACAGCAATATCGCACATTAGGGAGCACAGTTTGTGCATTTGCGGTCATCTCAGTCAATCAACCCATGGCACCTGGGTCTGCCCCGGACCTCCTGCCAGCGACACTTCGACACTTCACGTGGCCTCAAGGTGCACCTCGTATGGCACAAGGGCCGTGGTAACGTCGCCGCCACTGAGTGGCGGCTGAGCGTGGTATCGGGCACCCTGACAGCCCTCGTGCGCCTCTCCCCTCCCCAATATGTGCTCGCTAACAGCACCTACCCCGACAATGTACATGAGCGCGCATGTGAATATCCGGATGTTCCTTCGCTCTTGGGGTGTGGGGGGCGAGGGGGTTAGGGCGGGGGGGTGGTAATCCCTCTGCCCTCGCCTCCCTAAGGTATCATTGCTGCGGTCACAGTCTCCACTGCAAAGCTATGCGACAAGCGTGTCATTGTGTATGTGTGTGGGGAGCGGTGGGGCAGTGGTTAACGCACTGTGAACCCGACGTACAGATATCGATTCCCACTCACGACCAATAGCAGTGGCGGATATTTGAACTGATGACGGGCCTCCCCTAGATTGACTCAGCCGTAAATTACTACCTAGTGTGTAAACATCAAAAGAGTACTGGGGAGACAAATAGTTAGGGTTTCTGGCCCAAAAAACATTTCCACACACGTAACGCCACATCCACTGTAGCTGCTGCCCCTATGCCTCTCGCTGGCGACCCGGAAAAGTTTCGGTGAGAAATAAAGCCCGAGGTATGTGTGCATTGTGCGCCTTGGCATCTACCGATATCCTGGAAGGGGGTTCACTTCACCCATCATCTCTTCGGGGTCGATAAAATGATTATAACCTTGTGGGCAAGATCAAAAGCGGTTGGAATGTGGAATTTAAACCACTGGCTCTGCAGAGCTGTGAGCAACAGCAGCAGCAGGACATCCCTCTGGCCTGTTTTAGTCCGAGCGAATGAATGAGTCCTATGTCCATCTGTTGCAGACCGCACGCATTGCACACGCGTGCGTGCGTGCGTGAGAATGAAAACTATGGGGAAGACGTTAGAGGGCAGGAGGAGTACGGGGTAGATAGGCAGAGAGAGATAGAGAGCGTGGAGAGGTGGGAAGTGCGTGCAGAGGGTGAGAGCGTGGAGAGGGAGAGCGTGGGAATAGGCATGGAAGAGAGCAATCAGAGAGTGAGAGATGGAGCGTCGAGAGAGAGAGATGGAGAGAACGTATAGAGTGCGATTGAGAGAGCGCAGAGAGAGAGATGAAGCGTTTGAGAGAGCGAGGGGAGAGGGAGAGAGATGGAGATAGAGAGAGGGCGGGGAGCTCCTGCCGTCAGCTGCCCCCGCGTCTCAAGAGCCGCGCTCTGAGCGCGCCGCTCACACGCCGATCGCGTTACACGGAGATTAGTGCAGGGTGAGGGTTATGGGAAAAAACACCCCCCCCCCCCCCGTGCTAACGGGGGGGGGGGGGGTGTGCAGGAGGAGGGGACCCCAGCCTGCCTGTGCGTGCCGCGCACGCAACGCAAGCGCACACAATGCGCCGTGTGTGCTGCTGGGTGTAGGCTTACACGACGCTTACGCGTGATAATGGGGGTGATGGTCGTGATCATGATGGGATGGGTAGTGATGATGGGATGATGGTGAAGATGATGGTGATGATGGAGATGATGATGGTGATGATCATGGTGATGATGATGGAGATTATGCTGATGATGGTGTCGATGCTGAGCATGAGAAGCCAATTGCACTCGCTGCGATAGCTCGGCAGTGTCACAGTTTTATAATAGTCGCCTAATCATACTCCCATTATTTGTATATTTTTAAACAAGTTTGGCTGGCTGCAGGGAAGGACGGTCACGTCCAAAGGACGTGCGCGTTGCTCCTCGCTATTTGTATTAATCGTTTTATTATGGCCCATTGTGAATCCACTTCTGGATGAAAACCTCGCCACGCGGTGCGGATCGTGTGTGTTATATGACCATACTTCACCGCGATTGCCACAGTGCATGTTGGTGAACGCGGGGAGCACAGACGCGGGAGCACGGAAGTTGAACACAGTGTGGTGGTGGTGGTGGTGGTTGAACACACTGTGGTGGTTGAAGACAGTGTGGTGGTGGTGGTGATAGTAGTGGTGGTGGTTGAACACAGTGTGGTGGTGGTGGTGGTTGAACACAGTGTGGTGGTGATGATGGTTGAACACAGTGTGGTGGTGGTGGTGTTGGTGGTTGAACACAGTGTGGTAGTGGTGGTGGTGTTGGTGGTTGAACTCTGTGTGGTGGTGGTTGAACACAGTGTGGTGATAGTGGTGGTGGTTGAACACAGTGTGGTGGTGGTGTTGGTGGTTGAACTCTGTGTGGTGGTGGTTGAACACAGTGTGGTGATAGTGGTGGTGGTTGAACACAGTGTGGTGGTGGTGGTGGTGGTGGTGGTTGAACACAGTGTGGTAGTGGTGGTGGTGTTGGTGGTTGAACTCTGTGTGGTGGTGGTTGAACACAGTGTGGTGGTGGTGATGGTGGTGGTTGAACACAGTGTGGTGATGGTGGTGGTTGAACACAGTGTGGTGATAGTGGTGGTGGTTGAACACAGTGTGGTGGTGGTGGTGGTTGAACACAGTGTGGTGATAGTGGTGGTGGTTGAGACGACACAATCCGTTTCTGGCAGGCCCAGTCCTCCACGCGGGTGCGGAGCTGCGCGTCGATTGATGACGCGGGACGGCCTCTGTCCTCTCGGGGCCTCCCCTCTGGCGGTAGCGTGAACCCCTCTACCCCTCTCGCGCTCGGAGACCTCTCCCTGTGTCTGCCCTTCCCGTGACTCCCCACCCCGTGACTCCCCCACCCCGTGACTCCCCAACCCTGTGACTCCCCGTGACACCCCCACCCCGTGACTCCCCAACCCTGTGACTCCCCATGACGCCCCACCCCGTGACTCCCCACCCCGTGACTCCCCGTGACTCCCCACCCCGTGACTCCCTCACCCCGTGACTCCCCAACCCTGTGACTCCCCCATCCCGTGACTCCCCCACCCCGTGACTCCCCCACCCCGTGACTCCCCACCCCGTGACTCCCCACCCCGTGACTCCCCGTGACTCCCCCACCCCGTGACTCCCCTGCGAGTCCCACACAGACGACTCCTTGTAGTAACAGAAGCGAAGCGGAGCCGAGTCATCACGCGAGACCCACACCGAAGGAGTGCTACGATTCCGCTCTTGTTCAGGAGGGTCCTGCCAAGTGTTCGCAGTAGGAGTGCGATGTTGCTGCTGCTGTGATCCCAATGGAGTAATTTGCAAGTTATTTTTCAGCATCCAGATGTCTGTTTAGCCAACAGCAGTGGTATTGTGCATGTTTTTAGTCTTAGCTACGGGAGGAAAGCACACACGGATGAACCCTTCTTTTTGCATCGTCTGGCTGATGATGTCGATGGTGGTGAAGCCAGGTAACCGCGTCAGGAGCAGTGGAGTTCATGTATCATCGCTGTCATGTCTCCTTCGTATCTGTGGATTGGGGCATTGCGTCGTTACGTGTTGTTACGGTCTCTCCTGGATGACCACAGTCGCCCACTGTTGAGTTTTGAATTTTCCACTTGTGCATCATCAGGTATGCGCGTCTGCCATGGTGTGTGCAGTGGATGCGATTTAGGGTGGACCATGAGCACCGTTGAAGATCGATGAAAAACAAGGGGGGGGGGGGGGGGTGGAATACAAACTCCACACAGAGAGACACCCGAGTCGGGAATCGACCCAGGTGCTGGTTGTTGCTGTGATACCACTACGCCACCACCCTGCCAGACCATCAGACTTCACCACCAATGAGGAGATTCCAGACCCACCTCTGACGCTGACCCTCACGCGAACCCAAACAATCCAACATCAACACTGGGGAGACAAATGCGGCCGGGCGTGGCATCGACCACACCCACTCTCTCATGCAACGTACCGGCACGAGCGAACAGCACCTTGGGAGGGGGGGCGACTCAGAGGCGCCAGGAGCAGGCAGCACGGACGAGGAGCGGGAGGGGGGCAGCAGCAGCAGCGGCCACGCGGTGGCGAGGAGCCCGGCGACACCAACCATTGCCGCCCAAGCTCTGTGTTAAGGTGTGCGAGGGGTAACACTCTATCCCATACAGTAGGGACAGGCAGGGTACAGCTCCTCGACGTCCACGCAACGTTTGTGTGATCCACCAACCCTTACTGCCTCCACAGTGCTGGATTATAGGCCGATGTATGTTCCTCCACATTAACACACCCCATCAGTTTAACGGCCTATTGAAAGTTATTTATTTTCAACAGTATGGGTTTAGTACGAGCAAAACTCTTAAACGGTTTCGCCATTCATTGTCTCGTCAGCAGAACCAGGCTTGCTTGAACTAATGCAGATCAATTGCCAGATGTTTACAGGCAATGGCCTCCTCTCTTGAAAACATTGAGGTTCTAATTCGATACAAACTACACAGCAAACACCTCAAAATAATAATTAGCGTCGCTGCGGAGATATGGGTTCTAATACTCGTTGGAACTAACTAGACACGTAGCCACGAACACTAGCCCTCCCACTGCCCACCAGACCTAACCACCGACCTCTGGCACGTGTCGCTGGCGGAATACCTGGTCGCTTCTCCCTGCTGGGTTTATTATTCCCGGGCACTGGGGAGAGAATCACATGGAGCGAGACAATGGGCACCACGTGACCACGCGTGGTGACACGTGGACACAGAGGATTCGGGTTCGAGTTGGCACGAGTGGAGTCGGGTTATGGGATGGGTTAGGGTCATGGGTAGGAAATAGGGTTTGGGGTTAAGGATATAATTAGGGTTCAGGTAAGTCATATGAATGAGGCTAGTGTTAGTGTTGGTGACATTGTTAATGATTGGGTTATGCGAAGGGATGGTGTTCAGGTTAGTGATAGTGTTAGGAAAACGGTTGTGGTTTATGATGGAGTTAGGGTTAGTAATAGGGTTGTGGTTACTGTTAAGCTTAGTAATACGAGTTATGTTTCGTGATAGTGTTCGGGATAGAGTTCGGGTTAGTCGTGTAAGTGCTCACAGAGTTAGGGCTCGGGATAGAGTCACGTGATGCCGTGGCCTCTGCGTCTCCTCGGGGCGTCTCGCTGTCGGGACAGGGCTCACCGTGCGGGGGAGGGAGCGAGGGGAGGGAACGGGGGGAGACGATTTTCCTCTCTCCTTCTCACTCCAATTCCCTTCCCACTCTTCCCAGTGGCCATGACAACGCCACTCAAGCGCCCATCCCAGCCAACATCACGCAGCGAGTTTACGGGAAACGATCCGAGCGAGTATTCTTCTTACGAGTGCTGTCATACAAATAACAGCCAGGGGTTCAGCGAGTCATCTTCCTGGCGAATCGATCAATTATCGCCATCCATATTCGCGAATTGATTGAAGAATACTTAAATTGTACGGTATTAGAAATGCAGCTTTGCTGGCTGGCGCGCGGGCACTCAAGTGCGCGGCAGTGACGTCACCGCGTGCGTCTGCGTGGTGACGTCACCCGCATCCCACAGCGTTGATCCGGGTTCGTGCGCGCTGACGTCACGTCCCCGTCATCCACCCTCCACCCCGACCGTGTATCCCACGCGAATGCTTTAGCAGTGCTTAAGTTGATATTCTTTAGGTCTTTCGGTAAAGCCAAGTAGATGGTTCAAAGAAAATAACCAAAAACTATGACGTTTCGATCACAACACAAGCGGTCGTCATCCTGATGACGATGCGTTATTTTCTTTGAACCATCTAAGTGACTTTACCGAAAGACCCAAGAATATGAATTCCTGCAGTCACGAAAGCTTTAAGTCGAGATTTGGTTGATAACGTCTTTCCAATGATTGCTAAGTTTGTACCCATCTTCTCGGTTTCAATTGTGTCTGTGTCTATATATATGGATGACTTCATGAACTAATCTTTGTTGATAGCCAGTGGGTTTGCAAAGTACCTTCGTCTTAGAGAAATCAATTTCGCGTGAGCTCACCTCATTAAAAAAATCATCAGCCACGGCCGAGGTATTGGTCCTACCGTGTTTCAGATCTGCCTTATGTTTACCAACACAGTCCGAGACATGTCGCTTAGTTTCCCCAATGTAACTACAGCCGCAGACACAGCATAGTTTGTAGATGCCGGGGTATTGCATGTCAGGGATCTTGTCCTTCACAGATGGGAACATATCACGAATTGTATGTACTGTTTCGATTTAAAGCTTTCGTGACTGCAAGGATTCATCTTCTTTGGTTCTTTCGGTAAAGTCACGTAGTCGTGAGAATTTTATTGTCTTATTTTATTTTATTATTTTATTCTCATTCTACGTGACTTTACCGAAAGAACCAAAGAAGATGTATGTACTGTGTTAAATCGAACCTGGAACTTGTGTTTGTTCATGATTTTGTCAATCTTTTTGGTGACCCCTGCTATGTATGGCAAGGTGATGGTTTTGATTGGGTCCTCAGATGGTTCTTTCCCAACGGTTGAGGTGATAACTTTACGAATTGTGTAGTCTGAATATCCATTCATCTTGAGAGCCTAGTGTACGTGCTCCAGTTCACTGCCGAGGTGATGATGGTCGAAAATGCATCGAGCTCTATGAGTTTTTTATGAGGTACTCCCACCACCATCCATCCCAGAAGAATTAACTGTATAAATGTTGGTCCCAGACACGAGGGTCGGGTTCCGCGAGCGTGAAAATGGTGACGGGGCGGCTGTGTTTATATGGTTTTGTGAAGATCGCGAGCAGACACTCCATCGAGTGGCATTGCTCAAAAACTACAAAGGTCCCCCGTGTAGCCCTCAACAGGCTATTGGGGCAAGTGCTGTTAGCGAGCACCCATGAGCGCCGGCACGGATGGCCAGAAGCAACCACGCCCGGCCGCCTTTGTATCCCAAGTGTAAATGTTTACACATCGCTCCAAGTACTAATTTATGGCTGAGTCGACCTAGGGGAGGTCCATGATCAGTTAAAATATTTGCCGGTGCTTTCGGCCCTGAACGGGAATCGAAGACGAGTGGCCAGGTTTGGAGCGCACTGCGCAAACAACTGCGCCACTGTTCCCGTTTACATTTGGAAATGGTCATGGGCCTCCCCTAGGTCGACTCAGGTGCGGTGAGAAATCAGCAATGAGAAGACAACAACGACCGCTGGGCGTGGTGCCGGTCAAATACCCCCTCGTGTGCCGTGCCGACCAGCATAGGTGCTACTCGCTCACAGCACTTGCCTCGAAAGTCTGCTCGAGGTTATACGGGGGCTCTTTGTCTTTGTGTTTCACAACACCCACGGCACACACACGCACGCAATTGCATAAACTCTAACTCTCCGGTGTCGCGAGTTTACTCCTCGGGTTAATCCGCGTCCACCGCCGCGCCGCAAGTCCCGTGGCGTCATGCGCCATTACCTCTGAGCTCCCCATTGTTCATCTCGCCACGCGGTGATGGCTTCCGGCGAGACGTGGGGGGGGAGAGGTGGGGGGGTCCCTCAGAAGTTTCCCCAGGGGCGGGACGCCACCCCGCCACCCCGCCACCCCTTCCTATCGTTTCACGCGCACCGACGTTGAGGACATGAGCAGTCACAGAGCCGTCCCGAGGGTACGAGGAATCGGGGCGACCGCCCGGGGCCCCGGCGCCTTGGGAGAGCCGCCGCGCTGTCAGATGGAATACTTCCGGTTTAGTTTGAAGGCGCCAGGGGCCCCGCACCCCCCCCCCCCACTCGATGGAGGGCCCCTGACCTCAGCTATTCAACCGGCAGGTCGTGAACCCCGCTATATACGGCCCTGCTATCAGACAGACACTGACTGTTTCGTCTCAACCACCAAGCTGCAGGTTCCAACAGCACACGCGCTCAACCACTCACTCGCCATGGGTTTAACGAAAGTCACCTTAGAGCCTGTTTCGACATTCGGAGTCAGACTTACTTCAACCGATGCTGGGTGACTGCCAGATGTGTACACGCAAGGACGCGCCACTTGATGAGGTCTTCATCTAGCAGTGGAATGATGATTATGGCTGGCGATGATGATGATGAAAGCCTGGCACCTAGTCCATCTATTCTGCTAATCATATACAAATTCGGAGCTACCACAGTGGTGGTGGAGTAGTGGTCAGCAGCACCACTGGACTTGCAATGCAGAGGTCGCCGGTTCGAGTCCATCAGCCGGCGCGGCCGTTCGAAACAATGGGGTAGTTTTTTTTGTTATCCCGCTGTCTCTGTCCACCCAGCAGTGCGCAGAGGCATCGATGGATGAATTAAAATAAATAAATAAATCTGACATCGTCGTGAGTTATGGGGACGTGAACTTTCTGCCTTGCGTGTGTGGTTCAGCCGGTGTCCAGGCGTTAAAAGAGATTGTTCTGTGTGTGTGTGTGCGCAGCTTGATTTCATCTGGTCTCTGTGCGATGAATGTGCATGTATGTGTGATGGGTGTGCTCGCTCACAGCACCTGCCCTAACAGTCTGTAAAGGCTATACGGGGGATTTTTGTATTTGTCTTTTGTGGATGGGTGATGGGCTAGTGCATTGGTGGGTGGGTGCATTAGTTGGTGGATTGGTGGGGAGGTTAGCGAATGGATGGGTGGGTGGGTGAGTGGTTTGGCGCATTGGTTATTAGGTGGAATAGTTTATGTATTGGTGGGTAGATCGTTGAGATGAGGGAATTTGTGATTGGTAGGTGGGTGGAGTAGTGGATGGGTGGCATTTATAGCACGCATTACTGATGAGTCCTAATGAGGACGAGACCGGTGCACAGTCGCCTCTCACTGCATCACTGCTGCTGCTGCTGCTGGCAGTCCGGCCACATTTGGTCGAACGTATTTTGATGGTGACCCTAAATAAAACAAGAGAACCACAATTCAGTGCTGTTGGACATGGTAGGTTTATGGATGAGGGAATTAACTGGTGAATATATTGGTTGGTAGGTAGATGTATTCGTGAATGTGTGGGTGGGTGGATTTGGTGGGTGGTTAATTTGGTACATCAAGGGATTAGTAGGTGGGTTTATAGATTGTTAGGTTGGTCGAATTGGTGAATTAGTGGGTTGATTAGCGGATGGGTGGGTGGGTTAGTGGATAGGTGGGGTAATAGTAGATGAGTGGATTGATGGGTGTGTGGATTAGTGTATGGATGGAATGGTCGGCTGGTGGATGGGTGGATTGGTATCTGGTTAGTGGGTGGCTGGATTAGTGGATGGGTGGATGGTAGGTGGGTGGATTAGTTTGTGGGTGGTGGGTGGGTGCCGTGGAGCGCCAGTGGGGTTGTTATGGGAATTCGAGCTGAGCTGTCGCGTCGGGTCTCTGTGAAAGGGCCCAATGAGACGTTAAACACGGAGGAATTTACGAGGCGGCTTGCAGTGGAGGCGCGGCGCGTCGGGGCGGGGGGTCCCTCGCGTTTTTCTCACACTCGCACACAAAGACAAAGATCCCCCGTATAGACTTAACAAGTTGTCGGGGTAAGTGCTGCCTGTTGGCGAGCACCTGTAAAAGTCGGCGCGGCACCCGGCCGCCGTTATTGCCCCATCGCCGATGTTTACACACCACGCCGGGTGCTCATTTAAGGCTGAGTCGACATGGGGGGTGCTCGTCACCGATATTGACTGTTGGCGAGAATAAAACTCGTGTCGCCGGGTTCAAAACTCAGTGCGCTACCCACTGCACTACCGCTCTGAAAAGAAAAAATATCCCCTGTATATGACAGACTGTTGGGGCAAGTGCTCTTAGCATACGAGGGGGTGGCTGGCCAACATCACGCCCGACAGCCTTTGTCTCCCCTGTGTTGGTACTGTATTTACAAACCGCGCCAAATACTAATTTGAGACTGAGTCGACCTATGAGAAAGTGCAGGACCGGTTGAAATATTTGCCTCGGGGTTCACCGGTTCGTAGCGAAGCGCGCTAACCACTAAACTACCACTCCACACACACAACGACCCCCGTGTAACCTTAACGAGTTGTTGGGGCAAGTGCTGCTAGCGAGCGCCAATGAAGGCCGGAATGGCAGACGAGGAGGTGGGTGGCCAACACTTCGCATGGCCGTTATTGTCTCCCTAGTGGCGATGTTTACTACACACCGTAGCAGGTACTCATTTGAGGCTGAGTCTACCTAGGGGAGGCCCAAGTCCAGTTCAGGTAATCGTAACTGTTGTTGGTCATGAGCAGGAATCGAATTCGGGTCGCCGCGTTCCTCGTGCAGTTTGCTAACCAATACGCTACCGCTCCAAAGACGCACACACCTACACACACACGCACATACACACACACACACCTACACACACACGCACCTACACACACACACCTACACACACACGCACATACACACACACACCTACACACACACGCACCTACACACACACACCTACACACACATACACACACACGCACCTACACACACACGCACATACACACACACATACACACACCTACACACACACACCTACACACACACGCACATACAAATACGGGTGGCGAGTTCACATCGTCGGCCCCGCAGAAGACACCGATCCTGGCCTCGCGGCAATGTTCCCACTCTCCCCCCTCCCTTCCTGCCTGTGTGCGGATGGCGTTTCACTGTCGGGAGACTCCGCTCGGCTTCATACAAAAGAGACAACACCCCCCCCCCCCCCCCGTGTAGCCACAACGACTACCGGGGACACGTGCTCTTAGTAGCGAGCACCTATTAAGGCGGGTGGTGTGGCCAACACCATGCACTGCCACCCACTCACAGAAACACTCACACTCATCCGCTCACACAACAACATCGGCTGCCACCAGTGATCAGCAATTCCACTCAGCTCCACATCCTCCTGTACCACGTCAGTCCATCTCTTCTCCAGACCGTGCCACGCCCGTTTATCCCCCTCTCTCCGGCTGAAGAGAAGCTGTTTGGGCATGCGGTGGCTGGGCATGCGGTGGCTGGGCATGCGGGTTACATGACCGAGCCAAATCAGCCTCGCCTGCCGTAGAGATGACCCAATGGGGCTGTGTCCAGAGCTTTCAATGCTCTGTGAGCTCGTCACACAAGCCAGCTTGATTAAACCTAGGATGGATCGTACGCAGGCCAGACTGAATATTTAAAATCTGCGCAGATGTTCAATTAGAGGGGTCCACTTTTCCCAAGCGTAGATAAATGAGGGTATGACTGTGGCCGGAAAGACCCGACGTTTCGTGTGGAGCGACAAGCCGGGTAGCTTCCACACAGCGCGACGCAGCTGGTGTGAAGACCATGCCGCCCGGCTGATTTGGAGGAAGTCCACTGCTGTGTCCAAGTTTGACGACGCAAAGCTCTCTCACACAAAATTAATTATTTTGTAATAATAGGGGTTTTCCCCTTTTTTCTGGAAACAAAACTGAAACCTATTTACAAGGATTCATGTCTGCATTAACCACAATACCTGCAGTCAAAATGCAAACAAAATACATACTATGATAATATATGCATTGTCCTTGAAACTGATAGGTCCACACCAAGGGACGGCTTTCTTTTGAGCCTCGACCCAATTGGTGCTCGACCAGATGACGCCAAAAGGCGTACACAGCTCAAAGACACACACAAGCCAGCTTGTGTGTGTCTATTATTATATTTTGGTACTGGCAAAAGAGGTCTAATGATGTAGATGTTCACCCCGAGCCCTCATTACTTTGATAGTGCATTGTCTTTGAGCTGCGTACGCCTTTTGGCGTCATCTGGTCGAGCACCAATTGGGTCGAGGCTCAAAAGAAAGCCGTCCCTTGGTGTGGACCAATGAGTTTCAAGGACAATGCATATTTTATCATAGTATGTTTTTGTTTGCATTTTGACTGCAGGTATTGTGGTTAATGCAGACATGAATCCTTGTAAAAAGGTTTCAGTTTTGTTGCCAGAAAAAAGGGGGAAAAACCCTATTATTATATTTTGGAACTGGCAAAAGAGGTCTAATGATAATTATTTTGACTATAATAATTCGTGTCGTTGTGGAGAATACAAAAAAATAAAGGAATAGGCAGACGATACGTACCCTTCATATACCTGTCCGTCTATGAATATGTATAAAGTATTGCTTTACACACCCCATCAGCCACACAATTTTAGGAGCATTTGGTTCAGCGCAAGTAAACGCTGGAGCGGTTTCGATATTCAGCGTCTCATCAGCAGAGCGAGGCCCAAGTAGACGTGTTGACTTCCAGGGCCAGTCACCTGCCCGTAACCCCGCTTGGTGGTGCGTGGCGGGTGGAGCTTTCGAGGAGGAGGAGGAGGCTGTGTCAACAGGCGTGAGACGGAGCGTGACTGCAGTTGAAGGGTGCTCCAAGGGGGGTGGGGGAGGGCGGTCGGGGGAGGAGTGTTGTAGTCAGAGTTAAGATTGATGGATGAGTCGCCCATACTCACTCACTTGTCACCCACTCATTCACATACGAACTCACTAACACGTTCGTTACACACCACTCACCCACCCACTCACGCACACACTCACCTACTCACTCGTCAGACACCCACGCACACGCGCACTCACGAACTCACACTCACCCACTCATTCACTCAGACGCACTATCTCTCACACATGCAGGCACACATTCACGCACCTACTCACGTACTCACACACGCAAACTCGCTCATCCACCAACTCACTCTCCGACTCACACACACATTCGTTCACGACACAACAAAGATCTCACACGCACAAAGACAACGCACACGCACATACACGCGTACATGTTCTCTCTCACACACACAAAGATCCCCCACACGCTCGCATGCTCACACACGCACGCACACAAACACAAAGATCCCCAGTATAGCCTTAACAGGCTTTAGGGGCAAGTGCTGTTTGCGAGCACCTGTGAAGGCCGTCACGGCACACGAGGGGGTGGGTGGGTGACCAGCACCCACACAAACTCACACACGCGCACACACACACTCACGCTGGCTATAAACAAACAAACACACGCGAGACAAACAGAGCGAGCGTGAGAAAGCAAAGATGACTTCCTTCCCGTCACCCAGGGACAGCGGCGCGCGGCGCGGGGGGCGGGGGGAGCGGTGGGAGTGCGGTTAGGAGAGTGAATGGGGGTGCATGGGGGATGGTTTGGGGGTGGTCAGGGGGGTAGGGTGGTGGCGGTGGGGGAGGGGGTGCAGGCGGCCGGGCGTGGTGCTGGCCACCCACCCCCTCATGTGCCGCGCCGGCCTTCAAAGGTGCTACTCGCTATTGCAGTACTTGCCCCAATAGTCTGTTGAGGCTATAAGGGGGATCTTTGTCTTAGTGGTGTAATCGTGGTGTGGTGGAGGTGGTATCGTGTAGTATAGATGTGATGCAGGTGTGGATGTCGGCGGTGCTACAGTAGGGAGCACAGTTGGTGCATCTGCCAGTCTTCTTAGTCAGTCAATCCATGATACTTGGGTCAGTTCCGTGACCTCCTGCCAGCGGGCCTTCGACACTTCACATGGCCTCAAAGTGCGCCTAGGATGGCATACGTGCCGAGGTGACTTCACCGCTACTGAGTGGTGAACCGTGGTAGCTGTTGGTGGCTAGGTGGTGGAGGAGTGCTCGTGAAATGAAAGGGCAACTCGGGATGGTCTGGGGTCACGACGGAAGCTCCAAGTTGCGCGGGCGACCCACGGGAAGTGGAGGCCGCTATCCACGTTGCATTCGCCACCAGAGTCTCGTGACTGTTTCAGGAGCGTCATTCCCAGTTGTCACAATCAAGGTGATGATGACTGCTGCTGTGTGCAACCCCAATTATGGTAACATTGCGGTATAATTTTGGCAAGTTCGGCAAAGTTAAACCAGGATGTTACTAACCCAGTAGAGATGAACTTTTACACTGTGTGGTGAATTTAGTGCTGGTCTTGGTGAGGTGTGTGGTGAGTTTAGTATCGCACACACGCTCACACACGCACCAATAACCGTGAGGTCCTTCCTTGAGTGTCTTAACAATCGAGTATAAACACCATGGGGGAAGCGGTGGTGCAATGGTTAGCTCATTGCGCTATGAACCCAGTGACTTGAGCTCGAATCGCGGCCACGGCCAGCATCAGTGATATGTGAACCGGAGCTACCCTCCCCCACCCTCTCTTCGCCGCATGACCAGCGTGGAGAAGTATGGTCAAACAACCCGCCCCCCGCCGAAACCCTCCGCTAGGACCCGACACCACACACAACATGGGCCGTGAGGCCTTCATCCAGCAGTGGATGAACACATTGCGGTTAATTGTTTATCGCTTGTGCGTTTAACTTGTTTATTATTATAAACAGCAGACAGCCGCGCCTAGACGGGCGTGGGGGCAGCAGCAGTAGCAGCAGGAGGAGGAGGAGGAGGCGGCGGCGTGCAGCCCGAGACGGGGCTCCTCCCGCTTCCCTCTGCGGGAGAGACGCAGCCCGGACGGCTCTCGCTCGCTTCAGCCCCCGCACCCTCCCACGGCATGAGCCAAGCTCCCCCTAGAGCCCCCCACATTCAACAACGAGACGGGGGGGGGGGAGTCTAAGCGTTGAGCATGAGGGGGGGGGGGGGTGAAGGGCATTAGGGTGAAAAGAAAGAGGGCGGGAGAGAGGGTAGAGGATGCATGAACGAGAAGAGAGAGGAGGGAGGCAGGCGTGAGTGGTGGGAGTCGGGGGAGAGGAGAGAGAGGAGGGGGCCACGGGTCGGCGGTGGCGGTCGGGGTTGGGGGTGTCGAGGTTAGCGTAGGGAGGAGAGGTGACTGTTGGGTCACGACCGGTCACGATTCATCATTACGGAGCGACTAATCGCGAGCCACCGTTTGTTCCCGGCGCGCACGCGATGCACGCTCAGCGTGGAGGCGGTGCGGGGCTGGGCTGAGAGCGCGGATCGTGCCCGCGCGCATCTCTCGCGTCGTTGGAGCAAAAACTCCTCCTCGCCCCCCGGCGTCTCCCCCTCGCCCCCCGGCGTCTCCCCCTCGCCCCCCGGCGTCTCCCCCTCGCCCCCCGGCGTCTCCCCCTCGCCCCCCGGCGTCTCCCGAGGCACCTGGAGTGCCGTGCGCCTCGCAGAAGCGGGTCTCACCAAACTACTTCCGATTACTCTTCAGGTGACCGCCCTGGTCCACACACAGGGAGGGAGCAGCACTCGACCCACCCGCCTTGCCACAGAGAGTCATGTTCGTCGCGTGGCCCCCCGAACAGAGACTTTTATTTATCCTCAAAAGAGCTGGAATGTTGCAGGTCCTTCGAGGTCGACCATCTCCCTCGCCCCTTCTCTCTCTCCCCGGCCCTGTGACCGATGGTGGGTTGGGGTTCTACCCCCCCACCCCCCACCCCCCGTGCACGCGTGCGCGGCGCCAGTGCGCGTTCCCACGCCCTCGAGCGGCGAGCACCTCTTGGTGACGTCACCGCTCAGCTGGCGTGGGTGGGCTGGTGGGGGGTGGGGGCTCATGGCGGTGGGGGGGGGGGCTACTGGGTGAGGGGTTGTGGTGAACGTTGCACGGCGGTGGCTGCTGTGGATTATAAGGTGGGGGCTAGGTTAATCCACAGCAGCCACCGCCGTGCAACGTCCGTTAGTGGTCGCGTGGGTGCCGTGCCGGCTTTCATAGGTGCTCGCTAACAGCACTTTCCCCAAAAATCTATTAAGGCTATACGGAGATCTTTGTCTGTGTGAGGGGTGGATAGAGGATGCGTGGGTTCGGGTGGAAGGGAAGTGCCCTGTTCTGACGGAGGAGGGAGGGAGTGCAGTGCACTGGCCATTGGTCAGCACTTGCCGATTAACGGGATCATTGACTAGTGTTTCAGTGTGTGTGTGTGCGCGCGTGTCTTTATGTCGTTTGTGCGTGTCTGTGCACGGTACTTGCCGAAAAAGTGTGTTTAGACTATATGTGGGATCTTTGTCTTTGTGTGTACGTGTTTGGTGTGTACCGAGTGATTCCCTGCGTGAGTAATTGCCGGTGCGAGTGGCTGGGGGTGCGAGTGGCTGGGGGTGCGAGTGGCTGGGGGTGCGAGTGGCTGGGGGTGCGAGTGGCTGGGGGTGCGAGTGGCTGGGGGTGCGAGTGGCTGGGGGTGCGTGAGGCTGGGGGTGCGAGTGGCTGGCGGTGCGAGTGGCTGGGGGTGCGAGTGGCTGGGGGTGCGAGTGGCTGGGGGTGCGAGTGGCTGGGGGTGCGAGTGGCTGGGGGTGCGAGTGGCTGGGGGTGCGAGTGGCTGGGGGTGCGAGTGGCTGAGGCTGCACACCGCGCCCTGTGGGAGTTCTGGGTGGGGTCAAGAGAGCGAGCGCAGGGGGAGGAGGAAGAGAGAGGGGGTGGAGGAGGGAAGAGGGGAAGGAGGAAGAGAGAGGGGGAGGAGGAGGAGAGAGGGGGAGACGGCGGCGGCGTTTAGTGTCACTTAATGGGGAGCACGAGTACGCGTAAAGGAGCTAAGGGTGGGGGCTAGGTTAGAGTGGGGGCTAGGTTAGGGTGGGGGCTAGGTTAGGGTGGGGGCTAGGTTAGAGTGGGGGCTAGGTTAGGGTGGGGGCTAGGTTAGGGTGGGGGCTAGGTTAGAGTGGGGGCTAGGTTAGGGTGGGGGCTAGGTTAGGGAGGGGGCTAGGTTAGGGTGGGGGGGCTAGGTTAGGGTAGGGGCTAGGTTAGTGGGGCCTAGGTTAAGGTGGGGGCCTAGGTTAAGGTGGGGGCTAGGTTATGGGGGGGGGGGGCTAGGTTAGGGTAGGGGCTAGGTTAGGGAGGCCTAGTTTAAGTTGGGGGCTAGGTTATGGGGGGGGGCTAGGTTAAGGTGGGGGCTAGGTGAGGGTGGGGGCTAAGATATAGGGGGGGCTAGGTGAGGGTGGGGCTAAAATATGGGGGGGGGCTAGGTGAGGGTGGGGACGAAGATATGGGGGGGGGGCTAGGCAAGGGTGTGGGTTAGGATTTGCTGTGACGGCGGCGGGCGGCGATGTGTGGGGAGGGGTTGACGAGACGGGGATGGAGGGAGGATGAAGAGAACGAGGTGGGGGTGGAGTGGATTGGGGGTTGCCCCCTCGCTGGACGCGGAGCTGACAGCTCCGTGGGAAAGCGGCTGAGATTCGGAGCTGAGAGACTTTTTAGAGAGGAGGAGGAGGAGAGAGCGACACGAAGCGAGACGGAGCCAGAGGGAGGAGGAGGAGAAGCTGCTCGCGCGTGATCTTGAGCAGAGTCGCGGCAGAGTCGCAAGCGAGATGACTTTGAGTGAATAGAGATATCGCGAAGCAGCAGCAGCGGCAGCAGCGGCAGCAGCACCGCGCGTTTGTTTGTTTTCGAACGGGGATGGGAGGGGGGTACGGGTACGGGCAGTTTTAGGTGGGCGTGGGACAGAACAGGGATTGTTATTTTTATGACTCCGAGAGGCGAGACGGGGCCTGGAGACACGCGAGCGAGTCCCGAACGAGAGAGAGAAAAGACTTCTTCCTCCTGCTGCTGCAGCTCTTCATCACGCCGGATGTATCTTGTTGCCGACTGAGGGAGGAGATAACTGACGGAGAGAGAATTTAGATAGACAGATAGATCTATACATAAAGACAGCGAGATATATCTAGAGACAAAGAGACACAAATCTATTCGCGGAGACGCGGGCATAATACGTAGATGCATGGATGAATTGCGAAACAATACACGTATAGGTGATGAAGATACATGAACGGGTGTGTTGATTGATAACGTGAGAGAGGGAGAGCGGGTGGAAGTCCCAAGGGCGACGAGAGACACGAGGAGCGCTCTCGTCGCGAGAAGACGAAGACGAGGAGGAGCAGGAGGATGAAGCGCACGTGCGATGGGGGAAGCTCCTCTGAGAGCGACCTCGAGGAGGGCATCGACGTGGAGGGAGACGACTTGGAGTGAGTGGTGGGGGAGGCGACTCAGATAGTGCCACTCGCAACACCACCACCACCACTACTACCACTACCACCACCACTACCACCACCACTACCACCACCACTACCACCACTACTACTACCACCACCACTACCACCACCACTACTACTACCATCACCATCACTACCACCACCACTACCACCACTACCACCACTGCTACTACCACCACCACTACCACCACTACCACCACTACCACTACCACCACTACCACCACCACTACCACCACTACCACCACCACTACCACCACCACTACCACCACCACTACCACCACCACTACCACCACCACCGTGAGCACCACTACCACCACCGTGAGCGCCACTACCACCACCACTACCACCACCACTACCACCACCACCACCACCACTACTACCACCACTACTACCACCACTACTACCACCACTACTACCACCACTACTACCGTGAGCACTACTACTACCACCACTACCACCACCACTACTACTACCACCATCGTGAGCACCACCACTACCACTACTACCACCGTGAGCACCACTACTACCACCACCGTGAGCACCACTACTACCACCACTACCACCACCGTGAGCACCACTACTACCACCACCGTGAGCACCACTACTACCACCACTACCACCACCGTGAGCACCACTACTACCACCACCGTGAGCACCACTACTACCACCACTACCACCACCGTGAGCACCACTACTACCACCACCGTGAGCACCACTACTACCACCACTACCACCACCGTGAGCACCACTACTACCACCACCAGTGACTCATTTTGAGGCTGAGTCGACCTAGGGGATGCCCTGGACCGGTTCAGATAATCGTCACTGGTGTTGGCCGTGAGCGGGAATCGAACTCGGGTCGCCGGGTTCGTAGCACAGCGCGCTAACCGCTACACTACCGCTCCCCACACACACTGTCTCACACACGCACGCGTGAGCAAGTCAACATTACGCTTATGGGTCTTGTGGGAGGCGATGCTCGTGATGCTGGGAGTATGGTGGTGGAAGTGATGGGGGTAGTGATGGTGGTGGTGAATGTGGTGATGATGTCCGTGTGGTCGTGGGGGAGGTGGTGAGGGTACTGGTGATTGTGGTGATGGTGGTGATGATGTCCGTGTCGTGGTAGGGGTTGTGGTAGGGGTGATGGGGTAGTGATGGTGATGATAATGTCCGTGTGGTGGCTCCGGATCGCGCAGGTCCAAGCACGAGTTCGACTCCCCTGGCAAGAGCGGTTCCTGCAGCACCCAGCACATGGCAAGGAAGCGGCGGCGAGGGGTGAGGCTGCAATGAGCTCGCGCCACTCACCACTACACAGAGCTCACCCACTCACCACTACACAGAGCTCACCCACTCACCACTACACAGAGATCACCCACTCACCACTACACAGAGCTCACCCACTCACCACTACACAGAGCTCACCCACTCACCACTACACAGAGCTCGCGCCACTCACCACGACACAGAGCTCACCCACTCACCACTACACAGAGCTCGCGCCACTCACCACGACACAGAACTCACCCACTCACCACTACACAGAGCTCACCCACTCACCACTACACAGAGCTCACCCACTCACCACTACACAGAGCTCATCAACTCACCACTACGGAAAGCTCACCTGATGACCATCTCACTGTCTCATTCGTACTGCCAGTGTTACACCACTCGCTCGCTCGTGTGCCGTGCCGACCTTCATAGGTGCTACTCGCTAGCAGCACTTGCCCCTACGGTCTTTTGAGGCTATAAGGGGGATCTGTGCCTTTGTTCGCACGCTCAATTGACTCTGCGGGCGCTCGCCACAGATAATCGAGAAGAGGAGGAGGGATCGCATCAACAGCAGCCTTGCCGAGCTGCGACGCCTCGTGCCCAGCGCCCTCGAGAAGCAGGTGAGCGCTGCCGTTGCACAGATGGATTCATGGCGGGCTGGGGAACTCTTTTAGGGGAAGGGGGGACGGAGGGTGGAGGGGGGCGGGGGGACGGGGGGGCGATCGCTCCCATGCCCTTCCTCTGTTATCAAACAAAGCAACACCGGCACCAGACCTCGGTACTCATCAACTCCTGGTGCCACCCGTATTCCCGGATTGCCCGGGTCAATCCCTGACCTCGTATCACAGGGACTCGCGACAGCAAGCGACTGTCGGAAGTCAGGGGAATAATTTTGGAGTTTATCTCACCAGCAGCAAGTGGTTACAATGTACCCAGGACACACGTGGCTTTAAACAACGCATTAATTATAGCAGAAATGATTTAAACACAATTATATTTTACATTCACACGTGCAACTCTGTGATCTCGGCAGGGTCTGTGTTACGGGGTATACAGATGGCACCATGTGGTTCCAAAATCATCGGAGCAGCTCCAGAAGAAAACAAAAACCGCTTTCGATCAAATTGTGAATGGGATCCAGGAACAGTGAACGGACGATGGACAGGCGGTCGTGGCACTGCGCGAGGGTTGGCAGGCGGAACACAGTCCCCTCCAGTCCCCTCCAGGTGGGACACAGTCCCCTCCAGGTGGGACACAGTCCCCCCTAGGTGGGACACAGTCCCCTCCAGGTGGGACACAGTCCCCCCCAGGTGGGACACAGTCCCCCCCAGGTGGGACACAGTCCCCTCCAGGTGGGACACAGTCCCCTCCAGGTGGGACACAGTCCCCCCCAGGTGGGACACAGTCCCCTCCAGGTGGGACACAGTCCCCCCCAGGTGGGACACAGTCCCCTCCAGGTGGGACACAGTCCCCTCCAGGTGGGACACAGTCCCCTCCAGGTGGGACACAGTCCCCTCCAGGTGGGGCACAGTCCCCTCCAGTCCCCCCCAGGTGGGACACAGTCCCCTCCAGGTGGGGCACAGTCCCCTCCAGTCCCCTCCAGGTGGGACACAGTCCCCTCCAGGTGGGGCACAGTCCCCTCCAGGTGGGACACAGTCCCCTCCAGGTGGGGCACAGTCCCCTCCAGGTGGGACACAGTCCCCTCCAGGTGGGACACAGTCCCCTCCAGGTGGGACACAGTCCCCTCCAGGTGGGGCACAGTCCCCTCCAGGTGGGACACAGTCCCCTCCAGGTGGGACACAGTCCCCTCCAGGTGGGACACAGTCCCCTCCAGGTGGGACACAGTCCCCTCCAGGTGGGACACAGTCCCCTCCAGGTGGGGCACAGTCCCCTCCAGGTGGGACACAGTCCCCTCCAGGTGGGACACAGTCCCCTCCAGGTGGGACACAGTCCCCTCCAGGTGGGACACAGTCCCCTCCAGGTGGGACACAGTCCCCTCCAGGTGGGACACAGTCCCCCCTAGGTGGGACACAGTCCCCTCCAGGTGGGACATAGTCCCCTCCAGGTGGGACACAGTCCCCCCTAGGTGGGACACAGTCCCCTCCAGGTGGGACACAGTCCCCCCTAGGTGGGACACAGTCCCCTCCAGGTGGGACACAGTCCCCTCCAGGTGGGGCACAGTCCCCTCTAGTCCCCTCCAGGTGGGACACAGTCCCCTCCAGTCCCCTCCAGGTGGGACACAGTCCCCTCCAGGTGGGACACAGTCCCCTCCAGGTGGGACACAGTCCCCTCCAGTCCCCTCCAGGTGGGACACAGTCCCCTCCAGGTGGGACACAGTCCCCTACAGGTGGGACACAGTCCCCTACAGGTGGGACACAGTCCCCTCTAGTCCCCCCCAGGACGCGATCAGTGAGGCGAGGATGCAGTAGTGGACAGATATCGACTGCGCACCGCACGGCAGCAGGGAAGTAATGGCCCCTCGCCCCCTCCCCTTCACTCTGCTTCCCTCTCTCCCCTCCCCTCTCTATTCCCCTCCACTCCTCCTCGACGTGGCTTGTTCCCAGGGTTCGGCAAAATTGGAGAAAGCCGAGATCCTTCAGATGACGGTGGAACACCTGCGGATGTTGCGTTCACCTGGCGGGAAAGGTAAGGGTGTGTGAGTGTACGTGAGTGTATGTGAGTGTGTGATGGGGCAGATGTGGGGAGAGTGGAGTTTTCCATACCTGGACAATATGCTCATGACCAGCTCCGGCTTGACAGCAGAGGTCTCACTCCGAATGAGTCGAGCGGCATCATCTTTTCATCAGTTACGTAACGTTGTGTGGAACCAACCTGGACTATTTCTCGACACGAAGCTTTGGGTGGTGCCTTCCCTTCTCTATTCTTGTGCAACGTGGATCCCCCTAATGGAACATCTTTCCCAGTTAGAAACATTTAGGCTGGCCTGCCTACGATCAATCCTGAGTTTAACCAGGCAGAATTGTGTGAGGAGCTCACAAATTCTTGAAAGATCTGGACAAAGTCTCATCGGTGATCTCCTCCGGCAGGCAAGGCTACGTTGGCTGGGTCATGTAGCCCACATGCCCAGCCACCGCATGCCTAAACAGCTTTTGTTCGGCCGGATAGCGGGGACTAAATGGGCGCGGCACGGGCTAGAGAAGAGATGGAGTGATGTGGTATCGGAGGACGTGGAGCTGAGTGGACTTGCCGATGATTGGTAGCAGCGGTGTCAAGATCGGCCTCTGTGGAGGAAGCTCGTGAAGGATGCTACTGGGCAGTTGGAGGCAGTCGCACTCCAGCAACAACGGAGGACAAAGGAGCGACACGCACAACAACAAGCAGATCGCCAGGTGGCTAAAACACAGCAATTTGGCCCAGTGGGGGGCACAGGAGGTGCATCGGCCACTCATCTCAGTCATCTCAGTCGGTCGACCCATGGTACATGGGTCTGTCCCGTGACCTCCTGCCAGCGGACGTTTGACACTTCACGCGGCCTTAAACGTGCATATAGCCTGGCACAAGCGCCGTGGTGACGTCACCGTCACTTAGTGACGAGTGGCGGTTGTTGTTGTGAGTGTACGTGAGTGGTAGCGCAGCGGTTAGCACACTCTAGGGGGGGGTGAGAAATGTGACGTCACATCAAAATGCGAAACTTTCAATAAAAATAGACAACACGTTCTACTTAATTAGATGGACTTTTGAATAAATGTTTTCTCCTACAACATAAGATTGCAGCGCCACATTAAATTCGCACTACAATGACAATAGTTTAAAGCGATTTGACTTTTTGTGACGCCGTGTGACGAAGGGGGGGGGTCAAAAATCGTACAGAATCGCGTGACGATTTGAGTTCGACTCCCGCCTACGATGTGGCAAATATTTGAACTGGTCCTGGGCCTCCCCTAGGTCGACTTAGCCTTAAATGGGTATTTTACTTCAGCATTAGTGAGACAAACTCAGCAGGGCGTGGTGCTGGCCACCCACCCCCAATGTGCCATGCTGCCATTTTAGATGATCGCTAACAGCACTTGCCCTAACAGCCTGCTAAGGTAAGGGCTGCATGGGGGATCTTTGTCTCTCGGATGCGTGGGTGACTGCGTGACTCGCAGATGACACAGGTGCAGTCCCCTCTGCTTGCACGCAAGCTCGCATCTGTCATGCGGAATTCACTCAGTCTCTTCTTTTAAGGAGGGTCCTGCTACATTGGGAAGCTTTGACCAATTCTCTATATTTTTTTTCACATATAATAATGAGACTTTGGGTTCGTAATAATCTGTCCAAATTTGCTCAATCATCCCCACCCCAGGGTTCCACGATCCGTTCTCCTTCGCCATGGATTACCGCAGCATGGGCTTCCGTGAGTGCCTTTCCGAGGTGGCGCGCTTCCTCACCGTGGCCGACGGCGCCAGCGCCAGCCGTGCCGACCCCCTCAACTGCCGCCTGCTGTCCCACCTGCACAGCTATGCTGTGCAGCGCGAGGCGCACCTATCCCAGAGCCAGCAACAGCAGCAGCAGACGGCGCTCATCCCCGCGGCGACACCGTGGGCGATGCCGTTCCACCAGCTGCTGGGCGCCGCGCACCGCCTCGCCCGCGTGCAGCAGCAGCAGCTGGGCCCCGCCGGCGCCCTGCAGCAGCCGTTGGGGCCCCGCGCGGGGGCCCTGCCACCGCTGCCCCTGCACGGGGTCCCGCTGCTGGGCGCCGCCTTCCCCCTGCCCGGAGCCACTGCAGCCGGCGCCGCCACCGGCCCCGCGCAGAGGCGAGCGCTGGTTTCTCGCGAGCAGAAAGCACTCGGTTGTAGCCGGTAGCTACCCGCCGGGGACAGCGTCCATGCGTGCGTGTGTGCGCGTGTGTGTAATTGCTGGGGGAGCGGTGGTGTAGCGGTTGGCGCTCTGTGCTACAAACGCAGCGACCTGAATTTGATTCCCGCTCACAGCCAAGACCAGTAACGATTTTCTGAACCGGTCCTAGGCTTCCCCTAATTCGACCCAGCCTCAAATGAGTACCTGTTGTGGTGTGTACACGTCGCCACTAGAGAGACAAAGGCGGCCAGGCGTGGTCCTGGCCACCTACTCTCTCGTGTGCCGTGACGGCCTTCATAGGTGCTGCTCGCTAACAACACTTGCCCTTAAATTCTGTTAAGATTATACGGGGATCTTTGGCTTTGTACATACGAGAGAGATAGAGATATATAATCGAGGGCGGTGGCACGGCAGTTGGTGCACTGCGGTAACTATCCTAGCGGCCTGGGTTCGATTCCCGGCCGTGGGTGCCGTTGGTCTCACCCCACAGTTGGCTCGGTTTTAAATGAGTTGCCATGACCCCGTGTTAGTGTGCTTCACCTACATCGGCAATGGGGAGACAAAGGTGTCCGGGTGTTGTGCTGGCCACAGCCACCCCTCTAGTGGTGCTCGCTAACACCACGAATCCCCCCACAGTCTGCGCGGCTCAGCGAGGGAGGCGTTACCCGTTTGCTTGTCTCTGTGTAAATATCACATGGCGAGCGATCGCCATAACGCGAGACCTGAGGGAGGTGTGGGTCCCGTTCGGAGGCGTGCGGCACGGCACGGCTGAGAACCTTATCGGCGGCTGCGTCACGGGCGCAGTTTGCCGACTCCGCAGTGACCTCGGCCAGCGCGTTCGCACACGCAAAGAGACACCCGCGGTCGAACGCCAATCCCCGCTGTCGACGTTACCGACGCCGCTCAGCTGTGCTGGCGTGCAGTGCGCCGGCACTCGCACGACTCACGCAGTGAGTCAGCCAGGGTCGCAGAGGTTGCGCTACGCCTTGCACGCTTCAATGTTCTCTCGCGCGCGCGATCATTAACACAGCACGCTTCGGAACGCGCGTACACGCACGCACGTACACGCGCACACGCGCCTGCCCAATCACGGATAAAGTGGATGCTCAAAAAACTGAAACGTCAGGTCGCTGAGGTCACGATGCTCGGCATGAGATGCTGTCAAGTTTCAAGTGAATGTTGTTTAACCCCGGGTGAGAAGACACAACCGGGGGGCCACGTTGTTGGCACTCGGGGCTTCATTTTGTCTGGGCCAGTCCGGGTCGGCGAATCAGAAAACATTTCCTGTACCCGGCACACCGCATCCAAATGCGGGTTCATCGTGCAAGCTCCTCCAGCGTGCCCACGACTAGGAGAATATTCAGTGAGGAGTCAACCCTGGCTGCACTCGAAGAAAGTACGAGGCGTCAACGGGAAGGGATCGTCCGCCGAGAGATGCCTCGTTAATGACCTGTGAGAGTTACCTCTGAGAGACGGCTCGTGAGAGTGACTCGTGAGTGACTTGTGAGAGATGATCAGAGTGGCCAGTGAGAGGGACCCGTGGACACACGTGCACGCTATGCGCGGCGATGAACTCGTACGTAGGGCCCAGAAGTGGATCCGGATGCATCCCAAGGTCGGGGGGGTCGGGGGGGGATGGAGGCGCGGGGAGTGGCGGGTGGGGTCCCGAAATTTTAAGATTTTAAACAGGGCCCCCTTTACATTAAAAAAAACACAAAATGAAATGTACTTTGTCTGAAACTATTTTATTGTAACGTCACTTCTCGTCTCTGTAATAGGGGAATTATCGGCTTCATCAATCATGACATCGCTTCGGAAAATATAATATTTTCTGGGTCACAGAGGGGCGGGGGGCGATCCGCCACTCGCGGGGCGAGTGGTGTGAGTGGGGCACGGTGGGGTGTGAGTGGGGCACGGTGGGGTGTGAGTGGGGCACGTGGGGTGTGAGTCGGGCACGGTGGGGTGTGAGTGGGGCACGGTGGGGAGTGAGTGGGGCACGTGGGGTGTGAGTGGGGCACGGTGGGGTGTGAGTGGGGCACGGTGGGGTGTGAGTGAGGTACGGTGGGGTGTGAGTGGGGCACGGTGGGGTGTGAGTGGGGCACGGTGGAGTGTGAGTGGGGCACGTGGGGTGTGAGTGGGGTACGGTGGGGTGTGAGTGGGGCACGTGGGGTGTGAGTGGGGCACGTGGGGTGTGAGTGGGGTACAGTGGGGTGTGAGTGGGGCACGTGGGGTGTGAGTGGGGCACGTGGGCTGTGAGTGGGGCACGGTGGGGTGTGAGTGGGGTACGGTGGGGTGTGAGTGGGGCACGGTGGGGTGTGAGTGGGGCACGGTGGGGTGTGAGTGGGGCACGGTGGGGTGTGAGTGGGGCACGGTGGGGTGTGAGTGGGGCACGGTGGGGTGTGAGTGGGGCACGTGGGGTGTGAGTGGGGTACGGTGGGGTGTGAGTGGGGCACGGTGGGGTGTGAGTGGGGCACGGTGGGGTGTGAGTGGGGCACGGTGGGGTGTGAGTGGGGCACGGTGGAGTGTGAGTGGGGCACGGTGGGGTGTGAGTGGGGCACGGTGGGGTGTGAGTGGGGCACGTGGGGTGTGAGTGGGGCACGGTGGGGTGTGAGTGGGGCATGGTGGGGTGTGAGTGGGGCACGGTGGGGTGTGAGTGGGGCACGGTGGAGTGTGAGTGGGGCACGTGGGGTGTGAGTGGGGCACGGTGGGGTGTGAGTGTGGCACGGTGGGGTGTGAGTGGGGCACGTGGGGTGTGAGTGGGGCACGGTGGGGTGTGAGTGGGGCACGGTGGGGTGTGAGTGGGGCACGGTGGGGTATGAGTGGGGCACGGTGGGGTGTGAGTGGAGGGGGGGGTGACAGGCAGCTCATGAAGAGTCAGCCAAGCACCACTCAGGAGCTCCCTCCCTCGAGTGGAGGCGAGAGCTCGCACTTGCAGGGGATGCGCCTTTAACAATTCCACGTTTCTGAAAAACGGTTACCGGTTAACACCACCGATACACACACACGAGTGTTGCTCTTCATAACATTACACTCACTACCCATACAGGGTGGGGTGGCACTCATCCAACAGTGGATTGATGGTGGCTACGCTGCTGCACGTGGCTGCCTGTAACCCAGCACTGTGGAGGCAGCAGCAGCGAGGGTTGGTGGATCACCGCACAGATTTCTGTTGAACTTCCTTCCTAACACGTGGGTGGGCTCGCCAGGAAAAGGCGGGTTCAGCAAAGTGCGGACTAATACAGTATATTGAATAAGATATTCTGTTCATTCTAATCTCCATATGTCCCATCTAGCACGGGATAGAGTGTTGCCCCCTCGCGCAAAGCGTGGGTTTTCTTCTGGTGCTCCGGTTTCCTCCCACGTATAAACACTATTAAGTGGCCGTAAACACCTTGATATATAGAGAATCGCAGAGCTTGGGGGGAATTGGCGCCGGCTCCTCACCACCGCGTGGCTGCTGCTGCCTTCCCGCTCCTCGTCTGTGGCTCCTCCTGGCGCCTCTGAGTCGTCGTCCCTCTCTCTCTCTGCGAGATGGAGCGGCTCACGATGACAGTACCAGCCAGTACTGCACGTGTTGGTGTCGAGTACCAAGTACATGCACTTATGAGACGTTACCACGAGCAGGCGCTGTAGCCTCCGGCGAAGAGGGGCTGTCTTGCCAAGCAGTCAAGGAAGGGCTTTGTGTGACAAGGGCCGGAGTGTGTGAGGTGTGCTGTGATTGGCGTGAGTGTGTGTAGGACACACACTCTCTCTGTGTGTAGGACACACACACAGAGTGAGTGTGTGTGTGTGTCTGTACGACACACACACACTCACTCTGTGTGTGCCCTACACAGAGAGTGTGTGTAGGACACACACACAGAGTGTGTGTGTCCTACACAGAGAGTGTGTGTCCTACACAGAGAGAGAGAGAGTGTGTCCTATATACAGAGTGTGTGTGTCCTACCCACACACTCTGTGTGTCTGTAGAACACACACTCACTCTGTGTGTCTGTAGAACACACTCTCACTCTGTGTGTCCCCTACACAGAGAGAGTGTGTGTGTGTAGGACACACACACTCACTCTGTGTGTCTGTAGAGCACACACTCGCTCTGTGTGTCTGTAGAACACACACTCTCTGTGTGTGTGTCCTACACACAGAGAGAGTGTGTGTCCTACACACACACTCTCTGTGTGTCCTACACAGAGAGAGGGTGTGTCCTACAAATGAGAGTGTGTGTCCTACACAGAGAGAGAGAGTGAGTGTCCTACATAAAGAGTGTGTGTGTGTCCTACACACACACACTCTGTGTGTCTGTAGAACACACACTCTGTGTGTGTGTGTGTGTCCTACACACAGAGAGAGTGTGTGTCCTACACACACACTCTCTGTGTGTCCTACACAGAGAGAGAGGGTGTGTCCTACAAAAGAGAGTGTGTGTCCTACACACAGAGAGAGAGTGAGTGTCCTACATAAAGAGTGTGTGTGTGTCCTACACACACACACTCTGTGTGTCTGTAGAACACACACTCTCTCTGTGTGTGTCCTACACAGAGAGAGTGTGTCCTACACACAGAGTGTGTGTGTCCTACACAGAGTGTGTGTGTCCTCTTGTGTGGAGAGACACGATTATTTAATACGTTGGAAAATTCGTATGCAAGATAAAATTAAAAAATGGGTGATATTGTAATGGGACTATATATATATGTTAGTATCATTGTAGCTTTCACAGTTAGCATTACAATAATGACGCATATATCCCACCTGAGGACGATCGCTTGTGTGGCGATCGAAACGTCGACATCTATTATTACTTTTCTACGTGACTTTACCGAAAGAACCCAAGAGGATGGATTCCTGCAGTCACGAAAGCTTCAAATCAAGAATGCATACAACAGTTGCTTTCAAAACACGAAACAGTGAAAACAATTTGTGAGATAAGAAAAATGTTCCCTGACCGGGAATCGAACCCGGGCCGCGGCGGTGAGAGCGCCGAATCCTAACCACTAGACCACCAGGGAAGCTGCTGCCACACTGCCAGCCGCCGCTTATGTACACTCAGCAAGTCGGTGCACTCGATTGTACTGAGGATGAGCTTATGCGAAGAAGGACCCTTACCCGAAACGTCACTCGCTTATTATATGTGTTTCTTCTTTCAAGGCCACACAGATAGTGACATTGTCGAGCGTGTTGAGTTTTTTTTTGTGGGGAACACGCATGACGTCACAAAGGTACACGCGCAGCGCCTGCAATTTCTCTCTCACGGCACTGCGGTTGGAAGCAGCCTCAAACACCGAATAGAAACCGCTCTAGAGCGGTGTGTATTTGGTCTCCTCTTCCACGCCGGCTGGCCACGCTTTCTTGGCAAGAGGCACCAGTTACCCTCATTCCCACCGTGACTGCGATCTACCCCTTACAGCGCTGCTGCCCATCCACGGATTTAAGAGACGCGCTCCATTGCTTTCAGATGCCGCGCCTGGATATCGAATAATCGAACGCTGCACTGCAAACGGGGCGTGCAGACGCATGTTTGTGTGTGTCTGTGTGTGTTTCTGTGTGTGTGTCCCCTAATGGAACATCTTCGCCGGTTAGAAACATTTAGGCTGGCCTGCCTACGATCCATCCTGGGTTTAACCATGCTGGATTGCGTGAGGAGCTCACAAATCCTTGAAAGATCTGGGCACGGTCCCATCGGTGAGCTCCTACGGCGGGGCAGGCTGCGATGGCTGGGTCATGTAGCCCGCATGCCCAGCCACCGCATGCCGAAACAGCTTTTGTTCGGCCGGATTGAGGGGGCTAAGCGGGCGCGGCACGGGCTAGAGAAGAGATGGAGTGATGTGGTACAGGAGGACGTGGAGCTGAGTGGACTTGCCGATGACTGGTACCAGCGGTGTCAAGATCGGCCTCTGTGGAGGAGGCTCGTGAAGGACGCTACTGGGCAGTTGGAGGTAGTCGCCCTCCAACAACAACGGAGGGCGGAGGAGCGACGCTCAGAACAACGAGCGGAGCGCCGGGTGGCTAAAGCACAGCATGTTGGCACAGTAGGGGGCACAGGTGGTGCATCAGCCAGTCATCTCAGTAAGTCGACCCGTGGCACCTGGGTCTGCCCCGTGACCTCTTGCCAGCGGGCGTTCGACACTTCACGTGGCCTCAGGGTGCACATAGCCTGGCACAAGCGTCGTGGTGACGTCACCGCCACTTAGTGGCGAATGGCGGTTGTTGTTGTGTGTGTCTGTCTGTGTGTTGAGCTGTTATCGAGCGGAGCTAATTACCGGAGGTGCTGGGGAAGGACATGAAGACGCCATGTCAACAAGGCGGGTAGCTCACCCACACAGAGTCGTGGCGTGAGGAGAGCGACAGAGCGAGCGAGCGCCGCAGAAACAGGAGAGACAAAGGCGGCGGCGCTCTAGCGGTCTGGCGGCGCTACTGCGCCCTCTTGTGGACAGAACCACAACTCACAAGTACCACCAACCAGGCTGTAGACAATATTAATATCTAATACCTATAAATATTAATACATATAATATATAATACCTATAAATATTAATATCTATAATATATAATACCTACAAATATTAATACCTATAACATAATGCCTATACATATTCATGTCTATAACATATAATGCCTATACATTTTAATAGCTATAATATATAATGCTTATACATTTTAATACCTATAATATATAATGCCTATACATTTTAATAGCTATAACATATAATGCCTATAAATATTAATACCTAGAACGTATAATGCCTATACATTTTAATAGCTATAATATATAATGCTTATACATTGTAATACCTATAATATATAATGCCTATACATTTTAATAGCTATAACATCTAATGCCAATACATTTTAATAGCTATAAATGCTCTGACATGTGCATGGTTGTTGTGCTGTTCGCCTTTTGGCGTTCTCTGACCTGACACCGGTGAGACGAGGCCATGGTAGAGGCGAATCAGTTTCGAAGACAATGCATCATATATTATCAGAGCATGTTTGTTTGCATGGTTAATGCAGATTGTATTCCTTGCAAACTGTTTCTATTCGGTGTTTGAACATCTTAACACCCGTTTTATTGCCAGAAAGGGTAAAACTTATTTTTTTCATACTTTAATCCTGGTAAAAAGGTCCCATGATAATTTTACAACCGGAACGAAATAGAAGATCAAAACGTTCGACTCATTTTTCACAAATCCGTCCGTCTCACCGCATGACAACAATGAAGCGAAAGTAGCTCTGACCCAACTCCTCGTGTGTGCACCACTGCCAGGGGCATAATCTGTAAATGATAAGACACGCTCATCATTCGTCATCATAACATTATTAATGATAACTTATGTCGTTAGAAAGGCAAAACAATTTGTCTTGAGTCTAATCGCTATCCTGAATGGCGACAATTATTAATACGTTTTTACTCCGCTTGTGTGCATGATGCGTAAACGCCTATTTACGCATCACACACACAAAAAACAAAAATCCTCCGTATTGACTTCACAGACTGTGGGGCAAGTGCTGTTACCGTGATATCGAGTGTGCAGGCGGTGCAACTATACCGGGGCCCTACGGTTGACAGGCGACGAATGAACACTCAGTAATTGATTGGAAATATCTTCATACATAGAGGACCGCAGAACTTGGGGTGAGTCAATCGTTAGTGGCGCCGGCTGTGATTCATCCCCGACCGTGAGAGGTGTAATTCGTATGAACGATGGCTCGGTTAAACCAAAACTGAACACTGCCAATATTACCATCACTAACAATAGGGGAGAGGAGGTGGAAATTGGCCACGGGCCCCATCTAATGCCTCGCACAGGGGCCAATGTGAGCCACGCAACGCCACTGACTCCCACCCGCATTGTCATTGGTAGATGCGGTGTGTGTGGGGGGGGGAGCCGTGGTGCAAACAGGGAGGTATAAATACTGCGGCTTGCCCCACGGGCATTTCGGGGGGAGAAGACTAGGAGTCAAATCGGCAGCGGTGCCCCGCGACAGAAATCAACTCAACTTCGCTCAAAGTCTCTCTCCCTGGCCTGGTCTCGCAGGTCAATGGGTCATCATAGTACATAGACTCGCACATGCAATCCGGCACTGGCTGAGTGAGATCCGCGGATATCGACATCAGTCTTCCGCACGAGGGTAACCATCACGGACAAGTAACCCGTACAGGTGAGGGCGAAGGTTGGTGATCATTCGTTCACTCACTCCCTCTCTCTCACTCTCTCATTCGTCATCACCACTTCCCATCAGCGTGGGGGCCAAGGTGGTTATTGCGTACCGTGCTATGCAAAACACGGCGACCCGAGTTCAACTTGCGGCCACGGCTGACAGCAGTGGTGAAGGTAATGGAGTAGAGGGGCTCCCCCGTACCCTGTCTCTCGATTTATATCAGCTCAAGCCTCCCGTAAACCACGTGACTTCTGTGTGGTCACCCCCCCCCCCGAACCCCTCCACTCTCCTCCCCCCGCCCACTGTGAAAACAGACGCCGCTCCGCCTCCTCCGTGCAGCAGCAGCAGAGTCGAGGCCTTGAAGCAGCCTCTCCCTCCTTCCTCTCCTCGTCTATCCTGACCCATCTGTGCTCCCTTTTCTCTGCTCACCCTCTTCCTCTGACCCCCCGCTCTCTCTCCTCTCTTCTCTCTCCCGTTCCTTGCCCTTCCCCTCCCCCACACATTCCTCCACCCTTGGCTCTACTCTCCTTCCCGTGGTGGTGGCGCTGACACGAGTACACGGTTGCTGGTGTAGATCTCGGGTTTGTTGTGGTGTTGTACTCTGCTGTGTGTCTCGATTCCCGCAGAGCTGCACACCCTGACAACTAGCATGGCTTCCATCCCGTCAGGATCGCTTCTGGCAAAGAAAGACTTCTACCGCAGTAAGAGTTTTGCGAGTTTTATTTTGCGGCACAAATAAATTAAACGCATTGGTGCATTGTCAGCCGGACTCTGGTGGCTACGCTGCACATGGCCTGTACCCCAGCACTGCTCAGGGTGTGAGCGATTTATTTAACTATTTATTTGCCACCCGTATGCCCAGCGCGGCGTGAAACGGTCCGACTAATTTTAGCAACGAGTCCCGAGACTGTGCTAAGCACGCGCGTCTCACGCACGGAATGTTCTGCCCGTTAGATTTTGCAGGAATAGCAACCGCCCCACACACCTACCCAACGTTATAAGTCTTTCCCTGTTCCATTTTCACCGGGCAACCTCAAGAAACTCTCAAACGTTCGCACAACTATTTCGTTCGCAACTTCCTTTGCGCCCGTCATCATAGGCTAGGTTCCCTCACTTCCCTCCACTCCCTCCTCCACCGGCTTTCCTCCATCACCAGCAGGGCCAGCTACAACATCTCCTGCCTCCATTCCCTCATCCAATGGCTTCCCACCATCACCAGCAGGGCCAGCTACAACATCTCCTGCCCCCACTCCCTCCACATTCGCAGCAGCAGCGCTCAATCTGCACTGACTTCTAAGAGACACTTAGAGGCCTTCCTTAAAATCCCACCCGTCGGGTCACATAGAGACCCATAGAGACACGACAGTGAACCACTGTGGTCTGCGCTCCTTCAACGGAGGAGGAGGAACGGCAAAACTCCACGAACTATGTCGACTGAAGCCCTCTCGTCGTGGCCGGCAACAGCAAACCTCGCCATTGGCATCGAGTTCCTGAACCAGATTGCCACTGTCACTATGCACAGGGACAGAACAGAACTTCCAATCCCCGAGATCAGTGGTTCCCATCCGGATGCTCTTCGAGGCCGTGGAACTTGGAGCCTTTGCAGAGACTACGATTCAGAGTCGATTTCACTTCGGAAAGGAACCCTTTGTGTTTACACGGCGCCGCTGAAACGTCTCAGTGCGCCTGACATCTACATCGCAATCATTAAAATGTCCAGCTGTATAGGTCACATTTTTAGCCTAGGGGACCCCTGTGGACAGATGTCTCTGTGGAGCACAAGATAAAAGCAGTACTTATCCTGCCAGTAGGGGTCGCGTTGTTGCCTTTTATTTTGATAATACACAATGGGACCTCCTTTGCCAGTACCAAAATATGAGAATAGGTTTTCCCCTTTTTTCTGGCAACAAAACAGGTGTTAAGTTGTTAAAACACCAAACTGAAACCTTTTACAAGGAATCATGGCTGCATTAACCACAATACTTGTGGTCAGAATGCAAACAAAAAACACTGATAATATATGTGGCATTGTCTTTGAAACTGATTGGTCCACACCAGAGACAGCTTTCTTTCGAGCCTCGTCTCAAACGATGTTAGACCAGATGACGCCAAAAGGCATGGTCATTTATATACTGTATATATTGTATATATACGCAGTTCATATACAAATGTGGACCGTGTCTCCTGCACGCCATGGCCTACTCTTTCGAATGGCGTCACGGGATATTTACCGTCCGCTGTGAAGCAGACGGCTCGTATTGTGCACAATTTGCAGCATTGACCGGGGCGCCACCATTATCCCCATGAGCCGTGACCGAATGACCCCGTGACCCCATGACCCCTTGACCTAATGGCCCGGTGACCCCCCCCCCCACCCTCTCACAGGGCGTCTCAGCTCCTGCTCGAGCGTGGCGTCGTCATCGAGCGGGGCCGACAGGCCGTGGGACTGCGCCGATGTGGCACCGACCCAGCCTCACCCCCCAGGTAGCGGGGAGACGACAACACGGCGGCAGCCAATCCCAGCCGAGCCGAGCTAGAAAACTTCCCAAAGGGAGGAGTTGTGTGGAGGGGGAGAGGAAGGGGCGAAATTCCAACTTATTTAAATAGGGGAATGTTAGGATTCATCTTCTTTGGTTCTTTCGCTAAAGTCACGTCGTGAGAATTTTGTGTTCTTTTATTTTATTAATTCATTATTTTATTCTCATTCTACGTGACTTTACCGAAAGAACCAAAGAAGGGGAATGTTGTTTTAAACTGTCCGCGGTAATTATCAGCGGAACACCAAATGTCGGGCTCCATAGTCCCGCCACTGTCCCTCTCGCACGGTGTCACTGGCCCAGCGAGGTTGCCACGAGGTCGAACGACGTTCAGAATCTTTATTTATCCTGGAGGAATCCGATGAGCTATGAAGCTCTTTTTTCACAGATATCCAGTAGGGCCGAGTCAGCGAGTTACAACTGACGTTTGTGAGGTCTCCACAAACGCCATCGACGACTCAAAGAGACCTCTCGCACCGCGGTCTCTCTCAGTGGCACCGTGATGATCATCAGAGTGACAGCAGCAGCTGGCAGTCCGCTCGGGGCGCAGGCGGTGCAACTGCGCCGAGATCCCTGCACCCCCCTACGGGGCAGAGGGGCCCAGGCACCGAGCTGACGAAGATGAGAGATGATGTCTAATTAATTAATTCCTTGCGCCAGGGCACGTGCCAACAATGCTACCGCGCGACTGGGTGTCACTGAAGGCCATCTGGTTTGCTGAGCTCTCGGGCAGGCCGCAGTGGAAAGAGATGAAATCTCCCTCGCCTGGCATGCAGGAAGTTGTCGGCCTGGTGTATATTTTGTCTCCTTCCACATTTAGAATCAACACGCGTTGAGAGTGTTTGTCTTCTACTATAAAATCCCACGTGTGATAATGATGATCGCAGCCATTACGATTAACGATCATAAAGTGTAGCCAGGTCACCTCTGAAAATGAGCTAATGTCAGTTGGCTTTATCTGGTAAATCAAAGTTTAGTAGTTAGTCGTGTACGACTAACAATACAACTACTGAACAACAATGTGTGGCATTAAAATAAAATATAATAGGCGACGTTTCAGGTAATGACCTCTATAGCATATACACAGAAGCCAGTAGAGAGAGAGTGGATGACAAGATCAGAATTATATTTTAAATGTTTTCTGACGACCAGTTTGTAAATATGGGTATAAATAGTCACCCTGTAAGTAACTATTGGGTAACAGACAAAACCCATACAATAATACTGAACAAACTCATATTAAAACTACCTGAAAAAGTAGAAAATGTTATTGTGTACATTGCATTGTGGGAAGGGTTGTTCTTGTGTGAGTGCGTGGCACAATACACTAATAGTAGCAGCAGCAATCGAAGCAGCAGCACCAATTAACTCTTGCCTCTGATAATTATCTAAAATAAGAAGGACGGCTGCCACACACAGATGTGTGATTGACCAAGGCGTTGAATTGTGTTTTTGTTTGTTCACTGTTTGTTTTGCACCACTGCCAAGGCAGCAGCAGCAGCTGATGATGATGACGACGGCGGTGTTGGTGTTGTGAGTTGACGGGGCGTTGGTGTGCGACCCTTCACCGCCCTGTCTCTCTCTGCACGCAGCACTCCCCACGTCGGAATCCGGCCACTGGTGGATCAACTCCTTCCTGGGCAAAGCTGGCAGGTCGCAGAGCGACAACCTGCCGCCCTGTCAGGCTATGCAGAAGTAAGCGAGACGAGAGACTGTCCATAGCGTTTGTGCCAGGCTAGGTGCACCTTTTGGGTGTGGATTGAGGCGAAGACTCGCTGGTAGGAGGTCACGGGACGCTCCCAGGTGCTGTGACTGACAGATGTACCACCTGTACTTCCACAAAGACCCCCGTATAGCCTCAAACACGATGTTAAGGCAAGTGATGTGAGCTAACACCTATGAAGGCCGGCACAGCACACGAGGGGGTTAGTGGCCAACGTCACGCCTAGCCGCCTTCGTCTCCCAAGTGGTGATGTTTACACACCGCACCAAGCACTCATTTGAGGCTGAGTCGACTTGGGGAGGGGGGCAGGACCTGTTAAAATATTCGCCACTGCTTATCGTTCACAAGTGTGATCCGAACACACACACAACTACATACACACACGTACATGCACATACAAACAAAGACACAGACACCCCGTATAGCCTTGGACAGACTGTTGGGGCAAGTGCTGTCAGCGAGCACCTGTGAAGGCCGGCACGACACACAAGGGGGTGGGTGGCCAGCACCACGCCCGGCCGCCTTTGTCTCCCGCTCACGGCCAACACCAGAGACGATTATCTGAACCGGTCCTGGGCTTCCCCTAGGTCGACTCAGCCTCAAGTGAGTACCTAGTGCGGTGTGTTAACTTGCACATACATACACACACGGACACACATCCAGACACAGCCAAGAGGCCCGCATGCACCTAGCCACACTCAGCTCTCGCTGCCAGCTGTGCCCCAGCAGAGTTTGACGATGCCTCGAGTGCGCGCGTGGCTCGGATCCCGGCACGCGGGGCGTTTGTCGGCGTGTCCCGGCGTCTCCACCCCGCAGTGGCCGCCCCCTGCGTCCAGCCAATGGGCCAGTGCGGGTGGCTGTAATTCACCCCGTGTACCCCGTGTACCAGCCTGATATTTGCTGGCTTGAGTAGCCGTATTCACCATCTGCCTGTCCTAGCAAACGGACTCACAGCACAGTCGTCAACAACGCTGTGTGGCCTTAAAGGAAAATGCATCGGGATGTAATATTTATATTCAACAGACGATATTTCGGGCAATCATTCTTCGTCACGGCACATTGTCCGAAACATGTATTTAATTTTGAGGGCACGGTGTTATTGACGAATGTGGTGAGTTTTTTTCTGATTTGTGTGTTATTGTGGGGAGCGGTTACGTGCTGCACCACGAACCCAGCAACCCCAGTTCGATTCCCGCTCACGGCCAACACCAGTGACGATTATCTGAACCGATCCTAGCCTCCTCTAGGTCGGCTCAGCCTCAAAATGAGTATCCTGGTGCGGTCTAAACATCGCCACTAGGGAGGCAAAGCCGGCAAGGCGTGGTGTTGGCCACCCATCTCCTTGTGTGCCATGCCAGCTTTCATAGGTGCTCGCTAACAGCACCTGCTCCAATCGTCTGCTAAGGCTACACGGATAATCTTTGTCTTTGTGTGTTGGCCGTGAGATACACATCATTTTAAGGCTGAATCGACCTCGAGGAGGCCCAGGACCAGTGCTGATATCACTTGCCACTGACGTCATAGCTCGCACACAGCACTTGCCCAGAGGCTATGTGGGGGAATTTTTGTTATTATGGGATACATGTGGCAAATAGTGGTGCAGTGGTTCGCGCACTGCACTGCGAACACAACAAACCGTGTTCGAATCCCGACCAAGGCTAACATCAGTGGCGGCTGATATGAGCACCTAGTGTGGTTCGGAAAAATCGGCACTCGGGAGACAAAGGTGGCCGGTTCTAGGTACTGGCCACACCACCCCCTCGTGTGCTGTGCCGGCCTTCATCGATGCTCGCTACCAGCACAACAGTGTACAGGGCTATACGGGTATCTTTGTGTTGGTGTGTGTGCACTTGACCCAAGGGTCTGTGTTGATGGCCACGTAGGGGTCACTGTCTCTATGTCTCTGCTATTTCAGGCTGAGTGAGGCGCTCGCAGCCCAGCAGGGCCACCCAGCGCCCGTGTGAACGGCCAGGGCCGGAGAGGGAGGGGGCAGTGGGACGAGCCATGCCCCCCACCCACACCGCAACACCACCACGTGGCTACACTCACCACGTGGCTACACTCACCACGTGGCTACACTCACCACGTGGCTACACTCACCACGCCGCTACACTCACCACGCCGCTACACTCACCACGCCACTAGTCACCACGTGGCTACACTCACCACGTGGCTACACTCACCACGTGGCTACACTCACCACGCCACTACACTCACCACGCCACTACAGTCACCACGTGGCTACACTCACCACGTGGCTACACTCACCACGTGGCTACACTCACCACACCGCAACACCACCACGCCGCTACAGTCACCACGTGGCTACACTCACCACGTGGCTACACTCACCACGCCGCTACAGTCACCACGCCGCTACACTCACCACGCCGCTACACTCACCACGCCGCTACACTCACCACGCGGCTACACTCACCACGCCACTACACTCACCACGCCACTACAGTCACCACGCCACTACAGTCACCACGCCACTACAGTCACCACGCCACTACAGTCACCACGCCGCTACACTCACCACGCCGCTACAGTCACCACGTGGCTACACTCACCACGTGGCTACACTCACCACGCCACTACAGTCACCACGCCGCTACACTCACCACGCCGCTACACTCACCACGCCGCTACACTCACCACGTGGCTACACTCACCACGCCGCTACACTCACCACGCCGCTACACTCACCACGCCGCTACACTCACCACGCTGCTGCACTCACCACGCCACCGCTATACCACCCACCCCGCTATGCTAACCGCGCTGCTACACTCACCACGCCGCTCCTCTCACCACACCACCAGCACCCAGCCACGGCGCTCGCCAGGCGGGGTGTGTGCGGTGCTCGTCAACGCCATCAGAATGAGCCCTGAGTTGGTGCCGTGACCGACAGACTGACTCACGGGTTCCCGTACCATCGTCTCAATTTGACTTTATTGGAACCAGTTGAGAACTCAAAGAGACCAGGGTGAGTCTAAATTTGCAAGAGTGACTCGGGTCACCAAAATGACCGGGACCTTGACGACAGCGATGAGCCGTGACGGTCAGAGGCAGGAATCAGGGCTGTCCAGGAATGGCAGCCATGTGCTGTGTCAGACACTGCCATTGTCAAGTGCTCCCTGTACACAGCTGGCGCCTGGTGAGCAGAGGGCTCGTGTAGCCCCAATATAGCAGAGGGGACGTGTAGGCCATAGATAGAGTGAGTAGAGGGCGTGTGTAGCCCTGTACATGACCATGTCCCCTATGCGCAGTAAATAAACCCCGTGCTGTTTGTCTGCATGCGCACTGACACCGTCATGGCCTCCTGTGTGCATTCTTGGCTTAGATACTGCATATATAGTTTTACCTTTCTATTTAACGCGTGAGTGTTAATGTGCGCACTGTACTGTATTTTAACGAGTGTCAAGGTCAAGAAGTCATCGCAGCCAGTAGTGTCATTGGTGCCAACACATCTCGCCAATGCTACCAACAATTGCCCAAGCTTTGCGGTCCTCTACATATTGAGACATCGGCCAACTTATTAGTGTTTCCACGTGTCAGAAAATCTGCGCGTGCTAGGGGGAAACACTCTACCCCATAGAGACAGAACAAGTGGAGTCCAAATTTTGATTTAAAGCTTTCGTGACTGCAGGGATTCATGTTCGTGGTTCTTTCGGTAAGTGACGTAGAAGGGAAACAATAAAAAAATGTTTTTATTGTTTTATATTTGTATTATTTTATTGTTTCCCTTCTACGTGACTTTACCGAAAGAACCAAGAATAAGTGGAGTCCACTTTGTTGTACTACCTTCTCATGGCGAGCCAGGGCACGGCTCCTCGACGCTCACGGGGGTTTTCACAAGATCTGCGTGTGATCCACCAACCCTCGCTGCTGCCTCCAAAGTGCTGGATTACAGACAGCCACGTGCAGCACAGCCACCACCGCCACTCGATAATACTCAAGCATCAACCAATCCGCACACCAATTCAGCAGCTATCTGCATGGGATGGATGATCTAGCTTCCTCCCACATGTAAACTCTCATTAATTGGCCGATAGCACCTTAACAGAGGACCGCAGAGCTTGGAGCGGAACTTGGCGCGGCTCCTTCCCTCTATGTGGCTGCCTCTGCTGTTTCTTTCCTGCTCCTCGGTCGTGGTTCCTCCCCCTCATGGCGCTCCGAGTCGTCTCTCCTCTCTCTCTCTACGAGAGCGAGGAGCGGTCACCGTGCGGCAGCGGCGCGCTGGTACCAGTTGACGTCATTTCTACCCTGATTACTGTAGACGTGGACGAAGAGTTGGAACTGAGATCGATCTCAAAGCAGCAGCGGCACGTGGCGAACGGTGTGCTCGGCGCGACTCGGGAGAGACACGGGTAGGAAATGCATGTCTTTATTCAACGTGGCATTCTTTTCTACGACGCTTGAATACCATCTCAATACAACACATCAGGGCAGCATCTCTCTCTCGTGCACAGCAGCGGCTCACTCACATGACGCGTTCTCCACCGCCACCCAACACCGCGTTCGATATAAACAGCGGCGTCCCTAGGGTACGGCCAATCGGGGCGACCGCCCCGGGCCCCGCGCTTTGGTGGGCCCCCGCGTTTTGACGTCACGGTGTCTGATGTATGTCCGGCTTAGTTGGAAGGCGTCGTTGGGCCCCGCAGGGTGTGAGTTGCCCCGGGCCCCGGGTATAAAAGCCCGAACAGCCGAGTGCTGTTCATCAATCGCGATGCAGCAAGCTCGTTGTTAGCGGCTCACCACCATCTCGTTCGCCTTCTTTGCCAAGATTCGCAGTTCGATTCAAGCGGCCGCCCTGGTTATTACCACTCTGTATAATACCCCTGATAATAATACTCCTACGACGCGCCGTCTGCTCCACTCACGTTTGACATTAAAGATCCCTTGACTACATTCGCAAGAAGTAGGCCAATGTGCGCCGGTCCCAAATTTTCCAAGTTAGAGAATCACACACACGGCAGCGGCAGCAGCAACAGTTATCATTGCCGCCGACTGGCAGCAGACTGATGCACCAGCTCACTCTCGCGAATGGGACTCTACCTTGGTAGCTTGAGTTTTCATCTAGATACACAAGATCAACTTCAATAGCTATTGACCTGCATTGTGGTGGACGGCAGTGGTAAGGTCCATGAGCGGATCACTGCATCGATTATTCGATTCTTAAGTTCACGATGCGCACGGGAGAAGCAATATTTTATGGGTCCCGATGCGAGTCTGTGGGTCCCTGAGTGAGTCTGTGGGTTCCTACGTGAGTCTGTGGGTTCTAACGTGAGTCTGTGAGAGATGGCTCGGCTCGGGGCGAGGGTTGGGGGCGAGGGCTCGGCTCGTCTCAGGCGTCGGCCTCGTAGAGGAGCACGGCGCTGAAGGTGGATCGCGACTCGTCGCCGTGCGCCACCGCACCGCCAGCGTTCTCCACGTACAGCGCCTGGCCCGCCTTGAGGCACACCACCAGCGAGGCGGAGGCCACCCCCGCCTCCCCGGGGGCCCAGGGTTCCACCGCTCGGCCCCCCTCCTCCCCCGCCACCCCCTCCTCGGCCGGAGACGCCGCCGCCACCGGCGCGGGCGAGCGGAGTCGCAGCAGCGGCTCCTCGGACACGGCGAGCAGCGCGTCCACGGGAACGCCGCGTGGCCCCCCGGACACCGTTACCGACACCAGGTAGCGGCCGTCGAACGGCACTTGGAAGATCCCTGCGGTGAGGGGGGGATGGGGGAGAGAGGAATGTGAGTGGTGGGGGGGAGGGCGGCGGGGTCCCTGTGTTCGTTGACGGAAGCCGCTCGGTGTCCGTGCGGGGAGTGAGAGAAGTCCGTCACAGCGGCTTCATATCGGGGCGAGGGAGGGAACGGGAGATCGGACCGAGCGGGGTGGGTGGCGGTATGCGTGCGGCGGGTACCCACGCCTTACCCCACCACACGCTACCGTGTCGGTCGACATCTACCCTGCTCGGCGGACAGAGGTCGGGGGACTTTGAGAAATTTGCACCGTCGTTGGTTCAACAGCCAAGCCGGGAGATGGGACCGGCGAACTGTGGATGGCGAGTCGGGTCTCGGGAGCCGTGCCCCCACCTCGCGCCCCCACCCACTCACCGCTCTCGGGGTCGTAGTGGCCGCCGTCGTTGACGAGCACGCGGTCGAACTTGACGGTCTCGTGCTGGCCCGCGGGCCGCGTGAGCGCGGCCGAGAAGGCGGCGCAGCGCGGGTACGGGGGCCGCCCCTCGGGCAGCCCTGGCGCGGGGAGACGCGGGGACACGCGGAGACGCGGTGAGAGTTTTAGGTGGGTCAGGTACGGAGAGAGACGCATAGGAAAGAAGATATCTTCTCCATTGCATATTCTGTGTAGGACCATTGCTCGAAACGTCGCCTATTATACAGGCACCATGTGGCACATTAGGAATAAGTCCTTATGTGCTGTGCAGTACATCAATGCACGTGTGTACACTAGCATGTTTTGTCTGAGTTGGGCCTGTGGGGGGCTGGCAGGGTAATTGATTAACGGCACGTGTACACTAGTCACGTGGTTAATGGCGACTCGCTGAAGATTGTTGTTTGTGACACACGTGCTGTTGCATTTTACAGATTAACCACAAAAAATGTGTTTGCCCTCGATTTGGAGCACGTGCCCACGTCCTTCATTTCGAGTGTGCAACAATCATTTCCTCAGAGCGGCGCGCTTACCAGCCAGCGTCTCAATCGGCAGCGACCCGGTCTGCTGAGGGGGGGCTACGGTGGCGGCCGCCCCCCGCACGCCGGCGCCCTGCAGAGCGCGCAGCTCGGCGCCGTGAGTCCCCACGGTGCCGTTCACCTCCAGCAGGCGGTCCCACAGCGCGGCCACGTGCTCCGTGAGGCCGTCGCGCAGGCCGCGCAGGCCCAGCGAGATGGAGTCGAGCTTGAGGCAGAAGGCCTCGCCGCCACACGCCTCCCACGCCGGCCGCGCCGCCGCAGCCCCCGGGCACGACTCCCGGCACCGCCGCGCGTCCTCGGCCGCCACGGCCTCCACCCGCGCCACCTCCCCCTCGAGGCGGGCCGCCCTGCCGTCGGCGGCGGACGCGCGCTCTCCCAACCGCGACACCTCGTCCCCCAGACGCGACACCTCGTCCCCCAGACGCGACACCTCGTCGCCCAGGGGCCGCTCCGCCTCGGCGCCGTCGGCGAGCGGCGCGTTGAGCTGGGCCGCGGTGCGCCGAAGCGCCTCCGCCTCGACCCGGACGGCGTCCGCCGCACGTTCGGTGGCCTCGCCGCGCTCCGCCAGGCGACGCACGGCGCCCTCGAGGGTGTCGAGGCGCCGAGCCGCGAGCTCCGCCTCCGCGCGCCACGCTCCTTCCAGCTCGGCGCCATCCCCTCCGCCGTCCGTCAGCTCGCGCTCCACGTGGGACAGCCGCGCGTCCAGAGCCGCGAGTCGCCCCTCCACCCCGGCAGCGGCGCCCGGCGAGCAGCACGGCGACGCGTCCACCCGGGACTCCACGTCCGCGAGCCGCCGCAGCAGCAGAGCGACGAGCGGCGGCTCCTCGGGCTCCTCGAGGGGCCGGGCCGCCGCCACGGCCGCCGCCGCCGCCTCCACGGAGCCGTGGAGGGAATGGAGCTCCTGGCGCAGCTCGCTCACCGTGGCGTTCACGTGCAGCCGGAAGCGATGGCTCTCGAGCCGCTCCTCCTCGAGCCGCCGCTCCAGGTCGAGGAGGCGCTCGGCACACGCCTCCCCGCACGGCTCCCCGGCGCCTTCCTCGCCAATCCCGTTGAGCACGGCCCCGTGGGCTCCGTGGGCCCCGTGGGCGGCGCCGGTGAGCACGGGCGCCGGACCGCCGCCGCCGCCGCCGCGCTCCCTCAGCGCCGCCGTGACGATGGCGGCGTAGTCGGGCGCCTTTTCCTCATCCACCGCCTTCCGCCGGGCGGCGCCGCCCTCGGCGAGCTCCTCGATGCGGTGCCCGTGAGCGAACACGAGGCCCCGCAGCTCGTCCAGAGCGTCGCTCTTCCTCCTCAACGCCTCCTCCACCTCGTCCACCCTGCCCAGCGCCTCCAGGACGCCCCCGTCCCGCGGCGGCGCCGGCCGCCCGTCCGCATCGCCGAGCGAGGAGCGCAGCGCGAGGACGCTCGCCCCCAGCTGGGACAGCGCGGCCTCCACGCGCACCACGCGCTCGCCCAGCGCGGGCACGGCTCGCGGGGGGCCACCTGGCACGGCAAGCGCACGCGCGAGTCGCCTCGACTGTCGCAGGGCGACCCCCGGGCCGTCCGCACGCCCGACGCGGTCGTCACCTCTGCGCTTCCAGGGTATCTGCCCCACACTGTCGTGCGCTCCCTGACATCTGCCGCAAAACAGCGACACAGATCCCCCGTGTAGCCTCGAACAGACTTTTGGGACCGGAGCTGTTAGCGAGCAGCACCTATGGATGCCAGGATGGCGCACGAGCGGGTGCGGTGGCCAACACCACGCCCACTGGCGGAGCCAGTGGGGGGTGGGGTGGCACGTGCCACCCCAATGATCCGATCGACATCGCTAATTTCGATCGGATCATTGGGGTTTATCTCCATATACAGTATATAAAAGGCAAAGTTGTGATTATGTGTATCTGTTCAAAATGTTTAGCGTACTTCCTTGGAATTTGCCATGTGGGTACTTTGCAGACTGTACACCATGCAAAAATTATAAAAATATACTTTTTTGGGGGGGTGAGGGGGAGCTCAATAATGCATATAGTTTTTGCACGGCAAGTGAGCTGTGACGTCAAACCTGTCACGTGACCCACACATGTGGAAGCGTAACGCATTGTAGTGTAGTGGTTAGCGCGCTGCGCTACGAACCCGGCGACCCGATTTCGATTCCCGCTCACGGCCACCACCGGTGACGATTATTTGAACCGGTCCTGGGCCTCCCCTAGGTCGACTCAGCCTCAAACGAGTACTTGGTGTGGTGTGTGAACGTCGCCACTGGGGTAGACAAAGGCGGCCGGGCGTGGTGAATCCAAGTCCCGGGCTAAGCCGGGTAGTAAAGCTAGTTATGTAATAAATCGGCATTTTACGACCCCCACTGCCACTGTGTCGCATATTATTAAGTGCCGGGGACTCTATGAGTTGATAGGACAATAGTCCGAGTCCATAATTGGCAATAAGTAACGGCAAAGCAGTTATAAGTGACTCAGAATTGTGCGCAGTTGCGTATACAGAGTACACGACTTCCCTGAAGGCATCAACACCTTCAGCGAGCGCGATGCCGATCACACAACGCGGTTTGAATCCGATCCTCGATCGATGGCTGTGCCATCGCCGCACACGCGTCGAATAAAAAGCAAGGGACAAGTCCTTACTTACTAACAACTCCTTACTTACTAACAACTCCTTACTTACTAACAACTCCTTACTTACTAACAACTCCTTACTAACTAACAACTCCTTACTAACTAACAACTCATATCATTTTTCATTGCTGGAGGGGTTGCCCCCGCTACTTGAAAACCCTGGCTCTGCCAATGACCACGCCCGGCCACCTTTATCTCTCCAATGCTGATGTTTACACACAGCAGGTATTCATTTATTCGTGACCAAACATCTCCAATGTTGCAGGATCCTCGTGAAAATCAGAGCGGTTTGTGACAGCTTCGAGGCCTACGTGAAGATAATGATGATGGTGGTGGTGATGTCGCCACCACCGTTACCGTGCCCGTTGACGCGATGTGGCCGCCCCGGTGTGGCCGGGGTGGGCGAGGGGCGGCCACTGTGGCCCGAGACTCCGACCTCGCAGTCTGACCCCGAGAATCCTGGACAGCAGCTCCACTTGAGCTCCGTCACGCTCTTGTATCCCACCTTGTACACGGGCGTGAGGTACGCGCGGTACCTGCCCCGGGCCCACACACGCACACAGAGATAAAGCTCCACCGGATAGCCTTTAACATGCTGTTGGGGCAAGTGCCGTTAGCGAGCAGAACCTATGACGGCCGGCGTGGCGAACCTACTAGGGGCGTGGTGTGGTCAGCAGCATCACGCCCGGCCGCATTTGTCTGTCCCCGGCGGTGATGATTACACAACGTACCGGATACTCGTTTAAGGTAGAGGCGAACTCGGGGAGGCCACCGGGACCGGCCGGGTTGGATAGTTGGTCACTGATCTGGACTGTGAACGGCAATCGAACTCGGGGGGGCGGGCCGCACCCACTCCCGCTGCCCACCATTACGGGTGGCACGGGCACTCAGGCCAGAGGGGTCACGAGGTGTGGGGTGGGAGTGGGACGTGGGGGTGGATTTGGGCAGGGGGACCACCCCCCCCCCACCACCACCCCAGCTTATTCATTGCACCGCAGCCCGGGACAGCCACGTCCCGGCACTGCGCTGGCGCTACCCGCCCACGTGGTCCGTGGGGGCCCCGCGGTCCTAGCCCCCCCCCCCCCTGCCTCTCCCCTCCCATCGCGCTAATGAGTGCATGGAATGCACGCGCGTTGACAGGGAGGGAGCCAGAGGGAGCCGTCACCCCAGATGAACCACTGAAGCCTGGATATTTTATGGAGGTTGTATATTTTTTAACGACACAATTGCTGAACACACGGCCCAAAGGCCTGACAGCCAGCAACAAACATCACGATTAGGAAAGTCGTAAAAGAGCGAATAAGGGGTATGATTTAGTTGAGCGAGGTTCATGGTGTTATTATTATCAGTATGAGAGCTTGGGGAAAGAGACAGGGTGAGAGAATTGCCATGGAATTAGATTTATAAACGATTTAACAAAATATAAATGAAATAAAGTTGCAGACACTCCCGCCTCCTTTACTTCTCTGTCTCCACACAAGAAGACGAAGGGGCGCTGCCACACATCAGCCACTCGGCCTTCTAGGAGGCGATACTCTCAGCAGCGTTGGCTCAACGCGAGCAAACACTCGATTCCACATGCAGTGTCTCATCAGCAGTCAGGCTCGCTTGAACCAACGCTGGTGACCTGCCAGGTGTCAATAGGCGAAGACTCGCTGTTAGACGTGGGTCCGAGCTCGACACAAAACTCTGCAGTACACAACGCGACAATAACAACACGAGACAAAAGTCCCCCGTATAGCCTTAACTGACTTTTGGGAAAAGTGCTGTGAGCGAGCACCTATGAAGACGGCATGCGAGGGGGTGTACCGCCTTTGTATCCCCAGTATCGATGTTTAGACACCGGAGCAGGTACTCATTTGAGGCCGAGTCGACCTAGGGAAGGCCCAGTACCGGTTCAGATAATCGTCACTGGTGTTGGCGGCCGTAAACGGGAATGGAAATCGGTTCGCCGGGTTCACAGCGCAACTCGCTAACCGCTGCGCCACCGCTCCCCACGAACAACACAACACGCACAGGTTGACAACCCACCCCCGGACCGCCACTGGATGTCATTTCCCAGACTGCCCGGGTCGACCCCGCCGGGACAGGTGGCAACCGTCGTGGTGCGTGGCGCTGCGGCTCGACTCACAGGTAGGTGGTGCGGCCGCCTGGACAGTTGTCCTGACCCCAGCGACAGCGCTGAGGCTCGGCCCGGACGTGCGAGTGCGAGCCGTTAAGCACGGCGCACGAGACGTTCCGCGTCACGTGCCGCGCGCACCAGTTCCTGCGTGGTGGCAGTGGTGGTGGGGATTGTAGTGGGTACGGTGGGGATGGTGGTGGGGTGATGGTGGTGGTCGGGATGGCGGTGGAGATGATGGTGATGGTGGGTATGGTGGTGGTGATGGTGGGGATGGTGGTGGTGAGGATGGTTTTAGTGATGGAAATGGTGGTGGTGATGGTGGTGGTGATAGCGGGGATTGTGGTGGTGGGGATAGTGGGAGTGATGGTGGTGGTGGTGGAAAGGAGCACGGGGTGCGGAGAGGAGAGAGATTGGAGATGTGGAAGGACAGGGAGAGAGACATTGGTTATCGAAGAGTCCATGGTTCTGGTTGGTACGTGTTGTTGGCGTCATGCCACTGCTGCTGGATGATGATCTGCCCATGCTGTATTGGCCATGAGAGTTGTTAACCATTCCTCACTACGCTGGCCCCTGTGGGTTAGTGAACGGGGGTGACCAAAAATGGGTCGGATATCGTTCGTGGCATTGCGCACTCAACGTTTGCACCACCGTTTCCTCCAATACTTATGAAAGAACAATAACACGTACGTATGTGTGTGTGTGCGTATGTGTGGGTGTACGTGTGTGCCTGTGTGTGTACGTATGTGTAGGTGTACGTGTGCGCCTGTGTGTGTGTACGTGTGTTCTAAGCAGAGCCTAATAAAAAGTGCCGGCAGGAATCTGCGCACTTCTCCGTCTCAACAAAACGCTGTTTTTCATCTCTCGTGACGGGCGACCGTGCGCGTAGAGAGATCAAGAACACGCCCTGAACAACGCTCTTAGGTTGCGCAGTGGTAACATTCGAGCCTCACAAAAAAGAGCACATGGGTTCGATTCCCAACTCGGGCGCCCTGTCTGTGTAGAATTCGGATGTTCTCCCCCTGTTATGCAGGCTGTCTGGCGATGTAGTCCGTGGTTTATATCCCAACGGCGATCTTTGTCGGGTGGTTGTGGTCATGGCAACGCTGCACGTGGCGTGTAACCCAGCACTTTGAAGGCAGCAGCGAGGGTTGGTGGATCACGACACAGATGACTGTGCAACTCCCTTCCTACTCGTGAGTGGGCTTCGAGGAGATGCCATCCAAGCCCAACCCATGGGCTTGTAATTACGAACACGTTGTTCCGGCATTGGCACATCCACAAAACATCATGGTTCCACGCTGGGTCCAACCACGAACATCTGCTGGACTATATAATTACGGACCAGCGCATGCGGGCCCATGTCCTTGACATCAGGACCTACCGTGGAGCTGATCTGCCCACTGGCCATCGACTTGTCATCTGTAAGATGCGCCTGCCATTATTCCACTGCGGTGGTGGGTGTCCATCTAGGACCCCATTCAAACCCACAGTGCCCTGGTCTCAGCTAGCTGAGGATAGTTGCAAGCAGGAATTTCAACATCGCTTGCAGCTGGGGTTGGCATCGTCCCCCTTCCTTCTGATGCTGAGGGCAAATGGGTGAGGTTCAGGACTGTGGCTCATGCAGCTTCAAGGACTACATTGGGTATGCGGTCCAGACCTCCCCAGAGACCCTGGCTGAAGGAGGACGTGTTCTGGCTGGTTGAGAGACAACGACAGGCCCACTCTCGTCGCCTACAACATCCAACTTCGGAGAATGAGGAGGTTTACCGCAGCCTTCGCTCAAAGATTATGAGAGCCGTGCGGGGCTGCAAGGATGAGTGGAGAGCGCGGGTTGCTTAGGAGATGGAATCTGCGTCAGTAGCCCGCAATCACAAACCACTATTTATTTCCATCACAAAAGTTACTTTCAGCGCCTAACCTATCACCATCCTTAAGGGAAAGAACGGTAAGCCGATCTCTCACCCCCAGGAGCAGGTCTGCTGGTTTGCTGAACATTTTTGTGAGGTCTTGGGGGAGGGGAATTCCCTCAGCCTAGACAACATCGTGGGGCAAGGTGGGGACGACCCTGCTATGGCTGCAGTGTCTCGAATATTGGCAGAAGTAGCCACCCCTTCTGAATAGTTGGCTGAGGTGCCATCTGTGGGGGAAATGCGAGGGGCGATCCGAAGTCTGAAACCAGGGAAAATTACCGGGCAGAGACAATCTCCCAAGTGAAATGCTGAGAGAGGGCGGCATCTGTGTGCAGACTGCCCTACATAACATCATCACAACTGTCTGGACCATAGGACAGGTTCCGCAGGATTCGAAGGATGCCCTGGTGGTCCCCCTATTAAAGAGGAGGGACTGCACATATTGTAACAACTATAGGGGCATCTCTCTTCTCAATGTGCCGGGATTGGTCCTGGCAAGGATTACACAACATTACTTTGCCAGGCACACTGAGGAGAGGCTTTCAGAGCCCCAATGTGGTTTCAGACCAGGGTGGTCCTGCACGGATGCCATATTCTCTGTCCGTCTGCTATAGCAGAGGTGTAAGGAATCCCAACAAGACCTCATCTCTGCTTTATTGACCTGGTCAAGACCTATGATACCATCAACAGGCCAGGGTCGTGGGCAGTTCTTCGTGCTTTTGGAGTCCCTGACTCGGCTCACAATCATTAAGGGTCATCATGATGGTGGGCAGGCCCCGGTAAAGCTACGTGGCCAGGAGTCGGAGCCATTCCTGTTTACCTTTGGGTGCGACACGGATATCCTCTGGCTCCCATATTATTAAACATCATCTTTGACAACGTAGTTCGAGAAGCTTTCCATGGCTGTACCAGAGGAATTTTCATCTGGTACAGATACAATGGAAGGCTGATCGATGCCCGGGGGCGGTCGACGGATGGCTCCCTATTGGTCAACCATGTTACGTATGTTTATGATCTGGTGATTACTACTCACTCGTAGGAGGAATTGGAGGCGCTGCTGCTGAACATGGAGTGTGCCACTAAGAGGTGGGGTCTAGCATCAGCCCCACCAAAACTAAGCACCTGCCTGGGTATGTTGTGCCACCAAACATTCCACCCCCTCAGCTACCCATTGGTGATGGAGCAGTTGTGGAGAGAGAGGAGAGTTTCCCATACCTGGGCAGTGTGTTTATGACCAGCTCCGATTTGGCAGCAGTGGTCTCACTCTGAATCAGTCAGGCTGCATGATTATTTCATCGGCTGCGTAATGCTGCGTGGTAGCTACCTCGACTGTCGCTCCGCACGAAACTTTGGGTCTTCTCGGCCACAGGCATGCCCTTCCTTCTCTGTGCTTGTGAAACGTGCACCCTCTAATGGAACATCTGCCCCCGTTAGAAACATTCAGACTGGCCTGCTTACGATGAATCCTGGGTTTAACCAGGCTGGGTTGTGTGAGGAGCTCACTAATCCTTGAAAGATCTGGACACATTCCCATCAGTGAGCTCCTCCGGCAGGCATGGCTGCGTTGGCTGGGTCATGTAGCCCGCATGCCCATGACCAAGCAGCTTCTGTTTGGCCGCATAGAGTAGGCTAAACAGGCACGACTCTATGCTTTTTTGTTATTTTCTTTGAACCTATCTACGTGACTTTACCGAAAGACCCAAAGAAGATCGGCACGCCATGGGCTGGAGAAGAGATGGACTGATGTGGTACAGGAGGATGTGGAGCTGAGTGGACTAGCCGACGACTGGTACCAGCGGTGTCAAGATCAGCCTCTGTGGAGGAGGCTCGTGAAAGACGCGACTGGCCAGTTGGAGGTAGTCGCCCTCCAGTTACAACGGAGGGCAAAGTAGCGACGCTCACAACAACGAGCGGAGCGCCGGGTGTCTAAAATATAGCAAATTGGCACAGTAGGGGACACAGGTGGTGCATCTACCAGTCATCTCAGTCAGCCCACCCATGGCACCTGGGTCTGTCCTGAGAGCTCCTCTCAGCGAGTATTCGACACCTACCGTGACCTCAAAGTGCACCTGCCCTGGCACAGGCGCCGTGGTGACGTCACCGTCACGTCGTGGCGAATGGCGGCGGGTATTGGTATATCCTGACTCGCCAGGAGGTGGCGGTACAGCAAAGCGCGGATTAATAATATAATCTGCCCCTTCTGTATGTGATAGTGTCGCCCCTTCGCGCAAGGCGTGTATTTTCTCTGGGCGCTCTGAATTCCTCCCACAGGTATAAATACAGTACTCATTAATTGGCTGAAACCGCATGAACATTATGTACATAGAGGACCGCAGAGCTTGGGGGGAAATTGTTGGTATCGGCGGCTCGTCACTGCGCTGCTGCTGCCTTCCCGCTCCTCGTCCGTGCTTCCTCCTCCTGGCGCCTCCGAGTCGTCCCACCCTCTCTCCCTCTCTCTCCCTCTCTCCCTCCCTCTCCCTCTCTCTCCCTCTCCACGAGAGCGATGATTGGGTGCCGCGTGTGGACGGCGGTTGCAGTGGTACGAGTTGACATCGTAATTCTACGTTGAACACTTAAATATAAACATCTCTACACATTCATAGCACTGTGGCCTGAAAAGGAGAAAATATAAAATAGGCGACGTTTCGGGCAATGACCCTTATCCATAGCGCATAACTGATGATGGACCATTGCCCGAAACGTCGCATTTTACATATATTTAAGGCCAAAAGACTGCTGTTGTTGCTGTTGTTACTGACGAGTGTAGAGATGTTTTTGTTGTTGCTTGTGCCCGTGCACCGGGGCCAGCGCAACAGTAGCATCACCAGGAAACTGTTTTCGCTCTAAACGCGCGTGCGTGCACGTGGTGAGGACGTGGTTACTCGGTACGCCTCCCTGGACACCCCTGGACACCGTTGCAAGCGAGATGTTCCATCTGAAGGGGTTATGGACACGTTTCACTTGCCCCAACAGCGTTTGTAGGCTACACGGGGAATCTTTGTCTTTGTAACTGTGAGGATCTGACGGGGCCTCGCTGGTACTGCCGGACACTCAGAATCTGTCTCGAGATGACAGCTCAACCTTCTCATCAGCCATGATCACTGCTATTCTTATTCATGTATTTACCAGGTTAGGCCAACTGTGCTGTAGACGCGACCTGGCCACAAATGATAGCTCAGCCAAGTGGCCGTATTACGTGAAAATTCAGAGCATCCGCCAAATACTCTAAAAGCGTAATGTTGACTCGAAATGTGGAGGACTCGAAAAGAAATCTACGCGACTACGGGGAGAGAACACGAAAACTCAAATATATAGCGGTCAGGATCGAACCCACGACCAGGCGAAGGAGATCGCATCTCGCCACGTCTCACGACTTTGCGATGGAACAATCCACCCAGCACCTGCACACGATCCGGTAATTGTTTTACCGGTTGGCGTGAACCCACACTTTGCCGCACCGCACGCGACCTGCTGCTCGACTATCGCTGTGCTGTGCCCGTGGACTATACGCTAGACATTTGTGAAAAATAGCTTCATAGCTCATCGGATTCCTCCAGCATGAATACATATTCTGATTCTGGATAGAGTCGGTTATGGCCATTACACGCAACAACAACAACAACACAAAACTTCCATTGCTTCAACTGCCGCTCCGGGAGAGGGATTCGAAGCACGGCTCGTCTTGAGTTGGCAGAGCGCAGCCACCACGCATCGCGACTCACCACCTCTTTAGCCCCCAAACCAGCATCGCCACTCACTCACCTGCCTCTAACCCTGCCGCTCCCGCTGTTGCTGCTGCTGCCCGCTCCGTGCCCATGCGCGCCTCCATAGAGGCTGTACGAGGCCCTGTGGTGGCGCGGCACGGGGGCCGCCACCGCCGGCCCCGGCTCGGCCTGAAAGAGCCCAAGGCACCCCCCCGAGAGGTACAGGGACGAGACGAGGAGGAGGACGGGGGACGCGGCAGCTACGGACATCATTGCCACGAGAGAGTAGAGGCAGCTCCACGTCCTTCATGCGGTGGACACGATGTTTTGGAGCGAGTTGGATCTTCTCCGAGTGTCTCCAACCGAGGGAACGGCAGTCTGCGTGTCTTTGTCGACCTTTGTCTTGCCTTAATAGGTGCTCGCTAATAGCACTCGCCCCAACAGTCTTGCCCGGCAATAAGTAGTGGAGTTTCAGTCCTTGTGTCGCCGACTTCCAAATTCAGTCGCTTTCAATCCACCTTGCACCTGTATATATAAGAAATGTACAACAACAAAATAACGTTAACGAGGCCTGCCTAATAAGAGCATCGATTTGGCCGAGAGCTCCTTCGACGATGGACGCGAGCGGGCGCCGCTGGCCACGGTATTTGTCGCGCGCCTCCACCCCGAAGTCGCCGCCCCCACAACCATCGCGGGCACGCAGCACCCAGCGGAATCGCCCTCGCCCGTGCTCTCCCTCTGCAGGTAGAGAGGCCCCCGCGGCTGACGTAGCCGCTACCGCGTCCGTCCGTCTGTCTCCTTCCTCCCCCGTGATGCCTGCAAACTCCCACTGTGAGTTCAGAGAAAGAGCTGGGAGGGGGGGGCAAAAGGGAGGAGGAGGATGGATGGAGGCCAGGAGGTTGGGGGGAGGGGAGTTTTTGTTGAATGATTTGGGGGCGGGGACGAGGTGACACTTTCACGAGTGCGGAGGGGATAGGGATGGAGGGGGTGCTTGGGTGGGTGAGCGGTTGCGATGATGGGTCGATGAGTGAGTGGTTGAGTCGATGAATGAGTAGTTGAGTAGGTGACAGGCTCAGTGAGTGATTGGGATGATGGTTCAATGAGTGGCAGGTTGGGTTGGTGGGGGAGTCATTGAGTGTTTTGTTGATTGGGTGAGCGAGTGGTTGGGATGATGGGTCGATGAGTAAATGATTGGGCGCGAGTGAACGTTTGTGTGAATGGTTGTGTATATGACTGGGTGGTTGGGTGAGTGTATTATTAGGTAGTAGTCCAATGGATAGTTGGATGAGTGGGTGAGCCTTTAGGTAGCTTAGTGAATGAGTGGTCGGGTGGGTCAGTGAGTGGTTAGGAGATTGGACGAGTGAGTTAGTAAGAGGTGGGAATGGTGGTTGGTAATTAATGAGTGAATAAGCGGGCGATTGAGTGGTCGGGTGAATGAGTGGTTGAGTGGGTGGTTGAGTGGGTGGTTGAGTGGGTGGTTGAGTGAGTGGTTGAGTGGGTGGTTGAGTGGGTGGTTGAGTGGGTGGTTGAGTGAGTGGTTGAGTGGGTGGTTGAGTGAGTGGTTGAGTGAGTGGTTGAGTGGGTGGTTGAGTGAGTGGTTGAGTGGGTGGTTGAGTGGGTGGTTGAGTGGGTGGTTGAGTGAGTGGTTGAGTGGGTGGTTGAGTGGGTGGTTGAGTGGGTGGTTGAGTGGGTGGTTGAGTGAGTGGTTGAGTGGGTGGTTGAGTGAGTGGTTGAGTGAGTGGTCGATGGAGGGTTAGCAAGGAGTGACTGCGCCAAGCCCGAGCCCTCGTCACGTCTCAACTCGCCTCGTGGTATCGGTCCGGTCGAGTGAGATGACTGCTCACTCGCATTACCTCTCTATCCCCCCCCCTGACCCACATCACTCCAACCCCCCCCCCCCTCCGAATTCCGCGTCCTCTCCACGCGGACTCCGCTCTCTCGCTCGCATTGGCCGTGCGCGCTCGAGCGTTCATGAAGCTCAGCGCGGCACGCTCCGGCATTCTTGGAAACCCCTCCCTCGACGACAGCAACATCACAGCCAAGGACAGCGCGAACGCGCCGTGCCGAGGCGATGAAGGGATGAACCGGGCAATTATCCCCCGTAGAGCCTTAAACAGACTGCTGTGGCTGTTGGCAAACACCACGACCGGCCGCCTCCCATTGGCGATGTTTATACATCGCCACTGGGTGCGAGCTGCCTCATCTCAGATAATCATTCTTGTGTGAACGGAACTCCAGCGCACTGCGCCATCGCTCCCCACGTAGACACACTGCACTCGCTCCCGTGGGAGCCACCTCCCTCGCTCCCCTCCCTCCCCTGGCTCACCCCCCTCCCTCCCCTCGCTCACCCCCTCGCTCCCCTCCCTCCCATGTACGGCGGCGTTTACCGTCGCCCCGAGTCCGCGGCTCCTGTCTGGCTGTCGGGATAGCTCCCGACTCGAGGTCGCGAGATTCACGACTTGTTTGTGCGGCTTCTTCTGTAGATGGCAGCGCCTTGCGCGGGGCGCCTCGCACGCAGCCCAATGTGGCTTGCGCAGACACACACACGCACATGCACAGACCTGCACACACACACAGACCTGCACACACACAGAGACCTGCACACACACAGAGACCTGCACACACACAGAGACCTGCACACACACACAGACCTGCACACACACAGACAGGCACACACAGAGACCTGCACACACAGACCTGCACACACACAGACCTGCACACACACAGAGACCTGCACACACACAGAGACCTGCACACACACAGACCTGCACACACACAGAGACCTGCACACACACAGAGACCTGCACACACACAGAGACCTGCACACACACAGAGACCTGCACACACACAGAGACCTGCACACACACAGACCTGCACACACACAGACCGGCACACACACAGACCTGCACACACACAGAGACCTGCACACACACAGAGACCTGCACACACACAGAGACCTGCACACACACACAGACCTGCACACACACACAGACCTGCACACACACAGACCTGCACACACACACAGACCTGCACACACACAGACCTGCACACACACAGAGACCTGCACACACACAGACCGGCACACACACAGACAGGCACACACACACATATCTGCACATACACAGACAGGCACATACACAGAGACACACACACCTGCACACACACCTGCACACACACACATATCTGCACGCACACACAGACCGGCACACACACAGACCGGCACACACACAGACCGGCACACACACAAACCGGCACACACACAGAGACCTGCACACACACAGAGACCTGCACACACACACAGACCGGCACACACACAGACCGGCACACACACAAACCGGCACACACACAAACCGGCACACACACACACACATATCTGCACACACACATATCTCCACACAGACACAGAGACCTGCACACACATATCTGCACACACAGAGACCTGCGCGCACACACACACAGACAGGCACATACACACACAGACAGGCACATACACACGCGCGCTCGAGGCTTCTTATTCGTTGCTCCGCGCTCTTTGTTGAGTTCACTCAAAGCGGCCTTTCTCTGGCGCGCCTTGCCCTGGTTTGATCCCGGCTCTGTGGCCCTTGGTGGGGGTGGGGGGCAGCAGGGGGGGAAGGGGGGCCATGGGACTCGCATTAATCCCACCGCACTTCCCCACACACACAAACACAAAGATCTCCCATATAGTCCTAACAGACTGTTGGGGCAATTGCTGTTAGCGAGCACCTATGAAGGTCGGCACGACACACGTGGGGACACATGGCCAGCACCACGCCCGACCGCCATTGTCTCCCTAGTGGCGATATTTACACACCGCACCAGGTACTCATTTGAGGCTGAGTCGACCTAGGGGAGGCCCGGGACATACACACTCACGCACACTCACACGCGCACACACACGTACACACTCACGCACACACTCACACACATTCACACACACATTCACACGCACACACGCACACACATGCACACACACGCACTCACACACACACACTCACACGCACACACATGCACACACACGCACTCACACGCACACACTCACACACACACGCACACACATACACACACGCACTCACACGCACTCACACACACACGCACTCACACACACACGCAGTCACACGCACACACATGCACACGCTCACACACGCACACACATGCACACACACGCACTCACACACACGCACACACACGCACTCACACGCACACACATGCCACACACACGCGCACACATGCACACTCGCGCTCTATGACAGGGACGGGGTTCCCTCTCTGCAGGGGGTGGGGAGCGCTTTCTCGGAAACTTTCCCCTCCCGCATCCACGCGCTCGTCGGTTTACTTTTAATACCCGCGACACGGATTCATGCTGATTCATATGAGCACGTGATGACGTCGCGGGTGTGTGAGCATGTGAGTGGTGAGCACGTGATGACGTCGCGGGTGAGTGAGCATGTGAGTGGTGAGCTGGTGAGTGAGTGAGCGAGTGAGTGAGCATGTGAGTGGTGAGTTGGTGATTGAGTGCGCGAGTAAGTGAGCATGTGAGTGGTGAGCTGGTGATTGAGTGAGTGAGCGAGTGAGTGAGCATGTGAGTGCTAAGCTGGTGATTGAATGAGTGAACGAGTGAGTGAGCATGTGAGTGGTGATCTGGTGATTGAGTGAGTGAGCGAGTGAGTGAGCATGCGAGTGGTGATTGAGTGAGCGAGTGAGTGAGTGAGCATGTGAGTGGTGAGCTGGTGGTTGAGTGAGTGAGCGAGTGAGTGAGCATGTGAGTGGTGAGCTGGTGATTGAATGAGTGAGCGAGTGAGTGAGCATGTGAGTGCTAAGCTGGTGATTGAATGAGTGAACGAGTGAGTGAGCATGTGAGTGGTGAGCTGGTGATTGAGTGAGTGAGCGAGTGAGTGAGCATGCGAGTGGTGATTGAGTGAGCGAGTGAATGAGTGAGCATGTGAGTGGTGGTTGAGTGAGTGAGCGAGTGAGCATGTGAGTGGTGAGCTGGTGATTGAGTGAGTGAGCGAGTGAGTGAGCATGTGAGTGGTGAGCTGGTGATTGAGTGAGTGAGCATGTGAGTGGTGAGCTGGTGATTGAGTGAGTGAGTGAGCATGTGGGTTGTGAGCTGGTGATTGAGTGAGTGAGCATGTGAGTGGTGAGCTGGTGATTGAGTGAGCGAGTGAGCGAGTGAGCATGTGAGTGGTGAGCTAGTGATTGAGTGAGTGAGCGAGTGAGTGAGAATCTGAGTGGTGAGCTGGTGATTGAGTGAGTGAGCGAGTGAGTGAGCATGTGAGTGGTGAGCTGGTGATTGAGTGAGTGAGCGAGTGAGTGAGCATGTGACTGGTGAGCTGGTGATTGAGTGAGCGAGTGAGTGAGAATGTGAGTGGTGAGCTGGTGATTGAGTGAGTGAGCGAGTGAGTGAGAATGTGAGTGGTGAGCTGGTGATTGCGTGAGTGAGCGAGTGAGTGAGAATGTGACTGGTGAGCTGGTGATTGAGTGAGTGAGCGAGTAAGTGAGCATGTGAGTGGTGAGCTGGTGATTGAATGAGTGAGCGAGTGAGTGAGCATGTGAGTGCTAAGCTGGTGATTGAATGAGTGAACGAGTGAGTGAGCATGTGAGTGGTGAGCTGGTGATTGAGTGAGTGAGCGAGTGAGTGAGCATGCCAGTGGTGATTGAGTGAGCGAGTGAATGAGTGAGCATGTGAGTGGTGGTTGAGTGAGTGAGCGAGTGAGCATGTGAGTGGTGAGCTGGTGATTGAGTGAGTGAGCGAGTGAGTGAGCATGTGAGTGGTGAGCTGGTGATTGAGTGAGTGAGCATGTGAGTGGTGAGCTGGTGATTGAGTGAGTGAGTGAGCATGTGGGTTGTGAGCTGGTGATTGAGTGAGTGAGCATGTAAGTGGTGAGCTGGTGATTGAGTGAGTGAGCGAGTGAGTGAGAATCTGAGTGGTGAGCTGGTGATTGAGTGAGTGAGCGAGTGAGTGAGCATGTGAGTGGTGAGCTGGTGATTGAGTGAGTGAGCGAGTGAGTGAGAATGTGAGTGGTGAGCTGGTGATTGCGTGAGTGAGCGAGTGAGTGAGAATGTGACTGGTGAGCTGGTGATTGAGTGAGTGAGCGAGTAAGTGAGCATGTGACTGGTGAGCTGGTGATTGATTGAGTGAGCGAGTGAGTGAGCATGTGAGTGGTGAGCTGGTGATTGCGTGAGTGAGCGAGTGAGTGAGAATGTGACTGGTGAGCTGGTGATTGAGTGAGTGAGCGAGTAAGTGAGCATGTGAGTGGTGAGCTGGTGATTGAGTGAGTGAGCGAGTGAGTGAGAATGTGAGTGGTGAGCTGGTGATTGAGTGAGTGAGCAAGTGAGTGGTGAGCGAGCGAGGGAGGGAGCGCTCGAATGGATCAGACAATCGAAGACGAACCATACATTATCTTCTCTAACACGCGCTATCAAACCAGATGTATCATAAGAACAATAATCGTATACTGCATAATCTGAAGATCGATGCACAGTCAATCATCGTCATTCATGGTCTACACACTACTGGGTGAATGCCTTCGCGAGCTATCGCGGCCATCTCATCTCGCGACGTGTGTCCTGCCCAAGGCCACCGCTCAACGTGATGTCTCCAACTCGCAGCTGGGTCAAGGCAGCTCGTGTCAGGCTCGGGTGTGAAAATCATCATCAGCATCGTCGTCATCATCATCCTCAGCATCATCATCACTCGCACAGCCATAGTCTATCAACTGCTGGATGAAGTCGTCCCCAAGCCGCCGCCATATATCACCGCCCTGCAATGTAACAATCTGTCACTCCACCTCTGCGATGGACGACCTCTCGGGCGTAGTCGCTCCTTCGGCTGCCGCTCCGTTGTTAGTCTCGACCAGCGGCCACCACCACCATCACCATCGTCGTCGTCGTCGTCGTCCCTGTGCATGTGTGTGCGGGGTCTTCGTCGTTTCATCCACGCGTTCCTCTCCTGGTCTCTCGGTGCCACGTGTGTGTGTCTGTCAGTGTGTGTGTGTGTGTCTGTCAGTGTGTGTGTCTGTCAGTGTGTTTGTGTGTCTGTCAGTGTGTGTGTGTCTGTCAGTGTGTGTGCCTGTCAGTGTATGTGCCTGTCAGTGTGTGTGTCTGTGTGTCTGTCAGTGTGTGTGTGTCTGTCAGTGTGTGTGTCTGTCAGTGTGTGTGCCTGTCAGTGTGTGTGTCTGTGTGTCTGTCAGTGTGTGTGTGTCTGTCAGTGTGTGTGTCTGTCCGTGTGTGTGTCTGTCAGTGTGTGTGTGTGTCTCTCAGTGTGTGTGTCTGTCAGTGTGTGTGTCTGTGTGTGTTTGTGTCTGTCAGTGTGTGTGTCTGTGAGTCTGTGTGTGTGCCTATCAGTGTGTGTTTGTGTCTGTCAGTGTGTGTGTCTGTGAGTCTGTGTGTGTGCCTGTCAGTGTGTGTGTGTCTATCAGTGTGCATCAGCCAGTCATCTCAGTCAGTCGACCCGTGGCACCTTGGTCTGCCCCGTGACCTCCTGCCAGCGGGCGTTCGACACTTCACGTGGCCTCAGGGTGCACATAGCCTGGCACAAGCGTCGTGGTAACGTCACCGCCACTTAGTGGCGAATGGCGGTTGTTGTTGTGTGTCTGTCAGTGTGTGAGTCTGAGTGTGTGTGCCTGTCAGCGTGCGTGTGTGTCTGTCAGTGTGTGTGTCTGTGAGTCTGTGTGTGTGTGTGAGTGGGGAGCGGTAGTGTAGCGGTTAGCGCGCTGCGCTATGAACCTGGCGACCCGGGTTCGATTCCCGCTCACGGCCAACACCAGTGACGATTATCTGAACCGGTTCCGGGCCTTCCCTAGGTCGACTCAGCCTCAAATGAGTACCTGGTGCGGTGTGTAAATATTGCCACTGGGGAGACAAAGACGGTCGGGCGTGGTGCTGGCCACCCACCCCCTCGTGTACCGATCCGGCCTTCATAGGTGCTCGCTAACATTACTTGCCCCTACAGTCTGTTAAGGCTATATGGGGGATCTTTGTTTTATCTTTGTTTGTGTGTCTGTGAGTCTGTGTGTGTGCCTGTCAGTGTGTGTGTCTGTGTGTGTGTGCCTGTCAGTGTGTGTGTCTGTGTGTGTGTGAGTCTGTTTGTGTGTCTGTGAGTCTGTGTGTGCCTGTTAGTGTGTGTGTGTGCGTGTCAGTGTGTGTGGCTGTGTGTGTGTCTGTGAGTCTGTGTGTGCCTGTCAGTGTGTGTGTGTGCGTGTCAGTGTGTGTGTGTGTGTCTGTGAGTCTGTGTAACCCCAGCGGTGTGTAATTTCGGAGCGTGCAGTGGGCTCAATAATTTAATGGGCCAATTGTGACTTGGGCGATTCGGTGCCACCGCGTGGAAGAGGTTGCTTCTTGTTCTGGCTGCGTGTTTAGTAAATGACTGACGGCGCTGATTTGGATTGCGGGTCATGTGGTTCCACTCGGTAGTGGCGTGCACTCGGATTCCGCGTTTTAAACTTGACGGGTGTTGCGCCGTTCGAGCTGTCATCGTGACTTGAGGCGAGCCTTATTGGGGCGCCAATCGGATCGCATGAGGTCACGGTCCCCTCGTCGCGTCGAGGAACCGTCACGGCGGAGCCAATGGGAACAGCTGAGTCCCTCGCGGTCCGGCACGAGCAGCAACCACCACGTGGACATTCGGAGAAATGGGAATGGAACAAAATCTGGAAAGTGCACGGGCGAGACGACGATGGGCCCGTGCGGGCAGTCACCCGGGCGTGTCGCACGGGAGATCCGTGGTGCTGCGTGAGCACAGCAGCAGCACAACAATGACAACAAATCGAAATGACAACAACATCGATGATGCAGAGATCGAGTACAGCAGGATCCTTAAGGGATATTGCACCACGAACCGCTTGGCTATTTAACGAGTCAAACACAACACACGCGAGTCAAACACAGTGCAAGTGCAATATGAGAGCAAGAGGCGCAAGAGAAGTAAATGTGCAAGTCGGATCTGTGTTTTGATTTCACAGGAAAGTAAAGAGGGGGAGAGAAGGCACAGGGAGCCGAGCTGTCGATGAGCGGCGCGGGGATTATCGACGCGTGGAGAAGCAGCGCGGAAGGAGACAAAAAGCATGGAGAGATGCGCGCGCGTGTGTGTGTGTGCATGTGTGTGCATGTGTGTGTGTGCGTGTGTGTGCATGTGTGTCTGTGCATGTGTGTGCATGTGTGCATGTGTGTGCATGTGTGTGTGCGTGGCTATATTTAGGTCGACTCAGCCTCAAATAAGTACCTGGTGCGATGTATCAACATCGCCGCTAGTGAGACAAAGGCGGCGGGCGTGGTGCTGGCCACCCTCCCCCTCGTGTGCCGTTCCGGCCTTCAAAGGTGCACGCTAACAGCACTTGCCCCTACTGTCTGATGATGCTTTACGGGCGATCTTTGTCCTTATGTTTGGAGAGAAAGAATGAGGGACCCGTGGAATTTAGGGGACATGCGCAGCAGGTTAAAGACATCGCCACGTTGGCTGCCAAGAGTGAGTGTGTTGTTTGTGGTCAGCCCACGTGCGAGGAGGGTTAATGAGCGGGGGTTGAAACTAAAACTCACGAGAAAGAGGCAGCCAACCGCTCCCGTAGTCTGAATCTCCCTCCCTTCAGGCCTGAGGTTATCAGTGACGTCCACTCCCTGTGCCTGTTCGTTTCCACGCTGAAGAGTGTCGTCCCTTTTTGTTCTGCCTATGACTGACTGACTCTCTCTCCCCTATAGACTCAAATAGAGACCTATAGACACCACATAGACACCACATAGACACACAAAGCCCTATGACTGCCTCGATAAAAGAGATGTCGACATGTCTCGAGACTTGGTCGTGTTTATAGAAGTGGTCGTGTCTAGAGACTCGTCTCGAGACGTGGTCGTGTCTAGAGACGTGGTCGTGTCTAGAGACTCGTCTCGAGACGTGGTCGTGTCTAGAGACTCGTCTCGAGACGTGGTCGTGTCTCGAGACGTGGTCGTGTCTCGAGACGTGGTCGTGTCTAGAGACTCGTCTCGAGACGTGGTCGTGTCTCGAGACGTGGTCGTGTCTCGAGACTCGTCTCGAGACGTGGTCGTGTCTCGAGACGTGGTCGTGTCTGGAGACTCGCCTCGAGACGTGGTCGTGTCTCGAGACGTGGTCGTGTCTCGAGACGTGGTCGTGTCTCGAGACATGGTCGTGTCTGGAGACTCGTCTCGAGACGTGGTCGTGTCTCGAGACTCGTCTCGAGACGTGGTCGTGTCTAGAGACGTGGTCGTGTCTAGAGACTCGTCTCGAGACGTGGTCGTGTCTCGAGACGTGGTCGTGTCTAGAGACGTGGTCGTGTCTAGAGACTCGTCTCGAGACGTGGTCGTGTCTAGAGACGTGGTCGTGTCTAGAGACTCGTCTCGAGACGTGGTCGTGTCTAGAGACGTGGTCGTGTCTAGAGACTCGTCTCGAGACGTGGTCGTGTCTCGAGACTCGTCTCGAGACGTGGTCGTGTCTCGAGACGTGGTCGTGTCTAGAGACTCGTCTCGAGACGTGGTCGTGTCTAGAGACGCTGCGTCAATCCACGTGGTGGTGAGTCTGTACGCGTGTACAGCTCGGGAGCGGTGGCATGGTGGTTAGCGCACTGCGCTTCGAACCCGACGACCCGAGGTCGACTCCCGCTCATGGCTAACTTGAGTGATAAATATCTCAACCGGTCCTGGGCCTCCTCTAGGTCGACTCAGCCTTAAACGAGTACAGAGTGCGGCGTGAAAATATCAAAGCAAGGGCGGCCGGGCGTGGTTCTGGCGAAAACACGCCCTCGTGTGCCCTTCCTATCAACACTTACCCCAATAGCCGGCGTAGGCTAAACGGAGGACCTTTGTCTTTTTTCGAAGCTGACATTTATCTGCTCATTCGTTTGGATGCCGGTGTTGTCTGTGCCGCAGTCACTGGGCAGAAGTTGCCTGCAGACAGCATTCCTGGGCGCGTGTTTACCGCGACTGTCGCGCCCCGTCGCTCACGCTGCTCTTTTGTTTAATTATATTGCACTTCTTTACCCACCAGAGCCACACCGAGTCTTAATTTATCCGAGGCTCTTGCTGCTGCTACATTGAGGTCATTTACACCCAACGCTCTTGCAACAACAATAACCTCGCTCATTGCAAGAGAGGCGTTACACCCTCTTAGCTATCACTGCTTTGAAAACAGTGCCGTTTGTTGCTGGCCGCTTGACGTTTTGAACTATTTGCTCAAGAACTGCACAAAGACCACGTGCACGACAAAGCCACCCTGAGTGCGAGCGATCTCGCCAGATGTCAGAAGCTAAGCAAAGCCCAGCTTGGACATCGCTTGGATAGGAGCCTGCCTGAGAACAGCAGGTGCTGTAGCCTTGGGTTGCGAGTTGGTCAGCAGATAGCAGGGCAGTATTCATCCTTGAATCTATCTGTGCGGCGCTTTGTCTGTTCCCCTATCGTACGCGTGCTGGGATTTCTCCGCATTCTCCGGTTGCCTGCTTCCACGTGAAGCCAAAACTCTCATTACTCACGGAATTCATGGCCAAGCATCCCAACGCGGCAGGACCCCTGTGAAAGCCTTGGGACAAAGTACGGCTCTCCTGCTCAGGAACACGATCGTAAAGAATAAACGTATTTTGTTTTACACTTCCCATCGGTCACACGCCCTTCCTTCTGGGAGTGCGTAGTTTCAGCTGCATTCGTTTAACGCAAACACCACATTCAGCGTGTTCGTAACGGTGAGGTCCAGCGGGGCCTGGAACCCGACCACATGCTATGGGTTACCCCACGCAGCAGCGCCGAGCCCTGTTCCACTGTGTTGCGTAAGGCGCAACTGGGGCGCCGAGAGCGAGATGAGAGGGGAGAGGTAGGAGAGTGCGTGGAGAGGAGTCGGGTGAGATGAGAGGGCAGAGGAAGAGTGGAGGGGAGTAGAGTGAGATGAGAGGGGAGAGGCAGGAGAGCGCGTGGCGAGGCACGCCTGCTCTGGGAGGCGGTAGGGGTGGAGGGTGGGGAGGGAGATGGCGTGGGGGCTGGGGGCTGTGGACTCGTGGGGGCTGGGGGGTGAGAAGGCTCGCGGTGCCGCGTGTCGCACATCACCGAGCTAAGAGCGCCCGTAAAGCGCGGCTCCCCTCGCGGCTGTGCCTTGGTCGGCATCAATCAGCGTCCAGCAGCCCCCGCTGGGGTTCACACAACACCTGGAACGGATCCAGCTTTGCCCATGCAGCGTTCAGGGGGTGGTGGAGGGGGGAGGTGACGGGAGGGGGGAGTTGTAAACGGGATCGGCCTTAATGGGTGCTCGCTAACAGCACTTACTCAAAGTCTGTTCGAGCTATAGGGGGACCTTTGTCTGAGTTTTTTTCGGTAACGAGAAGGGGATGGAAAAAGGGGACCTCTTCTGAATGATTCCACTTGAGGCCCCCTTCCCCAACCTCCCCCCCAAGCAGGTAATTGATAGTGAGCAGCGGCTCGTCCCGTGAAACGAAATTAAATTCCTTTCCAGCGGAGCACCCCTGCCACCTCCCTCCCTCCCTGCCTCTCCACCGCAGCCTCCCGTTCACAACCAACGCCGCTCTCAGAGACCCACGGCGCCGAGCGATTGTGGGGGGCTCTGGCTGCAGGGTTCATGGGAGCGAATGACAGACTCGGCGTGTGTACATCACCATTATCATCACCACCGTTATCATCACCACCGTTATCATCATCACCATTATCATCACCACCATTATCATCACCACCATTATCATCATCACCATTATCATCATCACCATTATCATCATCACCATTATCATCATCACCATTATCACCATCAGCCATAGTCTATCCACTGCTGGACGAAGGCCTCCCCAAAGCGTCGCAATCTATCACGGCCTTGCGATGTAACGATCTGTCTCGCACCTGCACAGGCGCCGATTTGATCGCTCCATCTCCACGGGAGGCGCCTTCTTCGGGCGTCTTCACTCCTTCGGCTGCCGCTCCGTTGTTAGCCTCGAACAGCGGCCACCATCGCCACCACCATCCAGTGCCGGATTATCCCAGTAGCAAAAGTAGCTACGTATGTAGTAGCTACGTATGTAGTAGCTACGTATGTAGTAGCTACGTATGAAGTAGCTACGTATGTAGTAGCTACATATGTAGTAGCTACTACACGTGTAGTAGCTACTACACAGGTGTAGCTACGCGTGTAGTAGCTACGGGCCCCGCACTTTCAAGGGCCCCGCGCTAAATGCTTTCAAGCCATCAATTCCGGTTCAGTGACTATGCACTTGCTCTATTACTATAGTACTATGCTGCCTTCAACGTTTATGAACAACTGGGTGTTTAAGGTTAGCGATTTGTCGTATTATCTGGCTGTATCGCAAACAAAAAAATACAATTACTATGCATTTTTTAAAATGTATGTATTTTAATATTCACGTGTTTTTTATTTATTTTGATCCCCTTTGTAACATGTGCGACAGGGCCCGCACGAGCTTCATCCGGCACTGGCACCACCCAGAGCAGACCGTGCAACACGTAACGACGCAATGCCCCGCTCCGCGAGTACGAAGGAGACACCACAGCCGTGATGCACCAACTCCGCTGCTCCTCACGCGGTTATCCGGCTTGGCCACCTGAATGTGACATTGCAGTTGTGGCTCTGCATCGACATCAGCAGCCGTACGAAAGATGAAGAAGTGTCCTTCCACGCGTCTTTGCGCACTTCTCTGCTTTTTTCCCGTTCTTTTGAGCATCCAAAACGGATGCGAGGCGTTCTCCTACCGCACTAACAGACTGAGTTATAAAAGCACCGCCACCGTTACTCATATTTTTAATAACACTGAAATCTCCTCTGACGATCGCTTGTGGTGTGATCGAAACGTCGTAGTTTTTTGTTATTTTCTTTCAACCTATCTGCGTGACTTTACCGAGAAACCCAAAGAATACTGCTATCAATTTTAGTTTTTTTTTAAGTTAAAGATGTAAATCGCGACAGAATCTCAGTAAGGCCACATCGCCCCTGCCGAGTGAGGAGGCGTTTCCACTGCAGTGAGTACTTGTCCCGACAGTCCGTTGAAAGCTATACGGGTGGTCTTTGTCTTTGTTTCGTGTGTGTGGGTACGCATCTGTGCGTGAGGGTGCGAATGGTGGTGTAGCGGTTTGCGCGCCACGCGACGAACCAGGGTTCGATCCCGCTGACGACCAACACCGGTGACGATTATCTGAACCGGTCCTGGGCCTCCCCTCGGTAGACTCAGCCTCAAATGAGTCCCCGGTGTAGTGTGTAAACAAACGCAGCTGGGCGTGGTGTGGGCCAGACACCACCTTGTGTGTAGTGCCGCCTTTCATAGGTGCTCGCTAACAGCACTTGCATTTTGGGTAGAACTAGATGAGCCGCATATACAGTGCCAAATCGCACAAACCCAACTCGCACAGAGCGAGGGAAACCTGTATTGATCAGGGCGGCCGCTATAATGGAACCGTGAACTTCTGCTGCAAGTGGCGAACGCGCTCCCGCTGGGCCGCATCATTGTCAAAGCTGCGCTCATATTTCCCTCTCCCCGTCCCTCTCCCGCCCCCTCTCCCCTCCAACCCCAACTCCTATCTCTATCTCTGGAAGAGGAAACGGACCCATGTGCTTCTCGCTACGAGAGTAATTTAGGGAACCCAGTGGCTTCAGATTGGAGACCGGGAGTCAGAGTTCGGCACAAGGTTTCAATTAGCAACTCAAAACGCAATGTATAACAACAAACGAGGCATTAACCTCGTTGTGGAGGATATACGTAACTCATGAAAGAAGCAACGCAACGCGGCACCTCCTCCTCATCACATCTGTCGCTCCACACGAGAAAAACAATCAAAGTGAATGTGTTGTGTGTGCTGCTACTGTGCTGGGTCTATTACTTTAGCTTCGAACTAGGACCCGCATCTGACAGAGAGGGAGAGAGGAAGAGGTTTTGCCTATAAACATCTAGCTAGCAGTTCACCACCATTGATCCAAGCAAGCTCGACACCACAGCGGCAGCAGCATCGTGGGCTATGATGTCCGCGTGTGGAGCCGAGACGGAGGGCGCAGGGCAGTGACTGCTCAGGAGCAGAATTGGCTCTCACGGGAGCCCGCGTTCCGCTGTCTTCACGCCGCTGCGGTCTGGACTCTCCATGATGAATGCCCGGTAGCAGACTCGTCGTGGGCAGCTCTCAAAGAGGCCCTCGCCAGAGGCAGTTTCATTCCTGGAGAGTAGCTGTGTTTTGCTTGACTCCGTTCCAGGCTTTAGGAAATAAAAATGTCTGTATATATTAATTAAATAAACGTCTCTCCACAGTCACGTAAGTCTAAGATGCGAAGAAGACCCACACTGTTACTCACACCTCAACGAAGAGCACAAAGACATACCCCATACATTCAGACATCGTCAGCCACGATCGATCAACTGCTGGATGAAGGCCTCCCTCAAGCCGTCGCCAGCTTTCGCTGTCACACGATGTGATAATGGCAGTAAAAATTCACTGTGTAACAAAAAAAATTGTTCCTGGGTAGTAAGTGTTATTTCCTAATTGCTTATGCCTCAAAAGTTCAGAAAATGGCTATTATTCCCCACAAACTTTTCTTTTGTGAACAGGACAGCGATATTTGAAATTTACCTATTTTCAATAAGAAAACGTGTGCATTTGTGTATTTCAATCACATAAAGTCACAAAGTCACGTAAGAAAAAACACATAAAGTCCTTGCCTTCTGGGAGCGCGTATTTGACGTGTAGTATACATGTGTGTACGGTATGCTAAGGAGGAAAATCATCTGCTCGCGTAGTTATCGCGTTCCTAATAATCTCCCCACGCGACGCTAAATGATCCCCGTGCACGAAGCACTCCGTAGCCTCGCGATCAGGAGACGAACGCGGGGCCCTCCAGGGCGAGAGGCAGCGGCCACTGCCAAGAGCCGCGCTCGGCAGCCGTCTGCGACTCTTCCGGCCTCTCCCCCTCCCTCTCACTCACGGGGCCCACTTGCCACTCCGTTGTGTAACCTCTCAGCCCTTTGCCAATCCACTGCTGGAGCATGGCCTCGGCGTTATGGGGGGGCAAGCACCGGTTCGGATGCCACGTACCACTGATGGTAGCCGTGGTCGAGAATCGAAGTCGGGTTGCCGGATTCATAGTGCAGTGCAAAAACCGCTGCGTTACCAAATGCACTCGCATTTCAACATTGTAGACGCTATGCAAACGAACATTGTCTTATATAGCCTCACAATATCGACTGTGAAGAAGGAGGGTAAGTGCGATGGACAGCACTCTGAGATGATGGCCGTTGGTCGAGACTAAGGATGGAGTGGCAACCGAATGAGAGAATGCGCCCGAGAGATGGAGCAATACAATGGGTACCGTGTCCAAGAGGAGATCGTTTCATAGCAGATCCTTGAGAGGTGGTTTGGTTTACGATTTGGGAGTGGCCTACATCCAGCAGTGGATAGATCACGGTTGGTATTTTTTCTCGAGGTCACGACCCTTAACCATTAGTAACGACCGCCAGCGCGCCCACGTGGCTTTTTTACGGTTCCATTTTAAACTTATAGAGTTTATTTGTAATTATTTATCTCTTCTTTTACGTCTCTGGAAGTCGTTCAGCCTCCCAGGATAAATGCGCTCGCGTCTCGGGCGCAGATGTGGCGGCTTGGCAAGAGGATCGAGCGCTTAAGCTCGGGATGATCCTGGAAGCGCCTTTGAAACGAAGCCTATGGCGCGCTGCCCGCGTCTCTGGCCGAAGCATCTCTCACCTGCGCCCTGGCCGAGTTTCGTCGCGGCTGTGGTCGCGTTGGGTTTCCTTTGTTTAAAAGCGGCGGCCAAACGCGTTGCAGTGTCACCTCGAGATCGGTGGACCCACAGTCGGAGAGAGAGAGCGAGAGAATGAGAGAGAGAGAACTCCCGTGTGGGTTTGGGTTCCGTCTGAATTTGAGAATGCGGCGTTTCCCGTAGCGCAGCAATTCGCGGCCCAACACCAAAAACACCAACACGACCACCAACACCACGACAAACACCAACACGACCACCAACACCACCACCAACACGACCACCAACACCACCAAAAACACCAACACGACCACCAACACGACCACCAACACCAGCAAAAACACCAACACGACCACCAACACCACTACCACCACAAACACCAACACCAACACCACCAAAAACACCAACACAACCACCAACACCACCAAAAACACCAACACGACCACCAACACCACCACCACCACAAACACCAACACGACCACCAACACCACCAACAACACCAACACGACCACCAACACCACCAACAACACCAACACGACCACCAACACCACCACCAACACCACCAAAAACACCAACACGACCACCAACACCACCAACAACACCAACACGACCACCAACACCACCACCACAAACACCAACACGACCACCAACACCACCACCACAAACACCAACACGACCACTAACACCACCAAAAACACCAACACAACCACCAACACCACCACCAACACGACCACCAACCTAAAAACACCAACACGACCACCAACACCACCACCAACACGACCACCAACACCACCAAAAACACCAACACGACCACCAACACCACCAACAAGACCACCAACACCACCAAAACAGCACCAACAACACCAACTTAATGGCATGCCCCAGGTTCAGCAGCAGTCTCCAATTCCTTCTCAGAGTAAGCAGCAATTACAAGATCATTACCATACGTAACATGGTTTACCGACAGGAGGCCATCCCTTGACCGCGTCCAGGCATCAATCAGCCTCCCAAAGTAACTGTATCAGCAAAACGGCAGGAACTCTCTCTGTGCTGAAGCCCTCTCATCGTGGCCGGCAGACCTGGAAATTGGCATCGAGCTGCCGAACTATATTGCTGCTGCCAACGCGCGCAAGAACATAAAAGTGGAATGGAAGTACTTCTTACACAACCCAACAGACGCACGACCCTCTGGGAATGCGTCATTTCAGCCGCATTGATTCATGACAAGCAACAACTCCGCGCCGGTTCCGACACGCGGCGTCTCGCCAGCAGAGCCGGGCTCGCCCGGGACGTGAACGCCACGTGTACAGATGGACGCTTACATTACAAGCCAGGCGCAACCTTTGTGGTTCCTATCGAGACGTAACGGAGCCACGTTCTTTTTCGCTGACGAGGGACGGCAGAGACGGCCACGCAGCCGCACGTGGACCGCCCACGTGCTCTGCTCTCTGCCAGAATCGCGAGCGCCCTCGTCAGATGTTTCTGCAATCAAAGCCCTGCGACTGATGCGTTCACGCGGTTCTGTTGTGTTCTTGCACCTCGCGCGATTGACGCATCTGGAAGCTCTCCCCGCGTGGGTTGTTAACGCTGCGCCCTCGAGGCTGAGTTGAGGAAATGCGTCGATGGCTCCCAGAGGCAGCCTGTGCAGCATCAGTGAGCATTGGCGACTTTGCTGCGGTGATGAGTCCCAGTAAGGGCGAGACCCCTGTAGTCTGTCTCTGTGCCACCGCTGCCGTCAGTTCGGGTCACATTTGCTCACATCCTACTTCATGGTGACCTAAGACATTGCAGTTCTTCAGAAACTATTGATGGTTCTTGCATAATGCACACACAAATAATACGCATACACACATACATACACATACATACATACACGCATACACATATACACATACAAAGACAAAGACAAAGACAAAGATAAAGATCCCCCATATAGCCTTAACAGACTGTAGGGGCAAGTGCTGTTAGCGAGCACCTATGAAGGCCGGAACGGTACACGAGGGGTGGGTGGCCAGCACCACGCCTGACCGCCTTTGTCTCCCTAGTGGCAATGTTTACACACCGCACCAGGTACTCATTTGAGGCTGAGTCGACCTAGGGGAGGCCCGGGACCGGTTCAGATAATCGTCACTGGTGTTGGCCGTGAGCGGGAATCGAACCTGGGTCGCCAGGTTCATAGCGCAGCGCGCTAACCGCTACACTACCGCTCCCCACACATACACATACATACACATATACACACATACACATATACACACATACATACACGCATACACATATACACACATACATACACATACATACGAGTCCTGAGCGCGTTTTGGCCCTGTATTTGTGTGCGTGTTTACTGGAAACGAATGCAAACGTTGCCTCGCGATGTCGAGGCTCAGCGTAGTCGCAATTCCGGATAAAATCTCCTTGGTCTGCGAGCTCAGGGGCACGGATTGTATACGGAGTCACCCGCGGCACCCAGACCAGGGCTGGTGGTGGCTGCGCTGCTGCTGCACGTGGCTGCCTTTAACCCAGCGCCGTGGAGGCAGCAGCAACGAGGGTTGGTGGATGACCGCAGAAACATCGTGAGACACCCTTTGCTGTTCGCGTCAAGGAGGAGCCATACCCTGACACGCCACGAGAATGCAGTTACAGCAAACGTGGAGTCTCAGCATTCTCTGTAAGCTCGCGCCCCAGTCGCTCTTTGCTATCGACTCCCTGCCCCTGTTCAAGACCTGGGTGCCCTCTCTACCCCATGCCTCGAACTGCCTGCCCCTTCTCTCACTCTCCACGGCACTTCACTCTGTGCCTGTATACGCCCCATCAGTCAAGGCGGTGTTGTGTTATTGTAAAAATTGAGCTCATATCGACGTTCAGATTCATTTAAAGAGTTTGCTTCCTATACAAAAGCAGCGACTTGGTTTTTGTTTTTGGTAAAGAAATGCAACTCTGTGATTGATCTTATAGAAAGTTTATCCGCTCTGTGATGTTTCCCAGATGACGGATCACCACTCACTCACTGCCTTGCAGCAATTTTAAATTTCATTTCGGATTTTATAATAAATGTGTGAGCACTCTCTCTTTCTTTGGCCTTGTGTGTGTGTGTCTGCACGGGGTAGCGGTGAAGCAGTGGTTAGCGCATTGTGCTACAAACCCGGCGACCCGAGTTCGATTCCCGCTCTCGACCAAGGCACAGTGGCGAATTTTTGAACTGGTCCTGGATCGTTTCTAGGTCGACTCAGCCTCAAATTAGTATCTCGTGCTGTACGTAAAATATCGACACGAGGGAGACAAAGGATTCCGGGCGAGATCCTGACCACCTACCTCTCGTGTGATGTGCCGGCCTTCATAGGTTCTCGCGAACAGCACCTGCCCCAACAGTCTGTTACAGTGAGGGAAAAAAAGTATTTGATCCCCTGCTGATTTTGTACGTTTGCCCACTGACAAAGAAATGATCAGTCTATAATTTTAATGGTAAGTTTAATGAGGGAAATAAGTATTTGACCCCTCTGCAAAACATGACTTAGTACTTGGTGGCAAAACCTTTGTTGGCAAACACAGAGGTCAGACGCTTTTGGTAGTTGGCCACCAGGTTTGCACACATCTCAGGAGGGATTTTGTCCCACTCCTCTTTGCAGATCTTCTCCAAGTCATTAAGGTTTCGAGGCTGACGTTTGGCAACTCGAACCTTCAGCTCCCTCCACAGATTTTCTATGGGATTAAGGTCTGGAGACTGGCTAGGCCACTCCAGGACCTTAATGTGCTTCTTCTTGAGCCACACTTTGTTGCCTTGGCCGTGTGTTTTAGGTCATTGTCATGCTGGAATACCCATCCACGACCCATTTTCAATGCCCTGGCTGAGGGAAGGAGGTTCTCACCCAAGATTTGAAGGTGCATGGCCCCGTCCATCGTCCCTTTTATGCGGTGAAGTTGTCCTGTCCCCTTAGCAGAAAAACACCCCCAAAGCATAATGTTTCCACCTCCATGTTTGACGGTGGGGATGGTGTTCTTGGGGTCATAGGCAGCATTCCTCCTCTAAACACGGCGAGTTGAGTTGATGCCAAAGAGCTCCATTTTGGTATCATCTGACCACAACACTTTCACCCAGTTGTTCTCTGAATCATTCAGATGTTCATTGACAAACTTCAGACGGGCATGTATATGTGCTTTCTTGAGCAGGGGGACCTTGCGGGCGCTGCAGGATTTCAGTCCTTCACGGCGTAGTGTGTTACCAATTGTTTTCTTGGTAACTATGGTCCCAGCTGCCTTGAGATAATTGACACGATCCTCCCGTGTAGTTCTGGGCTAATTCCTCACCGTTCTCATGATCATTGCAGAGGGAGATTTACAGTTATTTTGTGTTTCTTCCATTTGCGAATAATCGCACCAACTGTTGTCGCCTTCTCACCAAGCTGCTTGGCAATTGTCTTGTAGCCCATTCCAGCCTTGTGTAGGTTTAAAATCTTGTCCCTGACATCCTTGGAGAGCTCATTGGTCTTGGCCATGGTGGAGAGTTTGGAATCTGATTGATTGATTGCTTCTGTGGACAGGCATCTTTATACAGGTAACAAGCTGGGATTAGGAGCACTCGCTTTAAGAGTGTGCTCCTAATCTCAGTTCGTTACCTGTATAAAAGACACCTGGGAGCCAGAAATCTTTTTGATTGAGAGGGGGTCAAATACTTATTTCCCTCATTAAAATGCAAATCAATTTATAACATTTTTGACATGCGTTTTTCTGGATTTTGTTGTTGTTATTCTGTCTCTCACTGTTCAAATATACCTACCATTAAAATTATAGACTGATCATTTCTTTGTCAGTGGGCAAACGTACAAAATCAGCAGGGGATCAAATATTTTTTTCCCTCACTGTAAAGCCACACGTGGCGGCGGCGGCGGTGGTGGTGGTGGTAGTGGTGGTAGTGGTGGCGGCGGTGGTGGTGGTAGTGGTGATAGTGGTGGTGGCGGTGGTGGCGGTGGTGACCCAGATTCTGGGAGGGGAGCGACCGTGGTGACGGTTCGCGCTGCGTGCCGCGTGTGGCTGGCGTCGCGCCCGGGGCTGGTGGCGCCAGATTTCACAAAAGGGAGCATTTGGCCATGGCCCAGAACTGCGGGAGGCTCTCTTCCCGTGGGCATAGAGGCGCAGTACCCTGGCTCGCCAGCAGGATGTAGAACAGCAGACCAATTACCATTAAATAATCGCGATGCCATCACTGTTGCTCGTAACGTGAGCTCCATCCTAACTTGAGATGGACAGCATTGAGTGAGCTCAGCGACTCGACAATTGAGACGGAGCTCCATCGTTAGCACGACCGCTGGTGATCTTCACCGGGTACATATTTGATCGACCCCGGATAGAGATATAATGGGCTGAGTCAACTCTCCCCCCAAAGACCCCCCCACCCGAACATGGATTCGAACTCGCAATCTCCCGATTACGAGCCGCCCGGGAAAGGGGCAGGCACACGGGAGGGAACCCATGGGCGGTCACTTTCGGGGCCATTCACCTTCGCAGCTGCCGTCGTTCAATGTTCACGCGGTCCCCGGGGATCCCCGGCTCACGCTCCACTCACTTCGCAAGTGGCAGCTACCGGCGGCGGGAGGTACGACTCGAGTCTCGTGCGCCAATTACACCGCCTGCACATTCCTCCTCCTCTGCAATTTCTTCTCCGAGTGCTTCCCTCCCCCTCTCTCCGTCTCCCTCTCTTTCCCTCTCTCTCCGTCTCCCCCTCTCTCTCCGTCTCCCCCTCTCTCTATCTCCCCCTCTCTCCGTCTCCCCTCTCCCCGTCTCCCCTCTCCCCGTCTCCCCTCTTTCCGTCTCCCCCTCTCTCCGGTTCCCCTCTCGCCGTCTCCCCCTCTCCCTCTCTCTCCGTCTCCCCCTCTCTCTCCGTCTCCCCCTCTCTCCGTCTCCCCATCTCCCCCTCTCTCCGTCTCCCCGTCTCCCCCTCTTTCCGTCTCCCCCTCTCTCCGTCTCCCCCTCTCTCCGTCCCCTCTTTCTCCGTCTCTCCCTCTCTCCGCCCCCCCTCTCTCCATCTCCCCTCTCCCCGTCTCCCCCTCTCTCCGTCTCCGCTCTCTCCGTCTCCCCTCTCTCCGTCTCCCCTCTCCCCGTCTCCCCTCTCTCCGTCTCCCCCTCTCTCCGTCTCCCTCTCTCCGTCTCCCCTCTCCCCGTCTCCCCTCTCTCCGTCTCCTCCTCTCTCCGTCCCCCCTCTCTCCGTCCCCCCTCTCTCCGTCTCCCCCTCTCTCCGTCTCCCCTCTCTCCGTCTCCCCCTCTCTCCGTCTCCCCTCTCTCTCCGTCTCCCCTCTCTCCGTCTCCCCTCTCTCTCCGTCTCCGCTCTCTCCGTCTCCCCTCTCTCTCCGTCTCCCCTCTCCCCGTCTCCGCTCTCTCCATCCCCTCTCTCTCCGTCTCCCCTCTCACCGTCTCCCCTCTCCCCGTCTCCCCCTCTCTCCGTCTCCCCTCTCTCTCCGTCTCCCCTCTCTCCGTCTCCCCTCTCCCCGTCTCCCCTCTCTCCGTCTCCCCTCTCTCCGTCTCCCCTCTCCCCGTCTCCCCCTCTCTCCGTCCCCCCTCTCTCCGTCTCCCCTCTCTCCCCGTCTCCCCTCTCTCCCCGTCTCCCCTCTCTCCGTCTCCCCTCTCTCCGTCTCCCCCTCTCTCCGTCTCCCCCTCTCTCCGTCTCCCCCTCTCTCCGTCTCCCCCTCTCTCCGTCTCCCTCTCTCCGTCTCCCCTCTCTCCGTCTCCCTTCTCTCCGTCTCCCCTCTCTCCGTCTCCCCTCTCCCCGTCTCCCCTCTCTCCGTCTCCCCTCTCTCCGTCTCCCCTCTCCCCGTCTCCCCCTCTCTCCGTCCCCCCTCTCTCCGTCTCCCCTCTCTCCCCGTCTCCCCTCTCTCCCCGTCTCCCCTCTCTCCGTCTCCCCTCTCTCCGTCTCCCCCTCTCTCCGTCTCCCACTCTCTCCGTCTCCCCCTCTCCGTCTCCCCCTCTCTCCGTCTCCCCCTCTCTCCGTCTCCCTCTCTCCGTCTCCCCTCTCTCCGTCTCCCTTCTCTCCGTCTCCCCTCTCTCCGTCTCCCCTCTCTCCGTCTCCCCTCTCCCCGTCTCCCCCTCTCTCCGTCCCCCCTCTCTCCGTCTCCCCTCTCTCCCCGTCTCCCCTCTCTCCCCGTCTCCCCTCTCTCCGTCTCCCCTCTCTCCGTCTCCCCCTCTCTCCGTCTCCCACTCTCTCCGTCTCCCCCTCTCCGTCTCCCCCTCTCTCCGTCTCCCCCTCTCTCCGTCTCCCTTCTCTCCGTCTCCCCTCTCTCCGTCTCCCCTCTCTCCGTCTCCCCTCTCTCCGTCTCCCCTCTCTCCGTCTCCCCTCTCTCTGTCTCCCCTCTCTCCGTCTCCCCCTCTCTCCGTCTCCCACTCTCTCCGTCTCCCCCTCTCTCCGTCTCCCCCTCTCTCCGTCTCCCTCTCTCCGTCTCCCCTCTCTCCGTCTCCCCTCTCTCCGTCTCCCCTCTCCCCGTCTCCCCCTCTCTCCGTCTCCCCTCTCTCCGTCTCCCCTCTCTCCCCGTCTCCCCTCTCTCCCCGTCTCCCCTCTCTCCGTCTCCCCTCTCTCCGTCTCCCCCTCTCTCCGTCTCCCCCTCTCTCCGTCTCCCCCTCTCTCCGTCTCCCCCTCTCTCCGTCTCCCTCTCTCCGTCTCCCCTCTCTCCGTCTCCCTTCTCTCCGTCTCCCCTCTCTCCGTCTCCCCTCTCCCCGTCTCCCCTCTCTCCGTCTCCCCTCTCTCCGTCTCCCCTCTCCCCGTCTCCCCCTCTCTCCGTCCCCCCTCTCTCCGTCTCCCCTCTCTCCCCGTCTCCCCTCTCTCCCCGTCTCCCCTCTCTCCGTCTCCCCTCTCTCCGTCTCCCCCTCTCTCCGTCTCCCACTCTCTCCGTCTCCCCCTCTCCGTCTCCCCCTCTCTCCGTCTCCCCCTCTCTCCGTCTCCCTTCTCTCCGTCTCCCCTCTCTCCGTCTCCCCTCTCTCCGTCTCCCCTCTCTCCGTCTCCCCTCTCTCCGTCTCCCCTCTCTCTGTCTCCCCTCTCTCCGTCTCCCCCTCTCTCCGTCTCCCCCTCTCTCCGTCTCCCCTCTCTCTCCGTCTCCCTCTCTCCGTCTCCCCTCTCTCCGTCTCCCCTCTCTCCGTCTCCCCTCTCTCTGTCTGCCCTTCCTTTATCGCCTCGCGATCACCAAACTTTGTCCCAGTGGCAAATTTTCAGGGCGCCCCTCTGCTACCTTTTTTGGTAGCGCGATGCTTGATCATTATTAATATTATTGCTGCGATGCTTTACCACGTGTGCGTTTGTAGTATTGTATACGTCTGTGTGTACGTCTGTGTGTGTGTGTCGGGGGGAAACAAAGAATCAGAATCAGAATCAGAAAGGGTTTTATTCGCCATGTAAGTTCACACCGACACGGAATTTACTTTGGCAGGATGGTGCATACATTCAACATATAGGAATCTAAAATCTTAAATAAGTTTTAAACAAGTCTTACTATAATAAGGGTTAAAAGTCTAACACTAAGGGGCTGAAGTATATAAAATTAAATAAATATCGAATATAAAATAGCTTTAAGATATAATTTAAAAATACAAATAGGGAAACATAGTTAATATCAGCAACGTGTCGTTATGTAGATCAAATGTTAAAAACAGTGTTAGCCCTTGGCCTTGTTTAACAGGCCAGCAGCAGATGGGAAGAAACTGTTTTTATGGCGTGAGGTTTTGGTCCTGATGGACCGAAGCCTTCTGCCGGAGGGGAGTAGCTGAAACAGAGAGTGTCCAGGGTGGGAGAAATCGGCCATAATCTTCCTCGCTCGCCTCATAGACCTTGTCGTGTGCAGGTCCTCGAGGGTCGGTAGATTGCAGGCAATTACCTTCTCAGCAGTGTGGATGATACGCTGCAGTCTGCTCTTGTCCTTGGCAGTGGCAGCAGCGTACCAGACGGTTATGGAGGAGGTGAGGATGGATTCAATGATCGCTGTATAGAATTGCACCATCATTGTCTTTGGCAGGTTGAATTTCTTCAGCTGCCGTAGAAAGTACATCCTCTGTTGAGCTTTCTTGGTGAGGGAGCTGATGTTCAATTCCCACTTGAGGTCCCGGCCGGGCGGGCTTTCTACTGGCCGTTCTTCCTCCTCGTGCCTCCGTACACGGCCTTAATAGGTTCTCACTAACAACACTTGCACCGACAGTCTGCTAAAGACTATACGGAGGGCCTTTGGCTGTATCTTGTATGAAGGATGCAGTGGTGACTCCGTGGTGAGCACATTGCGCGAGGGAGCCAGCGACCTGAGCTCGATTCCCGCTCACGGTCAACATCAGTGACGAATATTTGAACCAGTTCTGAACCGTTCCTGGGTCGACACAGGCTCATGAGTAATCTGGTGCGGTGTGTAAACATCAGAACTGGAGAGACAAAGGCGGCCAAGCGTGGTGCTGGCCACATTGCCACCACCATCACCTTATGCACCGTTACGGCCTGAATCGGTACTCGCTAACAATACTTGTCCTCTGGCATCTACGTTTATATGAGAGCTATTAGATGTGTGTGCGTGCGTGTGACGAATTAGCAATTCCCCGTACACCTCAGGAGGAAGGAAGTGAGCTATGCAGCGGCTCTGCGTCGTGCAATGCGCTGGTCGAACCTGGGGGACCGTCCGCTGCGTCCGTGACGATCTGCAGACTCTCGTGGTGCCACGGGGACTCAGCGAGCCGCATGCGGCGGCTCTTTAAGGACTGCTTCGCGACGATACTTATCAGGGAGCACCACCGTCTCGTATCACCACAGCGCGTTGCGGCTCTTGAAAGAGAGATATTTTGTTTTGTGAAGATTTCGGAAAGAATCTCTCTGCTTGTTATGTTGGCCGCCGGTCGACCCCTCGACACTCTCGAGTCGTGAACGCGTATGGAGAGCCAGCTCCCGTACTATAGTACTAGAACTATAGCACTATAGTACTGTAGTACTGTCTAGTACTATAGTACTGTAGTACTATAGCACAAGACAGTACCATAGTACTGTCTAGTACTATAGTGTCTAGTATAGTACTATAGTCCATGTCTTTGTTGTAACGTCTTTATTAATCCACGACAGCCAGGCTACTGAGTCGAAGGACTTTCGCCTTCGGCCCCTCGTAACCTGAATCCTGCCCTGACTCTGGCTGTGCGGTTGAACCCCGGATTGGGACCCAGGCCCCCAGCGTCGGCGGCTCGGCTGCTTCTCTGATCTGTGAGCGAGGCGGCCGCCTGTGGAGCTCACGTGTCGCTTGGGAGCACGCAAGCGCCTGTGATGGACGCGTCTGATGGAGACAAAGTAGTTTTTCCACTACTGTGTCGTGTTTTTTTCCCCCATTTTACTCCTCCTGCCCATCAAGTCTTGCGATAGCCGGCCCCTTGAACCGGTGCTACTGGTAAACACGGCCGCCGCTGCTGCTGCCAGCCCCGAGGCCCATCGCACTCAGAGGGAATGTATGCACATACTAGAGGTGTTTGGGTTATGTGTGTAACTTGCGTTTCACTCAGGGCGGACGGCAGCCGCAGCAACGATCGTGCCTCGCTGCAAGATCTCCACCTGGGTTCGATTCCCGACTCGGGAGCGCCTTTTCTGTGTGGAGTTTGCGTGTCCTCCGTCGGTTCTGCAAGGTTTGTGTGTAGGGGGAGGGGGGGGGGTTAACACACTGCGCTAAGAACCTGACGACTCGAGTTAAATTTCCACTCAGCCAACATTTGTGACGAATATATAAAGAGGATATGTGCCTCCCCTAGGTCGGCTAAGTCCCAAATGAGTATCTTTCGCTTGCTGCTAAAGGCGATATGGGGGATCTTCGTGTCTGTGTGTGGAAGTTTGACGTTCTTCCCTCGTTCTGCATCAGTTTCCTCCGAGTTCTCCGGTTCCCTACCAAGAGCTAAAAAAACAACCCACGTACACGCACAATGTAACTGGTGGCTACCGATAATATAACATGCCAATGCTGAAAAGTGCAATTGGGATTACACAGAGCAACATCGCCCCCCCCCCCCTACCGGCGGCAGGCTGATGCCCGCTTGCAGGCCACGTGCCGAGTCACCTCGCGCCGCGCATTGGGACAGCTGCCGCTGGGGGTGCCCTTCGCATTGTCCGAGATGGGGCGCGACGAAGGGCGCTCGGAGTTGCTGACGCGCTGAAGCCAGGGCCAAAAGAGAACTCACGAGTGTCGGTGTGTAGAACTTCTTTCGCACTGCGTGTCGCCAACCGCGCGACGAGACGGGGCCGTGCCGTGTTTCCCTGTCGTGATCTCATCACGGGCTGTGTGTGTGTTTGTGTGAGATTGTTGATGTCTTGGCTTTGCCGATACGATGTTGACATCGGCTGAATCACGGTCAGCCTGGGGGTTTGCCAAGCACGTTTATGGCAATCGGGTGACAATGACCAATTTAAATGTTCAGCCCCCTGTCAATCCACTGCTGGATGAAAGCCTCTCCCACGCCGTGTCGTTCACAGAGGTCGTTCGACCATACTTCCCCACGCTGGTCAGTACGGATTTATGACGTGCGCGGTATCGAACACAGGTCGCCGCGTTCGTGGACATGGGCCGGATGGGTCGTTCATCGCAGGATCGTGGTAGATTGTCGGCGGTGGTGGGTTGGGAGAGGCCTTCATTCAGCAGTGGACTGACCATGGCTGCTGCTGTGTTATGGATGATGATTTGTCTTCTGTTGTGCCCCCCCCCCACCAGGGGAAGACTCCCGTCCCGATTGGCCCTCGCCAGGCTGAGGATGGCGCGGCGTGCGTGCAAGCGCGACGCGACCGGCCTGGCCGGGAGAATTCGCCCCGGGGCGCGACGGCTCCGGGGGTCCCTCGGCACCGACGTCGCGGACGGAGAGAAGCGATCTGCGGGGTGGAGTGGCGGTGGTGGCGGTGGTAGTGGTGGCGGTGGTGACGGCAGTGGTGGTGGTGGTGGTGGTTAGTGGTGGCGGCGATGGTAGTGGTGGCGGCGGTGGCGGTGGAGGCGGTGGTGGTGGTGGCGGCGGTGGTGGCGGTGGAGGCGGTGGTGGTGGTGGTGGGGGCGGGGGTGGCGGCGATGGTGGTGGTGGCGGTGGCGGTGGTGGAGGCGGTGGTTAGTGGTGGCGGCGATGGTGGTGGAGGCGGTGGTGGTGGCGGCGGTGGAGGCGGTGGCGGCGATGGTGGTGTAGGCGGTGGTGGTGGTGGCGGCGGTGGCGGCGATGGTGGTGGTGGTGGTTCCTCCACGTGCCTCGAGCGTCCAGCACGACCGCGACACCGCTCCCCCCACACGCCCTCTCTACCCACCTCGCTCCGTCTGCACGTCTCAAACACAAAAAGACAACAAAGATCCCCCGTATAGCCTTGACAGGCTGTTGGGGCAAGTGCTGTTCACCTTTGGAGGCACACGAGGGGGCGGGTGGCTAACACCACCCTCGGTCGCCTTTATCTTCCCAGTGGCGATGTCTACACACCGGACCAAACTTAACGGGAAGCATTCCATCTGACACCGTGACGTCGACTCGCAACCCTCCCCCAAAGCGCGGGGCCCGGGCAGTCGCCCGGATTCGCCGTACCCTCGGGATGGCTCTGCAGCAGAGGGAGCACAGCGACCCGGGAAAGCCTCACGGAGTCCCAAGACGCTTTGAAAGGAGCGTCCTGCAGTAATGTCCGGGTTGTAGCGATGGAATTCCAAAATAAAAACAGATGCTTAGATGATGGATGCTGCTGCGTTCACAGTGATGCACAATGAACGACACAACTCAACACGTTCCTCAATAGCAACACTTGAGTAGTCTTAAATATAAAATATATGAGGCGACGTTTCGGCAATGGTCCTTAATAGCACGTGGAGGGCGAGAGGCGTACGCGCCACGGTGTGGGCGCAGCGGTCCCGCACTGCCGCCTGCTGCTCGAGAGCGAGCACAGCAGCGCTCTCCTCTCCCTCTCATCGCACTCCACTCACTCCTCCACTCTCATCTCACTCCACTCACACCTCCACTCCCACCTGCACTCTCATCTCACTCTACTCACACCTCCACTCCTCCCTCTCATCTCACTCTACTCCCCTCCTACCTCTCTCTCTCATCTCACTCCACTCCACTCCCACCTGCACTCTCATCTCACTCTACTCCCCTCCAATCCCACCTGCACTCTCATCTCACTCTACTCACACCTCCACTCCTCCCTCTCATCTCACTCTTCTCCCCTCCTACCTCTACCTCTCATCTCACTCCACTCACACCTCCACTCATTCCTCTCATCTCACTCTACTCCCCTCCATTCCCACCTCCACTCTCATCTCACTCCACTCACACCTCCACTCCTACGTCTCCCTCTCATCTCACTCTACTCCACTCCACTCCCACCTCCACTCTCATCTCACTTCACTCACATTTCCACTCCTCCCTCTCATCTCACTCTACTCCCCTCCACTCCTCACTCTCATCTCACTCCACTCACTCCTCCACTCTCATCTCACTCCACTCACACCTCCACTCCTCCCTCTCATCTCACTCTACTCCCCTCCACTCCCACCTCCACTCTCATCTCACTCTACCCCCCTCCACTCCTCCCTCTCATCTCACTCTACCCCCCTCCACTCCTACGTCTCCCTCTCATCTCACTCCACTCACACCTCCACTCCTCCCTCTCATCTCACTCTACTCCACTCCACTCCTACGTCTCCCTCTCATCTCACTCTACCCCCCTCCACTCCTACGTCTCCCTCTCATCTCACTCCACTCACACCTCCACTCCTCCCTCTCATCTCACTCTACCCCCCTCCACTCCTACGTCTCCCTCTCATCTCACTCCACTCACACCTCCACTCCTCCCTCTCATCTCACTCTACTCCCCTCCACTCCTACGTCTCCCTCTCATCTCACTCCACTCACACCTCCACTCCTCCCTCTCATCTCACTCTACTCCACTCCACTCCTACGTCTCCCTCTCATCTCACTCTACCCCCCTCCACTCCTACGTCTCCCTCTCATCTCACTCTACTCCACTCCTACCTCTCCCCTCTCATCTCACTCTACTCCCCCCCACTCTTACCTCCACTCTCATCTAATCCCCTGAGACGGATGCCTTTGCTCCTCTTCTCGTCGTCGTCTGTCCACAGCTTCACTCCGAATCCGCCCCTCTCGGCTCGCGGGAGGCGGATATCACAGAGCTACGTCTGAGATCATTCACCTCTTCCAGTGACCTCTGGTCGACGCACAGCAGAAGAGGAGGAAAGGCTTCCGTCTCGAGAGACTGGAGAGAGCGAATGCGTTCCACTCGTTCTATAATGGCAACTTGATGAGGGCTCGCGTTACAAGCTCGCAATCGGCAGAGGGACTCGTGGTCGACAGCCGGTAGAAGACAACGTGGGCTGGAGCAGTGCAAGCGGGGGAGTCGACGACTCAGTGCAAAGATTTACATCGATGTCAGGGCGATTCGTAAAAAACACCTGGCTCCACTGGGTGAGACGCGTGGGGCGCATGGGGGAGGAGGAGAGGGTAAGGGGGAGAGAAGACCTAAGGGCAGACGGTGGGAGACTCTCAGGGCAGATCTATGGGTCTCTGTATGAGTGTATATTTATCTATGTGAGTCTGTGGGTCTCTATGTGATTCTAAGAGTATAGGTCTCTTTGTGAGTCTAGAGTTACGTGTCTATGGTCCTCTATGTGAGTCTGTGTCTCTACGCGAGTAAGTGGGTCTCTGTGTGAGTCCATGGATTTGTGTGAATCTGCGAGTCTCTATGTGAGTCTGTGGGTCTCTATGCGAGTCTAAGGGTATCTATAGGCCTCCTTGTAAGTATATAGTTAGCTGTGTTTTTGGATCTTTCTGTGAGTCTATGGGTCTCTATGTGAGTCTATGGGTCTCTACACGAGTCAGTGGGTCTCTGTGTGAGTCCATGGATTTGTGTGTTAATCTGCGAGTCTCTATGTCAGTCTATGGGTCTCTATGTGAGTCTACGGGTCTCTATGTGAGTCTATGGGTCTCTGTGAATACAGTGAATCGGTCGCGATGAGAATCTATGAGCAGACGGTGGGCGGCTTGGCATTGCAGATCTTGGAGGTGGCTGCGTGGTCGTGGTGGTGCAGTATTTTATTGATCTTCAATGTGAGGGGGGCGCTCGTAGATGAATGGACGTCTGACGTTGAAGAACGATAACAAAGCAAATCTACAGGGCTCCATACTCTTTGGTTCTTTCGGTAAAGTCACGTAGTAGGTATAAAATAAAATACATTTAATCACGACATTTCGGGCGCAACACAAGCGTCCGTCATCAGGTGGAACAATCACAGCAAGAAACAAACTGCTGAAGTGGGCAGAAGGACTCCCGTAATACCAGGTTATCTAGGTAAGAGGGGGGGGCAGAGAGGAGGGGGGGGTAAGTGGAGTGCTGCCAGATGAAGAGCAGCTAGAAAGGATCAAAGGGCAAAAGGAGGAGCGAAAGCAAAAGAGGGGAGATGCGGATGTGAAGGCAACACCATAAAGCATTTAAGGTTTTACCTGGTTAATAACATCCTTCCAATGATTGCTCAATTTGTATCCATCTTCTCGGTTATATATCTGGATGGCTTCATGAACAAACCTTTGATAGTATCACGAGAGCCCACAGCGTTATAGCAATGGTCAGCCACGGCGAGGGTATTAGTTCTGCCTTGTTTCAGATCTGCCTTGTGTTCACAAACACGGTCTGAGACATGACGTTTCATTTCCATAATGTAACAATCACCACAGGTGCAACCCGAAACGTCGTGATTTAATTTATTTTATTTTATACCTACGTGACTTTACCGAAAGAACCAAAGAGTATGGATCCCTGCAGTCACGAAAGCTTCAAATCAAGATTAAATTTACAGGGCACCCGTGAGCGTAAACCCCCAAACAAACAACAAACAAACAACAACAAATTGGCCACTCGCTCGCTCGCTCCGTAGTCGGGACGCGAGTGCCGGCGGCCAGGGAACTCCGGCAGAGCGCCCGCGGGCAGCGCGGCGCGTACGGAGCCGCTCCCGGCGAGAGCGGCTCTCAGAGCCGCGCGAGGAGAGCGCGAGCCGGGCCGGCGCCGCCCATCCCGTCGCCAACTCTCATCCTCGCTCCGACCTCGCCGCCGCCGCCGACGCGGTCCGCCGCCCACCCCCGCGCGTCGTCGCGCGCCGCGGCGCGGTCGATGCACGCCTCGTAGCCGCCGCTCCCCACGTGCAGCGCGGCGCACGCGAGCCGGAGCCGACACGGCCCCTGGCACCAGCGGTCCGCCGTGAAGCTCACGAGGAAGTGGCGCGCGTACAGGGCGAAGGCGGCGTCGGCGGAGGGGCCCCGCGACAGCATGAGGCGCCCGAGCGCCAGCAGGCTGCCGGGGCGCAGGTCGGGCAGGCCGAACGCCTCGGCCATGCGGTACTCGAGGGCCCAGGAGGCCTTCCCGCGCTCGTTGGCCTCCGTGAGGTTCAGGTAGAACTGAGACAGCTCCTGCGAGAGGGGGTGGATGGGGGTTGGGGGGGGGGCAAGGGTAGTGGGGGCACCGGTGGCTCGCAGGGGTAGTGGAGGAGAGTCCGAGGGAAAGAGGGAGACGGCTACCAGAGTCGCTCGGCTAATCAGAGATGTGGAAACGCCGAGCGAACGTTGCGAACGGAGGGCTAGAAGGAATCGGGTTGACCTGCGTTGTCAACTCGGGTTGAGTCAACTCGAGTTGTGATGAGTTAGCTGAAGCTAGTTCCAGTCAACTCTAGTTGTGATGAGTTAGCTGAAGCTAGTTCCAGTCAACTCTAGTTGTGATGAGTTAGCTGAAGCTAGTTCCAGTCATCTCCAGCCAACTCGAGGTAAACCGGTAACCGTCAGGCAGTCACCGGTGAAAGTGGAATATTTCGTAACGAACGTCATTGGTGTTGGCCGTGAGCGAGAATTGAACTCTGGTCGCCGGGTTCACAGCGCAGCACCCTAACAGGTATACTACCACTCCCAACTACCACACACAGACATACGCACACAGGCACGCACCTCAATAGCCAGGTCGCGCTGGCTGTAGTTGTAGGAACGGAAGCCGGGGTTGTTGGCGAGCGGTATGGCCACCGAGCCATTGTTGGAGCGCCAGGGCGTGATGGCCGGAGACACAAACATGCTGCCCAGAGCCGCCCCTAGCACATGGCCAGAGACACAAACACGCTGCCCATAGCCACCCCTAGCACACGGCCAGAGACATAAACACGCTGCCCAGAGCCGCCCCTAGCACACGGCCAGAGACACAAACACGCTGCCCATAGCCACCCCTAGCACATGGCCAGAGACGCAAACACGCTGCCCATAGCCACACCTAGCACACGGCCAGAGACACAAACATGCTGCCCATAGCCGCCCCTAGCACATGGCCAGAGACACAAACACGCTGCCCATAGCCGCCCCTAGCACATGGCCAGAGACACAAACACGCTGCCCATAGCCGCCCCTAGCACATGGCCAGAGACACAAACACGCTGCCCATAGCCGCCCCTAGCACATGGCCAGAGACACAAACACGCTGCCCATAGCTGCCTCTAGCACACGGCCAGAGACACGAACATGCTGCCCATAGCCACCCCTAGCACATGGCCAGAGACACAAACACGCTGCCCATAGCCGCCCCTAGCACACGGCCAGAGACACAAACACGCTGCCCAGAGCCGCCCCTAGCACACGGCCAGAGACACAAACACGCTGCCTATAGCCGCCCCTAGCACACGGCCAGAGACACGAACATGCTGCCCATAGCCACCCCTAGCACATGGCCAGAGACACAAACACGCTGCCCATAGCCGCCCCTAGCACACGGCCAGAGACACGAACATGCTGCCCATAGCTGCCTCTAGCACACGGCCAGAGACACAAACATGCTGCCTATAGCCACCCCTAGCACATGGCCAGAGACACAAACATGCTGCCCATAGCCACACCTAGCACACGGCCAGAGACACGAACATGCTGCCCATAGCCACCCCTAGCACATGGCCAGAGACACAAACACGCTGCCCATAGCCGCCCCTAGCACACGGCCAGAGACACGAACATGCTGCCCATAGCCACCTCTAGCACACGGCCAGAGACACAAACACGCTGCCCATAGCCGCCCCTAGCACACGGCCAGAGACACGAACATGCTGCCCATAGCCACACCTAGCACACGGCCAGAGACACAAACATGCTGCCCATAGCTGCTTCTAGCACAGGGCCAGAGACACGAACATGCTGTACCAAAGCCGCCCCTAACACACGGCCTGAGATACAAACGTATGGTGCGAAAGAAGTTCAACATACATATGCACAACTCCGTTAAAGCAGTAACACGGATGAGGAAACACAATGCGTCATTGACGAATGTCTAACAATATATTTTGATCCATAAGAGGGTTTTTTTGGGTTAGAGCGCGTAAAAATATACATGTGTTGTAAAAACCCACCACCACCCGACACAGCCAATTAGTAAGGTTTGTCACGTTAACAGAACGTGCCAATTCGTTACTAGTACAGCACACCGGTGTGTTGGAGAGCAAATCCACAACATTTACAATCTGAATACGGCGTCCCCCAACTAGAGAGATAGATGTGGTGTCATCACTTGTGAGCCAATCAGGTGCGAAAACAGGAGGAGGGATTAATGTAGTAATGTAATAATGTAGTAATGTAATAATGTAGTAATGTAATAATGTAATAATGCGCTGCACCTGCGGGGCTCTGCAGCACCATGAAGCAGTCGGTATGCAGGTGGCCGTAGAGGTGAGCGGCGATCACGTCCGCAAACTCGCTGAACACCGCCACGAGGCGCGCGTTGTACTCGGGCCGCACGAACGTCCCGGGGCCCAACTCGGGCTTGTATCCCGGAGGGACGTGAGCCACAACGTACACCTACAGGCAGCGAGACGCACACATACAGGCGCCAAGACGTACACCCACATCCACCACAACGTACACCTACATGTGGCACGACATACAGGCAAAATGGCATATATACCTACAGGCGCCACGACGTGCATCTACGGGCACCGCGACGGGACTCATCGTGCCGCCCCCCACCCCCAGGCCTGCCACCTGCCCCCAGCCCCCCACGGCACCTTCTCCTGGTGACGGCGCGCCAGCGAGAGGACTTCGCGCAGCCAGGCCAGCTGGCCGCCGGGGTCCGGCAGGCCCAGCGTCTGGCGGTTGGGCGTGTAGTACAGGTTGGTGTTGAGGGTGACGACGCGCAGCGCCGCGCTGCTCGCACCGCGCACCAGCTGCGTGTAGAAGCCGGCTGCGCGAATTGGGGGGCGGGGGGAGACACGGCAGTGGTGAGTCGATCGATCCGCTGCTGGATGGATCGAGGCTCGATGAGTGGAGGTGGAGCGAGCGAGTATGGGAATCGGAGTCCGCCCGGGCCGACTCGCGCCACGGGGAGTTTATTGTTCATCGATGATTTATGTCTGCGCAATATTTTCGATTTCTTGTGCGACGTGGTTGCTCTTGCATCGATTTCTATTTATTTTGCTGCCGAACTTCATGTTGTTTGAAGGAATAGGCTGTACTCTTTCCAGCAAGAAAGATGTTCAAACACCGTTTAGCACTTGGCATCAAGTCTGCAGTAACCACGCATGCTCCTGGTAAAACATGCAAACAAACGTGTTTAGGTAATGTACGCATTAACCTTGAAACTGACTGTCCTACACGAGAGACAGCCTCATCTATGGCCTTGTCTTACCACCGGTGTTCGACCAGAGGACAACGCCAAAAAGCGAACAGCACAGAGACAATGCCAATATGCTCACCCCACCCATGAGTGCTTTGATAATTGCCTGCAGCAACTTGGTCTTCGTGATGTTTCCCTGAAGGACACTACACAACAACCAATGATTATTGTTGTTACTCTTGACCACAATTCCAGTGATGTACCCAAGAGACATTTTAATGGGGGTGGCTGCTGCCTCTGCTTCATTGGGTCGCTCGACCACGCATTCCATCATTCGTGAGAGGTTGGCTTCGTGTGGGAGGAAAGCGGAGAGCTCGGAGAAAATCCGCCACGCACAAGAGGGGTTCGGACACTCGAAGCTTCGCATGGATAGGTTCAAGTATGTACTGTGTGTGTGTGTGTCGCTGTGCGCCACTCGCCCTTCCTGAACAAGGCCTGCGACTCCTCCGTGAGCCAGCCGCTCCACATGTCGGCGACGCGGTCGTACAGTTCGCTGCCCGCCACCGGGTCCTGGTCCTGAAACAGCGACAGAGACAAAGATCCCCCCGATAGCCTCTACAGAATTCTTGGAGCCAAGTGCTGAGTTGGGCCACATGCCGACTCTGTACGCTGCAGAGCGTGAGTGAGTGTGAGTGAGCGTGCATTCTGTGTGAGAGTGGGGAGCGGTAGTGTAGCGGTTAGCGAGCTGCACTATGCACCCGGCTACCCGAGTTCGATTCCCACTCACGGCCAACACTAGTGACGATTATCTGAACCGGTCCTGGGTCTCCCTTAGGTCGACTCAGTCTCAAATGAGTACCTGGTGTGGTGTGTAAACATCGCCACTCGGGAGACAAAGGCGGTCGGTCGTGGTGTTGGCCACCCACGCCCTCGTGTACTGTTCCGGCCTTCATAGGTGCTCGCTAACAGCACTTGCCCCTACAGTCCGTTAAGACTATACAGGGGATCTTTGTCTTTGTGGTATTTGCATGTTATCTCCTGTTCTACATGGGTTTCTCCCATAGCTAAATAACCACATACAGTGTAACCGGTATTGGCCAAACTTCCCAATGCTGGAACATTAAACTGCAAATCGCTCAATTAGATCCACAGCAGCAGCATCAGCATCACCCGCTCTACTGTGAAAACTTGGCAGGACCCTCCTGCACAAGAGCCTTGAGACTCTGAGGCTTTCCTGGGTAAACAAGCATCATTATAAATAATAATAATTATAATAATCATGATCAGAATGATGATGATGTGAGTGGTGAGGGTGGTGTCACCTGCGGCCAGTAATCGTGATTTCCCAGCGCGGGAATCACGGGCGTGTTCGGGAACGTGGATCGGATAAGCGTCGTGAAATTGCCCATGATCTCAAGCACCTCCCGCGTGGACAGCTCCTTAACAGGCAGGTGCGGGGGGCTGTCCCTGCCGCGACGGGAGATCACACGAAGTCAGATCGCGAGCGGCAAGAGCATTATGCCACCGCCGCCACCGCGGAGCCCACCAAACAACCCAAGCTTCCTCTCTCACCCAGTCTTCTCAGCCTTTGATTGGTCAGCTGGAGTTTGCACGTGGCCAGTGAGCCACAGCTAGAGTGACAGTGCCAGGCCATCGCCTCCTATACGGAGAGTGTCCACGATCGGCGGACGCAGCCCACGCCGCCTCCCATCAATTCGAGACGGACTCTGGTCACAGACTGGCTTTCTCGCTGTTTAACATCAACCTCACCCCCCGAATTGGTCACGGCTCCGACGTAAAACAGACCACAGTTGCAAGTTCCACAAATTCCCAGCTGCCTTTGCCTCGAACCATCCAGAGGACCCTATCGAGATGAACCATTTCCAGGGTCAAGGCAAACGGAACGTAACGAACAGGGGTTAGCAAAGAACAACGTGCGGGAACGTGCGACGATTTCCAGGGGTTACAGGGCGATGAAATAACACAAGTCACGTGAACAAGATCTCCGTTAAGGACAGCAGAAAGTCGGCCTGCCTATGAGATCAACACATTCCTCGTAGCTAGCGGTGAACGTCCAGACTCCAACGCTTGGCCATTGTGGTGTATAAGACCACTCATTACTCCTCGCTTTGGCCACCTATTCAATCCCATTGTGCAATCGAATTTGTATTAAGTTAATGGACATTCACATTTAGCCCCCAGTAAATCCACTCCTGGACTGGCGCATGGCGGACCGTGACGGCCCTGTGCCCTCCGCCTCCCAAGTTCGTGATCATAAAACAATTTGTCTGTTTTCGTGAAAACTGCGCACGTTACAAACTCTTTTTGTTTGTTAATAGAACAGCATTGTCAGCCCAAGCTCGCAATTCTCGGTCTCGGGCCTAAGCAGGGCCACCAAGGGTGCGAGCTCACAGGTAGCAGACGCGGGCCGGGCAGGGTACCGAGGTCGCAAGCACGCAGGGTTCGAAGGTCGTTGGCACGGACCGAGCACAGTTGCAAAGGTGACGAGGCTGCCAGTTCATCAACTGTTGAGGTGGCACTCTATCTCTGTAACACCACAATTGGCAGATCTATTTTGAGGAAATTCCAGTCGCTGGCACTGAAGTGATGAGCGCCAGACTAAAACACGGTATCACGAGGTAGACGCGAGGCTAAATACCAACAACACGCAGGTACATTTTGTGTTGATATGAGGGATGTACCCTCATGACACCCGGCCACATCGATCAAATCGCTGTTTGCCGAAACTCAAATAGACGTGAACCGGAGCAGAAATCAACCACGACGCGTCGATCCACGTACCGCCAAATAAACAATGGACAGATGGCAGGCAGGTTTTTTGGGTGAGATCGCATAAAAATAAATGTGTCGTTAAGCCACCACAGCCAATTAGTAAGGTTTGTCACGTAAACAAAAAGGAACAATTGATTACAAGCAGCCTCATCAGGCGATTTGCCAGAATTGTGAAGAAGTCTTCCTGTTTGGGTCTGAATGCTTGGGCGGAACGCCGTGGAACGTGCGCGCAGTGGGGGGGAGCGTGAGGGGGGAGCACGGGGGGAGTGTGGGGAGTAGCGTGGGGGGGAGCGTGGGGGGGAGCGTGGGGGGGAGCGTGGGGGGAGTGTTGGGCCTGCGTGGAGGGAGCATGGGGGGGAGCGTGTGGGGAAGTGTGGGGAGTAGCATGGGGGGAGCGTGGGGGGGAGCGTGGGGGGGAGCGTGGGGGGGAGCGTGGGGGGGAGCGTGGGAGGAGCGTGGGGGGGAGCGTGGGGGGGAGCGTGGGGGGGAGCATGGGGGGGAGCGTGGGGGGGAGCGTGGGGGGGAGCGTGGGGGGGGAGCGTGGGGGGGAGCGTGGGGGGGGAGCGTGGGGGGGAGCGTGGGAGGAGCGTGGGGGGGAGCGTGGGGGGGAGCGTGGGAGGAGCGTGGGGGGGAGCGTGGGGGGAGCGTGGGGGGGAGCGTGGGGGGGAGCGTGGGGGAGCGTGGGGGGAGCGTGGGGGGGAGCGTGGTGGGGCATGGGGGGGAGCGTGGGGGGGAGCGTGGGGGAGCGTGGGGGGGAGCGTGGGGGGGAGCGTGGGGGGGAGTGTGGGGGGGAGCGTGGGGGGAGCATGGGGGGAGCATGGGGGGGAGCATGGGGGGGTACCCGGTCCACACGAGGAAGTCCGGGTCAGGGTCGAGGCTGCGCATGTTCTCCAGGGCGGACTGCACGAGCCGCCAGGCCGAATCACACATGTGTGAGCCGAAGGGGCCCGCGTCGCGCACGGGGAGCCCCCGCGAGGAGCGGCACACCGACTCCGGTACGGCGTCCGCCCGGTAGCTCGGGTCCAGGTGCAGGTCGCTCAGGTGCCAGAACACACCTGGGGGAGTACGTGCGGTGAGACACGTGTGGACACGTGGAGAGACGCACGGATACGCGCAGGAATAAATACGTGGACATATGCGGGGAGACGCGCGGTGAGACACACGAACACGTGCTTGCGGGGTTTCTAAAACTCAGAGCAAATACGGGAAGTGAGGAAATTAACTTCATGAACAGCGCTGCAAATTTCGGTTCTGGAAATATATTACGACAGGGTCGTCGCTACGATAAACGGAAGTCATTTCCCAAGTCAACAGGAACAACTTTACGAGGAAAGCTGCAAAGTTGGGCTCGTAAAGAGTTGGAGGGTGAGGAAGGTGAGGCGGGTCGGGAGAGACGATGGGCCGCGATTGCCACAGGCCCATGAGCAAGTTATTGACAGCAAGCTGCGTCAACACAATTAGCGATCACAGAGGCATCGGTGGACAGGGCCAAGGGAGGCCACATGGAGCGACTTCCTTGGGCGTCGAGGAGCCATTGGGGATCATCTCCCATTTACATCCCTTCAGAAAAAGTGGTGGAATATGTCATTCCTATGATGAGGGCGAGTCTACCCATAGAACAACCTACAGTGGTACCTATTTTATCAACCTAGAAACATGATGGGCTGAGTAAGCCCCCATAACTTGGATTTGAACTCACGACCTTCCGATCATGCTCGCTCTCGCGCTGAGCCACCTGAGAGGCACTCCAGGGGCGATGTTCACTTTTGTTTCCACACAGCATCATCGTCGCCACTGTGCACATCGCGTTTCTCGCGAACACCGAGGAGGGACCACGAGCGCGAGCGGGAAGGCAGCGGCCAGGCGGCAAGGAGCCGGTGCTGTCAACAATTGGCCGAGCTCTGCGGCCCCCTACATATTAAGCTGTCAGCCAATGAATTAATATTTACAGGCGTGGAAGGAAACTGGAGCATTGGGAGAAAACCTGCGCGTACAAGGGGGCAACACGATATCCCATACAGAGGGGACCGGTGGAGATTAGTCCGGACCTCCTCGTGTCGACTGTGTACCGCGCTGATCTCCTCCGGACCACGCTCGAGTGACCGTTCCGCGGAACGAACGGAGAGAGCGAGCTCATCACGAGCGCGGTCTGCCGCCGTCTCCTGGCGGGCCGGGGAACGGCGACCCTCCTCGACACCCGCAGGAAGGGGAGTTTGGCAACCCGAAGTTGCGGTTCACCGGCCCATGGCGCTGCCTTCCACACTTCTTGATTACGGGCCACGTGCAGCGTAGCCGCCGCCACTGCCATCCGGCTATGATGAGAGAGGGTTTAGGGAGCTGTAAGGGAGTGGACCACGCGTTGTTGCTCTGGGGCTTGCATCCGAGCGGCGAGCGCGGCTACGGGAGGCGACGCTGGGTGCGGGGGGGCTTGCTGGAGGCGACCCCGTGGTCGTGCCGGCTACGACCCACGACCCAGATCCCCCCTCCCGCTTCCAGAGACGACAACTCGCAACGTTCCCACGTCCGTCCCTTCACGTAAAAACGAATAAGCAGGCTTTTGTTTTACACATCCCATCAGCAGCTAGGCCTTCTGGGAGCACGTGATATCTGCAGGATTGGTTCAATACAAGCAACACTGAGGTAAATGTATCTGTCAGCGGAACACGTGTTAGACAGCACTCAAGTACAACGTGGTGGCACTGTAGAGACAGCTCGCTCGACGGTAGTGCGAGCAGCTCACGCAATCGGAAAAGTCAAGAGTTCGAATCCTGTTTGGGGATTGACAAAGCCCATCATCCCTTCGGGTCGATAAAATAAGTACAGGACAACGAAGTCAGCTGTGGTTGTCCTATGGATAAACCCGCCCGCACCAAATGAATGTGAAATTACCATCACTGGGCCCGGAGCTGTGAACGGGGAATGAGCACCGATGCCTCAGTGCTAATTTGAGCCGGAAATCACCCAACTTTCACGGGAGGAAAGTTTACCACAAAGACCCCGATGTATTTACCTTTGCCTCCACGAGCCCGGAGTGCCGCTGCCATGGCCGTGTGGAGGAGGCAGCTGGCCCCGAGCAGCAAGAGCAGGAGGAGGAAGAGGAGACTCCTCGGCAGGGGCGCTGACAGCGCCATGTGCTGCTCGCTGGTCGTGGCGACTGCTGTCCACAGCTGTGTCCGGGAACTCCTTCCCAGCGGGGGAACCCCCCTTCCCCGTGACGTCACCTTCCCAGCGCGCGAGACCCCGCCCACGGCGCTCGAGAGATTCAACACGTCTATAAATAAACAAATATATACCCACGTTTTTCAATAACACCGTGGCATGAAAAGGAAAATATATAAAAGGTGATAATGGCCCTTCTTTATAACACTTCATCATACAAAGGCCAGAGGGACGAGTGAATCATAGGGACTGGACTCTCCACAATGTTGTCTTCATTTATATAATCGTTTGTTAAAGCATGAAAATATACACTATTCAAGTACATTACTTTCTATAGCAATATGAATACAAATATAATTTTCTGATAGTACGTTCGTGCACAAGCAAAAATATAAATATATTTTTAAAACGTAACACACGTCATTTGATATGCTATGAAGAAAGGTCATTACCTGAATCATCGCCGATTGTATATTTCACGAATGTGTTCATTCTTTTGTATATTGATAAGGTAAGAGGAAGCACCTCCTAACTAATGGTTAATAATTAATTAGACAGGCAGGTTCCTTAACTAACTTAAGCATATCCTATTCTTGGTTCTTTCGGTAAAGTCACGTATAAGGGAAACAATAAAATAATAAAAATATAAAACAATAAAATTCTCACGACGTTTCGACTGCAACACAAGCAATTATCATCAGGTATGAAAATCACAACAAGAAAATTTTTCACATTTTTTCAAATATTTTGTTATTTTGTTGTTTCTCTTCAACGTGACTTTACCGAAAAAACTAAGAATATGAATATTAATCTTCTAGGATATTTAGGTAAAGTGACGTAGAATGGAAATAACATAATAATAAAAATAATACTAACAGAATAAATATTTTTTTATTATTTTATCTCCATTCTACGTGACTTTACCGAAAGAACCCAGAAGATGAATCCCTGCAGTCACGAAAACTTTAAATCGAAATTAATATTAATCTAGCAGACCGGTTCATATTTAGTCATGAATATTAATGTTACAGGCGGGTTTCTAGAAACCACCTCATGAATATTAATTAGCGGGAGGGTTCATCTTGCCGCGTCACGTGAGCCGGGGTGAGGGGTCGCAATGGGGACCCCACGCGGCCCCGGGCGCCGCTTATTGAATTCCTTACAGCGGATAGGCGCCGCCTGCCCGCGTCCCGCCACGCGATTTGTTGGCGCGTATCGCGAACCCCGCTCCCATTGGTCAATTGTGCCCGAAGCGACCGACGGGAGCCAATCAGGGCATTGCACCGCCTATACGTGCTAGGAAATTCCAAGCCGCTAGCGCGCGCCGCCATCGCTCCCCGAGGCTTCTCCTCGGCTCCTCGTTCCGCCTCAGCCTCCTTTGCTTCTCCATCGTTGTTGTCGTCTCCACCCCCCTCCTCTTCATTCTCGTTCCTTTTCTTCGCCGCCCTCGCCTCCTGCCCGCGCGGAGCCGCCAAGGCCAGGCCTCCTGCCTCTCGCCCGGCAGCAGCGTCGCCAGCACCGCCAGCACCATGTCTGATCCGGTCGGTGGGAGCGCGGCGAAGGGGTCCCAGCAGGGTCCCTGGGGGTGCTGGGACGTAGAGAATTGTGGTGGAGTAAGGGATTGTGGGAGTGCAAGCGGGTGGAGTGTCGGGAATTGTTGAGGCGGAGGGGTTTTAGTCGTGACGGGAGGGGATCGTGGGGGTGTTGGGATCGTGGGGGTGTTTGGGATCGTGGGGGTGTTTGGGATCGTGGGGATGTTGGGGATCGTGGGGGTGTTGGGGATCGTGGGGATGTTGGGATTTGTGGGGGTGTTTGGGATTTGTGGGGGTGTTGGGATTTGTGGGGGTGTTTGGGATTTGTGGGGGTGTTTGGGATTTGTGGGGGTGTTGGGATCTGGGGGAAGTTTCGGATCGTGGGGATGTTTGGGATCGTGGGGGTGTTTGGGATCGTGGGGGTGTTGGGATCGTGGGAGTGTTGGGGATCGTGGGGGTGTTTGGGATCGTGGGGGTGTTTGGGATCGTGGGGGTGTTTGGGATCGTGGGGTGTTTGGGATCGTGGGGGTGTTTGGGATCGTGGGGGTGTTGGGATCGTGGGGGTGTTTGGGATCGTGGGGGTGTATGGGATCGTGGGGGTGTTTGGGATTGTGGGAGTGTTGGGATTGTGGGAGTGTTGGGGATCTTGGGGGTGTATGGGATCGTGTGGATGTTGGGGATCGTGGGGATGTTGGGATTTGTGGGGGTGTTTGGGATTTGTGGGGGTGGTTGGGATCGTGGGGGTGTTGGGATTGTGGGGTAGTTTGGAATCGTGAGGTAGTTTGGGATTGTGGGCTTGTTGGGATCGTAGGGGTGTTTGGGATTGTGGGGGTGTTTGGGATCGTCCTGGTGTTTGGGATTGTGGGGTTGTTGGGATCGTAGGGGTGTTGGGATTGTGGGATAGTTTGGGATTGTGGGAGTGTTTGGGATCGTGGGGGTGTTTGGGATCGTGGGGGTGTTTGGAATTGTGGAAGTGTTGGGATTGTGGGAGTATTGGGGATTTGGGGGGTGTTTGGGATCGTGGGGATGTTGGGGATCGTGGGGGTGTTGGGATCTGGGGGGTGTTTGGGATCGTGGGGGTGTTTGGGATTGTGGGAGTGTTGGGGATCTTGGGGGTGTTTGGGATCGTGGGGGTGTTGGGATCGTGGGGGTGTTTGGGATCGTGGGGGTTTTTGGGATCGTGGGGGTGTTGGGGATCTTGGGAGTGTTGGGGATCTTGGGGGTGTTGGGGATCGTGGGGGTTTTGGGGATCGTGGGGATGTTGTGATTTTCGGGGGTGTTTGGGATTTGTGGGGGTGGTTGGGATCTGGGGGAAGTTTCAGATCGTGGGGGTGTTGGGATCTGGGGGGTGTTTGGGAATCGTGGGGTGTTGGGATCGTGGGAGTGTTGGGGATCTTGGAGGGTGTTGGGATTGTGGGGGTGTTGGGGCTCGTGGGGGTGTTGGGATCGTGGGGGTGTTGGGGCTCGTGGGGGTGTTGGGATTGTGGGGGTGTTGGGATTGTGGGGGTGTTGGGATTGTGGGGGTGTTGGGATTGTGGGGGTGTTAGGGAGCGTGGGGGTGTTGGGGATCGTGGGGGTTTTGGGGATCTGTAATGGATTAACGAGTTGTGAATTATGAGGGTGCTGGGATTGTGTTTGGGATTGTAGGGTTGAAGGACTTAAGGCTGATTTGTGGGTCCAGGGATATAAGGTGGCATCTAGCGATGGAGGTGATATGGAGTTTATGGCTCCAGGGGGTATTAACATTGTCGAAGATCTAGATGTGTATGAGGTTATGGATTTAGAGTTCTATGCGGTACAGGAGTCAGAATGGCCTTTGAAATCGATGATTTCGGGCTGTTTAGGGGGTTGTGGTTTAGGTGGCCGACGTGTTTTATAGGTTTAGGGGTCAAGGAATCCTGGGGTGGGGTTCTTCAGGTACAGGGTTCTGGCGGTTAGAAGGTTCTAATTATTCTAGGTATTTGGGGAGTTTTTATGTAAAGCTTTCGTGACTGCAGTGATTCATATTCTTGGTTATTTCGGTAAAGTCACGTGACTTTACCGAAAGAACCAACAATATTTGGGGAGTGTTTCGAGTTGTAGGGGTCCCAGGTGTAGGGTTTCATTAGTGTAGAGGCTCGGGGCTATACGGCATTCGGGATCTTGTTTCGCAGGTTCCAGCAGGTGTACATTTCAGGGGGAGTCTTGGCATCCAAGGGATCCTGGGGGTCTCGAGATCTGGGTTCTGGTGTTTAGAGGTCTAAAGGTACGCGGAGCGTTGGGTGGCTGGAGACCTAGGATCTAAGGAATAATTTTCTTCAGCGGTGTAGGGGTCACGGAGGTATTCTCAACCCCACTCGCATCTGCTCATGTGCGAAAGGGACCTGGGACCCGATGTATCTTGTGCTCACATACGTTTCACTTTGCCATTTGTGTCCCTGTGTGCGCATGGCTGCGTGTTTTTCTACGTGTATTTGTTTGTGTCTGTGTGTGTGCGTGCGTACCATTTCAAATGTGTGCAATTCGAATGTTTTGTGTTGCGTTTGGAATTATTGTACGTGCCCACTTATGCGTGTATTGCATTTTCAGTGTTGTGTGTGCCCATGCATGTGTGTTTGGCAATTAAAATATTTTGGTGTGTTTCTATTTTCGCATTTCGAATGTTGTATATACAGTATCTGTGTGGCCATGTGTCTTTATTCATGTGTGTGTGTATGTGTGTTGGTGTGTCCACGTGTGCCCACGTGTGTCTTGTGTGTCCGTGTGTGTATCGTGTTTGTTTGTATTCGTTTGTGTGTTAGTTGGTCTATGTATTTGTTATTTGTATCCAGGTACAGTATATTTATTCGTGTGCCTGATGTATATCCGTGTGTGTATCTGTATGTGTGTTTCTGTGTTTGTGCTTTGGCATATATCTGATTTTGTGTATCTGTTCATTTGTGTGGCTCTGTGTCTGTGTATCCGTATTTGTATATTTTTTGTGCGTCTTTGTTTGTCTTGTATCCGTGTGTGCATATTTATCTGTACCTGTGTGTGTAAGCGTGTGTATGTATCGATGTGGCCGTGTAACTGTATATATGTGTGTGTATCCGTGTGTGTCTGTGTGTATCCATGTGTGTGTCTGTCTAACCGCGTGTGTCTTTCTGTGTCCGTATTTGTTTCTCCTCATTGCGGCGCTGCCAGAGAGCAAAGGGGCAGCAGCAGCAGGTGTTGAACGGTGAGTGACCACGCTGGTGTGGAATGGGTGGATGAGCTGGGACTGATCATCCATCGTCATCAATTATAATCATCCATAATCATCATCAATTATAATCATCCGTCATTGTCAATTAGCGATTGCGAGCATCGTAAGGATTAGTTTGCAGCAGCAGCAGCAGTCACAGCGTCTTTATCATTCTTAATCATTCACGCAATCGGAAGGTCACGAGTTCAAGCCATGGTTGGGGGATGGGGGTTGACTCAGCCCAATTTCCCTCCTTCCAGGGTCGATAAAATGAGTGCCACGTTGTGGGGAAGTCAACAGTGGCTTTCCTATGGATAGACTCGCCCCTACCATTGCTGTAAATGGGAGATGAGCACCAATACCTCTGGTCATTGGAACAGGGAATTCACTTTGACTTTTGCACGATCATCTGAATAATGAGATGCATCATACTTTAATATTTGTCAACCGCATAAAGAATTGCAATGTATTGAGTGTCATTATTTTACTAATTATCGGTGACATCTTCATGAGTGACATCGGAAATGTCATCACCTTAATCGTCATCGTCTGTATCGTCTGTAGCATCGCCATCCACAGCAAGATCACATCCGTCATCGTTAGTCAAATCGGCAGCATCACCATGGGCATTATGTCTAATGTCATCAAGAGCGTCATCATCCTCATCATCAATAGCATCATCAGAAAAGTCACGATTGATAAGCTCATCATTACCATAATTTATAGCATCATCAGCAGTGTCATCCTCATCATCGGCATACTTGGTAGCCTTACCATGAGTAACTTAGTAGCAAAATGTTCTGCGTTGTCATCATTAGGATCATATCATCATGAGTGTTATCAGTAACATTAGCAGCATCATAATCATTCGTAATCCTCATTGCCTTGAAGATAATCATTGGGAACTATAAACTCATCGGCATCGCTTATCATCAGCCTCATTATAAGCATCGATACCGTAGAGGTTAACGTGGAACGGTGTCACCGGCCATCAAATCCTTGAACCAGCGTCATCGGTTAACAGAATGCGTCGGTTTTTCATCCTGATTTCCTGGGTTGTTATTCTGACTTCCTGGATTTTTCTGAATATGCTTGACGCGATTTCATGTGAAACATCACGCAGCTGATCACCGTAAAATCTTGCCATGAGAATTGTTCTCTCACTCACCCGGTGAATGAGCTGAAGCAATCATAGTTTGTGTGTCGTTATACGCTTGTACGCATAACTAATTAATTTGTTTGGGCTGCGTCAGGTGGTGGAGAGTTCTTAACGACACAGATTTAGCCGGGTCATTATATAGCCTGAACCCAACAAAATGTTTCTGCCGAATGTTGGCGTGATGGTACAGTCGTGAGACCGATCCCTGCGTTGCGACATATTCGCTCGACGCCGCTCTCTCCTCTAGGTATTCAAAACGTCGCCAATCACCGGAAGGATGGGAGCAGCCACGGCGACTTTGAGACTTACCTGAGCAGTCAGACCGAGCAGGTGAGTTGGGGTGGACATTGACAGCCAGAGCCGTCCCGAGCATATGGCAAAACGGGGCGACCACCCCGGCCCCAGCACTTTGGGGGGCGGGGGCCCCACGCTTCAACGTCACGGCGTCAGATGTAATACTTGCAGTTTAGTTTGAAGTCGTCGGGGGGCCCACAAGGAGTGAGTTGCCTGGGCCACGCACCCCATAGGGATGGCCCTGCTGACGACGTCGATAAAAAGAGCACCGCCGCGTGGGGAAGTGATTGTTCTACGTGTGGACTCGCTATCGTCTTAAGAATATGGACTTTCCACCACTGGTCCATGGCTGTAAACTGATGAGGTCCAATGCCTCAAGGCTGATGTGAGCAGGAGATCACTCTGACTTGACTACCAATAATTGCATCTACGAGCCAGTAGGGTTGAAAATCAATGATTGATTTTTCGGTAATTGTTCTTGTAATTGATTTTAGATTCCAAAAGTCATGGAATCAATAATCGAATCCGGTTCAGTTTTACAAACGGTAGAAACCATTCGCCCACGAACATCTTTAAACTTACAGCACTTTCTTCTTTGGTTCTTTCGGTAAAGTCACGTAGAATGAGAATAAAATAATAAAATAAAACAATAAAATTCTCACAACGTTTCGGCCACAACACAAGCGGCCTTCATCAGGTGAAGGGACGAGACTGTCTGGAGGACAGCGCTGATGAAGGCCGCTTGTGTTGTGGCCGAAACGTCAGAATTTTATTGTGTTATTTTATTAATTTATTATTTTATTCTCATTCTACGTGACTTTACCGAAAGAACCAAAGAAGATGAATCCTTGCAGTCACGAAAGCTTTATATCGAAATTTACAGCACTTTGTCATTCCACTGCTGGATGAAGGCCTCGTTACGTCTGCCTTCGAGCTTTCTTGACCATACTTTACCGCGCGGGCCGGTGTAGGCCAGTAACATTTCTGAAAACCGATTATCGATGGCGCTAAGGTTTTTTTTGTTCCATACGGTTGTCGATAATGCGTAAATAAGTTGCCGCTCTGAGCTGCCAATGGCTGCGCTCAGTCTGAATGACGGCCAAACCCGAGCATGTGGCACGGGCTGGAGACGCTGCGGCCCAGCGGCAGAGGGTTAGCCACTTGTTGCAGAGGTTCGTGGTTCGAATCCGCCGGGCCGCCCTGTTGAATACCGGCACTGTAAAACGGCGTGGTAATTGTAAAACACTACGACGCGCCATCTGCTTCTTCAGAGTGGACTTTTAAGATCCCTTGATGTTGTTCAAAAGAGTAGGTCGTTGTGTGCCGGAGTCAAGGCCCAAATTCTTCAAAAATCATCCTGCAAATTACTCCGTTGCAATTATGCACAGCAGCAATCATTGCCTGCCTCCCCCCACTTACTGGCAGACTGAAGCCTGCTCAAGGCAGACGCTGAGTAAACTTGTACCGCACTTGGACAGGTGTCACTGGGGGTGCCCTTTCAAATGTGTTGAGCGCAGAAGTGACCCGTCATGTGTTAAATGCCGTTGAGACACCCCGGTGTAAATAAAACATGTATGATTCGTAATTGCTGAACAAATCATTACAATTCATTGTTAGTGTGAATAAAGGTTTAAACGGGAGATGGACTGAAGCCATTGAGACGCGTGATAGCACAATTGCCTGTGTAGCACGAGGGTGGCCCCCGTGGGTTACACCAACAACGAACGGGTGCTGGATGGCTCACGGAAAACCGCCGTGGCCTCTGCTCGCCAGTAAGCACCGCGCGTCGAGATGCAGTCGCATCTGCGCTACCCTACCTACGTTGTAAATCCGCGTTGTGCACGGTGGTGAAATACCACCGTGCTGCGCAGAGCAGCTGCTGCTGCGTAACGATCCTTCGTCAGAGTCTGCACGTACAGCAGAAAGATTTGCCACTTGGTACAGCCTCTCTGTAATCCGGCTAAGCAGATGAGCCTGGTCTGATGAAAGGCCATTTGCCTGAAACGTCACCTATTATATTAAAAAAGGCCACACTGTTAATCATTTTTTTGACTTTTTGGTTTAGTCATGGATTTGCACAACACTAATGTAAACATTGGAACGATCCATTAACAATTGATTAAAATATTAGGTTTGTAGAAATCGTTGCAGAAATGTCTAGAGCAATAAAGACAACGCGTATGTTGGGTTTTTGAACGGAGAGACGAAGTCAGCTGCCTCGGTGGTAGCATGGTGGTTGGTGTCATGCTGTGACTGCCATCCTCAGGTAGCTGGTTCAACCCCATCTCCTGGCTCAGCAGTTGAAACAACGGTGCGAGGTTTTTTGAATTGCAGCTTCTTAAGTTGTGATGACGGATGGTACTCACCAGGCCAGACAGTGGCATTGTAATATATGGAGTGTGTTCTATACATGGAAGTGTGTGATCCGAGTTTCTATAATCTGCCTGCCGCCTCTGTCAACCAAGAGGCACAGTTAAGTCAATTGGCAGGTCACCATGTGTGGTGGTGGGGTAAAGTGTGGGTGTTCCCACATCACCTGGTCAGCATGGAAGAGTAGGGCAAATACCACTCGACTCCCTCTTGCGGGGAGGTCCCGTGACGCCATTCTCACGGGTGGCGATTTTGTGCAGGCGCTCTGGTCCAAAGTTGCCAAATCTGAAATGTGACACCACAAATTATACAACTGAGAATGTGGGGATGTACATCGCAATAACGACCCCCTAACTATATATATTCTTAGTTTTTTCGGTAAAGTCACATTGAAGAGAAACAACAAAATAACAAAATATATATAAAACAATAAAAAATTCTCACGACGTTTCGACCATAACTCAAACGGTCATCATCAGGTGTGTTGGTTTGCATAAATTTATTTTTAAACGGCAAAATAAATTTATGCAAACCAACACACCTGATGATGACCGTTTGAGTTATGGTCGAAACGTCGTGAGAATTTTTTATTGTTTTATATATATTTTGTTATTTTGTTGTTTCTCTTCAACGTGACTTTACCGAAAAAACTAAGAATATGAATTACTGCAGTCACGAAAGCTTTAAATCAAGACCCCCTAACTGTCAATTATTGGCAGCACCCTCCCGATTAGCACGGTTGGCTACGTACGGTGCGAAAAGTTCAACATACGTACATACATGCGAATGGGACCCATTAAACGAGCGTAATAATAATATTGTTCAGGGCGCTACCATTCACTGCAACGTTTTTAAAAGAATAACTCTTGCGTTGAGTTACGACCCGGAGTGGTGGCATTTTGTTGGAATTTCTTGCACGAGTTTTAAATTCTGCAGCCGTAATGGCTACGACAGTGGTTCACTTTTCTGTACGGCCACCACGTACCGCGTCACACGTGAATAGTCAAATCGGGCGACTCCTACAGCGACTTACCGGTTCTGGCTGTTCCGTCTTGCGCAGTGGGCTCTTTTAAAAGGCCATTGGGTGGCTGATAATGCACCCCCGAGGGCATCCTCCTCACATTTTTGGCACAACACAAGGCAAGCTATCGACGCTCTTTGTCTCCCCCCCAAACCTAATCCCGGGCCTTGTATTTGTAACCTTCGACCTGCACCTTCCCCGCACCCATTCATCTTTGTTTATTCTCCTTGAGGTGTGATGGCTTTCCGGCCTCGCGTCTCTGCGATCCCCCTGCCCTCCGCCGCGTCCAGTCGCGTGTCGGCAGGGCGCACGCGACAGCTCGGCCGGCACCACGGCAACTTGGCCGGCTCCGCTCGTCTCCGCGCCGCCGTCATTTACTGTCGCGTGCGGTGGGGCCGTCACAGTCGCTTCGGATGGGTTAACGGTGCCCGCGTCTCGTCGCCATACACGCCGCTCCACGTATTCCGGTCTTCCCTGCATCCCGAGGACTTTGCTCCGAGGGCCACTGCCGGATTTGCTGCCGTGTGGCACCCCTCCCCCCAGATTCTGGAATGCCCCCACCCCCCAGCCGAATCGGTGACTCGGATGGGGGGGGGCCACGGTCGATGTTTTGAAGTCACGACTGGAAACTCAGGTCTGTCCCGCTGCTCGTGGAGCACTGGATCAGACTCGAACCCAGGCTTTTCATAGGTGAGCTGGCAAGGACCATTGAGCCAAGCACCTCTGCTACAAGGACAAACACTTTGGTCAATAATAACGGTGGCCTTACATAAAAACATATATAATAGGTGACGTTATGGGCAATGTCCCTTATTTATGAAGGACCCAGTTCCGAACCGTCGCCTATTGTACATGTTTATTTAAGGCCTGCTGTCCGGAGGCCGCTGTCGGCATGCTCTGCCGGTTACCCGTCGCTGCCTGAGCCGCGCGACCTAAAACGAGGAGTTGCGCACAGTAGGCCCAAAGGCCCAAAACGTCACGCGGCCAGCAACACAAAATCACTGTCTAAAGTAGTAACGGGTAAGCGTTTCCACCGATCTTGAATCGAGCATGGTTATTGTAAAAGTTCGGGGAAAGAGAAGACGGAAATCACTTTGAAGGCCCTGCTAAAAACAGTTTTACACGAACGTTAAATTCGAATTGGTTATAGAGGCACCCTGTGGTCGAATGGACATGGGGGATGGACACACAGACAGAGCTGATAATACGCAATCGCTTTGATCCTCGCTTTGAAATCGTGAGTAGAAATCTGGAGGTGCGTGCCGGACACAGCGTTCAGCGGGCGGATCGCGTTTCCCACGGCCCCAGCATTTGTTACGATGGTTGCCGCCGATGGAGCGTGGGGTCTGTAATCGGGGCGGGTGAGCTAGTGAGCTGGTGAGCCGGTTAGCATGTTAACTGGAGAGCATGTGAACTGGTGTGGGAGCTGGTGAGCAGGTTAGCTCTTGAGCTGGTGAGCTGGAGAATGTGTGCGGTGGTAAGCAGGTGAGCTTTTGAGTGGGGTTAGCTGGTGAGCGAGAGAGTGTGAGATGGTCAGCGGGTGAGATGGTGAGTGGGTAAGCTGGTGAGCAGGTGAATGTGTGAGCTATAGAGTGGGTGAGATGGTGAGTGTGTAGGCTAGTGAGTGTGAGCTGGTGAACAGGTTATCTAATCTAAGTGTATATTTATAGATCACTTTCACTCAAGGCGCATGACATAGTAAAAGAAAATGGTGACAGAACAGAATGATTTTGATGGCAGGGGCATGAAAGGATTCAGGAATGAGTGACTATGGTAGAGGGTATTTAGGGATCATGAAAGCGGACGGGAGGGACGGGAAGCAGTGGAGGGGTAGGGGAGGGGAGGGAAGAGGAAGAGAATGGGCAATAGAGAAGAGGTGAGGCTGTGAGAAGAGCGGAAGGAGGTTAAGGGTTAATGTACAGGGGAAGTTGATTCCAGTGAGGGATACAAGGAGGGAGGAGGACCAGAAACGGGATTGAACACGGAGGAGGAGTGACACCATTCTTTATTTTCTTTCTACCTGAAGAAGACCGCTTGTGTTGCGATCGAAACGTCATGGGTTTTTTGCTTTTAATTTTGGTTTTGGTTTTCTTTCTACGTGACTTTAACGAAATAACAAAGAATATAGAGACAGAGAAGATGGGACATGGAAGGATTTGAGAGAGACAAGGCTATAGAGAGCTGGAGAGTATTTTAACTGGTGAGCGGGTGAACAGGTTAGCTGGTGAGCGTGTGAGTAAGCGGGTTAGCTGGTGAGTGCAAGCTGGTGGGTTTAAAGGGTGTGTGAGATGGTGAGCGAGTTAGCTGGTGCGCAGGTGAGTGCCCCATGCTGGGTTACGCTTGTGCAGTGGCTCTATCTATCGGTGAAATCCGAAACCCGCTAAGATTTTGATCCTCGCTGTCCGTTTCTGTTTGCGAGTTCACGTAGCCAGATGGTAACAGGAGGACGCTAACAGTGGTGGCGGTGTAAGCGCGGACACGCGCGCTGCACTCGTGCTGCGGTCTGTGACAACAGCAGCCGCCACGTGCCAGGCTGGGTGCACTTTGATGCCGCAACATGTATCGTGGGAGGCTCTCCCTGCTGGCAGGGGGTCACGGGACAGACCCAGGTGTTGGGGGTTGATTGACCAATTTTGAGTCTGTGAGTGGGAGAGGGTGAGCCCGTGAAGCTCCTATGGAGCTCTTGGTAGTGGTAACACAGATGGATTTAAGAATCCTGGGCTGTGCAGCCACCTCTTGGCCAGACCTTGCAGCCCATATCTACAAACACCACCACAACAGGCAGCCTCTCAGCCAAGTGATAATAATAATCATCTTTATTTATAGAGCGCCTTTCATACGGAAAGGTTGAAGGGACTTCACGCATGCTAAGAAAAAAGAAAAACATTTTACAAAGACAAATGTTGTGAAAACACTCAGGAAATTATAAAAATACATCAAGGGAAAGAAACATGATAAAACAATCAAATTATTATGAAATGCCAGAAAAAATAAGGTTAAATTATAGAAACAAAACCTGATGCAGAGTTTGGCACTCAGGGAGCGCAAACTCAGACGGCCATCTCCTCTCCTGCTGAGGCTGACCGTCACGATGCAGAGCAGTGGTCACGACACCCGATTTAAGAGCTTCTTGGCTCACAGGGTACTTCAAAATAAACTGAAACTGAACTGATGACCGTGCGCACTGGGCCTGACAGGGAGATAACGGCTTGCTCTTAACCAGGCTCAGCCTGACCTTGGCCTGCCAGATCAAGCATGTTCAAGCTGATTTCGTTGGTCAAAATGTAACGAGGTGCTGTATCTAATGGGGAGGGTCCTTGCTCGTAAACATCTGGAAATTCACTGCCATTGATGAAAGTTAGCCTGACTGCTGATGAGACACTAAATGTCGAAACCAGTCCAGAGTTTGCCACCTTGCTTCAGAATTTCCTCCAGATTGTCTCTTGTCCCCAAGCTCTTACAATGATAACCTTGTTCAATTCCAGTAACGTGTTACACGCTGATCTATTACAGCTTTGATAGTGCTGTTTGTTACTGGCCTTATGACGTTTTGGGCTTGTGCTCATCAGTTATTTATGAAAAAATACACAGAATTGTATAGAGACCCCCAGACCCGCACAGGGACCCGTGCCGTGTGACCGTGTAATTCGGTCCCCGTGTGGCGCCGCGTGCCGCCCCTGCAGAGCAGCAGCTATGCAGCCGTATCGGAGGCCTACGTGCCGGCCTACTATGGCCCCTCGGTGGCCTTCTCCTCCTACTCGCTGAGCTCCGAGCCGGCCTGGTCCACGGCGGGCGCCGACCCGGCCGTGCCGTACATCGCCCACCACTACGGGCCGCCGGGGGCCCTCGCCAACGGGGATGCGCCGCTGTCCCACCACCACCACCACGTGTCGGCGCACGGGCACCCGCACCCGCACGCCCACTTCATGGCCGATCCCGGCTACCTGGGTGGCGCAGCGACCGCCACCACCCCGGCGGCCGCGTACATGAGCCAGCGGCAGCAGCACGCCTTCGGCTTCTTCCCCGGCGGGCCCGAATTCGCGGCCTGGCTGAGGCCGTCGGGCGGCGGCGGGGCAGCGGGCGGCGTCGGCGGCCAGGGCGGCCTGCGCGGCTCGCCTGTGTCGTCGCCCATCTCGGTGGCGTACGGCAGCGGTTACGCCTTCCCGCCCAGCTCGCTCGGCGGGGCGGCCGTCGTGGACCCACAGACCGGCTCGTTCGCCGGCGGCGTGAGCCGGGCGCCGGGCCATGTCGGCGCCACCGCCTCCGCCGTATCCGGTGGAGGCGGCGGCGGCGGCGGCGGCGGCGGGGGGAGCCCCGGCGGCGTGGCAAGCGGCGTGGTTGTGCTACAGCAGGGCGTGGGCGGTCTCCGCATCGGTGGAGACTCCCGCGAGCTGCCCGCCGGCGGGAAACCTGGCGCGCCACCGCCGGTGGCAGCCGGACCGGATCTGGTGGCACAGGCCGTGGCGGCGACGAGCGCGGCGGCGGCGGCGCCGCAGGCCAAGCCAGCGCCGGCGTCCTGGGCGTCCATCGCCAGCAAGCCGGCCCGGCAGCAGCTGGCGCCGAGGTCGGTGAAGGGCGGCGGCGGGGGCGGCGCGGGGAAGATGGCCAGCGGGACGTCGGTGCCGCCCCCCCCCATCAAGCACAACATGGACATCGGCACGTGGGACGGCAAGGGCCCGGTCAGCAAGGCCACGCCGCCGCCGCAGTTCGCTCAGCCCGCCGACGGAGCTCTGGCACTGGGGAAACCGCAGGGCGACGCCGGGCAGGAGCAGGCCCAGGCCTCGGCCTCCATGTCGGTGGACGCCATGCAGGTGTCCGCGCAGATGTCTCACTCCATGTCGCCGCCGCCACTGCCGCAGCAGCAGCAGCCGGTACAGACCTTGCAGCAGCAGCAACAGCAGCAGCAGCAGCAGCATCAGCTGCAGTCGTACATGATGCAGCAGCAGCAACACCAGAACTTTCAGCAGCAAAGCCATTACCATCACCAGCAGCAACAGCAGCAGCAGCAGCATGAACACCAGACTCTGCAGAATGGTTATTACGCGATGATGCAGCGCCAGCCAAGTATCAACCCGGCTATGCAGCCTCCGCAGGTGCAAGCACCGTTTCAAGAGCATCAGCAGCAACAGCAGCAGCAGCAACAACATCATCAGCATCAACAGCAGCAGTCGGATCGCTGGGTGGCTTCACGCAGCTGTGGGCCAGCAATGCTAACTCAAAACGGGAGCCAGCCTGCTCCTATCACCTCCTTGCCCCAGACACGGCACCAGCTCAACCAGCAGCAGCAGCAGGCTCCTCCTCGACAGAGCTTGCAGCAGCAGCAGGTAACGGCACCGTCGTTTGCCGGCGACGGGAGTGGCGGCGGCGGCGGCAGCGCGCCTGGCATCGGGGAGCCGGCGCCGGCTCCGCTACAGGCGCCGCCGCCGCTGCTGCTGGAGAAGCTGCATTCGCACAACGGCTACAACCCGAGCGACTTCGACTGTAGCCCGCGTGACCTGCGGGCCTTTATCATCAAGAGCTACTCGGAGGACGACGTCCACCGCTCGGTCAAGTACTCCATTTGGTGCAGCACCGAGCACGGCAACCGGCGGCTGGACGGCGCCTACCGCGCCATGCAGGGCAAGGGCCCCGTCTACCTCCTCTTCAGCGTCAACGGCAGCGGCCACTTCTGCGGCGTGGCGCAGATGACCTCGCCCGTGGACTACCAGACGTGCGCCGGCGTGTGGTCGCAGGACAAGTGGAAGGGCAAGTTCGAGGTAAGCCTTTGAAACGCACGCGTGGAGTCCACGCCACGTGGCGAGAGAGAGCTTTGGAGGAACTCAATAGGTACATGGGTAAGATTGAGCCACGACATAAAACAAATGTATGTAACGAAGACATGAATCCCGGCTCTAACCTTAACAGACACGTGGTAAGTGTTGTTAGCGAGTGGCACCTATGCATTCCACCGAGGGGAGGCCCAAGACCTATTCAAATAATTGTCACTGGTGTTGACCCATAGCGGGAATTGAATTTGTTGCTGGGTTAGTAGCACAGCGCGTAAACATCTAAACTACCGCTCCTCATACATATATGCACAAACATGTGCGTCTATTCCCTGTCCATGCACCTTCTTTCTGCTTCCCACTCTCCCTCTTTACCCACTCTCCCTCCCTCTCTCCTATCTCTCCCTATCCCTCCCCCGTCTCCCACGCTCGCCCCCTATGCACGCCGCCCCCTCCACCGCCCCCCACCCCAGGTGCAGTGGATCTTCGTGAAGGACGTGCCCAACTCGCAGCTGCGCCACATCCGCCTGGAGAACAACGAGAACAAGCCGGTGACCAACTCTCGCGACACGCAGGAGGTGCCGCTCGACAAGGCGCGCCAGGCGCTGCGCGTCATCGCCGCCTTCCGCCACACCACCTCCATCTTCGACGACTTTGCGCACTACGAGCGCCGGCAGGAGGAAGAGGAGAGCCTGAGGAGAGACAAGGTGAGGGCGGCAACCAACGCCAACAACGCCGCCGCCAACGCCGCCGCCAACGTCGCCAACGCCGCCGCCGGCGCCGCCGGTGCCGCCGCCAACGTCGCCAACGCCGCCGGCGCCGCGTCGGGGCCCGCCCGGCGCCGCCCCCCGCGGACGGCTCGCCCCCGCACGGACGGCCGCTAGAGCGACGGTGCTCACCGGTCCGGGCGGCACGCGCGGTCAGTACCCGGCGCGCGGCAAGCTGCCGCCACTCCGGTAGAGCCTTGTGGAGGCACCGGCGCTCACCTGTAGTTCACAGCCTTTGCGGAGCCAGATGCCAAATTTCCACATTGCCATGGTAGGGATGAGTTTTATCCACATGTCGACCGCTTGTTGATCTTCCCCCGGACAAAGTGGTACCCGTTTTGATCCACCCCCGAGCGAGGTGCGATGATGATAATGGTGTCAACTTGTAACGCTGCGCCGCCACGGAGAGAAGGGGAGACGCCAGGAGGAGAAACCGCAGACAAACAGAAGTTCGTGTTTTGAATTCGGCAGGCCGCCCTGGTGATTACCACGGTGTGTATTCAGTATAAAGTACCGTCTGCTTCACGGTGGATGATAAAGGTCTCCTGGTGTCATTCGAAATGAGAAGGCCACCGTTTTCCGACGTGATGGCCCATATTTGTCAAATTAGAAACATGACGGCTTAAATCACTCACTGGGGGTTACACAGCAACAGCAGCGGTGGATATAGCCCCCTAGGCTCGCAAGCCGAGTGCCCTTGTGCTACACAGACACAGCTGCCACTGGGGCCGCCCTTTCAAACACATTCCCCGCACTTGCGCTCGCACACACTGTGCAAACCGGCAGGAGGACGCGCGTACTCTTCTGTCACGCTGCTTCTGCACCGTACACAGCCGGCCATGCTTGATGCACGCAGAGTGGGCGCCGGAGTCGGGAATCGAACCCGGGCCCTGCTTGCCGTGCGACACGACCGTGCGGAGCATTGACGCCATCTTTCTCTTGTCCGCCGTTGCTGTTGCAGAGGCGCGGCGCAAGCGCAGCGAGCGATGGCGAGGGTGGCCGGACCTGCGGGCGGGGGGGTTGGTTGCTGGAGGTCGCTCTCTGCCGTCGGGACACGAGGGGAGTCCCCGGCAGGGTCGCCACCGCTCTCTCTGCTCGTCCTGCTAGAGACGCTACCCACGGTGGCCACTGGCCGCGGATTGTTTTGTGTTCGCTTCGAGTTCTTTGCGTCCCTGCCCCATCTTCTCCCCCTTTCCCCTTCGTGTGTGTGCGCGCGCGCGCGTGTGTGTGCACGTGCGTGCTTGTGTGTGCACGTGTGTGTGCACGTGTGTGTGCACGTGTGTGTGCACGTGTGTGTGCACGTGTGCGTGCGTGCGCGCTTGTGCATGTGCGCGTGTGTGCGCGCGCGTGCGTGTGTGCCACAGCAGCACGGGGTGAGCCGGTGGCGTCTGTAGCGAAGGAGGAGGGGGCGGAGGGTGACACTCGGAGTGCTGTTTGGAGTGTGGACCGAGTCACTCGTAAGCGTAACTTATATCCCCCCAGCCGACGGTGAAGTTGCGTTTTTTTTTCGCCGTTTTACTTTTATTTTGTACTTTGGAAGTTTCCGTTTTTCTTTTGATTGTCTCTCAAGTACTCCTCACGTTTTCACTGTAACCGACTGTACCCGTAACGTCATATTTACGCATCTTTGTATTTTATTTCGCTTGGGGACACGCGGCAGGGGGGAGGGGCGAGAGAGAAGCGCGGCAGCTTTCCAGAGGGGGGGGTGTGGGGAGCCATCTTAAATGTGCGCGCAATCGACCAGTGACGAGGAGGACGAGGTGGCGGACGACGAGGCGGAGGAGGGCGGCGGTGGTGGCTGCATCTCCGGTTGCCCGCGTCGCTTTGCCCGTGTTTGTAGAGGTTTTCACGTGTGATTGTAAGCAATGTTTAACAGAAAAAAACAAAAGCAATTGTCTGCCGTTACAAATTATAGTCAATAATAATGATGATCAGAAAACGGGAAGCCTAACGGGCTGCGTTGTCGCAGTCCTGGACTGTTGGTCTGTCAGGGAAAAAAATAATTGACAGACCCTCTGCTAACGGTGGCTCCGGTTGGACGGAGAACGGAGAGAGCGCCGCCCCGAGAGAGAGAGAAGGGAAGCGAAGAGCCGGGAGGAGAGAGGGAAGCGTTTCGCCTCTGCTGCCCCCTGGAGACCGTTCGACCGCCTGAGCCGCGCATTCCGACGCTCCCCGTGAGCGGTAATTATCCAGCAGCGGCCGCACGCCAGCCGGCGGGCCAGACAGGTCGACGGCCGGACAGGTCGACGGCCAGAGCAGCTCACCCTCGCCAAACATCGTCCACCATGAGCCTTCCTGCCCCCCGAAAAAAATAAACCCACGAGCCCCTCCCCCGAGATGAAGACAAGTGTTGAGCAATGTTACAATTTCCCAACAATGAAGACTTCCAGTGTTTAATTAGACCTCCCCCTCTACCAACTCGTTTGAGGTATTCGCAGTACTGTACTGGATATTGCCTGTAATAAATGTACTGTACTTAGACCAAAAGTCTTGCCGCTGCAGTATCTTTGTCGAGTTCTGCTCCCAGTTAATGACACGGCATTCTTATCAATTACATCATACACAGCAATAATAATTACCTATATTTGCGGGAAACCAACGAGTACTGTGGCTCCTTTGTAAAGAGGGTCCTGCATTGTCTGTGCTTCTATATTAAGACGTTTATGGCCAATTAATGGGTGTTATGAGTGTTCACCCAATGCCATACCCTCACTCAAAGTCAAAAAGTGAGTTCATCTGAGAATCGAGTCGTTGGTCCTCATCAGCAGTTTGCAGCCATGTAGAAACCAGTGGTGGAAATTCCACATTCCTATTCCATGGGTGTGGGGGGGTGCAATTTTTCTCAATCATTGTTGATCTTCCACACAGTGGTACCGATTTTATCGACTACCAGTGGGAGGGATGATGGGCTGCTTTAACCCAAATCCCCAACCGGGATTTGAACTCGCAACTTTCCGACTGCGAGCTGCTCGCTCTAACGCTGAGCCACCACGGATGTATTGTTGAAGCCAGCCGCTGTTGCGGGATACACGCGTGGAAATATGATCTCGTTTACATTTATAGAGCGCCTGCACCCAAGGCGCGTGACGTGGCTTGCAAAACGGTGACAATGGAATGTAGTCAGCAGTGTGCTACAAGGGTTGAGGAATGAGTGACAACAGCGATAAGAGGGGTGCGGAGGGGTCGCGAAAGTGTAGGGGAGGGACGGGAAGGAGTGGATGGGCCAGGGAAGGGAAGTGGAAGACAGTGGGCGATGGAGACAAGTTGAGGCTTTTAGAGAGGAACTGAAGGAGGTTAAGGAGGGGGGTTGCTTAATGTACCCGGGAGGTATTCTTAGTTTTTTCGGTAAAGTCACGTTGAAGAGAAACAACAAAATAACAAAATATATATAAAACAATAAAAAAAATTCTCACGACGTTTCGACCATAACTCAAACGGTCATCATCAGGTGTGTCGGTTTCCATAAATTTATTTTTAAAACAGCACATTTATTTATAATATCCGACCAGGAACACATAAGCAGTGAACTCAAGCACGTACACCAAGCTCTTAGGGCTAATGGTTACTCCGACTATACAATTCGCAAAGCTATCACTCAAACCATGAAGAAGAACCCTCTTGAGGAGCCTTTCAAAACCATCACTTTACCCTACATTGCTGGGATCACAAAAAAGATCTCCAAAATCTTGAATAAACACAAGATCCAGGTCCGTTTCAACACATTACATAAAATCCGTGATCTGGTTCCGTCTGTAAAAGATGTGATTCCGGACATACAATACCCTGGTGTCTACAAACTAAGTTGCCTCTGTGGTAGTAGTTACATTGGAGAAACCAAACGCCATGTCTCGGACCGCATTCGTGAACATAAAGCAGACCTTAAACACGGTAGGACCAACACCTCGGCCGTAGCAGATCATTGTTCTAATTCAGTAGGCTCACATGCCATTGACTTTTCCAAGACGGAGGTTCTTTGTAAGCCATCTGGCTTCCATGAGAGATTCGTTCATGAGGCTATCCACATATACAAGCACAGACAATTTCAACCGAGAAGATGGATTCTATCTTAGCAATCATTGGAAAGATTTGATAAATCATTTCAGTTCTTGATTGATTGTTCACGCTTACAGTGGCTTTCAGACAGCATACATTATAAAAAATTTCGTCTCCCCCCTCCTCTTTTAAAAAAAAAATAAAAAATAGATGGACTAGTCCTGGGCAAACTGCCAATGGCTGCGCGTGACGCCAACGTTTTTTTATAAATAAATGTGCCGTTTTAAAAATAAATGTATGCAAACCGACACACCTGATGATGACCGTTTGAGTTATGGTCGAAACGTCGTGAGAATTTTTTTTTATTGTTTTATATATATTTTGTTTCTCTTCAACGTGACTTTACCGAAAAAACTAAGAATATGAATTACTGCAGTCACGAAAGCTTTAAATCAAAATTTACCCGGGAGGTGTTAGGTCTATGGGCATTGTTGAATCTATGGGCATTGTTGAGTCGATGGGCAGTGTTGAATCTATGGGCAGTGTTGCTCAATGTCAAGGGAAGTTGATTCCAGTGGAGAGGTGCAAGGAGGGAGAAGGACCGGGATTGGGCACGGGGAGAAAGATCGACCCCAGGCCGAGAGGTCCTCCGCTGCATGGCCACGATGCGAGAGGGGGGGGGGGGGTCGCGTTTGCCCTTCCACTCGAGGATTCGTTTTGTCCTCAATGAACGTAGCGCCCTCTGTCGGCAGCCAGGTAAACAACAGACACTAACGCCAACATCTCTACCTCCATAAATACACATTTAAAAGAGTGTTGTTTACACGTCCCACCAGCCACCACACGGCCGCCTCCTGGGAGGGCATGTCAGCAGCATTGGGTCAACACAAGAAAAAGCTGGGACGGTTTCGACGTTCGGTGTCCCATCAGTAGAGTCGGGCTGGCTGCGACCAGTGAACTGCTTACGGGCCCTCTAAGATATGGATACGAGTTTGACGAAAAGCCATTTAATACATGACAAAACTTAAACATTTACATCGTTGTGGAGAATATAAATAAAACAGTAAACCAGCATTGGTTCAAGCGTGACTGCTGATGAGACACTGAATGTCAAAACCGGTTCAGAGTTTTGTTGAGATTGAATCAATGCCCTTGACATGCATTCCCATAAGAAGGTCGTGAGGTTGATGGGATCTGAGACAAGAGGATGGCTTCTGCAGAATGACAAAAATCAATTCTGATTACAGAGAGTAGCAGTGACCACCCCCTGCTGGCGAACCAATGCCCATCTTGCAGGCCAGGTGTCGAGTTACCTTGTGCCGCATAGGGACAGCTGCCCCTCGGGGCACCCAAGGCTAGACCACAAATCAATCGCCACCCGCCTGCTGACACACTGACCCGCCCATACTGGACATGACCCGGCTATGCTGGACATCGGTGAAAAAGAGCTTCATAGCTCATCGGATTCCTCCAGTCTAAAAGATTTGTGATGATGCCAATCTTGTCGATCAGGGTGCCGAGTATCCTTGTTCCGCGCAGGGACAGCTGCCACTGGTGTGCCCCTTTAAATAAAAGTAATTATGTCAGTCGCTTGTCGTGTAAGGAGGGCGGCTTCATGGAAAACAACATATCTCTCACGATCACCGGAACGCGTGGGGAGGAGGGAAGCATGGGGGGATGATTGAATGAACGGCTGAGCGCGTCTCACTTGACAGCCAAGCTACCTTGCACACAAAGAAAAAGACCCCCCCGTAGCGAGCACCTATGAAGTCCGGAACGGTACACGAGGGGGTGGGTGGTGGCCAGCACCACCCCCGACCGCCTTTATCTCCCCAATAGCGATGTTTACACATCTCCCTTGGTACTAATTTAATGCTGAGTCGACCTAGGCAAGGCCCAGGTCCGGTTCACATAATCGTCACTGGTGTTGTTGGCGTTGCGTTCCGAGCGCAGAGCCACCGCTCCCCACACGCGCACACCCCCACGAAGAACCAATACGAAGTGGGGGCCACGGTGGGGGGGGGCAGGGGTCGCCACGCGCTCCGTGTCTCGAGTTGAGGCTTTCTGAGAAGCACTCAGCAGAGCAACACCCCCCACCACCAGCACCGTGGAGCCTTCCCACCACACTGTTGAGGCCGCCGTGTAGCCTTCCCACCACACACTGTTGAGGCCGCCGTGTAGCCTACCCACCACACACTGTTGAGGCCGCCGTGTAGCCTACCCACCACACACTGTTGAGGCCGCCGTGTAGCCTACCCACCACACACTGTTGAGGCCGAGCGTTGTTAGCGAGCACCTATTGAGGAGGCAGTCAAGACACACGGCTGGGTTGGTGTGGCCGGGACCAATCAGCGGCGTGCTGATGCTGGACACGCCGCGACCCAATGTGAAGTCGACCGACTGGGAGCCCCAGCAGGACACCCCCGGCCGTGCCTGGGAATCGCTCGCCAGGGTTCGTAGCTCAGTGCGCGAACCACTTCCACCGGCGCCACCTCCACACTCTCACACAAAGATTTTTCATATAGACTTAACAGGCTGTGGGGGCAAGTGCTGTTAGCGAGCACCTATGAAGGCCGGAACGGTACACGAGGGGGTGGGTCGCCAACACCACGCCCAACCGCATGTCTCCACAGTGGCGATGTTTACACACCGCACCAGGTACTGATTCGAGGCTGAGTCGACCTAGGGGAGGCCCAGGACCGGTTCAGATAATCGTCACTTGTGTTGGCCCTGAGCGGGAATCGAACTGGGGTCGCTGGGTTCGTAGCGCAGCGCGCTGACCGCTACACTGCCGCTCCTCACACTGTCACACACACACTCGCATACATTCACACACACGCTGCTGTGGAGACGGGATATTGCCTGAAACGTCGTCATATGTTCCGGTGTAAGGCAGTGTTGGTGACCAATGTCGTGAGCGGGTTTGACTGTGTACCTGTGCAGCCCTTTTGCCAATCCACTGCTGGATGAGCGAGTGAGTCCGTGAGGGCTATTGGATCATACCTCAAACACGCTGGTCAGGTCGAGTTGGCGACCAGCAGGGAGCAGAGACGTGGAAGCATACAAAAATGCAGTACAACCACGTGTTTTTCTTTTTTTCTCACTACCCTCCGCCGTCACACGATGCAGCCCCGCAGAAGCCTATAACATCCTGTTATGCATGGTGATCGCCCACCTCAACGGCGTCCACTCTCAAAGCCTGCGGAACTCAGGAGATTCCTGGCGCATTCCGGGAGATTGGAGTCGAAGCCGACTCTTCCTCGTAGTCTGAGCAAGGGCCACAACAGAGATCAGTGACAGCATGGGGAGGCCTTCATCCAGCAGTGGAGTAAACCACGCCTGATGGTGATGACCTCGCTGCAGAGAGGTCCTGATTGTTATATGCCTGGCGAGTCTGCTGGCGTGCAGCCAGCAGACTCGCCAGGCGTGCTAGTGTGTACGCGTGTTAGTGTGTACGCGTGTTAGTGTTTTAGTGTGTACGCGTGCTAGTGGGTACGCGTGCTAGTGTGTACGCGTGCTAGTGTGTTAGTGTGTACGCGTGTTAGTGTTAGTGTGTACGCGTGTTAATGTGTACGCGTGTTAGTGTTTACGCGTGCTAGTGTGTTATTGTGTACACGTGTTAGTGTGTACGCGTGCTAGTCTGTTAGTGTGTACTCGTGTTAGTGTTAGTGTGTACGCGTGTTAATGTGTACGCGTGTTAGTGTGTACGTGTGCTAGTGTGTGTGTGCTAGTGTGTACGTGTTAGTGTCTACGTGTGCTAGTGTGTACGCGTGCTAGTGTGTACGTGTGTTAGTGTGTACGCGTGCTAGTGTGTTAGTGTGTACGCGTGTTAGTGTGTACGCGTGTTAGTGTTTTAGTGTATACGCGTGCTAGTGTGTACGCGTGCTAGTGTGTACGCGTGTTAGTGTGTACGCGTGCTAGTGTGTTAGTGTGTACGCGTGCTAGTGTGTTAGTGTGTACGCGTGTTAGTGTGTACGCGTGCTAGTGTGTACGCGTGTTAGTGTGTACGCGTGTTAGTGTGTACGCGTGCTAATGTGTTAGTATGTACGCGTGCTAGTGTGCACGTGTGTCAGTGTGTGGGTAGCGGCAGTGTAGCGGTCAGCGCGCTGCGCTACGAACCCAGCGACCCGGGATCGATTCCCGCTCACGGCCAACACCAGTGACGATTATCTGAACCGGTTCTGGGCCTCCCCTAGGTCGACTCAGCCTCAAATGAGTACCTGGTGTGACGTGTAAACATCGCTACTGGGGAGATAAAGGCGGTCAGGGGTGGTGCTGGCCACCACCCACCCCCTCGTGTGCCGTGCCGGCTTTTATAGGTGCTCGCTAACAGCACTTGCCCAGACAGTCTGTTAAGGCTATACGGGGGATCTTTGTATTTGTTAGTGTGTGCGTGTGTGCGTGTGTGCGAGTGTGCGTCCGTGTGTGACCTTGTGGGGAGCGATCGGTCAGTTCACGGCTAAACATCGGTGGCGAATATTTGAACCCAGTCCAGGTAGGCCATCCCATTAGGTCAACTCAGACTTGCCATGGTCCATAGGACTGGTGTGTAGATCAACAACATAGGACAAGTGTGTAGATTATTTAAAGATCAACAACGAGGGAGACAAAGGCGGCCGGACGCGGTGTTTGCCACCCACTCTGCCCTCGTGTGCCAGTGTCGACCTTTGTTGGTGCTACTCGCTAACAGCACTTGCCCCAGCAGCCTGTGGAGGTTACATCGCGTGTTAGTGTTAGTGTGTACGCGTGTTAATGTGTACGCGTGTTAGTGTTTACGCGTGCTAGTGTGTTAGTGTGTACGCGTGTTAGTGTTAGTGTGTACGCGAAACTTTATTTGACACCGGACACAAGTTTGGGGAAAGGGTGAGTGGGTGGGGGTTTGCGCGTGTTAGTGTTAGTGTGTACGCGTGTTAGTGTGTACGTGTGCTAGTGTGTACGCGTGCTAGTGTGTACGCGTGTTAGTGTGTACGCGTGCTAATGTGTACGCGTGCTAGTGTGTACGCGTGTTAGTGTGTACGCGTGCTAGTGTGTGTGTGCTAGTGTGTACGTGTTAGTGTCTACGTGTGCTAGTGTGTACGCGTGCTAGTGTGTACGTGTGTTAGTGTGTACGCGTGCTAGTGTGTTAGTGTGTACGCGTGTTAGTGTGTACGCGTGTTAGTGTTTTAGTGTGTACGCGTGCTAGTGTGTACGCGTGCTAGTGTGTACGCGTGTTAGTGTGTACGCGTGCTAGTGTGTACGCGTGCTAGTGTGTTAGTGTGTACGCGTGTTAGTGTGTACGCGTGTTAGTGTGTTAGTGTGTACGCGTGTTAGTGTGTACGCGTGTTAGTGTGTACGCGTGTTAGTGTTTTAGTGTGTACGCGTGCTAGTGTGTACGCGTGCTAGTGTGTACGCGTGCTAGCGTGTTAGTGTGTACACGTGTTAGTGTGTACGCGTGTTAGTGTGTTAGTGTGTACGCGTGTTAGTGTGTACGCGTGCTAGTGTGTATGCGTGCTAGTGTGTTAGTGTGTACGCGTGCTAGTGTGTTAGTGTGTACGCGTGTTAGTGTGTACGCGTGTTAGTGTGTACGCGTGCTCGTGTGTACGCGTGCTAGTGTGTACGCGTGCTAGTGTGTTAGTGTGTACGCGTGTTAGTGTGTACGCGTGTTAGTGTTTTAGTGTGTACGCGTGCTAGTGTGTACGCGTGCTAGTGTGTACGCGTGCTAGTGTGTTAGTGTGTACGCGTGTTAGTGTTAGTGTGTACGCGTGTTAATGTGTACGCGTGTTAGTGTTTACGCGTGCGAGTGTGTTAGTGTGTACGCGTGTTAGTGTGTACGCGTGCTAGTGTGTTTGTGTGTACGCGTGTTAGTGTTAGTGTGTACGCGTGTTAATGTGTACGCGTGTTAGTGTGTATGTGTTAGTGTGTACGCGTGCTAGTGTGTACGCGTGTTAGTGTGTACGCGTGCTAGTGTGTGTGTGCTAGTGTGTACGTGTTAGTGTCTACGTGTGCTAGTGTGTACGCGTGCTAGTGTGTACGTGGGTTAGTGTGTACGCGTGCTAGTGTGTTAGTGTGTAGGCGTGTTAGTGTGTACGCGTGTTAGTGTTTTAGTGTGTACGCGTGCTAGTGTGTACGCGTGCTAGTGTGTACGCGTGTTAGTGTGTACGCGTGCTAGTGTGTACGCGTGCTAGTGTGTTAGTGTGTACGCGTGCTAGCGTGTTAGTGTGTACGCGTGTTAGTGTGTACGCGTGTTAATGTGTACGCGTGTTAGTGTTTTAGTGTGTACGCGTGTTAGTGTACGCGTGTTAGTGTGTACGCGTTGCTCGTGTGTACGCGTGCTAGTGTGTACGCGTGCTAGTGTGTTAGTGTGTACGCGTGTTAGTGTGTACGCGTGTTAGTGTTTTAGTGTGTACGCGTGCTAGTGTGTACGCGTGCTAGTGTGTACGCGTGCTAGTGTGTTAGTGTGTACGCGTGTTAATGTGTACGCGTGTTAGTGTTTACGCGTGCTAGTGTGTTAGTGTGTACGCGTGTTAGTGTGTACGCGTGCTAGTGTGTTAGTGTGTACGCGTGTTAGTGTGTTAGTGTGTACGCGTGTTAGTGTGTACGCGTGCTAGTGTGTACGCGTGCTAGTGTGTTAGTGTGTACGCGTGCTAGTGTGTTAGTGAGTACGCGTGTTAGTGTGTACGCGTGTTAATGTGTACGCGTGTTAGTGTTTTAGTGTGTATGCGTGTTAGTGTACGCGTGTTAGTGTGTACGCGTGCTCGTGTGTACGCGTGCTCGTGTGTACGCGTGCTAGTGTGTACGCGTGCTAGTGTGTTAGTGTGTACGCGTGTTAGTGTGTACGCGTGTTAGTGTTTTAGTGTGTACGCGTGCTAGTGTGTACGCGTGCTAGTGTGTACGCGTGCTAGTGTGTTAGTGTGTACGCGTGTTAGTGTTAGTGTGTACGCGTGTTAATGTGTACGCGTGTTAGTGTTTACGCGTGCGAGTGTGTTGGTGTGTACGCCTGTTAGTGTGTACGCGTGCTAGTGTGTTTGTGTGTACGCGTGTTAGTGTTAGTGTGTATGCGTGTTAATGTGTACGCGTGTTAGTGTGAATGTGTGTTAGTGTGTACGCGTGCTAGTGTGTACGCGTGTTAGTGTGTACGCGTGCTAGTGTGTGTGTGCTAGTGTGTACGTGTTAGTGTCTACGTGTGCTAGTGTGTACGCGTGCTAGTGTGTGTACGTGGGTTAGTGTGTACGCGTGCTAGTGTGTTAGTGTGTAGGCGTGTTAGTGTGTACGCGTGTTAGTGTTTTAGTGTGTACGCGTGCTAGTGTGTACGCGTGCTAGTGTGTACGCGTGTTAGTGTGTACGCGTGCTAGTGTGTTAGTGTGTACGCGTGCTAGTGTGTTAGTGTGTACGCGTGTTAGTGTGTACGCGTGTTAATGTGTACGCGTGTTAGTGTTTTAGTGTGTACGCGTGTTAGTGTACGCGTGTTAGTGTGTACGCGTGCTCGTGTGTACGCGTGCTAGTGTGTACGCGTGCTAGTGTGTTAGTGTGTACGCGTGTTAGTGTGTACGCGTGTTAGTGTTTTAGTGTGTACGCGTGCTAGTGTGTACGCGTGCTAGTGTGTACGCGTGCTAGTGTGTACGCGTGCTAGTGTGTTAGTGTGTACGCGTGTTAGTGTGTACGCGTGTTAATGTGTACGCGTGTTAGTGTTTACGCGTGCTAGTGTGTTAGTGTGTACGCGTGTTAGTGTGTACGCGTGCTAGTGTGTTAGTGTGTACGCGTGTTAGTGTTAGTGTGTACGCGTGTTAATGTGTACGCGTGTTAGTGTGTACGTGTGTTAGTGTGTACGCGTGCTAGTGTGTACGCGTTGCTCGTGTGTACGCGTGCTAGTGTGTACGCGTGCTAGTGTGTTAGTGTGTACGCGTGTTAGTGTGTACGCGTGTTAGTGTTTTAGTGTGTACGCGTGCTAGTGTGTACGCGTGCTAGTGTGTACGCGTGCTAGTGTGTTAGTGTGTACGCGTGTTAATGTGTACGCGTGTTAGTGTTTACGCGTGCTAGTGTGTTAGTGTGTACGCGTGTTAGTGTGTACGCGTGCTAGTGTGTTAGTGTGTACGCGTGTTAGTGTGTACGCGTGTTAGTGTGTACGCGTGCTAGTGTGTACGCGTGCTAGTGTGTTAGTGTGTACGCGTGCTAGTGTGTTAGTGAGTACGCGTGTTAGTGTGTACGCGTGTTAATGTGTACGCGTGTTAGTGTTTTAGTGTGTATGCGTGTTAGTGTACGCGTGTTAGTGTGTACGCGTGCTCGTGTGTACGCGTGCTCGTGTGTACGCGTGCTAGTGTGTACGCGTGCTAGTGTGTTAGTGTGTACGCGTGTTAGTGTGTACGCGTGTTAGTGTTTTAGTGTGTACGCGTGCTAGTGTGTACGCGTGCTAGTGTGTACGCGTGCTAGTGTGTTAGTGTGTACGCGTGTTAGTGTTAGTGTGTACGCGTGTTAATGTGTACGCGTGTTAGTGTTTACGCGTGCGAGTGTGTTGGTGTGTACGCCTGTTAGTGTGTACGCGTGCTAGTGTGTTTGTGTGTACGCGTGTTAGTGTTAGTGTGTATGCGTGTTAATGTGTACGCGTGTTAGTGTGAATGTGTGTTAGTGTGTACGCGTGCTAGTGTGTACGCGTGTTAGTGTGTACGCGTGCTAGTGTGTGTGTGCTAGTGTGTACGTGTTAGTGTCTACGTGTGCTAGTGTGTACGCGTGCTAGTGTGTACGTGGGTTAGTGTGTACGCGTGCTAGTGTGTTAGTGTGTAGGCGTGTTAGTGTGTACGCGTGTTAGTGTTTTAGTGTGTACGCGTGCTAGTGTGTACGCGTGCTAGTGTGTACGCGTGTTAGTGTGTACGCGTGCTAGTGTGTTAGTGTGTACGCGTGCTAGTGTGTTAGTGTGTACGCGTGTTAGTGTGTACGCGTGTTAATGTGTACGCGTGTTAGTGTTTTAGTGTGTACGCGTGTTAGTGTACGCGTGTTAGTGTGTACGCGTGCTCGTGTGTACGCGTGCTAGTGTGTACGCGTGCTAGTGTGTTAGTGTGTACGCGTGTTAGTGTGTACGCGTGTTAGTGTTTTAGTGTGTACGCGTGCTAGTGTGTACGCGTGCTAGTGTGTACGCGTGTTAGTGTTTTAGTGTGTACGCGTGCTAGTGTGTACGCGTGCTAGTGTGTACGCGTGCTAGTGTGTACGCGTGCTAGTGTGTTAGTGTGTACGCGTGTTAGTGTGTACGCGTGTTAGTGTGTACGCGTGCTAGTGTGTTAGTGTGTACGCGTGTTAGTGTTAGTGTGTACGCGTGTTAATGTGTACGCGTGTTAGTGTGTACGTGTGTTAGTGTGTACGCGTGCTAGTGTGTACGCGTGTTAGTGTGTACGCGTGCTAGTGTGTGTGTGCTAGTGTGTACGTGTTAGTGTCTACGTGTGCTAGTGTGTACGCGTGCTAGTGTGTACGTGTGTTAGTGTGTACGCGTGCTAGTGTGTTAGTGTGTAGGCGTGTTAGTGTGTACGCATGTTAGTGTTTTAGTGTGTACGCGTGCTAGTGTGTACGCGTGCTAGCGTGTTAGTGTGTACACGTGTTAGTGTGTACGCGTGTTAGTGTGTACGCGTGTTAGTGTGTACGCGTGCTAGTGTGTACGCGTGCTAGTGTGTTAGTGTGTACGCGTGCTAGTGTGTTAGTGTGTACGCGTGTTAGTGTGTACGCGTGTTAATGTGTACGCGTGTTAGTGTTTTAGTGTGTACGCGTGTTAGTGTACGCGTGTTAGTGTGTACGCGTGCTCGTGTGTACGCGTGCTAGTGTGTACGCGTGCTAGTGTGTTAGTGTGTACGCGTGTTAGTGTGTACGCGTGCTAGTGTGTACGTGTGCTAGTGTGTACGCGTGCAAGTGTGTTAGTGTGTACGCGTGTTAGTGTTAGTGTGTACGCGTGTTAATGTGTACGCGTGTTAGTGTTTACGCGTGCTAGTGTGTTAGTGTGTACGCGTGTTAGTGTGTACGCGTGCTAGTGTGTTTGTGTGTACGCGTGTTAGTGTTAGTGTGTACGCGTGTTAATGTGTACGCGTGTTAGTGTGTACGTGTGTTAGTGTGTACGCGTGCTAGTGTGTACGCGTGTTAGTGTGTACGCGTGCTAGTGTGTGTGTGCTAGTGTGTACGTGTTAGTGTCTACGTGTGCTAGTGTGTACGCGTGCTAGTGTGTACGCGGGTTAGTGTGTACGCGTGCTAGTCTGTTAGTGTGTAGGCGTGTTAGTGTGTACGCGTGTTAGTGTTTTAGTGTGTACGCGTGCTAGTGTGTACGCGTGTTAGTGTGTACGCGTGCTAGTGTGTACGCGTGCTAGTGTGTTAGTGTGTACGCGTGCTAGTGTGTTAGTGTGTACGCGTGTTAGTGTGTACGCGTGTTAATGTGTACGCGTGTTAGTGTTTTAGTGTGTACGCGTGTTAGTGTACGCGTGTTAGTGTGTACGCGTGCTCGTGTATACGCGTGCTAGTGTGTACGCGTGCTAGTGTGTTAGTGTGTACGCGTGTTAGTGTGTACGCGTGTTAGTGTTTTAGTGTGTACGCGTGCTAGTGTGTACGCGTGCTAGTGTGTACGCGTGCTAGTGTGTTAGTGTGTACGCGTGTTAATGTGTACGCGTGTTAGTGTTTACGCGTGCTAGTGTGTTAGTGTGTACGCGTGTTAGTGTGTACGCGTGCTAGTGTGTTAGTGTGTACGCGTGTTAATGTGTACGCGTGTTAGTGTGTACGTGTGTTAGTGTGTACGCGTGCTAGTGTGTACGCGTGTTAGTGTGTACGCGTGCTAGTGTGTGTGTGCTAGTGTGTACGTGTTAGTGTCTACGTGTGCTAGTGTGTACGCGTGCTAGTGTGTACGTGTGTTAGTGTGTACGCGTGCTAGTGTGTGAGTGTGTAGGCGTGTTAGTGTGTACGCGTGTTAGTGTTTTAGTGTGTACGCGTGTTAGTGTGTACGCGTGCTAGTGTGTACGCGTGTTAGTGTGTACGCGTGTTAGTGTGTACGCGTGCTAATGTGTTAGTATGTACGCGTGCTAGTGTGCACGTGTGTCAGTGTGTGGGTAGCGGCAGTGTAGCGGTCAGCGCGCTGCGCTACGAACCCAGCGACCCGGGATCGATTCCCGCTCACGGCCAACACCAGTGACGATTATCTGAACCGGTTCTGGGCCTCCCCTAGGTCGACTCAGCCTCAAATGAGTACCTGGTGTGACGTGTAAACATCGCTACTGGGGAGATAAAGGCGGTCAGGGGTGGTGCTGGCCACCACCCACCCCCTTATAGGTGCTCGCTAACAGCACTTGCCCCGACAGTCTGTTAAGGCTATACGGGGGATCTTTGTATTTGTTAGTGTGTGCGAGTGTGCGTCCGTGTGTGACCTTGTGGGGAGCGATCGGTCAGCTCACGGCTAAACATCGGTGGCGAATATTTGAACCCAGTCCAGGTAGGCCATCCCATTAGGTCAACTCAGACTTGCCATGGTCCATAGGACTGGTGTGTAGATCAACAACATAGGACAGGTGTGTAGATTATTTAAAGATCAACAACGAGGGAGACAAAGGCGGCCGGACGCTGTGTTTGCCACCCACTCTGCCGTCGTGTGCCAGTGTCGACCTTTGTTGGTGCTACTCGCTAACAGCACTTGCCCCAGCAGCCTGTGGAGGTTACATGGCGTGTATTTGTCTTTGTGACAATCTTATTTGCGAAACTTTATTTGACACCGGACACAAGTTTTGGGGAAAGGGTGAGTGGGTGGGGGTTTGCGTCTTACTTCCCAGGGAGTCTTAGAGTCCGCAGCCTGCGGTGTGACTTATCTGTGGCCGCATACCTCTCTCGCCGTGAAACCGGAGTGACCTGTTTTGAGGACCCCTCCACCACCCCACACTCCGCGCGTTCCTTCACGTGGGCTCGTGGCGCTGTGCCCTGGGCGCTGGGCCGCACTGACAGGACACAGTGTACACAAAGACAAAGATGCCCCGTGTAGCCTCAACATACTGTTGGGGCAAGTGCTGTTACCGAGTAGCACCTATATGAAGGCCGGCACGGGGCAAGAGGGGGTGGCCAAGACCACGCCCGGCCGCCTTTGTCTCCCGAGCGGCGATATTTGCACAACGCACCAGGCACTCATTTGAGGCTGAGTCGACCTAGGGGAGGCCCAGGACCGGTTAAGATAATCGTCACTGGTGTTGGCCCACTCCACAGACACAGACAGTCGCGGGTGTGTGTATGTGAGAGAGAGTAATAATACCACCCCGTGTGCTCGCGTGTGTGAGAGAGAGAGTAGTCAAGCGGCTTTCTCCAACACGTCCCCGTGAGTGGCACTAGGCGTGTATGTATATGCACTGTCCCCAATAGTTTGTGAAAGCTATGCGGGGGATCTTTGTCCCTGGGTATGTATGTGCCGTGTCGGCCTTCATTAATGCAACACTTTCCCCCAAGGGCCTGTTGTGTGCGTGAGTTGGGAGCCGTCGTGCAGCGGGAAGCGCGCTATGCTACGAACCCGACACCCCAGTTCGATTCCCGCTCACGGCCTCAAATGAGTAGCTGCTGTGATGTGTAAACATTGCCACTGGAGAGACAAAGGCGGCTGGGCGTGGTGCTAGCCACCCACCCTCTCGTGTGCCGTCATCGGTGCTTGCTAACAGCACTTGCCCCATCCATCTGTCAAAAGCTATAGGGGGATCTTTGTCTGTGTGTCCCCGTTGTTCGATTGACAGGTTCCTCCCCGCCTCTACGCTCCCAGCACGGGGAAGCAGAACCATGTTCTCAATGCTGAGCCTACCTAGGGGAGAGACGGACCCAGTCAATACCCAGGAGCAGCAGCAGCAACAACAACAACAGCTCGCGTCTTCCCCGGGCCGACAGCTCCTGTTACGTGGGGTGAGTAATGAGCGATTGTGTGTGCGTGTGTGGGGTGTTGTGTGAACGTGTGCGTGTGTGGGGTGTGGTGTGAACGTGTGTGGGGTGTTGTGTGAACGTGTGCGTGTGTGGGGTGTGGTGTGAACGTGTGTGGGGTGTTGTGTGAACGTGTGCGTGTGTGGGGTGTGGTGTGAACGTGTGTGGGGTGTTGTGTGAACGTGTGCGTGTGTGGGGTGTTGTGTGAACGTGTGCGTGTGTGGGGTGTTGTGTGAACGTGTGCGTGTGTGGGGTGTTGTGTGAACGTGTGTGGGGTGTTGTGTGAACGTGTGCGTGTGTGGGGTGTTGTGTGAACGTGTGCGTGTGTGGGGTGTTGTGTGAACGTGTGCGTGTGTGGGGTGTGGTGTGAACGTGTGCGTGTGTGGGGTGTTGTGTGAACGAGTGCGTGTGTGGGGTGTTGTGTGAACGTGTGTGGGGTGTTGTGTGAACGTGTGTGGGGTGTTGTGTGAACGTGTGCGTGTGTGGGGTGTTGTGTGAACGTGTGCGTGTGTGGGGTGTTGTGTGAACGTGTGTGGGGTGTTGTGTGAACGTGTGCGTGTGTGGGGTGTTGTGTGAACGTGTGCGTGTGTGGGGTGTTGTGTGAACGAGTGCGTGTGGGGTGTTGTGTGAACGTGTGTGGGGTGTTGTGTGAACGTGTGTGGGGTGTGGTGTGAACGTGTGCGTGTGTGGGGTGTGGTGTGAACGTGTGCGTGTGTGGGGTGTGGTGTGAACGTGTGTGGGGTGTTGTGTGAACGAGTGCGTGTGTGGGGTGTTGTGTGAACGTGTGTGGGGTGTGGGGTGTTGTGTGAACCTGTGCGTGTGTGGGGTGTTGTGTGAACGTGTGCGTGTGTGGGGTGTTCTATGAACTGGTACAGAGCAACGTTTATTGACCGCGTGACAGGGCTGTCACCAGTCGAGACTTGACCCGGACAATCTGTGGCAGAGGTGGCAGCCCTAACAGACCCTCTCGGCTACCCACTTCACGTCACTCAGTAACCCACCCACCCACTTACTCAAATAGCCGCTACTTTCACAATTTGGCAGGAAAACAAAATCAGAATTTGCCTCCCTCGGCATACACATATAACATCAGTATGTTGTGCAAATCTCATGAGGTTCACGGCCTCCACGGAGTGCATATTATCAGCAGCATTGCGTCCACAGCAGACACACTCTAGACCGGTTTTGACATCAATGTCTCATCAGCAGGGTCGCGTCCTTGAATTCTACCGGGTGTAGCGATGGGGCTGTGGGTCAGTGCGCTTACCATTGCACCACCACTCCCCTTTTCTTCCCCGCCATACCTAAATAAATAAATACACACGTTAAATTAGGCAACCTTAAGGCTCAGCGTCCCCGGATGTACAGATGAGGGGGCGGATTTGTAACTCACCGCACGCAGACAGAGACGCGCAGAGAGAGAGACGCGCAGAGACAAAACCGCGTAGACATTGCCACGTGGATAGACAGAGGCGGAGACGGGGAGACACAGAAGCTCGGGGCATGCGGAGGACTCGCTTCATACGGTGCGTGGCACAGTTGTGAGTGTGTCCGTGTGTGTGTGTCTGTAAGTTAGCTCTGGGGAGCGGTAGTGTAGCGGTTAGCGTGCTGCGCTACGAACCCGGCGACCCCAGTTCGATTCCCGCTCATTGCCAACACTGTGAGCGATTCCCGATTATCTGAATCGGGCCTGGGCCTCCCCTAGGTCGACTCAGCCTAAAACGAGTGCCTGGTGCGGTGTGTAAACATCGCCACTAGGGAGACAAATACGGTCGGGTGTGGTGGTTATCGCTAACAGTACTTGCCCCAACAGCCTGTTAAAGGCTATACGGGGATCTGTGTCTTTGTGTGTTCTTTGAGCTCAAATAACAGCCGGTAACATTCGGCAAAAGCATTGCCCTGAAAGGGGGGAAACTATCGGCGACGTTACGGGAAATGGCCCTTTGTGATGCTGCGTTGGCAATGCACCATCACTAATGCAGTTTGACAGCAATGTACAGTCTAGTTAATAGGTGCTCGCTAACTGCACTCGCTCCAGACGGGAGGGTAACAGTGTATATTGTGTGCTTGTACACTCCACTGCTGGATGAGGGCCGCCCCACGCCCCGCCAACAACAATCAACAGCTCAGCATATTCGTCAGCAACACTCCTGTGTTGCCTCTTCAGGGCTATTGCCCGAAACGTCGTCCGTCTATATACATTAAAGACCACGTACTCACTCTGTGCTGTCGCCGGGGGTATGAGGGGACCCCACGGGGTACGTGTGGCAATGTCCAAGGGGGTACGTGTGGCGATGTCCCAGGGGGTACGTGTGGCGATGTCCCACGGGGTACGTGTGGCGATGTCCCTGGGGGTACGTGTGGCGATGTCCCACGGGGTACGTGTGGCGATGTCCCAGGGGGTACGTGTGGCGATGTCCCACGGGGTACGTGTGGCGATGTCCCAGGGGGTACGTGTGGCGATGTCCCACGGGGTACGTGTGGCGATGTCCCTGGGGTACGTGTGGCGATGTCCCAGGGGGTACGTGTGGCGATGTCCCACGGGGTACGTGTGGCGATGTCCCTGGGGGTACGTGTGGCAATGTCCCACGGGGTACGTGTGGTATGTCCCACGAGGTACGTGTGGCGATGTCCCACGGGGTACGTGTGGCGATGTCCCTGGGGGTACGTGTGGCAATGTCCCACGGGGTACGTGTGGTATGTCCCACGAGGTACGTGTGGCGATGTCCCACGGGGTACGTGTGGCGATGTCCCTGGGGGTACGTGTGGCGATGTCCCAGGGGGTACGTGTGGCGATGTCCCACGGGGTGACATGAGGTGACAATTGGTGATTAATCATGTTGCGTGAATGTGTCAATATAAAATAACTACGATGAAATGTAAATTCGTATGGTAACCTATAACGATATAAAATTCCTTTCTAAACTCATTGGTCGTTATCAAAGGCGGTTTCCGAGAGGAAACAGCTTTGTTTTAGTGTTTTGTGTGTTTAGTGTTTTAGTGTATTAATGTTTTGTGTTTTTGCGTTTTATGGTTTTTGTGTTTTGTGATTTTGTGTTTTAGTGTTTTGTGTTTTTTAGTCTTTTGTGCTTTTGTTTTAGTGTTTTTGTGTTTTATGGTTTTAGTGTTTGTATTTTAGTGTTTCAGTGTTTTTGTGTTTGAGTATTTTTGTGTTTTTGTTTTTTGTGTTTAGTGTTTTGTGTTTTAGTGTTTTTGTTTTTTATGTTTTTGTGTTTTAGTCTTTTTGTGTTTTAGTGTTTTTGTGTTTTTTATGTTTTTTGTGTTTTAGTGTTTTTGTGCTTTAGTTTTTTTGTGTTCTAGTATTTTAGTGTTATGTGTTTTATGGTTTTTGTTTTTTTGTGCTTTTGTGTTTTAGTCTTTTTGTGTTTTAGTGTTTTTGTGTATTTGTGTTTAATGGTTTTTGTGCTTGTGTTTTAGTGTTTTTGTGTTTTAGTGTTTTGTGTTTTAGTGTTTTGTGTTTTAGTGTTTTTGTGTTTTAGTGTTTTGTGTTTTAGTGTTTTTTGTGTATTTGTGTTTCATGGTTTTTGTGCTTGTGTTTTAGTCTTTTGTGTTTTAGTGTTTTGTGTTTTGGTGTTTTGTGTTTTATGGTTTTAGTGTTTGTATTTTAGTGTTTCACTGTTTTAGTGTTTTTGTGTTTGAGTATTTTTGTGTTTATTTTTTGTGTTTTAGTGTTTTATGTTTTTTGTGCTTTTGTGTTTTAGTCTTTGTGTTTTTGTGTTTTTTGTGTTGTGGTGTTTTGTGTTTTATGGTTTTTGTGTTTTTGTTCTTTTGTCTTTTAGTCTTTATGTTTTTGTGTTTTTCATGTTTTTGTGTTTTATGGTTTTTGTGTTTTAGTGTTTTAGTATTTTAGTGTTTTTATATTTTTGTGTTTTTTATTTAGTGTTTTGTGTTTTATGTTTTTTGTGTTTTAGTATTTTAGTGTTTCAGTGTTTTATGTTTTTGTGTTTGAGTATTTTTGTGTTTTTGTTTTTTGTGTTTTAGTATTTAAGTGTTTTAGTCTTATTGTGTTTGTGTTTTATGGTTTTTGTGTTTTGTGTTGTATGGTTTTTGTGCCTGTGTTTTAGTATTTTTATGTTTTTGTGTTTTATGGTTTTTCGTGTTTTAGTATTTTAGTGTTTTAGTGTTTTTATGTTTTTGTGTTTTAGTGTTTTTGTGATTTAGTATTTTTGTGTTTTAGTATTTAAGTGTTTTGTGTTTTAGTCTTCTTGTGTTTGTGTTTTATGGTTTTTGTGTTTTGTGTTGTATGGTTTTTGTGCCTGTGTTTTAGTGTTTTTGTGTTTTAGTATTTTTATGTTTTTGTGTTTTATGGTTTTTCGTGTTTTAGTGTTTTAGTATTTTAGTGTTTTTATGTTTTTGTGTTTTAGTGTTTTAGTGTTTTTGTGTTTTAGTGTTTTAGTGTTTTAGTATTTTAGTGTTTTTATATTTTTGTGTTTTTTATTTAGTGTTTTGTGTTTTATGTTTTTTGTGTTTTAGTATTTTAGTGTTTCAGTGTTTTATGTTTTTGTGTTTGAGTATTTTTGTGTTTTTGTTTTTTGTGTTTTAGTATTTAAGTGTTTTAGTCTTATTGTGTTTGTGTTTTATGGTTTTTGTGTTTTGTGTTGTATGGTTTTTGTGCCTGTGTTTTAGTATTTTTATGTTTTTGTGTTTTATGGTTTTTCGTGTTTTAGTATTTTAGTGTTTTAGTGTTTTTATGTTTTTGTGTTTTAGTGTTTTTGTGATTTAGTATTTTTGTGTTTTAGTATTTAAGTGTTTTGTGTTTTAGTCTTCTTGTGTTTGTGTTTTATGGTTTTTGTGTTTTGTGTTGTATGGTTTTTGTGCCTGTGTTTTAGTGTTTTTGTGTTTTAGTATTTTTATGTTTTTGTGTTTTATGGTTTTTCGTGTTTTAGTGTTTTAGTATTTTAGTGTTTTTATGTTTTTGTGTTTTAGTGTTTTAGTGTTTTTGTGTTTTAGTGTTTTAGTGTTTTAGTATTTTAGTGTTTTTATATTTTTGTGTTTTTTATTTAGTGTTTTGTGTTTTATGTTTTTTGTGTTTTAGTATTTTAGTGTTTCAGTGTTTTATGTTTTTGTGTTTGAGTATTTTTGTGTTTTTGTTTTTTGTGTTTTAGTATTTAAGTGTTTTAGTCTTATTGTGTTTGTGTTTTATGGTTTTTGTGTTTTGTGTTGTATGGTTTTTGTGCCTGTGTTTTAGTATTTTTATGTTTTTGTGTTTTATGGTTTTTCGTGTTTTAGTATTTTAGTGTTTTAGTGTTTTTATGTTTTTGTGTTTTAGTGTTTTTGTGATTTAGTATTTTTGTGTTTTAGTATTTAAGTGTTTTGTGTTTTAGTCTTCTTGTGTTTGTGTTTTATGGTTTTTGTGTTTTGTGTTGTATGGTTTTTGTGCCTGTGTTTTAGTGTTTTTGTGTTTTAGTATTTTTATGTTTTTGTGTTTTATGGTTTTTCGTGTTTTAGTGTTTTAGTATTTTAGTGTTTTTATGTTTTTGTGTTTTAGTGTTTTAGTGTTTTAGTGTTTTTGTGTTTTAGTATTTTTATGTTTTTGTGTTTTATGGTTTTTCGTGTTTTAGTATTTTAGTGTTTTTATGTTTTTGTGTTTTTGTGTTTTAGTATTTAAGTGTTTTAGTATTTCAAGTGTTTTAGTGTTTTGTTTTTTTGTGTTTTTGTGTTTCAGTGTTTTAGTGGTTTTTGTGTTTTGTGCTGTTGTGTTTTAGTGTTTTGTGTTTTTGTGTTTTATGGTTTTAGTGTTTGTGTTTTCGTGTTCCAGTGTTTTAGTGGGTTTTTTTGTATTTTTGTATTTTTCTTTTTTGTGTTTTAGCGTTTTGTGTTTTATGGTTTTAGTTTTTTTGTGCTTTTGTGTTTTAGTTTTTTTGTGTTTTAGAGTTTTAGTGTTTTTTTGTTTTGTGTTTTAGTGTTTTGTGTTTTAGTGTTTCAGTATGTTTATGTTTTTGTGTTTTATGTTTTTTGTGTTGTAGTGTTTTAGTATTTTAGTGTTTTCGTGTTTTTATGTTTTTGTGTTTTTGTGTTTTGTTTTATGTTTTTGTGTTTTTGTGTTCGATTGCAGTTACCAGCGAGTTCAGGATACCTCACAAAAATGGCATTCGGTTTCAATATCGAGTTGAATGATGCGTGTTCCATGTTGTGTCAGGCAACGGGGCGAGGGGTGGGGTTACTGGGTTGAAACAGAATTCAAGAAGGAGGCGGTGTGGGTGGGTGGGGGGTGGCAGTGGTAGCCAGAAAAGGTTCGAGCCCCGCGGGGGGTTGGGCTCAAGGTAGCCGACTCTGCCCCCCCGTCCCTCCGTGCGTGTCTCGTCGAGGTAACGATCGGCGCGCGTAATGTTTACGCAGTTACTGCGCCCGGGAGGATGAAGACAAACGCCCCGAGACCACGCGACTCCAAGGTTGGGAAGCACCCCCCCCCCTCTCCCGTCGCGCGCCGACCCCGAGACCCCCAACACCCCCGAGACCCCCAACACCCCCGAGACCCCCAACACCCCCGAGACCCCCGAGACCCCCAACACCCCCGAGACCACCAAGTCCCCCGAGACCCCCGAGACCTCCGAGACTCCCGAGGCCCCCAAGACCCCCAACACCCCGAGACCCCCAACACCCCCGAGACCCCCAACACCCCCGAGACCTCCGAGACCCCCAACACCCCCGAGACCCCCGAGACCCCCGAGATCCCCAACACCCCCTAGACCACCAAGTCCCCCGAGATCCCCGAGACTCCCGAGACCCCCAACACCCCGAGACCCCCAACACCCCCGAGACCCCCGAGTCCCCCGAGACCCCCGAGACCCCCGAGACCCCCAACACCCCCGAGACCCCCGAGACCCCCAACACCCCCAAGACCCCCGAGACCCCCAACACCCCCGAGACCCCCGAGACCCCCAAGTCCCCCGAGACCCCCGAGACCCCCAACACCCCCGAGACCCCCGAGACCCCCAACACCCCCGAGACCCCCGAGACCCCCAACACCCCCGAGACCCCCGAGACCCCCGAGTCCCCCGAGACCCCCAACACCCCCAAGACCCCCGAGACCCCCAACACCCCCGAGACCCCCGAGACCCCCAAGTCCCCCGAGACCCCCGAGACCCCCAACACCCCCGAGACCCCCGAGACCCCCAACACCCCCGAGACCCCCGAGACCCCCAACACCCCCGAGACCCCCGAGACCCCCGAGTCCCCCGAGACCCCCAACACCCCCGAGACCCCCGAGACCCCCAACACCCCCGAGACCCCCGAGACCCCCGAGACCCCCAACACCCCCGAGACCCCCGAGACCCCCGAGTCCCCCGAGACCCCCAACACCCCCGAGACCCCCGAGACCCCCGAGACCCCCAACACCCCCGAGACCCCCGAGACCCCCGAGACCCCCAAGTCCCCCGCTTTGTGGGTTCGGTTCGTCTGCTCCAATTCTCTCGTCTCGCCACAGCACTGGCGTGTGGGTTAAGGGGGTCAATACGCTTTCTCTTGTGGCTACGAAGAAGGGTCATTGCCCGAAACGTCGCCGATGAATGTGTGCGGAGTGTTTATTTGATGGGGGTTTGTTTTGCGTGGAGTGTTGAAACTTTCACCTGTACCTTGGTCTGTGATCTTGCAATGAAAGGCGCAATAGGAACAGCAAACATGATTCGTGTTAGTGCCCTCGACATCGGATGAACTCTATCGTTCACAAAAGACAGAGATCCTCCGTATGGCATGAACAGATTGTTGGGGCAAGTGCTGTGAGCGACCACCTAATGAAGGCCGGCACGGCACACGAAGCCTCCTCCATTCGCCTGCAACACCCATTCACTCCGGTCACTCTGTATCACTCTTTTATCGTGACTGCCATGGTTTGTGCTCCCGTGAACTTCACACGTTGATTCCTCCAGCCGTGTTGAGGACTCGGCCTGCAGACACCACACTGTGTTCAACCACCACCATTACACTGCAGTTCACAACCACTCATTCAACCACCAACTGAACCACCCACTCACCCACCTACTCAACCACTCACTCACCTACCTACTCAAACACTCACTCACCCACCTACTCAACCACTCACTCACCCACCTACTCAACCACTCACTCACCCATCTACTCAACCACCCACTCACCCACCTACTCAACCACTCACTCACCCATCAACTGAGCCACTCACTCACCCACCTACTCAACCACCCACTCACCCACCTACTCAACCACTCAATTACCTACCTACTCAACCACCCACTCACCCACCAACTGAACCACCCACTCATCTACCTACTCAACCACACACTCACCCATCTACTCAACCACCCACTCACCCACCTACTCAACCACTCACTCACCCACCTACTCAACCACTCACTCACCCACCAACTGAACCACCCACTCACCCACCTACTCAACCACTCACTCACCCACCTACTCAATCACTCACTCACCCACCTACTCAACCACTCACTTAACCACCTACTCAAACAATCACTCACCCAACTACTCAACCACTCATTCACCCACCTACTCAACCACCCACTCACCCACCTACTCAACCACTCACTCACCCACCGACTCAACCACTCACTCACCCACCTACTCAACCACTCACTTACACACCTACTCAACCACTCACACGCCCACCTACTCAACCACTCACTCACCCAACTACTCAACCACTCACTCACCCACCTACTCAACCACTCACTCACCCACCTACTCAACTACTCACTCACCCACCTACTCAACCACTCACTCACCCACCTACTCAACCACTCACTCACCCACCTACTCAACCACTCACTCACCCACCTACTCAACCACTCACTCACCCACCTACTCAACCACCAGCTCACCCACCTACTCAACCACTCACTCACCCACCTACTCAAACACTCACTCACCCACCTACTCAACCACTCACTTACACACCTAGTCAACCACTCACTCACCCACCTACTCAAACACTCACTCACCCACCTACTCAACCACTCACTCATCCACCTACTCAACCACTAACTTACCCACCTACTCAACCACTCACTCACCCACCTACTCAACCACTCACTTACCCACCTACTCAACCACTCACTCACCCACCTACTCAACCACTCACCCACCCACCTACTCAATCACTCATTCACCCACCTACTCAACCACTCACTTACCCACCAACTGAACCACTCACTCACCCACCTACTCAACCACTCACTTACACACCTACTCAACCACTCACTTATCCACCAACTGAACCACAGACTCACCCACCTACTCAACCACTCACTCACCCACCTACTCAACCACTCACTCACCCACCTACTCAACCACTCACTCACCCACCTCAACCACTCACTCACCCACCTACTCAACCACTCAATCACACAACTACTCAACCACTCACTCACCCACCTACTCAAACACCCACTCACCCACCTACTCAACCACTCACTCACCCACCTACTCAACCACCCACTCACCCACCTACTCAACCACTCACTCACCCACCTACTCAACCACTCACTCACCCACCAACTCAACCACTCACTCACCCACCAACTCAACCACTCACTCACCCACCTACTCAACCACTCACTCACCTACCTACTCAATCACCCACTCACCTACCTACTCAACCACTTACTCACCTACCTACTCGACCACTCACTCACCCACCTACTCAACCATTCACTCTCCACCCACTACGCGACAGAACTCGGCAACATAGAGAAGGGCCATCGCCGTACCGTTACCCATTATGTACGTTCACAGCGAATTCGCGAATGTGTTGAATTTGTGTTGTGTTGTTATACTATTAAGGCCCATTGCCCGAAACGTCGCCTGTTACATAGTTTATTTTGAATGCCACAATGTTGTCGACGAACGTGTAGTTATTTATTTATATGCAGCGTGTTGAACCTTCTTGCCAGTTCGTCTTGGGCGGGGTCTCGCGCGCTGTGCAGCTGACGTCACAGGGGGTTCGTGCTCAGGCCGCTGCTGCTGCTGCACTCTGAGCCCCGGGCACCCGAGTTCGACTCCCGCCGCTCACGGCCGGTGGCGATGATCTGAACAGGGTCTTGGGCCTCCCCTAGGTCGACTCAGCATTCAAATGAGTACCTGGTGTCATTTATAAACATCGCCACTGGGGAGACAAAGGCGGCTGGGCGTGGTGCTGGCCACCCTCCCCCTCGTGTGCCGTTCTGGCCTTGATAGGTGCTACTCGCAAACAGCACTTGCCCCAACAGTCTGTTAGGGCTATACGGGGGATCTGTGCCTTTATCTGTCTCTCTACCGCCGCCTGATCTCTTCTTTCCAAAAATAATCGCTGCTCGACACAGACTCTTAAACCGATCAGAGCGCGTGTGTGCGTGCGTGTGTGTATGTACGTGTGTGTGTGTATGTACGTGTGTGTGTATGTACGTGTGTGTGTGTATGTACGTGTGTGTATGTACGTGTGTATATGTACGTGTGTGTATGTGTGTGTGTATGTACGTGTGTGTATGTACGTGTGTGTATGTAAGTGTGTGTATGTGTGTGTGTATGTACGTGTGTGTATGTACGTGTGTGTATGTACGTGTGTGTATGTACGTGCGTGTGTGTACGTACGTGCGTGTGTGTACGTGTGTGTATGTACGTGTGTGTATGTACGTGTGTGTATATGTGTGTGTGTATGTACGTGTGTATGTGTGTGTATGTGTGTATGTACTTGTGTGTATGTACGTGTGTGTGAATGTGTGCGGGGTGCGGTAGTGTAGCAGTTAGCGCGCTGCGCTACGAACCTGGCGACCCGGGTTCGATTCCCGCTAACGCCCAACACCAGTGCTGGCCACCCCACCCCCTCGTGTGCCGTGGCGGCCTTCAGAGGTGCTGCTCGCAAACAGCACGCGCCTCCACATTCTGTTCCGGCTCCACGGGGGAGTCCACGTCGTTGTCTTTGTTGTCTCCTCCACGTCCGCCTCCCTGCAGACACAGACCATGAGCTTCATGGGCCACCTGGCGGGCCAGGTGCTGGTGACGGTGCGCGACCTCTACAAGGGCCTGAACCCTGCGACGCTCACGGGCTGCATCGACGTGATCGTGGTGCGGCGCGCCGACGGATCGCTCGCCTGCTCGCCCTTCCACGTGCGCTTCGGCAAACTCGGCGTGCTCAGCTCCCGTGAGAAAGTGGTGAGCGATGATCGGTTCCAGTGATCGGTTGCAGTAATCGGTCGAGTGATGCGGTGCAATACTCAGACCCCGTAGGCCTCACACATGGACTCCTGAAGGCGGGAAACCCCCGTGGTTTGTAGTGTGGGCAGTTTCAAGGTTGATTTTGCCGATGACATCACCAAACCCCGCACATCACATACCCCCCGCCCTGCCCCCCGTGTGCAGGTGGATATTGAGGTGAATGGTTTCCCCGTGGATCTGCAGATGAAGCTGGGGGACAATGGGGAGGCGTTCTTTGTGCTCGAGACAGACGAGGTGAGAGATGAGGGGTGTCGCGGGGCCGTGGATGAGCGGGGGCGAGGGTTCACCCTCGGGTCACCGCCTGGACGACCCAGTCTGGCCTGGACGGAGTTGATGTGTACCCAGATCTCCCTCAATCACTCAATCATCCACCAACCCACTCATTCCTTCAGCAATGCACTAATTCACCCAACAACTCATTCACTCACCCATTCACCCGCCCACTTATTCCTTCACACACTCATTCACCCACCCACTCATTCACCCACCTACTCACCCATTGGCTTTATTACAGAATTTTGAATGACTTTATAACAATAGACTGAATAATTGTCTTACAATACCTAGGCCGACTGAGAAAGCTGCTCGGGTTTGCTGTGTGGAGGAGGACGCATCCCTCCAGAAACGTTGAATCAACTGGGATATCAACTGGGATATCAACTGGGATATCAGCTGGGGTAGATTCAAGCTCTGAGAATGAAAAACGTCACGTCCATTGTCAGGCGACGAACTTTGCCCGCCGTGGCGGAGCGGCTGGTCAAGTGCTGCCGTCCACTGTGTGTGGTGGACCAGAGGTCACTTAAAGGGGTCTCAGTGGTAGCTCTGTGATATCCACTTCTCCAATACGGGGGGTGGTGGTAGGCAAGCTGCCACTGCCTGATTCCCTGTGGGGTCTCTCAGGGGGTGCCCCCTCCTCATTACCAGCGGCGCAGGGATTAACGAGAAGGATTTAGCGGAGGTGGCTGCCTGTGGATTGGCCGGGTGGCGAGGTGCTGATGACGCCGCGTGTCCGGTGACCAGCGGCTCTGACCGTCACCCGTGGCCAAGGGGTGCCTGGGGAATTACGGGAGCGTGTGCGCGTGTGTGTGTGCGTGTAGGGAGCGGTGCCAACTACTGTGCCAACTTAGTTCGCACATTAGGGGGTACAGGTGGTGCACCGGCCACTCATCTCAGTCAGTCGACCCGTGGCACCTGGGTCTGCCCCGTGACCTCCTGCCAGCCGGCGTTCACATCGCCACCGGGGAGACAAAGGCCGGGCGTGGTCCTGGCCACCCACCCCCTCGTTACTGTGCTGCTCTTCACAGCTGCTCGCTAACAGCGCTTGTCCCTCCAGTCTGTTATATGGGAGGGGGGGGGGAGGGGGGCGTCGTGGCGGACTCACGTTATGATGGGCGAGTGGCTCACGGTGTGACGGGTGGCTCACGGTGTGACGGGTGGCTCACGGTGTGACGGGTGGCTCACGGTGTGACGGGTGGCTCACGGTGTGACGGGTGGCTCACGGTGTGACGGGTGGCTCACGGTGTGACGGGTGGCTCACGCTGTGACGGGTGGCTCACGGTGTGACGGGTGGCTCACGGTGTGACGGGTGGCTCACGGTGTGACGGGTGGCTCACGGTGTGACGGGTGGCTCATGGTGTGACGGGTGGCTCACGGTGTGACGGGTGGCTCACGGTGTGACGGGTGGCTCACGGTGTGACGGGTGGCTCACGGTGTGACGGGTGGCTCACGGTGTGACGGGTGGCTCACGGTGTGACGGGTGGCTCACGGTGTGCGCTTGCAGGGGGAGCTTCCTTCCCACCTCTCCACGTCTCCCATCCCCATGGGCGGAGCCGGCCCACTGAGCCAGCAGCACGCCACCCCGCCCCCCTCCACCACCCCCCCAGGACCACAGGTAGCCCCCACACACCTGGTGGAGTGCATGGTGGGTGTAGTGCGTGGTGCATTGTGGGTGGAGTGTGTGGTGCATTGTGGGTGGCGTGTAGTGCATTGTTGGTGGAGAGTGCAGACTCGAGACTGCTACATTGGGTTTGGCAAGTATAGTGTTGCATTGTGGGTGTGCGGTTAGCAGGGCGATCTGTCCAATGCCGCGGGTAGCACGGTCGCTATGGAGATGCTCAAGCGGCAGAGGATGAGGAGGAGGGAGGACGAGGTGGGGGGAGGAGACTCCACGGACGAAGAGGACGAGGATGATGATGACGGGGAGGGGGGGCGCGGACGAGGGGGCGACGGGGGAGGCATGTTCAACTTGGAACTCAGCCCCGACGAGGAGAAGGTGGAAGAGCGTGAGCCTGAAGACTCCTCGTCGGCGAGGAAGAGGAAGGAGAGAAGGAAGAGGGGGTGAGCACTCGCGTCGATCTGTGAACGGTATTGTGTGGAGTGGCGGCTCCGTCGTTAGCACGCCGCACAATGACGCCCAGTGGCCTGCGTTCGATTCCTGCAGGGCGCTGCGAGGTTTCTTCCTGGCCTCTGGACCCCGTGAAAAGACGGCCGATGGACAATTGGGATAACGTTTGGAAAAAAGACAAAATAAATAAATGACATTGTGCAGGCTCCTTTAGCGGACTTGCTAGGCAGCTTGTACCGACGAGTCTTTGTGGTTGTTAGAGCCGCCCTCTTTACACGCGACGAGCGATTTGCATTGTCACATCTCATTTCAACGCATTATCAAGGGGCACCCCCAGTGACAGCTATCCTTGTGGGGCACAAAGCTAACTCAGCACCTGGCCTGTAAAAAAAAACTCGCATTAATTAATGCTGTGTATAATCCCAGTAGAGCTATGTGGATGGTTGTATTGTGGTTGTATTGTGGTTTTGGTTGTAGTTTTGTGCCGAGTCAGGGGGAGCACCGTGTGAGAGCCCCCACCTTCATCGCGAGCCAGAAGACGGTGTCAGACGGAGAGTGGAGTCCCACGCCGAGGTACGGGCAGAGACACGGGACACAGAGGTGCGGGGATGCGGAGACACGGGGATGTGGGGACGTGGGGACGCGGGGACAGGGAGACGAGTTGCTGTTGTTGTTGTTGTGTCTTCTGTGCGCCCAGTCCCTCGTGCAGTCCCAAGAGCGACTCGGAGCTGAGCGTCCACCCCACAGGCGAGCGGCGCATGTCGGCCATGGAGCAGCACATGCAGTGGGCCTGGGGTGGCTTCCCCAGGGCGGCGCTGGTAAACGGGGGGGTGGGACTTAGCCTCCCCTCCTCCCACCCTCTTCCTATCCCCCCACCACACACTCAGCTCCTCCACCTCCCTCCTCTCACCTCCCCACGTGCGAGTTGGAGCGTGCACCGTGAGCTGAGCCACCGCTATAAATCGATGAATCGACGATGCATCGTCACCAGCGGGGATCGTAAAGGTGGGCGGGGGAGGGGGTGGGGTTATTGCCCCCTCCCTTGGGACCCCGAAAATTCGGCGCTATATTGATGACTTTATTTAAATGTTTTTTAATTCACGGCTGTGTATATATTCATCTTTTTTGGGACCCCCCCCCCCCCTTCTCTCCACTCTCTCCCGTCCCTCCCTGCTCCACCTCGACAGCAGAACCGGCCCTCGGTGAATGGGAAGCAGCGAAAGGCAGAGAGGTCCAGATTTCAATCCCGCAGAGGAGCTCAGTGCTCCTGGGCGACCATGGAATCATCATCAGCAGCAGCAGGATCATCAGTAGCAGTTTCAGCACAAGCAAATGGAACAATATCAGCAGGGCCAAAAACACTTGAATCAGCGGCTCGAATTAAAACATCATCATTATCAAAAACAAAAACAACAGTAGAAACATCATCAGCAGCAACAGGTTCATTATCATCAACAGCAGCAACCACCACCACAGCAAGACAAGCAAAAGGAACAGCAGCAGTAGCAGCACCATCACCGTCAGCATCACCAGCAGCAGAATCTGCAGCTGCACCAATAGTATTGGAAGCTTCAGTGAAATCATCATCATCATCAGCAGCAGCAGCATCAGCAGATCAGACGGGCGACTCACCGGGCGACCCGCTGGGTGACTCATTGGGTGACTCATTGGGTGGCTCATTGGGTGACTCATTGGGTGACTCATTGGGTGACAAGCCGGGTGACTCATTGGGTGACTCATTGGGTGACTCATTGGGTGACTCACCGAGCAACCCACTGGGTGACTCATTGGGTGACTCATTGGGTGACAAGCCGGGTGACTCATTGGGTGACTCATTGGGTGACTCACGGGGCGACCCGCTGGGCGACGTGCCAGTGGAGTCGCCGGGCGACGTGCCGGTGATCATGATCGAGCGAGCCCAGACTGCTGCTGCTGCCGCCAGCAGGGTCCGGCAAATGCCGGCCCCCCAGAGCTCCGAAGGGACCCAGAGCCCCTACGGTGCGGCGGGTGGGACCCCCAGGGCCCCCCTCGTGTCATGGGACTCGGTATACGAGGATGCGGTGGAGGTGGGGGATGCTGCCGCTGTTGCGATGGGCAGTGGGAGAGGTGAGTGTGCAGTGCACTACGATGAGTGGGTGGGTGGGTGAGCGGGTGAGAGATTTTGTGTTGAGTGAGAGCGTGAGCGAGTGGGTGAGTTCGTGTGCAGAGCACTAAGTTAAGTGAGCGAATGAGTGGGTGAGAGAAATGTGGGAGCAGTAGTATAGTGGTTAGTGCACTGCGCTACGAACCCTGCGACCCGAGTTTGATTCCCACTGACGGCCAACACCAGTGACTATTATCTGAACGGGTCCATGGCCTCCCGTAGGTCGACTCAGCCTATAATGAGTGTGCGAACATCGCCACCGGGGAGTCAAAGGCGGTCGGGCGTGGTGCCGGCCACCCACCCCGTCGTGTGCCATGCCGGCCTTCGTAGCTGCCGCTCCTCGCCAACAGCCTGCTGAAGGCTATACGGGGATCTTTGTCTGTGTGCCACTGTAGAGAAGCACGCGGCGGATGAGGCTTGGGGTCAGCCGAGCGTCTCAGGGGAGGCGCCCCCCTCAATCGTCGTTGCCGGCGGTGACGACGGCGTCACGCGTTCCATGACGAGGTGAGCCGCCGCCGTCATCCGGGACGGAGGAGCGAGAAAGGGGCGGGGGGGGGGCTCGTTGGGGGGGGGCAGGTGAATCGTTACGCGGTTTGTGAAATACGACTCCCCCCCACCCCTCTCTTCTCCCCCCGCTCGAGCTGCAGGCCGGCGAGCTTGCCCCTGGCGGGCCCCCCGCGGCCCCCCCATGGGGGCAGCCCCCCCGACGGCGCGGACTGCCCGTGGGACTCCCTCCTGGGCCCCCCCGGGGGGCCCCGCATCGCGCTGTCGCTGTGCGGGGGGCTGGGCGACACGGGGCAGCTCACGGAAGGTGCTGGGCCCCCGGGAGTAGTGCTAGTGCCTTACGCCGGTGTTAGACGCGACCACCACGCTGCCCACCTTCGCCGACCGGTACCGACCACTGCGGTGAAGTATGGTCAAATGACCCTCACGACCCGCTTCTGGGCGCCATCCAGCAGTGGACGAACATGAGGCCTATGCCAGCGATGACGCACGACATTTAACTGATTGCGTAACAGATTCATGAATGCAGATGATGTGGATGCGCAGATAATGCATCTCCTTCACGTGTCTGTCTCTCCACACGTAGAAAATTAAAGGTACGGGCATTTACGTAATAATTTATATTCCCCATAATGATGCTAGAGATGATGGAGTGTTGTGTATTGTAGAGAGTGTTGCGTTGAACTCAGGCCCATATCTAACAGTGAGAGGGGACATTACCCATAAACGTCTGGCAGTTCACCGGCATTGATCCAAGCGACCTTGACACTGCTGATGAGACGCTGAATTCCGAGTACGGCAGTAAATGAATGCGACTCGTGTTTCCGTCGGATTCACACGCCGCCTGAGTGATTGACAGTTGACCGTACTTCTGTGCGCCCTCCTCCCTCCTCCCGGCCTGGCGGCCCGCAGAGCGGTTCCGCGAGCGCCGCGTCGCCTTCCTGGATCTGTGCGAGAACCCGGAGCTGCTCAGCGACCCGCAGCTCGTGGTGAAGATCGGCAACAGGTGAAGACGCGGCCACGGCACGGCCACGCCACGGCCACCGTGTGGCCACGGCACGGCCACGGGTGGGCGGCCTGGGTAGGGGCTGGCAGCAGTGCGTCTCCTTCACCTCCCAGACGCCGTTCAGGGCCCCCTGGCGCCAGGCGAGGGCCCCGCGTGCCGGTGTCCCAGTCCACATTCACCAACTTAGACTCACCATGACCATATCGTCATCGTCGTCACCGTCATCACCATCCTCGTCATCACCATCGTCATCATCGCCACCAAACATTATCACCATCATCACCATCGTCGTCGTCACCATCACCATCAGCACCATCAGCAGCAGCTCCATTGCCCCCTACCAGCCCTGGTCACAGTCGCACGCGAGACTCGACCCTGGCCACGCGAGTCCCCGGCTGGTCACACGCGAGTCCCCGGCTGGTCACACGCGAGTCCCCGGCTGGTCACACGCGAGTCCCCGGCTGGTCACACGCGAGTCCCCGGCTGGTCACACGCGAGTCCCCGGCTGGTCACACGCGAGTCCCCGGCTGGTCACACGCGAGTCCCCGGCTGGTCACACGCGAGTCCCCGGCTGGTCACACGCGAGTCCCCGGCTGGTCACACGCGAGTCCCCGGCTGGTCACACGCGAGTCCCCGGCTGGTCACACGCGAGTCCCCGGCTGGTCACACGCGAGTCCCCGGCTGGTCACACGCGAGTCCCCGGCTGGTCACACGCGAGTCCCCGGCTGGTCACACGCGAGTCCCCGGCTGGTCACACGCGAGTCCCCGGCTGGTCACACGCGAGTCCCCGGCTGGTCACACGCGAGTCCCCGGCTGGTCACACGCGAGTCCCCGGCTGGTCACACGCGAGTCCCCGGCTGGTCACACGCGAGTCCCCGGCTGGTCACACGCGAGTCCGAGCCGCTGAGTTCTGTGGACCACAGCAGTGGGCAGCCTCACCCAGCGCCACAGCGAGCCGAGCTAAACCACTCGGCTTGTGCACATTGCACAGAGACATTTCTTCTATTCTCATTCACACAGACTTAGATAGCAGCGCCCTATCTCAAGGCGCTTTACAATGATTATAAAACTGTACACAAGATGCCAGTGGTTGAGCTACAGAGTGGGGTGGTTATTAAAAGTGGTGATGGTGCGGTTGGTGGTGACAGGAGAACAGCTTTTGAGTGGTTAAGGAGGGGTAGGGGTTGGGGTCGTGCTAAGAATAGTGAATGGGGTTGGGGTAGTGATAGGGGTTGGGGTAGTGATAGGGATAGTGGTAGGGGTTGGGGTAGTGATAGGGGTTGGGGTAGTGATAGGGGTAGTGGTAGGGGTTGGGGTAGTGATAGGGATAGTGATAGTGGTTGGGGTAGTCATAGCGGTTGGGATAGTGATAGGGATAGTGGTAGGGGTTGGGGTAGTGATAGGGGTTGGGTAGTGATAAGGATAGTGGTTGGGGTAGTGGTAGGGGTTGGGGTAGTGATAGGGGTTGGGGTAGTGATCGCGATCGTGGTAGGGGTTGGGGTAGTGATAGGGGTTGGAGTAGTGATAGGGATAGTGGTAGGGGTAGTGATAGGGGTTGGGGTAGTGATAGGGATAGTGGTAGGGGCTGGGGTAGTGATAGGGGTTGGGGTAGTGATAGGGATAGTGGTAGGGGTTGGGGTATCTGATAGGGGTTGGGGTAGTGATAGGGATAGTGGTAGGGGTTGGGGTAGTGATAGGGGTAGTGATAGTGGTAGGGGTTGGGGTAGTGATAGGGGTAGTGATAGTGGTAGGGGTTGGGGTAGTGATAGGGGTTAGAGTAGTGATAGGGATAGTGGTAGGGGTTGGGGTAGTGATAGGGGTTGGGGTAGTGATAGGGATAGTGGTAGGGGTTGGGGTATCTGAAAGGGGTTGGGGTAGTGATAGGGATAGTGGTAGAGGTTGGGGTAGTGATAGGGGTAGTGATAGTGGTAGGGGTTGGGGTAGTGATACGGGTAGTGGTAGGGGTTGGGGTAATGATAGGGATAGTGGTAGGGGTTGGGGTATCTGAAAGGGGTTGGGGTAGTGATAGTGGTAGGGGTTGGGGTAGTGATAGGGGTAGTGGTAGGGGTTGGGGTAGTGATAGGGGTAGTGATAGTGGTAGGGGTTGGGGTAGTGATAGGGGTAGTGGTAGGGGTTGGGGTAATGATAGGGATAGTGGTAGGGGTTGGGGTATCTGAAAGGGGTTGGGGTAGTGATAGGGATAGTGGTAGGGGTTGGGGTAGTGATACGGGTAGTGATAGTGGTAGGGGTTTGGGTAGTGATAGGGGTTGGGGTAGTGATAGGGATAGTGGTAGGGGTTGGGGTAGTGATAGGGGTAGTGATAGTGGTAGGGGTTGGGGTAGTGATAGGGGTAGTGGTAGGCGTTGGGGTAGTGATAGGGGTAGTGATAGTGGTAGGGGTTGGGGTAGTGATAGGGGTAGTGGTAGGGATTGGGGTAGTGATAGTGGTAGGGGTTGGGGTAGTGATAGGCCTAGTCGTCGCTGTGGAGTGTGGCAGTGAGTAGCAGTAGCAGCAGGATGGGATAGGGAGACGAGATGGGGGTTGTTTTCAGGGAGGAAAGGAAGCTGGTTAAAAAGGTCTCCGTGATGTAGCTAATCACCCCGAGCTACGAATGTTCTGACACGCGTGGCATTGTCTCTGTACTGTTCGCCTTTTGGCATGTTCTGGTCTATCACTGGAGAGACAAAGCCATAAAGTAGCTTGCTGCCTCTGGTGTAGGCCAATCAGTGTCAAAGACAACGCATATATTATAATCAGAGCATGTGTGGTCACATGTTCACCACAAGTACACGTGGTCAATGCAGACTTGATTCCTTGCAAAAGGTATCTATTTGGTGTTTTTTTTACATCCTAACACCCGTTTTATTGCCAGAAAGGGTCAACCCTGTTATTATTTTTCATACTGTTATATCACCTCCAGTTTCCTCCAACGCATATGCACACTCATGTATTGTCCGAACACCTTCATATATGGAGGTAAAAAAATACTTTCAAATTATTAAGCTATGCGTACATAAAGGACTGCAGAGCTTGGGCAATTGTTGGTAGCGCCGGCTCCTCACTGCTGGCCACACGTTCAGTTCTATTGAGATGGTGGTCTGGACAAGGCTATGTGAGCCACCATGACTGTGTGAGTAGGATTGGGTGTGTGAGTGGGGATCGCTATTGTAGCGGTTAGTTTGCTGCACTGCGAATCCAGCTACCCAAGTTCGATTCCTGCTCATGGCTGACACCAGTGACGATGATCTAAACCGGTCCTGGTCCTCCCCTAGGTCGACTCAGTCTCAAATGAGTACCTGGTGTGGTGTGTAAACATTGGGGAGACAAAGGCGGCCAGGCGTGGTGTTGGCTACCCATCCCCTCGTGTGTTGTGCCAACCTTCATAGGTGCTCGCTAACAGCACTTGCCCCAAATTTGTGAAGGCTATACGGGGGATCTTTGTCTTATTGTGTGTCTGTGTGTTGGTGTGTGTCTGTGTGTTGGTGTGTGTCTGTGTGTTGGTGTGTGTCTGTGTGTTGGTGTGTGTCTGTGTGTTGGTGTGTGTCTGTGTGTTGGTGTGTGTCTGTGTGTTGGTGTGTGTCTGTGTGTTGGTGTGTGTCTGTGTGTTGGTGTGTGTCTGTGTGTTGGTGTGTGTATGTGTGTTGGTGTGTGTCTGTGTGTTGGTGTGTGTCTGTGTGTTGGTGTGTGTCTGTGTGTTGGTGTGTGTCTGTGTGTTGGTGTGTGTCTGTGTGTTGGTGTGTGTCTGTGTGTTGGTGTGTGTCTGTGTGTTGGTGTGTGTCTGTGTGTTGGTGTGTGTCTGTGTGTTGGTGTGTGTCTGTGTGTTGGTGTGTGTCTGTGTGTTGGTGTGTGTCTGTGTGTTGGTGTGTGTCTGTGTGTTGGTGTGTGTCTGTGTGTTGGTGATCACCACAGCTATTACAGCTGGGCAGTGGCGGCTCCCATCCTGCTCTCCGTTCACGCCTTCGGGAGGCAGCTGCCACAGGTGTGAACGGGGAGACACACACACACACAGGTACTCATTTCGGGCTGAGTCGACCTCGGGGAGGCACAGGACCGGTTAAAATACACAGGTAGCCAGCGGCACACCCTGCTGCCATTGTCTTCCCAGCGCTGATGTTACACACATTGCAACAGGTACTCATTTAAGGCTGAGTCGACCTAGGGTCCACACGGGGGACCTTTGTCTGTGTAGGCGTGCGTGGACCGCCTGGTGAGGGAGAAGATGTCCCGCTCGTCATATCGCTGGTGGTTCTCATGGGGACGCCGTGACAACACAGCGCTGGTACCACTCACCCCTCACTCACCTCTCACTCACCCCTCACTCACCTCCCACTCACCTCCCACTCACCTCTCACTCACCTCTCGCTCACCTCTCACTCACCTCCCACTCACCTCTCGCTCACCTCCCGCTCACCTCTCGCTCACCTCCCACTCACCTCTCGCTCACCTCCCACTCACCTCTCGCTCACCTCTCACTCACCTCTCACTCACCTCTCGCTCACCTCTCACTCACCTCTCGCTCACCTCCCACTCACCTCTCACTCACCTCTCGCTCACCTCCCGCTCACCTCTCGCTCACCTCCCACTCACCTCTCGCTCACCTCTTGCTCACCTCTCACTCACCTCCCACTCACCTCTCGCTCACCTCCCGCTCACCTCTCGCTCACCTCCCACTCACCTCTCGCTCACCTCTTGCTCACCTCTCACTCACCTCTCACTCACCTCTCACTCACCTCTCGCTCACCTCCCACTCACCTCTCGCTCACCTCCCACTCACCTCTCACTCACCCCTCACTCACCTCTCGCTCACCTCCCACTCACCTCTCGCTCACCTCCCACTCACCTCTCGCTCACCTCCCACTCACCTCTCGCTCACCTCCCACTCACCTCTCGCTCACCTCTCACTCACCTCTCACTCACCTCTCACTCACCTCTCACTCACCTCTCGCTCACCTCCCACTCAACTCTCGCTCACCTCCCACTCACCTCTCACTCACCCCTCACTCACCTCTCGCTCACCTCCCACTCAACTCTCGCTCACCTCCCACTCACCTCTCGCTCACCTCTCGCTCACCTCCCACTCACCTCTTGCTCACCTCCCACTCAACTCTCGCTCACCTCCCACTCACCTCTCACTCACCTCTCACTCACCTCTCACTCACCTCTCGCTCACCTCCCACTCAACTCTCGCTCACCTCCCACTCACCTCTCACTCACCCCTCACTCACCTCTCGCTCACCTCCCACTCAACTCTCGCTCACCTCCCACTCACCTCTCGCTCACCTCTCGCTCACCTCCCACTCACCTCTTGCTCACCTCCCACTCAACTCTCGCTCACCTCCCACTCACCTCTCACTCACCTCTCACTCACCTCTCACTCACCTCCCACTCACCTCTCGCTCACCTCTCGCTCACCTCCCACTCACCTCTTGCTCACCTCCCACTCAACTCTCGCTCACCTCTCACTCACCTCTCGCTCACCTCCCACTCACCTCTTGCTCACCTCCCACTCAACTCTCGCTCACCTCTCACTCACCTCTCACTCACCTCTCGCTCACCTCCCACTCACCTCTTGCTCACCTCCCACTCAACTCTCGCTCACCTCTCACTCACCTCTCGCTCACCTCCCACTCACCTCTTGCTCACCTCCCACTCAACTCTCGCTCACCTCTCACTCACCTCTCGCTCACCTCCCACTCAACTCTTTCTCACCTCCCACTCAACTCTCGCTCACCTCCCACTCACCTCCCACTCACCTCTCGCTCACTTCTCGCTCACCTCCCACTCACCTCCCACTCACCTCTCGCTCACCTCCCACTCACCTCTTTCTCACCTCCCACTCAACTCTCGCTCACCTCTCGCTCACCTCTCGCTCACCTCCCACTCACCTCTCGCTCACCTCTCACTCACCTCTCGCTCACCTCCCACTCACCTCTCGCTCACCTCTCGCTCACCTCCCACTCACCTCTTGCTCACCTCCCACTCAACTCTCGCTCACCTCCCACTCACCTCTCACTCACCTCTCACTCACCTCTCACTCACCTCCCACTCACCTCTCGCTCACCTCTCGCTCACCTCCCACTCACCTCTTGCTCACCTCCCACTCAACTCTCGCTCACCTCTCACTCACCTCTCGCTCACCTCCCACTCACCTCTTGCTCACCTCCCACTCAACTCTCGCTCACCTCTCACTCACCTCTCACTCACCTCTCGCTCACCTCCCACTCACCTCTTGCTCACCTCCCACTCAACTCTCGCTCACCTCTCACTCACCTCTCGCTCACCTCCCACTCACCTCTTGCTCACCTCCCACTCAACTCTCGCTCACCTCTCACTCACCTCTCGCTCACCTCCCACTCAACTCTTTCTCACCTCCCACTCAACTCTCGCTCACCTCCCACTCACCTCCCACTCACCTCTCGCTCACTTCTCGCTCACCTCCCACTCACCTCCCACTCACCTCTCGCTCACCTCCCACTCACCTCTTTCTCACCTCCCACTCAACTCTCGCTCACCTCTCGCTCACCTCTCGCTCACCTCCCACTCACCTCTCGCTCACTTGTCATTCACCTCCCACACTTCTCAGTGCCACTCACACCTGCAGCTCTTGCGACTCACCTGTGACCCTCCCCCGTGACCCCCCCCCCTTCCCACCGTGCCGTCAGGACTCACCGGGGAGGGGCGAAGTGTCGAGCACCCCCAGTGGCACCGAGTCAACCTCCAGCACCAGCGCAGCCTCCCCCATACACAGGTGACCCCTCGCTCCCCCCACCACCACCCCCTCCACCCCCACCCCCCTCCACCCCCCTTCACCCCTCCTCCACCCCCCGTCCACCCCCACCCCGCCTCCTCCCCCACCCCCCCTCCACCCCCCTCCACACGCGGACTGAGAGGCGGTCAGCACGCGACGTCATCAACCCCTCTGACCCGGGCCCCCCACTCGTCTTGCCCTGGCTCACAGCGCCTCCCACGAGGATTCCCCGCTGGAGGTGAAGGGACCCCCACAAATGCCGACGCTGAAACCGCCCCCCACCTCCCCGCTGGACACGCGCCCCCCGCGCCGACGTTCCGCAAGACGCTGCGTCTCTCCTCGCAGCAGCTCGTGAGTGCTCGTGGGGGGGGGGGGTACGAGGGGATTGGGGGGCAGCCCAAAGCTGCTGGCCTTGTAGAGGGGCTGTAGTCGAGGGGGTCGTGTTGCACCTCCGATTAGCAAAGTTGGCCACGTACGGTGTGAAAGAAGCTCTGCATAGACACATACACGTCAGCGCTCCCTTCATTGTTACGCTTTATGCGTGAAACTCTCCCCGAGTCTCAAGAAGCCTCCTCAGGAGGGTCCTGCCGAGTATTCTCACTGGGAGGAGCGATGGTGTCGCTTCTGCTGCTGCTGCTGCTGCTACTGTGTGATCACAGTGGAGCGACGTGCAGGTGATTGTTTCAGCATGAGGGATGTTTGTTTTTTTCCCAACGGCAGTTCCGCTGTGGGTGTGGGTTTAGCTATGGGAGGAGAACCCGGAGGAAACCCATGCAGAGCAGGAGGAGAGCAAACAAACTCCACTCACACTCGCGCAGTCACACTCTCCCACTCGTTCACTTGCAGAATAGAGGGACATCACCAGCGTGCCTGTGCCAGCCTAGGTGTACCTTGCACACAAAGATCCCCAGAAAAGCCCGAACAGACTTTTGGGGCAAGTGCTGTTAGCAAGTAGCTTCTCTTAAGGCTGGAGCGGCACACGAGGGGGTGGGTGGCCAGCACCACGCCCGGCAGCAGGTTCTAATTTGAGGCCGAGTTCACCTAGGGGTGGCCCGGCATTGACCGTGAGCGGGAATCGAACCCGTCCTCCGCGAGCGCGCAGGCCAGCCTGGGGCTGCGGCCGGGCATCAACGAGGTGCGTTTCAGCGTGACCACGCCGTTCCAGGGGACGACCCAGTGCCAGGGCACGCTCCACCTGTGGGACTGGGACTCACGTGTCATCATCTCCGACATCGACGGCACCATCACCAAGTGAGGGCAGCGCGCCGTCGCTCCGTCGAGCCATCGCATCATCGCTTTATTGCATCATCGCTCCATCGCATCGTTGCTCCATTTCGCCATCACATCATCGCTGCATTACATCATCGCTTTATTGCATCATCGCTCCATAACATCATCACTATATCACGTAATCGCACCGTCACATCCTCGCTTCATCACACCATCACCCCATCGTCACATCAACGCTCCATGACAGCATCTCCCATGAGCTCACCGTGCTGTCTAAATCCGTGCTGCCAGGTCGGATGTTCTCGGCCAGATCTTGCCAAAGCTGGGCAAGGACTGGACGCATGAGGGCATAGCTCGCCTCTTCCACCGCATCCACCAGTGAGTCGACCCTTGCGTGTGTCCATGTATCCGTGTGTATTTGCGTGTCCCTGTGTGTCCGTGTGATCGTGCGCCTGTCTAACGCATGCATCTTCGGAGCGGTAGTGTAGCGGTTAGCGCACTGCGCTATGAACCCGGCGTCCCGAGATCGATTCCTGCTGACGGCCAACAGCAGTGACAATTATCTGCACCGGTGATGGACCTCCCCTAGGTCGCATCAGCCTCAAACGAGAACCTGGTAGGATCTGTGAACATTGCCACTGTGGAGACAAAGGCAGGCGTGGTGCTAGTAGCCAACCCCCTCGTGTGCTGTGTCGATCTTCATACGTATGCATGTTGAACTTCTTTCGCACCGTACATAGTCAAACCGCGCTAATCGAATGTGCGGGGAAGGACAACAAACTAAGCACAAAAAGCAATTCTCGCTAACATCACTTGCCCCAACAGTCTGTTGAGGCTATCCGGGGGATCTTTGTCTTTGTAGGAACGGATACAAGTTCCTGTACTGCTCAGCGCGTGCGATCGGCATGGCACACACGACACGCGGCTACCTGCAGGGCGTGAGCGAGCAGGGCGCCATGCTGCCACGCGGACCCCTGCTGCTCTCGCCCAGCAGCCTCTTCGCTGTCCTGCACAGGTGAGGCACAGGTGAGGCACAGGTGAGGCACAGGTGAGGCACAGGTGAGGCACAGGTAAGGCACAGTAGCAAGTAACAATTCGACGCGTCACACAGAGTGCTCTAATTACTCGCCTTGCGTGGCCATCACAGGGTGCATCAGTCTGTGCTCACGAACGTGTCTGTCTAATGAACGTGTGTCAGTGCATGTGTGTCTGTGTCCGTGTCCGTGTGTGTGTGAGAGAACTACTGAGCACTTGTTTTTCCTACTGCCCCCCCCACCCGATGTGCCCAGGGAGGTTATCGAGAAGAAGCCGGAGCGGTTCAAGATCGAGTGTCTGCGTGACATCGGCCGCCTCTTCCACCCCACCCCGGAGCCCTTCTACGCCGCGTTCGGCAACAGGGCCAACGTGAGGAGCGGCCAGCAACAAACGGCACCGTCACAGTTGGAACGCACGAGAGTTAACACGCGCCACCGTCTGTAAGAATATTCGCGGGCAGCGGTTAGCAGTCCGCTGAGCCATGAGCTGACCTCGATTCCCGCTCGCGGCCCACACCAGCGGCCACTACGTGAACCGGTCCCGAGCCTCACTTAAGGTCGACTCAGCCATAAATGAGTACCTGGTGCAGTGAGCGTGAACATGAGCAATGGGGAGACAAAGGCGGCCGTGCGTGGCGCTGGCCACCCTCCCCATCGTGCGCCGTGCCGGCCTTCATAGGCGCTCGGGAACAGCGCTTGTTGAAGCAGTGCGCGGAGGCTACGCGGGGGACCTTTGTCTGTGTGACTGTGCGCAGGACGTGTTGGCCTACAGGGAGGTGGGGGTGGCTGAGCCGAGGATCTTCACGGTGAACCCCCGCGGGGAGCTGGTGCAGGAGCACGCACGCACAGACAAGTCTTCGTGCGTGCCCCTCCCCGCTTCGTGTGCCTCCCCACTGCCTCCTCCCCTCCCCACTCACCCCCAACCTCCCTTCATCCCTCCTCCCCTCCCTCCCTCCTCCCCCCCAACCTCCCCTCACTCCCACCCTCCTCCCCCCCAACCTCCCCTCCCCCCCTCCCCCCTCCCTCTTCCCCTCCCTCCTCCGCTCCCTCGATCCCTATCCTCTGAGTTCAATTCCAGCTCACGGCCAACATAGTTGATGATTGTCTGAACTAGTCCTAAGTATAAGCATCAACACTGGGGAGACAAAGGCGGCCGGGCAGACGTGGCAGTTGCCACCCGGACCCTTCGTAGGCCACGCAGCCGTCTCAGGTGTTACTCTCTATAGCACTTGCCCCAAGAGCCTGCGTGACCTACACGGGGGACCTTTGTCTGTGCGTGCACATGGCAGGTACGGGAAGCTGCATGACGTGGTGGACCACGTGTTCCCACGGCTGCCGACGGGGAGGGGAGGCGGAGCGGGGGAGGGGCCCCCCAGCACAGCCTCCTGAGCGACCCGGAGACTCCCGAAGGCCCCCACCTCGGCCTGCTCCCTGCACCTCCTCACGCCTCTGCCCTGCTTTCCTCGATCCTCCACGGCCTCGCGTCACCGACACGCACGACCTCCCTCCCTACTTCCCACCTCCTCATCCTCCCTCCACCCACCAGCTCATCCACCACCTCCTCTACTGCCCACCTCCTCATCCGCCCTACACACACCACCTGTAACTCCTCGCACCTCCTCCCACCTCTACCATCACTGCTCAATTGTCTACATCCTCACATCGCCTCCACCCTCCACCTCATCCTTAACCTCCTGCCCACCTCCACCCACCACCACCTCATCCTTAACCTCCTGCCCACCTCCACCCACCACCACCTCATCCTTAACCTCCTGCCCACCTCCACCCACCACCACCTCATCCTTAACCTCCTGCCCACCTCCACCCACCACCACCTCATCCTTCCTCCACCCACCTGCACCTCGCACTACCGCCCCCTCGAATCTCCCACCACCATGCTCTCTCGCTCTCACCTCTACGCCCTGGTTTATTCTGATGTATTTATCGACCCCGAGAGAGAGAGATATTTATAGGCGATGAAAGCGCTTTTGAAACCTTGCCGTGTCACGCTTCACGTCAATGTCTCAAAGCTACGATGATGTCAGCGCTGAGTCAGGAGTTGAAGTGATTCAGAAGCACAGGCACCAGGAGTGTGTTTCCCAGCGAGTACAGCCCTAGATTTAATAAGCTCTTTATCAAGGGCTACTCGGTCGACATCATCTCACAATTACAGATTTGAAAAACACAAACTTACGAATAGCAATTATGCTGTAAAATTACATTCAGACTAAAACGTTGGTCATTTTAATAACAGAGTCAGTTTCAGATCAGTTTATTTTTAAGTACCCTGTGAGCCAAGACGCTCTTAAATCGGGTTTCATCATCATCATAATTGTCAACAACAACAAAAACAATGCCGCTTCTCTGACAAACGCAGCAAATCACAGTCAAATAAATCGATGATAACAATAACAGATGAGAGAAATAAAAAAATACTGAGCAAATCATGATTGCAATATTACAATTATCATTTAAAAAATTAAAATGAGCTCATATATAGGTTTCAGTTTACAGTTTTATGTATGAGGAGGTATAACCCTGTGAGCCATGCGGCTCTTGACTCGGGTGCAACCGCAACAAACAAAAACATGAACAAGAAACATCTCAAAGTGACTACACGCAACAGAAAAATCCAGGAAAAAACAGCAAAGTCTTCCAGAAAAAACACCGTATATCAACGCTGTGTGCAAAAATCCCAGTGGATGCAAGTCAAACAATAACCACCATAAGACAATTTAGATTAAAGTTATCAGGCTAACTCTGTACTACGACAAACAAAAATGGCAAAACCAAAAGTTTTCAAAATCACCAAAATAAAGCTATCAAAACAATGTAACAGTGATCATAGAAACTGATTCAAATTTAACAATAAACGATATACATATTATGTACGACCAAACTTTGCAGCCATAGCTGGCTGCATGAGTTCACTCCAAACAGCAGGAGTATCAGTAGCAGTGTCAACATTTTTCAATGCACCTTTAAAGATCAGCACACTATAATCAAAACTCAAGATCATACTTTGCAGCAGTCATCCGGAACGATACATTTGATTTCAGGCCATTCGGAATAGCAGTGGCAGCTAGGGGTGTACAACTCCTCTAGAGAATCTTCTTTGGTTCTTTCGGTAAAGTCACGTAGAATGAGAATAAAATAATAAATTGATAAAATAAAATAACACAATAATATTCTCACGAAACGTCGTGAGAATATTATTGTGTTAATAACAATAATATTCTCACGAAACGTCGTGAGAATATTATTGTGTTATTTTATTTTATCAATTTATTATTTTATTCTCATTCTACGTTACTTTACCGAAAGAACCAAAGAAGATGAATCATTGCAGTCACGAAAGCTTTAAATCGAAATTTCCTCTAGAGAAGTTTTGAGTGAAGATCGCACAGGTAGTGATCCAAGTTGCAGTTTATTGGCGATAGCATTCCCCAGACCCTGGGGGCATCAATAGAAGGTTATCCATCAACTAGGTGGTTCCAACTACATGAAATGTTTTCGATCCTAATTACGTGCGAAATCTGGGAACTATTAGTCGACAACAATTCCTGTTATTCTGTGGTATTGTGTATGAGCTATTCATGACCTATCATTTATATATGTTATTATCTTCGACCTCGATGTAAAACTAATTGCACGCCGGGAAATGTTTCTCTGTCTGATCTAGATATTAATGTTATTATGGTTAGATTGAAATATTATGGTTAAATATAAATAATATTATAGTGAAATATAAATATTAGTCTATTTAGATATTTCGATTTAAAGCTTTCGTAACTGCAATGATTCATTTTCTTTGGTTCTTTCGGCAAAGTCACGTAGAATGAGAATAAAATAATAAATTGATAAAATAAAATAACACAATAATATTCTCACGACGTTTCGGCCACAACACAAGCGGCCTTCATCAGGTGAAGGGACGAGACTGTCTGGTATGACAACGCTGGAGTGAAAGAGCCACGTTCAGATCACGACCTTTAAGCTGTGTGAGAGGAAAAAAGCGCCTTGACAAAGTAATTAGCATATAATTTAGCATTGAAATGGCTGAGTGATTAGCTTGTGACTGGTCACAGAAATAGCTATGTTAAAAGTTAAAGCATACACATCCGCAGAGGCACCCCTTGACAAAGGAATTAGCATAGAATTTAGCATTGAAATAGCTAAGTTAAAGCATACACATCCGCAGAGGCACCCCTTGACAAAGGAATTAGCATAGAATTTAGCATTGAAATAGCTGAGTGATTAGCTTGTAACTGGTCACAGAAATAGCTACGTTAAAGTCAGAGCATACACATTCACCGAGGCACTTAGTACAAATCAAACAGGAGAATTTAGCATTGAAATAACTAGGCGAATTTAGCATTGAAATAACTGAGTGATTAGCTAGTGACTGGTCACAGAAATGACTATGTTGAAGTCAAGGCCTACACATCTGAGCTGTTCACAATACTATATAGTGAACCAATAAAAAAATCTAAAATATAAATTACCTTAATGTTATCAATAAACTCTATATTCTCCAATCAGCTAAGCTACCAACAATAAGTCGTTATATATCACAATGCTATATGGCGAAAAAATGGGTGGATTCTTACCCTCAACTTTAGCAACACGGATAGCTACGGGCCCCATTCAGACGGACGAGTTCATCCATGGTCGGAACAGAGGAGGGGGAGAGAGACCGCTGCGAGGCGCTATTATACTCCATGTTGTAAACCATACCATTAACCGTGGTGTGAGAGGTATTAAGAGTCAATGCTGGCGAAAGAGCTGCGGTCTGAAGGTCATCGTAAAATACAATTAATTAAGAACAGAAATGATTTAAAACATATTTCCAATGGTTACTAAGCCAGAATCCATCTTCTCGGTTGAAATTGTCTCTGTGCTTGTATATGTGAATGGCCTCATGAACGAATCTCTCATGGTAGCCGGTTGGTTTGCAAAGAACCTCCGTCTTGGAGAAGTCAATGTCATGTGAGCCCACTGAATTATAACAGTGATCTGCCACGGCAGAGGAGTTCGTCCTACCGTGTTTCAAGTCTGCTTTATGTTCGCGGATGCGGTCCGAGATATGTCGTTTGGTTTCTCCAATGTAGCTACTACCACAGAGGCACTTTAGTTTGTAAATGCCCGGGTACTGTATGTCTGGAACAGCATCTTTTACAGATGGAACTAAATCACGGATTTTATGTACTGTGTTGAATCGGACCTGGATCTTGTGTTTATTCAGGATTTTGGAGATCTTTTTAGTGACCCCTGCAATGTAGGGTAAGGTGATGGTTTTGAGTGGCTCCACAAGAGGATCCTTCTTCATGACTGGAGTGATGGCTTTGCGGATTGTGTAGTTGGAGTAACCATTAACCCTGAGAGCCTGGTGTACGTGCTTGAGTTCACTGGTAATGTGTTCCTGGTCGGAAATGCATTGGGTCTATGGTATAGAGTCTTGATGAGGGAGTTCTTCTGGGATGGATGGTGGTGGGAATCCGGTTTCAAGTAAGCATCTGTATGGGTAGCTTTCCTGTAGACAGAGTGGCTCATTGAACCATCATGTCTCCTTTTAATTAAGACATCCAAAAAGGGTAGTTTGCCATCTTTTTCGACCTCCATGGTAAATCTGATGGCTGGGTGTATGGAATTTATGTGGTCGCGGAATTGGTCTAGAGCAGGCTGGCCATGTGGCCAGATGACAAAGGTGTCATCAACGTACCTCTTCCATAAGGTCGGGCGTAGAGTGGCAGTCTGGATGGCGTCAGTTTCAAATTTTTCCATGAATACGTTGGCTACAACCGGAGATAGGGGGGAGCCCATTGGGGTGCCCTCAGTTTGTTTGTAGAAAGTTCCATTCCAGGTGAAGTATGTGTTGGTTAAGCAATGTCTCACCAGGGGGGGTACATCAGTATGCAGTCCTTGATGAACCAGGTCTTCAATGATAGCGATGGTGGCAGGTACCGGGACTTTGGTGAACAAGGACACCACATCAAAACTGACAAGCAGGTCGTCTGGGGACAGATATTGACAAGCTTGTGGCGGCGCCGCCTCGTGGCCACGGCGCGGAATTTCTCTCCAATTTCGACCGCGACTGCGCGTGGCGCGGCAGGTCAAGGCCTTGTGACGTCACAAGACCAGTCGTGTGCACGTGTGTACGTGTGTATGTGTGTATGTATCTTTAACTTCTTTCGCACCGTACGTCGGCAACCGCACTAATCGGAGGTGCGGGGGAAGGACAACACAAGGGCCCGCCTGCTATGCAGTTTTGTTATATATTAAACATAGTTACTCAATAAATACAGGCCTTGAAGGTCCAACACGTCGAGCGGCCAGCAAAAAATGGCACTCATTAAAGTTGTCAAAGATGAGAGTGCATAACGCGAGTGGGTGAGTGAGTAGGAGAGTGGGTGACTGGGTACGAGAGTTGGTGAGTGAGTAGGAGAGTGGGTGACTGAGTAGGAGAGTGGGTGACTGGGTACGAGAGTTGGTGAGTGAGTAGGAGAGTGGGTGAGTGAGTAGGAGAGTGGGTGACTGGGTACGAGAGTTGGTGAGTGAGTAGGAGAGTGGGTGAGTGAGTAGGAGAGTGGTTGACTGAGTAGGAGAGTGGGTGACTGGGTACGAGAGTTGGTGAGTGAGTAGGAGAGTGGGTGAGTGCGTAGGAGAGTGGGTGACTGAGTAGGAGAGTGGGTGAGAGAGTAGGAGAGTGGGTGACTGAGTAGGAGAGTGGGTGAGTGAGTAGGAGAGTGGGTGACTGAGTAGGAGAGTGGGTGAGAGAGTAGGAGAGTGGGTGACTGAGTAGGAGAGTGGGTGAGTGAGTAGGAGAGTGGGTGAGTGAGTAGAAGAGTGGGTGAGTGAGTAGGAGAATGGGTGACTGAGTAGGAGAGTGGGTGACTGGGTACGAGAGTTGGTGAGTGAGTAGGAGAGTGGGTGAGTGCGTAGGAGAGTGGGTGACTGAGTAGGAGAGTGGGTGAGAGTAGGAGAGTGGGTGACTGAGTAGGAGAGTGGGTGAGTGAGTAGGAGAGTGGGTGACTGGGTAGCAGAGTGGGTGACTGAGTAGGAGAGTGGGTGAGTGAGTAGGAGAGTGAGTGACTGAGTAGGAGAGTGGGTGAGAGAGTAGGAGAGTGGGTGAGTGAGTAGGAGAGTGGGTGAGTGAGTAGAAGAGTGGGTGAGTGAGTAGGAGAGTGGGTGACTGAGTAGGAGAGTGGGTGACTGGGTACGAGAGTTGGTGAGTGAGTAGGAGAGTGGGTGAGTGCGTAGGAGAGTGGGTGACTGGGTAGCAGAGTGGGTGACTGAGTAGGAGAGTGGGTGAGTGAGTAGGAGAGTGGGTGACTGAGTAGGAGAGTGGGTGAGAGAGTAGGAGAGTGGGTGACTGAGTAGGAGAGTGGGTGACTGAGTAGGACAGTGGGTGACTGAGTAGGAGAGTGGGTGACTGAGTAGGAGAGTGAGTGAGTGAGTAGGAGAGTGGGTGACTGAGTAGGAGAGTGGGTGACTGAGTAGGAGAGTGGGTGAGTGAGGAGGAGAGTGGGTGAGTGAGTAGGAGAGTGGGTGACTGAGTAGGACAGTGGGTGACTGAGTAGGAGAGTGGGTGACTGAGTAGGAGAGTGGGTGAGTGAGGAGGAGAGTGGGTGAGTGAGTAGGAGAGTGGGTAACTGAGTAGGAGATTGGGTGAGTGAGTAGGAGAGTGGGTAACTGAGTAGGAGAGTGGGTGACTGAGTAGGAGAGTGGGTGAGTGAATAGGAGAGTGGGTGAGTGAGTAGGAGAGTGGGTGCCTGAGTAGGAGAGTGGGTGACTGGGTACGAGAGTTGGTGAGTGAGTAGGAGAGTGGGTGAGTGAGTAGGAGAGTGGGTGACTGGGTACGAGAGTTGGTGAGTGAGTAGGAGAGTGGGTGAGTGAGTAGGAGAGTGGTTGACTGAGTAGGAGAGTGGGTGACTGGGTACGAGAGTTGGTGAGTGAGTAGGAGAGTGGGTGAGTGCGTAGGAGAGTGGGTGACTGAGTAGGAGAGTGGGTGAGAGAGTAGGAGAGTGGGTGACTGAGTAGGAGAGTGGGTGAGTGAGTAGGAGAGTGGGTGACTGAGTAGGAGAGTGGGTGAGAGAGTAGGAGAGTGGGTGACTGAGTAGGAGAGTGGGTGAGTGAGTAGGAGAGTGGGTGAGTGAGTAGAAGAGTGGGTGAGTGAGTAGGAGAATGGGTGACTGAGTAGGAGAGTGGGTGACTGGGTACGAGAGTTGGTGAGTGAGTAGGAGAGTGGGTGAGTGCGTAGGAGAGTGGGTGACTGAGTAGGAGAGTGGGTGAGAGTAGGAGAGTGGGTGACTGAGTAGGAGAGTGGGTGAGTGAGTAGGAGAGTGGGTGACTGGGTAGCAGAGTGGGTGACTGAGTAGGAGAGTGGGTGAGTGAGTAGGAGAGTGAGTGACTGAGTAGGAGAGTGGGTGAGAGAGTAGGAGAGTGGGTGAGTGAGTAGGAGAGTGGGTGAGTGAGTAGAAGAGTGGGTGAGTGAGTAGGAGAGTGGGTGACTGAGTAGGAGAGTGGGTGACTGGGTACGAGAGTTGGTGAGTGAGTAGGAGAGTGGGTGAGTGCGTAGGAGAGTGGGTGACTGGGTAGCAGAGTGGGTGACTGAGTAGGAGAGTGGGTGAGTGAGTAGGAGAGTGGGTGACTGAGTAGGAGAGTGGGTGAGAGAGTAGGAGAGTGGGTGACTGAGTAGGAGAGTGGGTGACTGAGTAGGACAGTGGGTGACTGAGTAGGAGAGTGGGTGACTGAGTAGGAGAGTGAGTGAGTGAGTAGGAGAGTGGGTGACTGAGTAGGAGAGTGGGTGACTGAGTAGGAGAGTGGGTGAGTGAGGAGGAGAGTGGGTGAGTGAGTAGGAGAGTGGGTGACTGAGTAGGACAGTGGGTGACTGAGTAGGAGAGTGGGTGACTGAGTAGGAGAGTGGGTGAGTGAGGAGGAGAGTGGGTGAGTGAGTAGGAGAGTGGGTAACTGAGTAGGAGATTGGGTGAGTGAGTAGGAGAGTGGGTAACTGAGTAGGAGAGTGGGTGACTGAGTAGGAGAGTGGGTGAGTGAATAGGAGAGTGGGTAACTGAGTAGGAGAGTGGGTGACTGAGTAGGAGAGTGGGTGAGTGAGTAGGAGAGTGGGTGACTGAGTAGGAGAGTGGGTGACTGAGTAGGAGAGTGGGTGACTGAGTAGGAGAGTGGGTGAGTGAGTAGGAGAGTGGGTGACTGAGTAGGAGAGTGGGTGCCTGGGTAGGAGAGTGGGTGACTGAGTAGGAGATTGGGTGAGTGAGTAGGAGAGTGGGTAACTGAGTAGGAGAGTGGGTGACTGAGTAGGAGAGTGGGTGAGTGAGTAGGAGAGTGGGTGAGAGAGTAGGAGAGTGGGTGAGTGAGTAGGAGAGTGGGTGAGTGAGTAGAAGAGTGGGTGAGTGAGTAGGAGAGTGGGTGACTGAGTAGGAGAGTGGGTGACTGGGTACGAGAGTTGGTGAGTGAGTAGGAGAGTGGGTGAGTGCGTAGGAGAGTGGGTGACTGGGTAGCAGAGTGGGTGACTGAGTAGGAGAGTGGGTGAGTGAGTAGGAGAGTGGGTGACTGAGTAGGAGAGTGGGTGAGAGAGTAGGAGAGTGGGTGACTGAGTAGGAGAGTGGGTGACTGAGTAGGACAGTGGGTGACTGAGTAGGAGAGTGGGTGACTGAGTAGGAGAGTGAGTGAGTGAGTAGGAGAGTGGGTGACTGAGTAGGAGAGTGGGTGACTGAGTAGGAGAGTGGGTGAGTGAGGAGGAGAGTGGGTGAGTGAGTAGGAGAGTGGGTGACTGAGTAGGACAGTGGGTGACTGAGTAGGAGAGTGGGTGACTGAGTAGGAGAGTGGGTGAGTGAGGAGGAGAGTGGGTGAGTGAGTAGGAGAGTGGGTAACTGAGTAGGAGATTGGGTGAGTGAGTAGGAGAGTGGGTAACTGAGTAGGAGAGTGGGTAACTGAGTAGGAGAGTGGGTGACTGAGTAGGAGAGTGGGTGAGTGAATAGGAGAGTGGGTGAGTGAATAGGAGAGTGGGTAACTGAGTCGGAGAGTGGGTGACTGAGTAGGAGAGTGGGTGAGTGAGTAGGAGAGTGGGTGACTGAGTAGGAGAGTGGGTGACTGAGTAGGAGAGTGGGTGACTGAGTAGGAGAGTGGGTGACTGAGTAGGAGAGTGGGTGAGTGAGTAGGAGAGTGGGTGCCTGGGTAGGAGAGTGGGTGACTGAGTAGGAGATTGGGTGAGTGAGTAGGAGAGTGGGTAACTGAGTAGGAGAGTGGGTGACTGAGTAGGAGAGTGGGTGAGTGAGTAGGAGAGTGGGTAACTGAGTAGGAGAGTGGGTGACTGAGTAGGAGAGTGGGTGAGTGAGTAGGAGAGTGGGTGACTGAGTAGGAGAGTGGGTGACTGAGTAGGAGAGTTGGTGACTGAGTAGGAGAGTGGGTGACTGGGTAGGAGAGTGGGTGAGTGAGTAGGAGAGTGGGTGAGTGAGTAGGAAAGTAGGTGATTGAGTAGGAGAGTGGGTGACTGAGTAGGAGAGTGGGTGACTGAATAGGAGAGTGAGTGACTGGGTAGGAGAGTGGGTGAGTGAGTAGGAGAGTGGGTGACTGAGTAGGAGAGTGGGTGACTGAGTAGGTGAGTAGGTGACTGAGTAGGAGAGTGTGTGAGTGAGTAGGAGAGTGGGTGAGTGAGTAGGAGAGTGGGTGAGTGAGTAGGAGAGTGGGTGAGTGAGTAGAAGAGTGGGTGACTGAGTAGGAGAGTGGGTGAGTGAGTAGGAAGTGGGTGAGTGAGTAGGAGAGTGGGTGAGTGAGTAGGAGAGTGGGTGAGTGAGTAGGAGAGTGGGTGACTGAGTAGGAGAGTGGGTGAGTGAGTAGGAAGTGGGTGAGTGAGTAGGAGAGTGGGTGCCTGAGTAAGAGAGTGGGTGAGTGAGTAGGAGAGTGGGTGAGTGAGTAGGAGAGTGGGTGAGTGAGTAGGAGAGTGGGTGAGTGAGTAGGAAGTGGGTGAGTGAGTAGGAGAGTGGGTGCCTGAGTAGGAGAGTGGGTGAGTGAGTAGGAAGTGGGTGAGTGAGTAGGAGAGTGGGTGCCTGAGTAGGAAAGTGGGTGAGTGAGTAGGAGAGTGGGTGACTGAGTAGGAGAGTGGGTGAGTGAGTAGGAGGTGGGTGAGTGAGTAGGAGAGTGGGTGCCTGAGTAGAAGAGTGGGTGAGTGAGTAGGAAGTGGGTGAGTGAGTAGGAGAGTGGGTGCCTGAGTAGGAGAGTGGGTGAGTGAGTAGGAGAGTGGGTGAGTGCGTGAGAGTGTACAAGGCGTCTGTGAGTGTGCTGCACCTTAGCCTTGTGGGGCTGCACCTGGGGATTGACTCCGCAGTAGCAACTTGTGTGTTTAATTCCTGCCCAGTGTTGTACTGTAACCTCGCCGTACGCGTGTCCACTGAAGGGTTGTTCCTCGGCAAAACTGTTAACCGTCTACAGAATTACCGGTTCTCAAAGTCTGGTATCCGGTTTTTGTCCGGTTTTGCAACCCCATTCGCTTACCGGTTACGCAGGAACACCGATGTTAGTGCCCCCAATATATGGTGGTACCGCACAGTATCGACGCGGTCTTCCACGGTCGTCAAGGCGGGGTGTTCGAGAGATGCTTCCCCACAGAAGTCGCTCATCGGTCTCGTAGAGAGAGAGAGGGAGATGTGGGGGAGCAGCAGCAGCCACGTGGTGGTGAGGAGCCGACGCCAAATTACCCGCACCCAAAGCCCTGCTGCCGTTCTCTACATGTTCAGGCGTTGTTGGTCAATTAATGATTTACATAATTGGACCTCCTTTGCCAGTACCGAAATATAATAATAGGGTTTTCCCCCTTTTTTCTGGCAACAAAACTGAAACCTTTTTTTTTACGAGGATTCATGTCTGCATTAACCACAATACTTGCAGTCAAAATGCAAACAAAAACACACACTATGATAATATATGCATTGTCCTTCAAACTCATTGGTCCACGCCAGATACATTATCAGAGTGCTTTCTGTTTGCATTTTGACTGCAAGTATTGTGGTTAATGCAGACAGGAATCCTCGTAAAAAAAGGTTTCAGTTTTGTTGCCAGAAAAAAGGGGAAACACCCTATTATCAATTAATAATCGTTGACGTGTGGGAAGAAGCCACAGCACGCCGAGTATTTGTTGTTGTTGTTGCTGTACTGCCTTCTGGCAGCTCCTCGACGCCAAAGGAAAGGGAGTTTCGCAACATTTCCGTGATCCACCAACCCTCGCCGCTTCCACAGTGCTGGATGACAGACCACGTGCTGAGCGACCGCCACCGGGTCTTTGTCTCATCCATATGCCCGGTGGAGTAGCGCGCGCCTGTGTTCCAGAACTTTGCAGGAAAGGCTTGGTCGATCACTCAGAGATATCTGTAAAAATACCAAACCCGCCGATCTGCTGGGGTCGGCCAAGAGATGGCAGTACAGCAAGCAGGTTCGTGAAACTGCACAGCAGAGCTTGTGAAACTCTACAGCAGAGCTTGTGAATGGTATCCCCTCGAATGCAGCGTGGTTGGTTGTCTCCGGTAGGTTTCCTTTGCCTCGGATTGGGGGTTTAACTGCGCATCATCCCTCCCGGTATCAATTTTATGAAAAAGAATCAACAGCAGTTGTCCTTTTGAATAGATTCACCCCCGCCATAGGATTGTATAATTTCCACCACTGGCTCACCAGGAGATGTGAGCATTGATGCCTCTATGCTTGTTTGAGTAGGACATCACTGTTGATCCGTGTGCACGGATCTGGCATATCCAGTTCACACAGGTGCACGTGTTGCACATGTGCTTTATATATGTAGTGAGTTCAACTGAGCCTCAGACGTACTCTTGGAGGCAACACATTTATTTACCACCAACATACAGGGTAACTGCCCCTTAACACAATAACAACCTATGGTGGTGACCACCAGGCTAACTACACTAGTTACCACGCGACTGGTGTAGCTAGCCAGGTGGTGACCACCAGGTTAACTACACTAGTTACCACGTGACTGATGTAGTTAGCCTGGTGGTGACCACCAGGCTAACTACACTAGTTACCACGTGACTGGTGTAGTTAGCCAGGTGGTGACCACCAGGCTAACTACACTAGTTACCACGCGACTGGTGTAGCTAGCCAGGTGGTGACCACCAGGCTAGCTACACTAGTTACTACGTGACTGGTGTAGCTAGCCAGGTGGTGACCACCAGCAAACTACACTAGTTACCACGTGACTGATGTAGCTAGCCAGGTGGTGACCACCAGGCTAACTACACTAGTTACCACGTGACTGGTGTAGCTAGCCAGGTGGTGACCACCAGGCTAGCTACACTAATCACAACGTAAATGCTACTATGGACTGGGACCACAGCTCGGGTCCATGTCCACGTGTTGGAGACTCGGTAGAGCGTAGAAGAAGGTTTCTTCAAGATTAACAACCACGCCGGTGCCCTCTGCGGCGTGGCCGGCTCCGCCCTTGGCCACGCCCACCTTCCAGAATCCTCGAGCAGGATCTAGACCCCGACCACGTGACCACCCCTAGCCCCCACTCGGGGCCCCTTTGTAGACTTAACCGGTCACGCGTCCTCTCGGGTCAACCAGAGTGCCATGGCCTTTAGGAACCCCTTTCCTATGGCCGGCACTCCCACACCCTATCCTGTAGGGGTTGGCACTGCACGCCAAGCGTGATGCCATGCAGCGCTATCAATCAGCGCTGACCGGGCCCCTCTAGGGCCGGTACTACACCCACACCAGAGTGGTATCCGCGATGTCACTACACATATATACTGTGCTGTATACTATATACACGATGCATTACTAAGTTCTCAATTAATATCGATTATCGTCTCGCGACCAATCGAATCGTGCGTGTAAGAATCGATGTTTGTATTTCTATGCAAATTATAATGATGCCCACAATGTTGGGAGATTTGGAGATGGAGCTGTGGCCGCAGTTGTTAGCGTGCTGCGCTGTGAACTCGACCATCTGATGTTTGAATCCCGGTCGCGGTTAACGCGGCGGTGCTACCCGATGGGAGTGGGGGGGGGGGGTCGAGGAGGGGGGGTCAAGGATGGGGGGGGGAGTTCAGGAGTCGGGGGCCCAAGGAGAATATATTCTTGGCCTCACCGTGCAAGGTCATCGTAGAGGTCGGCAAATAAAATCGAACACGGGGCACTTTCCTCAATCAAAACACCACCGTGTGTGGCTTTTAAACTAAATATATTATACCCTAAGTTTCTGGCAATTACCCTTCTACAGAGCACAGTTTGCCTCCTGCCCATTTCCTATATGTTTTTCCTTTTAAGGCCGAACACTGTTCTTGTTGTTGTTGGCTTTGTGCACCGCTGCCAACGCAGCAGCATCGCCACTTAATCTTTTTTATGAATCTGTTGTCATGATGGGGGTTTTTCATCATCCACATATTGGATTGACCCATCGAGTACATTCCCAGCAAACACACCAACCTTGGCCCAACGTTCCGTCTTTACTTGGTAATGCCCTCGACGCGGGACGACGCGTGGCACAAAACCAAACCGACCACATATACAAAAAGTCAGCAGCTGATGTTTTCTTTTTTGCAAAACATGTATTTTTGTACACAGCTCACATATTTACAACCAACATTTTGCAAGACCCGGATATAAATAGATAAATACTGGTAGTGTATGATTATGATCATGACATCATACACAGTAAACACAAAGTGCGATGCAGCGACACAATTGGGCATCACAAATCCCCCCCACGCAATCCAGCCAATCAGGTTCGTCCATTGCACTGCTGGACCACCACGGTAGCCAATCACGTGTGTACATTGCGCTGCTGAGAAAACACGGCATTCAATCAGGGTTGACCGTTTCAATGTTGAGACATCACACGGACCAATCACATTTGTTCGTTCTCACTTTTGGGCAATCACGGTAGCCAATCAGCTATTGTGCGTTTCGACTGCTGAGCAAATACGCTGACCAATCACGTGTTCACACGAAAATTGCTAACTCTTATCACATATTTGAGAGTGCTGTTTGTTGCTGGCCGTTTGATAATTTTAGGCCTGTTCCGTTCCAACAAAAGCAACATCGATCGGCAAAGCCACCCCGAGTTTGTTTCCAGACATTGTCCGACATCCCAGGCACTGGCCTCACCCAATCTCACACGATTCACTGTGTCAGCATTTCCAAGAAAACAATTCTAACAACAATATTAATATATTATAATAAATTATACCGCCAAACTTAACCTGATAACTTAGGAATGAGTCCTCCATCCATTCATCGATCCATCCATTCGTTCGTTCGTTGCAGAAACAGGCTGAATGTTGAAAGACGCCCTATTAAACAATACCGTATATATGTTTAACACACAACGTATGTATGCTGAACTTCTTTCGCACCGTACGAGTGTGTGCGTGTGGACGAGCGGTGCGGCGGGGGGAGGAAGGGGGGCTGTAAACGTGGAATGGGATGCGAGACGACAGAGAGTGAAAAGGTTTGTGGTGGTACATTAACTTTTAGCCACGTAACGATTTTGGCAAATATGTCGCGAGTCCCTCTACCACCCGGCGGCGATTAGAGATGTGACGCGTTCGGATTCTGATTTTGAGTATTAGGGGCGAAGCCAGTGCGAGAGGATGATTGGAAGTTGGAGATGAGAAAAGGGTTAGGGCCAAGGGTAGTGCTAGAATCGGATTGGCTAGTGTGATTAGGGGAGGGCTAATGGTATTATGTACTGGTACAGTTAGAGTTGCGGGTAGTTCTGGGGGCTGGTTGGCTAGTTAGCGGTAGTTCTAGGGGCCGATTTCCCTTGCGATGAGCCGGCAGCGGATCGGGGTAGTGCTGGGTGCTGATTGGCTGCGTTGTTGGGCAAGGCTCTGTCCAATGCCCTTCGCCAGGCCACGCTCCACTCCGGTTCCTCTCCCCTCTCTCATCCTCTCTCGGTGGATGCCGAGCGGCCGAATCGCGAACTCGAAACTTCACCGCTGGGTGGCGATGTCATCGGACCGCCGGAGACGGAGCCCAGGGTCCGTGCGGTGGCGAGTCACGCGACAACATCCGCTGCGCTGGCGGCTGCGATGATTCCGATGTGGAGCGAATCCTTCCTTGGCCTCGGGGTTGATGATGATGACGGTGATGATGATGATGATGACGGTGGTGGTGGTTGTGGTGGGAGCCACTCTATCTCGCTGCGCTCTCACGGAAAGGCACTTCTATTGTTGTTGTCGTCGCGGGGACTCCGCAGTGTTCCAGACACCGCAGCACTGGCACAACTCGGCGGGTCGAACTCTGCAACACCACGGCAGAAGGGGGGGGGGGGGGGGGTGAGCGAGGGGGGAGAAACAGACGCCGCTCCTCGTCCATGCAGCCCCACTCCCCCTTCCTCTCTCCGTCTCTCCCGACCCCTCAGCTCCCGTTCCTCCACTCCTTGCCCATGACGTTCCTCTCATCTCCCTCTCTCTCTCGCCCTCTTCGCTCTCCTCTTCCTTTTTAATTAAACCGGTGCCGGCTCGGGTGACCCTTGACGGCCGGGCAGACCACCTCCAAACATCGGAGAGAGAGAGAGTCATGTCGCGTGTCAACTCACCAGTGGCCGGAGGAGCAGAGAGGGCCGTTGGCGAGACGGATGAGGAGTCGCGCACACCGTTTGTAGTCTGCGTGGGTGAGAGAATGAAGAATAATAATATATGGTAGGTGTATAGGCCAGCACCTTCACCCTACGTGGCCGCGGACAATGCACGCGAGTGCGTTGTTTGTGATGGGCTATTACGGGAGCCCGATAATAATGCACTATAATCGGGCTGTCGTAATTGACTCCATTACATACAGTGAGGGAAAAAAGTATTTGATCCCCTGCTGATTTTGTACGTTTGCCCACTGACAAAGAAATTATCAGTCTATAATTTTATTGGTAGGTTTATTTGAACAGTGAGAGACAGAATAACAACAAGAAAATCCATAAAAACGCATGTCAAAAATGTTATAAATTGATTTGCATTTTAATGAGGGAAATAAGTATTTGACCCCTCTGCAAAACATGACTTAGTACTTGGTGGCAAAACCCTTGTTGGCAATCACAGAGGTCGGACGTTTCTTGTAGTTGGCCACCAGGTTTGCACACATCTCAGGAGGGATTGTGTCCCACTGCTCTTTGCAGATCTTCTCCAAGTCATTAAAGTTTCGAAGCTGACGTTTGGCAAATCGAACCTTCAGCTCCCTCTACAGATTTTCTATGGGATTAAGGTCTGGAGACTGGCTAGACCACTCCAGGACCTTAATGTGCTCCTTCTTCTTGAGCCACTCCTTTGTTGCCTTGGCCGTGCGTTTTGGGTCATTGTCATGCTGGAATACCCATCCACGACCCATTTTCAATGTCCTGGCTGAGGGAAGGAGGTTCTTACCCAAGATTTGACAGTACATGGCCCCGTCCATCGTCCCTTTGATGCGGTAAAGTTGTCCTGTCCCTTTAGCAGAAAAACACCCCCAAAGGATAATGTTTCCACCTCCATGTTTGACGGTGGGGATGGTGTTCTTGGGGTTATAGGCAGCATTCCTCCTCCTCCAAACACGGCGAGTTGAGTTGATGCCAAAGAGCTCCATTTTGGTCTCATCTGGCCACAACACTTTCACCCAGTTGTCCTCTGAATCATTCAGATGTTCATTGGTAAACTTGAGACGGGCATATATATATGTGTTTTCTTGAGCAGGGGGACTTTGCGGGCGCTGCAGGATTTCAGTCCTTCACGGCGTAGTGTTACCAATTGTTTTCTTGGTGACTATGGTCCCAGCTGCCTTGAGATCATTAACAAGATCCTCCCGTGTAGTTCTGATTCCTCACCGTTATCATGATCATTGCAACTCCACGAGGTGAGATCTTGCATGGAGCCCCAGGCTGAGGGAGATTGACTGTTCTTTTGTGTTTCTTCCATTTGCGAATAATCGCACCAATTGTTATCACCTTCTCACCAAGCTGCTTGGCAATGGTCTTGTAGCCCATTCCAGCCTTGTGTAGGTCTACAATCTTGTCCCTGTCATCCTTGGAGAGCTCTTTGGTCTTTGCCATAGTGGAGAGTTTGGAATTTGATTGATTGATTGCTTCTGTGGACAGGTGTCTTTTATACAGGTAACAAGCTGAGATTAGGAGCACTCCCTTTAAGAGTGTGCTCCGAATCTCAGCTCGTTACCTGTATAAAAGACACCTGGGAGCCAGAAATCGTTCTGATTGAAAGGGGGTCAAATACTTTTTCCCTCATTAAAATGCAAATCAATTTATAACATTTTTGACATGCGTTTTTCTAGATTTTCTTGTTGTTATTCTGTCTCTCACTGTTCAAATAAACATACCATTAAAATTATAGACTGATCATTTCTTTGTCAGTGGGCAAACGTACAAAATCAGCAGGGGATCAAATACGTTTTTCCCTCACTGTACGCCGACACAAGCAAAGAGCCTCCCTTCTAGCCTGAACACGCTGTTGGGGCAAGTGATGTAAGCGCGCAGCACAATATGAAAGCCGGTACAGCACACGAGGGGGTGGTGTGGCAAGCACCGCGCACGGCCACGTGTCTCCCAAGTGATGACGTTTATTACACCAGGTACTCATTTGTGGCTGAGTCGACCTAGGGTGGGCCCAAGACCTGTTCAGATATTCGTCACCGACGTTGGCTGTGAGCGGGAATTCAACTCGGGTCGCCGAGTTCGTAGTACAGTGAGATAACCACTGAGCCACCGCTTCCCACTGACATTAACACACGCATTAACACACGCATTAACACACACGCATTAACACACACGCATTAACACACACGCATTAACACACACGCATTAACACACACGCATTAACACACACGCATTAACACACACACATTAACACACACACACAGAGAGCTCGGGGATAATCATCAGAGCCGGCGACGCGACCCTTGCGGCAGCGCGTTCGCCGCTTGTTGTCGCAGAGGTTCGCGGTGGTACTCACATTCTCGGAACGTGCACTCGCGGGTCTTGTGGTAGACCAGGTAGTAGTCGTGTATGCACGCCGGGGGGAAGTGTAGGGGACCTTCGGGGAGGGGAACGACAGCCCGCACGGCGCGCATTAATTTCTGCTCCGATGAATCGGAGCACAGCTCCGTCTCAATGTCCTTCCTCAGACCCCCTTGCCGCTCACACGTGGCCACCCCCAGCCCCCTTTCCTTCTGGGAGTGGCATCGACTCGGCAGCGTTGATTCAGGACGAGTAACCACTCCGGCGCGGTGTCGACATGCGCTCCCATCAATGCCGGAGAATCACGGCTCGGAACTGGCAAGGACTTGCTCTCTCTCTCTCTAGTCTCAAGGATGGAGGACTCACAAATAGAGCTTCCCGCCCGATTAAGCTGGTTGTAATTACTTGTGAAACGTCGTACTCGAATTGTAAATGTTGTGGATTTGCTCTCCAACACACCGGTGTGCTGAACTAGTAACGAATTTGGCACGTTCTGTTCACGTGGTGGCGGGATTAATGACACGTTTATATTTACGCGATCGAACCCAAAAACATCTCATGGATACGGGGCCCAGCTTGGGGTTATGACTTAGGAACCCCCCCTCCCCCGCCCCCCCCTCCCCCCATGGTGGCAACTGCTGAGCCAGGAGACGGAACCGAACCGGCACTGCAGACCTCCATCGCAAGAACATTGCGCTGCTGACCACCGCACTGCTGTGCTAGATGTCTCCGTCTCTCAGTTAAAGTTACAAATGCGTCGTGTTCATTGCCCCGGACTTGTCTGTATGTGCTACAAACCGTTTACTAACCGGTTTTACCGGGTTGTTAATGCGGTTACCGGTCATAAAAACACCCAACAATTTTTAACAAGCCCTCTGCGCGAGCTCTCGGGATCCCTTAAGTTTGGGGGTTATAAGGACCCCGGGTTTTGGTGATCCTCGGGCTCTGGGGGTCCCGGGTAGTGGAGGTCCCGGGTTCTGGCGGTACCTGTTAGACGACTGATGTATCTGTCCTTGGAACTCTCTTTGTTCGGCCGCGCTCGTTCGCGAATATCCAGCTCTAGAGAGAGGGAGATAGCGAGAGAGACGATTAGTATCTATAATACGTGTTATATTGTCGGTATGTTGAGCTTCTTTCGCACCGTACGTAGTCAACCGTGCTAATCGGAGGAGCAATCGGAGCAAGAGGAAGTTCCTTTCAATTTGCTGCTTAATCTACGTTAGGGCGTGGTAAGTGTTCACTAACAGCACTTGCCCGAACAGGCTGTTGTAAGGCTCTGTGGGGGATCTTGCTCTGTTGACGACGTCACGCAGATAGCAACGGAGAGGTGGGGGCGGGGAGAATATTTGAAGATCCCCCAAGCAAACATTTTGGCAATTCTACACAACGACGTTTCGCTGCAGACCCCAACCATCATACTCATCATCAGGTGTTCAGCAAAAGCTCTGCTCTCACCTGATGATGCTGGATATAATCTCCAGCGAAACATCGGACGAAATTGGCCCCTTTCAACATTCCTCCCCTTCCCTTGGTTGTTCGCCGTCCAGCCAGAAGGGCGGAGGTCGCGTGCTGCTCATGACGCCGCGACTCGGTGCGTTGTGGCTTTGTTGTCGCGGGGTTCACGCGATCCACGAGGCGACGATCTGACCCCGGGAGACGCGTAATCGTGAATCGTGGCAAGGCACCCTACCCGTAACGTTTCCCGTAAATGTAAAAACGGACAACGTTTAGAAAAAAAAGTATTGGTGGTTAAATTGACGGAATATCCCGATGGGATTTCCGTTATTTTACAGAGAACTACGTTATATTGACCCTCCAACCTCCCCCCACCAATTTATTGACAGGATATTTTAGGACTACGTGGAGGCTGCAGAGTGAATCTCTGTAGCCTTATGGGGTTGTTCATTTACCCAAGCGTTTCTTTCTATGTTTACAGACAAACACAATAAAGGGAGTATGGTTTCACGAACAAATGCAATAATTATAATCTATGGCCATTTACATTTCTTCTAATTAGATTGTTTCAAAGATCGTAAAAAATTATGTGTAATAATGAGTGCCAATCATCATCATCACTCGCACCTACGTTTAGCATGGTTGGCTACGTACGTTGCTAAAGAAGTTGAACATATATACATCACTGTCATCATCCTCACCATCACTATCACCACCAACATCCTCTACAGATTGATTCATTATAGCAAACGCAAATCAAAACATTTGCTGCTGCTGCTGCGTCGGCAGTGGTGCACAGCCAACACCAACAACTCAACACACTCGTCAACAACAACAACCACACCACTATGTGTGTGGCTTTAAAATGTATCGTCCATGTGCTATGTGGCTATGGAGAAGGACCATTGCCACGCACGCAGTAGTGTTATTGACGAGTATGTTGAGCTCGCACGCTGCTCTGCTGTGTTAGAGATGCAGAGCATTGTCCCTCACGACGCCCCCACCATCCCATGTGCTCAGCCACGTCTCCGCTCCTCTCTCCTGGCTCCCCTCCATTGGCACAAGTTCCCACTCCACATCAACTCCCACTCCACGTCAACTCCCACAGGCAACTTAACGAAACCATTTTTCTTCCTCCCTGAAGACTTCTCGTTTTTTCAATCGTCTATCCCTCTACTACTTGCTGTCTTCGTTCTTAACATCTTAACCATCCTCCCCTTTCCCCCTTTCTAATTTCGCCAGCCCTCCCTTTTCCTACCATCACCCTTCTTTGCTATCCCTTCACCTCCCCAACACTCACGTACCATCCATTCTCCCAATCAGCCAATACTCCTAATGAACCATTTTTAATTTGTGAGAAGCGCTTTCACAATAGCGCCGTATGAAATCCTACATCAGATAACATCGCAGCATCTCGGTGGCACCGGCTTCATTGCCTGTCGCGAACCATTATCGCCCCCTGCAGGGAATATTTATAAGAATATAATAATGATGATGCAACTGTCATGCTATTAACTCGTGACACTGCGCCGCCACCACGGACGAGAAGCGGGAAGGCAGCAGCAGCCACGCGGTGATGAGGAGCCGACGACACCAACAATTTCCCCCCAAGCCCTGCGGTTCTCTATATATGAAGGTATTGGCCAAATTAGAGACGTGGCAGGTCATGACTTCTCCTCGACGCCCACCCACATGATAGGAAGGGAGTTCCACTACAGCATCTGTGCGGTGATCCACCAACCCTCGCTGCTGCTGCCTCCACAGTGCTGGATTGCAGGCAGGCACGTGCAGCAGCAGCGTAGCCACCACTAACACCACCACCACTACCAGAGACAACTCTGACTCGTATAATTCCTCCCGAGTTTCTTGATCTGTACCCAACGTCGCCTCCGCTCCATCTAACGGCCGCATCAATGCCATCTGTTCACGTCGCAGGCTCCGCATTGTGTGACGAGCCGTGTTCGGTTTAATGAGCTAGAAAATTGGGACCACCTTTTAATTGGCCAATTTTTGCCTAATTGGGAATATTAACTGTCGCGCGTTCCTGATGCAACACCCCTCCCCCACCCCGCCTCCCAGCCCCCACCTCATCCCCCCACATGTAGTCGTTTGTGTTCTTTGTATACCTTTAATGAGGGATGCACCTTGTTCTGTGTCTGTGCGCGCGTGAGAGAGGTGTGTGTGTGCGCGCGTGTGTGCATGTCTATGGGGCGCGGTAGTGCAGTGTTTAGCGCGCTGCGCTACAAACCCGCCGCCCCGAGTTCGATTCCCGTTCACGGATATTATCTCAACTGGTCCTGGATCTCCCCTAGATCGATTCAGTCTCAAATGAGTACCTGGTGCGGTGTGTAAACATCGCCACTAGAGAGGCAAAGGCGGCCGGGCGTGGTGCTGGCCACCGACCCCCTCGCGCGCTGCGTAGTATACGCCCGACCAGCGTGTTCGGTTTCCGATCACGGCCAACATTGCTCCTGGGTCTCCCCTGGGCCTCCCCTAAGTTGACAGCCTCCCATGAGGTGGCCGTGTGGCTGATGGAATGTGTCAAACAAAACACGTATTTCTTTCATTACGTGGACAGATGTCACCCTCCTCCTCCGCCGCTCGCTCTCGAACCACAGACAAGGCAGCAGCCATGCGGTTGAGGAGCCGGTGCTACCAACAGTTGCCCAAGCTCTGAGGTCCTCTATATATTTAAGTATTGTCGGCCAATTAATATGAATGTTTACATATATTACATTGTATTGTTTGTTTCGCACAAAAAATACAAACGAAAGACGAACAATGCCAGTAATAACGGGTGCGGTTGGAAACCCAAGAGGGCTTCTCTGAAAACCGCACCAAAAAAGAACAACGTATATACACAACTGATTGATCATTCAATTAAACAAAGCATACTAGTTACAATTAAACCAAATACGAACAAGGCGCATTCTCCGTACGAACACTCATTCATGGAGTTGTTCCAAAGATCCAAACATAGGGCCACGGAGCTTGGGCAATCGTTGGTGCCGGACCTATGGGCTGCGCCTTTCCACTTTGATGCTTTCCCGCGTGTGCGCCTCTTTGAGTCTGACGGTGCGGGCGCGGGCCCCGCACGGCCGACACGCACGCGCGGCATCCACGTTGGGGCGCTCGCCGTCTCCGCAAGGGCGCTCGCTCACGACTCGCGCCCTCCTCTTACCGGCGGCCGGGGGGTCCGCGTGCGGGCGGGCGCGGAGTCCCTCCGAACGGACGCCCATCGCCCGCGGGAGCCAGCTCTCGGTCATGTCCACGGCGGCCACGTCCCGGTCGGCCGAGGCCGCAACGGTGCCGGTCTCGGCCTCGGTAACGGATCCCGTGGGGTCGCTCTCGGAGGAGCTGCTGCTGCTGGTGGTGTTCTCATTTCTGCCGAGCAGCAGCAAAGCCAGCAGCGACCTCCCGTCGGCGGCCAAGTCGCGTTGCTGCTGCTGCCTCTGCCCGAGTTCAGCACCATGGACAGTGCCCCGGGCGAGCAGCAATAACAGGAAACGCAGTTGCCAGTCGCCCATCGTCGCTCGCGCGTGGCTGCGGGTGACACAAAGACACAGATCCCCCGTATAGCCTTCACACATTCTTGAGGAGAAAGTGGGTGACACACACATACACAGCGAAGCGCGTGGCCCCCCAAAGAGAAATGAGCACCCCCCCCCCCCAGCACGCCCTTTGCTAGGCTGGTGGCCAACCCAAGGCGGCACGGGGATCGTGACGGGGTGTGCGGGAGAGTCAAGTCTGCAGTGACCAGGCGCCGAGCCGTACAGGCGACACCTCTGCTGTTATTTCAGCCTCTTCAGTTAAACTCTTACTACTTCTGCTGCCTCCATCGCTATTGTCACTTTCCGTAGATGTTACGGACGGCATCTTGGTATTTTGCGGAGCTATATATCAGAGAAAATCCTTGGCAAACAAATATTTAATAGATATGGAGGCGGGGGGGAGTCTTATTTAAAAAAAACCTCGAAATTTCGGGATCACCCCCTGCCTATCGCCCCCCCCCCCCCTGGGCCGTTTCTCGATTCGCCTCTGTGCGGCGTCCCATTCAAGTCCAGCTAAGGGCCAAGTTGGTTCTGTTTCACCGCACGAGAACTCCAGAGACCAATGCAGGAAGAGTCTCATTGCCGCACGAGTGATTGATCCGGGTCGTCCGATAAAACAAAACACAAACCCCCATGATGACAGCACTAAAAACCCAGGGGGTCGCCTTAGAGGACTGCCGCACGCGTGGACGGGGAACGGGGCGGTGGGCACGGCCAGGAGCGAGCGCTACTGCTCACGGGCAAAGTGGTGAGAGAAAGTCGGACCGGTGATTTGAGCTCCCATGTCCCCACGATCGCGTTTTTCCTTGCCGAGTGATGACACTAGCGGCGCCCCTCATACATCCGGGACAATGATCCCACGGATCCGTTTGCGTCGAGCGAGACGCTCGCTGTGCTGAGACGTTCGTACAGACGACACGCGCAGCAGACCCACGATGTGCTGAGTTTCAGCAGCAGCGACAGCGCGCGGTCCAGAGAAGGAAGAGCGAGCGAGAGAAAACACCCACCCACCACACGTGTGTGCAGACAATACACCAATATCTAGCAGTGGATCGAGAGTGTCAATGGTCACGCTCAATACGACGAGGGAGCGACGAGGCCAGCGCCGATGTGTGCGGTCGACATCACGCGTGCCGTGTGTGCGCTTTGGGTCAGCGAGGGCCAACCTCAGTCACTCACTCGCTCACCCCTTGGAGCCTTATTACGGAGAAAAAACAACAGTAAAATGCACAACTCGGCTGCGGCTGCCTGACCAAGGTACCTGAGTAGCGGACGGGATGGTCTCGGCTGATCGGCGTGGGGGGTTGAGAAGACGAAGCCCGCTCCACTCGAGGCGTCTTCGAGCCGGTCTGGCGATGTTGTTGCTCTGAGCGCTGGGAGCCCCTGCTTATATATGCACGCGTTCGTGAGTGTTTGCGCGTGTGTGTACGTGCGTGAGTGTACGTGCGTGAGTGTGTGCGTGTGTACGTATCGTCTTTACGCTGTCCGCATTGACCTGACGGAGGAGGCGCGTGTGTGCGTGCGTGTGTGCTCACGCACGCACGCACGCACGCACACGTGGTTATTCTTCCGCACATTAAATCCTGAATTCTTGAAGGCGCGGGTGGGGGTGGCGAGTTGGTGTGGACGGTGTTGAGGAGTGGGGGGGGGTGGGAGTGGGAGGGGAGGGGCGCTGTTGTTGTGGTGGAGGAGGGTTCTTGGTTCTTGGGCCATTTCGGGAATTACGGGGCCGGGGTGGTTCCTTGTTTGAGAGCGGAAAATGAGAGCGAGGGGATTCTTTTGGCGAGAGGGAGGAGGCGGTAACCCCCCCCCCCCCCCCCCCCCACCACGGCGCTCGCGCGGTTCTGGAGGATATTAATTATTAATTCCGAGAGGCCAGGATGCGATATAAAGTAATAAAAATGTCCCATTCGCAATCACTGCGATAGATTTAGCCAATTTCTCTCTCTCTCTCTTGTTGTATTCGCTGGGTGTTTTTTGTGTTTTGTGTGGAGAGCGAGCCGGGAGAACTCCCGCCAAGCCTACGAGGATCCCGCCATTACCAACATGATCACTATTATTATAATGAGTAGTATTCAATTAGTATTCTTATTAGTATCATGTTGCATATGTAGACGGCAGCAATCATGCAATTACATCTCACGGAGGTGCAAGGGAAACCACAGACAAGAACCGAGGTCAACAATTGCCCGAGCTCTGTGGTTCTATGATTGTATGTTTGGCCAACTCCACTGACAACTCTCCAAATTCCGCACATTCGGGTTCACGAGCCAGATTCGCTGCACCGCACCATCCTCCGGCCAATGTCGCAAGCCCAGCACACTTGGGAGTCTCGCTACAGAAATCTCTGCGTGATCCACCAACCCCTTTCGTTCGAAAGTGCCGGGCCTCAAGCGTGCATAGCCACCACCACCACTACCACCACCACTACCACTACCACCACTACCACCACCACTACCACTACCACCACCACCACTACCACCACTACCACCACTACCACCACCACCACCACGCCCGCACCACAACCCCCGGTGTCCCTCTCGGCACGCGCCGGGAGGAGACCACGTGGTGGGGGCTGTGTGAGGGCGCAGCCGACTCCGTGCGCCACGGAGTCGTCGGGGGAACACCGCCGGGGAGGGGTGGGGGTGAAGGGAGGAGGGGTGGGGGCATAGGGGGAGGTGGAGTGGGGGGTAGAGGGATGGGAGGAAGAGGACATTGGGGGGGGGGGGGGGTGGAGGGGGTTAGGTTTCCCCAAATGTCAAAATGTTTAAATAGAGACAAAACATTTCAGGGGGCGGGGTGCGATTGGCCCATGCCCCTCCCCTCCACTCCTGGATCTAACCCCCCCATCACCCCGCGCCCCCGAATGCGGGAGAGTGTCGCGGAGACTCACAGACGTGAGTCGTCATCTGATTCTCACCGAGTCTGGGCATCAGCTGGGGCCGAGCTCTCACGCACCTGACACTCTGTGAACCAGCAAAGTTATGAATAATAAGTATGATGATGATGATTATTATTATTATTATTCATCAAGGAGAGTCACGCTGCGACATTGGGGGTTTTTTTGCAGCCAATGAATCATGAGTCGTGGTTATTATTTAGATGGGGGGAGGAAACCGGAGCACCCGGAGAAACCCCACGCCTTGCGCGAGGGGGCAACGCTCTATACCGCGCGTACAGATGGAAACCGATGGCGATTAGTCCCACTTGCTGTACTGCCTTCCCCTGGCGAGGTAGTTTCGCAACATCTACGCTATGAACCCGGCGACCCGAGTTCGATTCCAGCTCACGGCCAACATAGGTGAGGATTATCTGAACTGGTCCTGGGCCTCCCCTAGGTCGACTCGGCCTCAAATAATTACCTGGTGCGATGTGAAATCATCGCCTCAAGGAGACAAAGGTGGCCGTGCGTGGTGCTGGCCACCACGCTCATCAGAGGTGCTACTCGCGAACAGGGCTTGCCCCAAATGTCTGGCAAGGCTATACGGGGATCTTTGTCTTTCCAGATACAGTATCGTGATACCCGTGCCAATATCAATAAATAAATGTAACCTTTTCACGAGAACGCTGAGATCCTTATTGGTTGTGGCAAAGCAGTGATTGTGCACACCCCGTTGGGTGGAGGAGTCTTCACGGCCGATCGCCGGAGAGTGGCGACGCAGCGGCAGCGAACAGCGAGAACGCACGGGGAGCGGCGAGGGACAGCAGCCACCACGGCTCAATCAGCAGTGGGTAGACGATGGATGATGATGATGATGATTTCAGCGTAAGAAGGCCTTCCTTCAGCAGTGGATATACCATAGATTACGGTGATAATTATGATTATGACATGGGGGTGCCTTAATCTAGCAAGCGGATAGACCACGGCTCAAGATGATGATGATGATGCTGCTGATGACGATGCTGATGTTTATTTTGCTGCTAACAAAGATTAAGTCGTACAGCACAAGGAAAGCAGTCGTTGTGTGGGTAGCTGCTCCCCGCAGCTACCCACACACACGCTGATGCTCACTCCCCACACTCCCCGCAGTTACCCACACACACGCTGATGCTCACTCCCCGCAGCTACCCACACACACGCTGATGCTCACTCCCCACAGCTACCCACAGCTACCCACACACACGCTGATGCTCACTCCCCGCAGCTACCCACACACACGCTGATGCTCACTCCCCGCAGCTACCCACACACACGCTGATGCTCACTCCCCACAGCTACCCACACTCCCCACAGCTACCCACACACACGCTGATGCTCATTCCCCACACTCCGTGACGGAGCCAGGGGAAGGGAACTTTACACGGACTCGCTCCCCTAGCAGCCACCCCTCCCCACCCCCTTCCCTCGGCGTCTTCCAAGCGAAGACTTTGATGTCAGAGGAGTCCCGGTGACGCGACCGACACTCTTAGTTAAAAAGAAGGGGGGGGGGGAGTTGTCCCGGCCCCCAACTCGCCCAGCCAGCGTGACCTTTCAGCCGAGTGCACGCGTGTGGGAAAAGTCAAAGTGCAAAGGTCAAGCGCTCAAAGTGACAAATGGCGGGGGATGGGGGGGGGGACTGTTCCATGGTGACGTCACCGAGCTGAAATACTGCCCCCCACCCCCTCCCCTACCATCCCACACAGACTGTCCCATCCGCGCTGTGCCCGGTGGCTTTGGCCTCTTAGCTGCAAGGGGGACTCAAGCGGCGGGAGTGGGGATCTCAAGAGGGGTGGGTATGCGACCTCCCCCCCTTCCCCTCGTGAGAGTTCCAAATTCGTATTACAATGTGCTGATAATCACGGGGTTAAACGCATTTAAAGTTTATTGTTCATAGTGCAGGGAGCAGTGAGACTTGAGCCCAGGAACGCATCACCAAGTGAGTTGTGTAATATCTGCAAACCCGCAAATATTGCTAAAATGTGTGCTTTTATCAGAGTCCATGGTGTTATGAAGTACTCTTTGCAACTATTATCCGTTCTACCGCTCGGACCTCTCCAACCCACCAACCCTCTCACTCACTCACTCGCCCACTCACCCACTCACTCGCCCACCCACCTGCCACCGACACGTGCATATTTGGGGCAGTGCGATGTTTTATGCTCCACGGTTTGGAGTGGCACAGAGGAGGGGGACAGAGGGAATCTGTGAGTCTCCACCCGTGGTTTGTGCGGATCTGGTTAAGCGCTGTCCATTGTTTCCGTGGAAGGTGGAAGCCGCGCAGTGTGGTGGTTGGCTCGCTGACGAGCTGTATGTAGTGGAAGCCGCGCCGTGTGTTAGGTGGGCGAGACACCTCTGAACGTCAACCTGACTTAGTATTTAAAGGGCAGAGATTGAGGCCTTGGTAGATTCTTACCACTCACCACACTGTCGGTCGCAACACTTACAGTCCTGTTTATTCCCTCGCACTGCTCCGCTTCGGAATTTGCTCCCACTATTGCCACCACCATCGTCTCCTTTGCTAAGCTCTTGTCATCAGCCATGATCCATCCTCTGCTTAGGGAAAGCCTCCCCAAACCCGCCTCTACCTCTCACGATCCTGCGCGGCAGTCCAAATCCTCCCGGGCGCGCTCTGCACACGAGCCGATTTCATGGCTCCATACTCCTCGGCGAACGTCCTCGTCTCGGACGTGTCCCATACCCTTGGCTGCCCAAGCTCCGCTCGCTTTTGTGAACAGATTTGGCGATGGGTGAAACCCGCGTGCACCTCTCATTCTCTCTCAATGTCCACCAATCTCTGCTGGCGCCTGCACAGTGCTGGGTCACAGGCAGCCACGTGCAGCGGAGCCGCCACCACTATCCGTCTAAGTAGTTGTGTACATAACAGTGTAAAGACGAAGATCGCCCGTGTAGCCTTAACAGAATGTTGGGACAGTACACCAGGGGGTCGGTGACCAGCACTAGATCCAGTCGCCTTCGTCTCCCCACTGGTGATGCATACACATTGCGTCAGATACGGTATTAATTTGTGGCTGAGTCGACCTAGGGGAGACTCGGGACCGGTTGAAATCATCCTCACTGGTGTTGGCCTTGAGCACACATACGCACACACACACACACACTTGTACACACGCACGCACACGAACACTCTTTAGCCCGCACACAAAACACCAGGAAAAAATATGTGTAATTCACCTTCCCAAAACACAATGCAGCGATTAAAACAATGAAAAAAACAACACGATTATGCATCGTTATTTTTTTTATGTTTCTCTCGCTGCAATTCAGCCCCGCTAAATAGAACAAATAAAAACACAGCAACCACATATAGTCACAGTCGCCCACAAAGACAAAGATCCCCCGAATAGTCCTAATGTTGGGGCAAGTGCTCTTAACGAGTAGCACCTATGAAGGCTGGCACAACACGCGGTGGGGGTGGGTGGCCAGCATCACGCCGAACTTCCTTTGCCTCCCCAGTGGCGATGTTTTTCTACCATACCAGGTACTCAGTTGAGGCTGAGTCGACCTAGGGGAGGTCCAGCACCAGTTAAGATAATCGCCACTGGTGTTGGCCGTGAGCGGGAATCGGGTTTTGTAGCGCATCGCGCTAACACCTACATTACCGCTCCCCTGCACTGCACTCGCTCACACGTACCCTCACACACTCACTCACACACTCACTCACACGCTCATTCATTCAAATGTTACTTTCTCAGACTCGCCGGATGCCCCGGTGTACGCAGTAAATTCACCCCGCGAGTTTCCTGTGCTGGTGACGTCAGGTAGAGCTAAAGACGCGCACGGCTGCCAACTGCTGGTGGAGGAGAGTGAGGGGGGGCAGGGGGGTTGGGGTGCTCGTGGGGAATGGAAGACACGTCCCGCACGTGTCTCCCTCCGGGGGTCACCCCAGGTGTAGCCACCACGGGGGGGGGGGGGTCAGAGGGCACGGGCGCCCCGGCGCGCCCCCCCCCTCCCCACCTCACGAGGAAATCACGTAGGACACAAAGACAAAGATCCCCCCGTGTAGCCATAACAGACTTTTGGGACAAGTGCTGTTAGCACCGATGAAGGCCAGCACGGCACACGGAGGATGTGGGGGGGGGGGGGGCAGAACTACGCCCGGCCGCCTTTGTCTCTCCAGTGGCGATGTTTACACAAGGCACCAGGTACTATTTGTTAAAAGGACGTAGTCGTCCTTGGGGACTCCCGCGACACGCACACACACGCGTGTGTGTAGATCTTGTTGTGCACAGCGGTGCAGCCGGTCAAACTGCGCTCGGCGCCCTTGGGTGGGGGGAGACGAGCAAGGTGCGGGCCTGGGGCGGTCGCCCAGATTCGCGGTACCCGAGGGACGACTTTGCCGAAACGAGCCGGATCTAGAAACTTCCAATGATGAACGGGGAGGAGCGCGCTCCCATGCCTTTAGAATAGCGGCCCCCTTACACTAATCATATTATATATTAAAAAAAAGTTTGCTGGCTGGCTGGACGTGATGCCCAGAGTAGGGAGGGACGGACGAAAGGTCACGTCCAAAGTACGTTCGGGCAACTCGTGATAATGCAAAAACACATTGCGTACATTTCCCGGGGTAAATATCGGGTGGCTGGGGGAAATGTCCCCCCCCGCCCCCCTTGAACATCGCCTGGCTGCTGCTTCTGCTTCTGGCTTCCCGCTCCTCGTTTGTGGTTCCACCTCCTGGCGCCTCTGAGTCGTCCCCCCCTCTCTCTACGACAGTGGGTGCTGGGCGAATACAACGCAGAAATTGTCACAGTGGGCAGCATAGCTGCTGCGTCTTCTTCCATTTATCTCAGTCAGTCAATCCATGGCACCTGGGTCTGTTGCGTGAGTTCCTGCCAGCGAGCATTCGACACTTCACGTGGCCTCAAAGTGCACCTAGCATGGCACACGCACCGCGGTGACGTCACCGCCACTTAGTGATGGACGTCGGTTGTTGCTGTATGTGTAAAGTATAATACGTGTGTACGGTATGTGTATGTACAGTATACATTGGTGGGGAGCGGTGGTACATCGGTTTGTACGCTACGCGACGAACCCGGCGACACGGGTTCGATTTCTGCTCACGGCTAACACCAGTGACGATTATCTTAACCGGGCCTCCCCGAGGTCGACTCAGCCTCAAATGAGTACCTGCTGCAGTGTGTAAACATTGCCACTAGGGAGAAAAAGGCGGTCGGGCGTGGTGCTGGCCACTCACCCCCTCGTGTACCGTTACCGGCCTTCATAGGTGCTCGCTAACAGCACTTGCCCTACAGTCTGTTAAGGCTATACGGGGGATCTTTGATCTTTGATGTGTGTGTTAGGTGTATGTGTGTGTATATATAGGTGTATATATGTATGTGTGTATATATGTGTGTGTGTATAGGTGTATACGTGTGTGTGTGTATATGTATGTGTGTGTGTGCTTATGACCGGCTCCAGTTTAACAGCAGAGGTCTCCCTCCGAATCAGTCAAGCGGCAATATATTTTCATCGGTTGCGTAACGCTGTGTGGAAGCTACCTGGTCTGTTGCTCCGCACTAAGCTTCAGGTCTTCTCGCCCACGGTCATTCCCTCACTTCTCTACGCTTGCGAAACGTGGACACCCCTAATGGAACATCTTCGCCGGTTAGAAACATTTAGGCTAGCCTGCCTACGATCCATCCTGGGTTTAACCAGGCTGGATTGTGTGAGGAGCTCACAAATCCTTGAAAGATCTGGGAAAGGTCCCATCGGTGAGCTCCTCCGGCAGGCAAGACTGCGTTGGCTGGGTCATGTAGCCCGCATGCCCAGCCACCGCATGCCGCAACAGCTTTTGTTCGGCCGGATCGAGGGGGCTAAACGGGCGCGGCACGGGCTAGAGAAGCGATGGAGTGATGTGGTACAGGAGGACGTGGAGCTGAGTGGACTTGCCAATGACTGGTACCAGCGGTGTCAAGATCGGCCTCTGTGGAGGAGGCTCGTGAAGGACGCTACTGGGCAGTTGGAGGCAGTCGGCCTCCAACAACAACGGAGGGCGGAGGAGCGACGCTCACAACAACGAGCGGAGCGCCGGGTGACTAAAGCACAGCAGGTTGGCACAGTAGGGGGCACAGGTGGTGCATCAGCCAGTCATCTCAGTCATCTTAGTCAGTCGACCCGTGGCACTTGGGTCTGCCCCGTAACCTCCTGCCAGCGGGCATTTGACACTTCACGTGGCCTCAAGGTGCACATGGCCTGGCACAAGCGTCGTGGTGACGTCACCGTCACTTAGTGGCGAATGGCGGTTGTGTGTGTGTATAGGTATATATGTGTGTGTGTATAGGTATATATGTGTGTGTATATATGTGTGTGTATAGGTGTATATGTGTGTATATATGTGTGTGTATATGTGTATATGTGTGTATGTATGTATAGGTGTGTGCACAATTGGCCCGCGGGGAGCGCGCAGGGGATGCGGGCGTCATTGTTCATGGGCTCGGGGCCTCTTCCGCCCTGGCGAGTTCTCACATCGCCCCCAGCGGAAGCGCCAACGCGGCGCTCGCTCGGCCCAGCGCGCTCGGCCCAGCGGCTTTCCCAGCTCCCGCCGAGTCACGTGTTTACCCAGGAACCTCCTCACCTCCACGCACAGAGACGGAATCATCAGAGTCTCTATTTAGACTGGACGGAGGAATCCGATGAGCTATGATGCTCTTCCCCCCCCCCACAGATGTCCAGTAGGACACAACAACAACAAAGATAGGAGTGCAAAATTGAGAGACGGTAGGAAAGTCACGCAAAACAAACAAATAAATAATCGTAAATAAATGTAAAGTAGAAAGCACAGATTGGTGGTGGTGGGAGTAATTCGTGGTGCCATAAAAACTCTAGTGACGCAATTGCTCGGGCAGTTTTTTTTGTTTGCTGCTCCGACCCCAAACAAACATCGCGGGGACCTGCCGGCGTCACGTCCGTTCGGAAGTGGACCCTTGTGCTTGGCAGGAGCTGGCCAGGGCTCGTAACCCCTGCTGCCCCCCCCCCACCCATTCGAGGGATTCCTGTTTTCCTCGCGTAGCCGTGGAGCGACGGCAGGAAGTTCGCCGTTCACAGCCGAGCGGCTCGCTGCCGTCACCGCCGCCCGCCCGCCTGCTCGCCCGTGCGCGGCCACCCCCGGTCCCGGGTCCTCACTCCGCGCGGACTCAACTTCCCCGCGGCGTTGGTGGCCAGCACAACACTCACGTCGCTCTTGTTGTTGTGCTCGGCACGGCCGTGCCACAGAGGTGGTGGTGGTTGAGTGGCAGCGACGCCGCTAACCCGGCCACTCTCGGGTTCGATTCCTGGCGAACTCACAGCCACATTTAGACAGTGTCTAAATATTATCATGGTACAGAATTGTCTCATTTTATGGTTGAGTATTTCATGTGATTGCCCTTTGAGTGGCCGATTTGTGCCAGGGAGGCGCCACGTGTTTTCAATAAACTGGACTGCCGCTAGTTGTCGTCTTGCTGTAGAGTTGCATCCCAACCTTCTCCCGGCGCATGTAGCCACCATGGGCAGTGTTGTGAGGTATACAGTCGTCGTGCAGGAGACTTCAACGGTCTAACAACGTGTGGTGGCTCGACCTGCTCAGAATGCTGCCACTCACCTGGCGGGTTCTGTTCGAGCCCGTTACTGTGCAAGGTGGCAGCAGCAAGATGGCTCAGGAGGTCGATGCCAATGTCGAGGTCTGCTGCTGCTGCAGGCCACGACGAGAGGGTTTCAGCACAGAGGGAGTTGGTGGATTTTTGCCGTTCTCCTACCTCAGACTGCATTGGTGTGCGATGCGGTGCGGAGCTTTGAGTCGCGTGGCCACGATCGCACGACCGTGGCTTGCATCTTGCATTTGTCTCCGTGGATGTATTTCTGTCTCAAAGTGTCTCTATGGGTTTACTATGTATATTATCCGCAGTTTGGATTGAATGGCAACAATCGCACCGCTGTGGCTTTGCTCGTCGAGGGAGATGAGCATCGGGAACATCGCGGGGCGCCTGGCGCGCGTGGCTGCGTCTGTCCGCGCTCAGCCCCACGCTCACTGCGCTACGAACCCGGCGAGCCCGAGGACGATTCTCGCTCACGGCCACGAACGCCGGTAGCGATTATCTAAAACCGGTCCTGGGTCTCCCCTAGGTCGACTCAGCCTCCACTGAGTACCTAGTGCGGTGTGTAAACTTCGCCACTAGGGAGACAAAAGCGGCTGGGCATGATGCTGGCCACCCACCACTTCACGTGCCATGCCATCCTTCATTGGCGCTCGCTAACAGCACTTGCCCCCATCAGTTTGTTAAGATTTTCCAGGGGACCTTTGTTTTGTTTTGTAAAGCATTAGTAATGACGCAGATATAATGCATACTAATGTTATTCAAACGTGTGAATGGTGGTGGTGGTGGTGATGATGATGATGCTGTGCACGGGGTAGAGTAAACACTGGGCTCTTCTCTGAGTAAGTTCGGGGGACGTTGCCACACCGCGCAGCGTCCAACGTTGGTCGAGGGCGGCTCTGAATTCAGATTTCCTGTGGAATTCCGGAGGAAAAGGGCAACACCGACGCTGCTGCCGAGGGAGCCTCTTCGTCACATCCAGTGGACGCACAGTCCCCTGACGCCGCCGACGCTCTCCGTGAACAACAGCGGTCGCATTGTGTGTTGTGCGCATCGCGGTGTCATCGATGCAGATTTCCGATAAAATGATTCGACAGTTCGAGGATTTTGAGAATGATTCAGAAGCGTGTGAACGCACAGGCAAGCGGTTAGGCAGTCATAGAACCGGCGCCACCGATTGCCAAAACTCCGTGATCCTATATTGGAAAGGAAACCGGAGTGCCTGGAGGAAAACCCGCACGTGCGAGGGAGGTTACAGTAATTTTCCACCAATTGCCTAAGCTCTGTGATCCTGTGTTTGGCCAACTCAGTGCACCAAATACTAATTTTCAGTCTGAATGCTATCCTCTGGCATGCGTGGTGAGTGCTCTCCGGAGGAGGACGCGGATAGCGCTTTTATTTTTAAAACATTTTATTTTGTGCAATTGTGAACAACAGCGATATCAGACATTCGTACATCTAATCGGCATAATCATTGGTTCACTGCTTCAAGGACGCGTCCTCAAGTGGACAAGTGCCCCATTGAAGCCACAGCCTCGTAAGAGACCTTTGCTCCAGGATTGCCCCAGATGGAGAAAGTGGCGGCTGCCGCTGCTGCTACTGCAAGACACTTGGAAACCCTACGGCCACGACACCCACACCTCCGATGAGCACGGTCGGCTCCGTGCATGATAGTTCAACATACATACGAAGAGTGCGAGTGACAGGCACAGCAGCGAGGTCCCAGACCCAGTCAAAAGACCCCAGAGCCACGCGCGCCGCGCCCTGGCGATCATCGGCCCCGTCGGCCACCTCTGGGCCCCCACGGAACGCCAGCGATGGGAGACGTTCACCCTCGACTGCTTGGCTTAGCCGAACAAGACTGCCGCCCACTGCCAACATCAGTGGCTATCAGTACGTGCCAGACGTTATCCTGGGGCCCATTTAGGTCGACTCGGCCTTGACAAATGAAGTACAGAGTGCAGCGCGTGTAAACATTAGAAATGGGGGGTAGGATGGAAGACACACATCCTCGTGCGCTCGTGCCGACCCCTAATAGGTGCTCGTAAACAGCGCAGTGTGTACTGCTGTGGGCGCGCGCGTGAACTGGGGAGCGGTAGCGCAGTGGTTAGCGCACTGCGCTACGAGCCCGGCGACCTGAGTTCTTTCCACTCACGACCAATAACAGAGGTCGACTGTCGAAACCGGCCTTGGGCCTCGCCCGAGATCGACCCAGGCTTAAATGGATATTTGTTGCGATTTGTAAACATCAGCACTGGGGAGACAAAGACGGCCGTGCGTGGTGCTGGCCCGGCCTTCATATAGATGCCACTCGCAAACAGCACTTGCCCCAAACAGTCTGTGGAAGGCTACACGGGGGATCGTTGCCTTCACGGCAGACGCATCGCGGATGATGCTGATGATTGTGACGCATATCCCCGGAGTCGTCTCACGTGCGACATGAAAGCCGCGGCAATTAAACCGCCTTATCGCCCACTGTGCGGCAGACACGACGAGCCCGTCTTCAGGTGGTGGGGGGGGGGGGGGAACTGGAGGGGGGGGGTAAGGCGTGGAGAAGGGGAGAAGAAGGGGATGCACGTGATCGCAGTGCGCGCCTCGTTGAGAGTCAACGTCACCAACTTGATTTGTACTCCTTAAAATTATCATTGCTGCTCTTCTCCCGTTCACAGCCCCTGAAACGCTCAGTGGTGGACATTCCACATTCCTATGACTAGGGTTAGAGAGACGAGTCTAATCGTATTACAACCGCTGTTGATTTTCCTCAAACACACAAAGTTGTCTTCGTTTTATCGATCCCAGATGGAGTGATGTAAATGGGATGAGTCAACATCTATCCCCCCACCCTCCCTCCGCAAACCAACCTGAGTGGTGGTGAGATGTTAACTCCCTCGTCTAGGATACAGGAGGTCGTGGGTTATATCCCGACATTTGGAGTCTCCGTGTCTCTCTCCCCGTGGTCGCGTGGATTTTCTCCGGGTCCTCCGGGTTTAGCCTCCATATTTAGATCAACATCACGCGTCCAGAGTCTTTGGCTGCAATAAATGTCCACGCGATGATAATCCACTTTCTTGAGCTATCGTTTGTGGCCAGGTCGCTTCTGAAAAAGAGCTACGTAGCTCAGTGGAGCTTACCTGGTAAAAATAAAAAAATAGTTGAGGAGTGAGCAGGGGGTTTAGCGCCACTCTCACTGAACGGGACTCGAACCAAGACCCGCGGCTGCTGCTGGTGCCGCGGGTCTCGTGAAGCGGAGGGGGGGGGGCACGTGCGCGTGGGGGAGGGGCTGCGGTGTGGGGCTCCGTGAGAGAGTTCGGTCACTCGTCCCGAGGAGATCTTTTCCGAGAATATTCAGGCGAGCTGCGGTGGTGTTCTCACAAACATCATCGGCGGCTTTCAAATAAAACATCTACTCCCCCCCCTCCTCCTCCTCCTGCTCCCTCCCCCTACTCCCCCCTCCTGCTCCCTCCCTCCCCCTACTCACCCCTTTACATATGTATTACCGATCGTGATATCGGTCTGCGTTGTGTTACGAGACGATGGCAAATTGTATTCGCAGGTGCACAAAAGAGTACAAATAGCATCGGTGCGACTCGCTAGCAGCACTTACCCCAGCGGTCTATTAAAGTCCAACGGGGGCATCTTTGCCGTTGTGTGTAGGGGGGGGGGGGCAGCTGTAACGTAGCGGCTGGCGCACTGCGCTACGAACCCGGCAGAAATTCCCGCTCACGGCCACCATCAACATCAGTAGTGATGGGTGATCCGAACCAGTTTCGGTGCCTCCCCTAGGTCGACTCAGCCTTAACAAATGTAGTACCTGGTGCTGCGTGTAAACATCGCCACTCGGGAGACAAAACGGAGGGACCGAGCGTGGTGCTGGTCGATCATCCGCGCGTGTGCCGTGCCGGCCGTCATAGGGTGCGCTACCAGTTCACAGCACTTGTCCCATTAATCTGTGAAGACTACAGGGGGATGGAGTGGGACCTTTGTCTTCGTACGCATGCATGAGAGGGAAATCCCCGTACATTATGGGATTACCTCTGCACGATTAGGCGCGGGTCATTGTTGCACTCCTCAGCAAACTCCACACCAAGCGCCTTCCACGGAATCTCGCGGATTCCAATAAATCATCATCACCCACGTGGCAGCCTGTGTACAGCATCAGCAGCATCATCATCAGCATCATTTGTCACAACATAATCGGCATCATCATCAATCACGATGCCATGATCATGAGCAGTAATATCAGCATCATCGCCAACATCATCATCATCACCACCATCATCGTGAGTGCGAATGTTTGTAACAGGTGTCACAGCGGCCAACAGAGACCACGACGCACACGTGTCCAGCCTCGTTCTCAATCCACTGCTGGATGAAAGCTTCCGCACTGGGTTAGGCTACGATGGTTATTTGACCAAACTTCATTGTGCGGAGGTGTTCAAGACCGGCTCGGGTATCACTCGCCACTGAACTTAGCCGTGTGCGCGAATCGATCTCGTGTGGCCCAAGGGATATCGCAGGACGCTAATGGCTGCGCCACCGCTCCTACCCCCACGCGGTAACCAGGAGATACCCGCGGCTGCGTAGAGAAAATCCATGCCTACGGATGGCTCCTGCAGCGCTCCTATACCCATCGCTCAGCTACCCCTCACCCACCCACACCCTTCCTCTACAGCCACCACTCAGCTGCTAACTCCGCCTGCTCTCTCCACCCCTCATGTACCCCTCGCTCTCCTATACCAAGGGCCGTCCATGTGGGGCGGGGGGCAGGTCTGCATCGACCCAACCCCTCATCTACTCCTTGTATTATTGTAAATAATAATTAATTATAATTGTTTTATTAATTCTAATCAATCATTAATTAATTCCTTTTTAATTTATTTATTGGTGTAACGCCTTGACGAAGGCGCTGAACAAAGAGTTAACCATTTGTATAGCAAACGTGTGACGAGATGAGTTGATGATAAGGATGGTAGATGTGAGTATGATGGTGGTGAATGATGAGTTAGTGTGATTAATGGGTGGGGAAGGGGGTGGTGGTGTTAATGAAGGGGGAGATGAGTTTGGACACGCAAGGGAAAATCAGTGAGTTGCAGGGGAAGAACTGACAATGGACAGTGCAGCGGATTGTTTGACAACCCCAGACACCGTCCCATCCCCCGTTCTCGTGAGCCCCCCGCCCCCACCCCGCGCCTCCCCCCAACGACTCCTGCGGGAGACGCCGGAGCTGCCGCGCGGTCAAAGCGAGAAGCTTCAGCAGCAGCAGCAGCGCGTGAGTCGGCACTGTTAGCCCAGCGATTACTGTCAGAGCGGGGGAGACGGGGGGAGGGGGGTGGCGGGACACAGCGGGAGGGGAGGAGACGGGGGGAGGAGCGGGGGAGTTGGAGGAGGGAGTTCCACGCCTCATCTGTGCGTTTGGAACACCACTGCGTGATGTGAACACGTGCGGTCTCCAACTCGTGTTGTTATTTTCTTCTTCTTCTTCTTCTTCATCATCCACTCTACCTCCCTACTGAAGAAGAAGAAGGGGTCATTGCCCGAAACGTCGCCTATTATATATGCTTTCCTCTTAAGAAGGCGACAGTGAGTGTTGTTGTTGGTGTCGTTGTCATTGGCAAATGCGTTGCGAGTTTAGGTGTGGTGGTGGTTGTTGTTGTTGGTGCGTTATTTGTGCGCACCACTGCCGAGGCAGCGTCACCAGGTGGTGTGGCGCGCTGCCGTCACTCCAGGGCCCCGTCTGCCCCCCCCCCCCCGTTTAAATAAACCACAGCTGCTGAGAATGATGATGGTCGGCGGGGTGAAGAGGAGGAGAGCGGGAGAGAGCGAGAGAGATTTGGATATCGGTAGTGTGAGGGTTAGAGGAAGAGGAGATTCGGAGAGAGATTTGGGGATGGGTGGTATGAGACGTGAGGGGGGGGGGGGGAGTTGAGGGTACAATGAGGCACTTGAAACGCACCTGGCTGGGAGATGGTTCGTCTAAACCCCCCCCCCCACTCGCCCCGTCGTTTCTGCGATGATTGCGGCGGCTGAGGCTTGAAATTAAAAAGGCACTCGGCACGAGGACTCGCGCGTCCTCGAGTGGGAGGCTCGAGAGGAGCAGAATGTCACGGAGGGGGTGTGACGCCTACCTGCCCGTGTGTGTCTGTGTGTCTGTCTGTGTGTGTGTCTGTGTGTTTCTGTGTGTGTCTGTGTGTGTCTGTGTGTGTGTGTATGTGTGTCTGTGTGTGTGTGTGTCTGTGTGGCTGGGTCATGTAGCCCGCATGCCCAGCCACCACATGCCGAAACAGCTTTTGTTCGGCCGGATCGAGAAGGCTAAACGGGCACGGCACGGGCTAGAGAAGAGATGGAGTGATGTGGTACAGGAGGACGTGGAGCTGAGTGGACTTGCCGATGACTGGTACCAGCGGTGTCAAGATCGGCCTTTGTGGAGGAGGCTTGTGAAGGACGCTACTGGGCAGTTGGAGGCAGTCGCCCTCCAACAACAACAGAGGGCGGAGGAGCGACGCTCACAACAACGAGCGGAGCGCCGGGTGGCTAAAGAACAGCAGGTTGGCACAGTTGGGGGCACAGGTGGTGCATCAGCCAGTCATCTCAGTCATCTCAGTCAGTCGACCCGTGGCACCTGGGTCTGCCCCGTGACCAGCTGCCAGCGGGCGTTCGACACTTCACGTGGCCTCAAGGTGCACATAGCCTGGCACAAGCGTCGTGGTGACGTCACCGCCACTTAGTGGCGAATGGCGGTTGTTGTGTGCATGCAGCGCATGTGTTTCTGTGTGTCTGTGTGTGTTTCCGTGTGTGTGTCTGTCTGTGTGTCTGTGTGTGCATGCAGCGCGTGTGTTTCTGTGTGTCTGCGTGTGTGTTTCTGTGTGTGTATGTCTGTGTGTGTGTCTGTGCGAAACGTGGACCCCCCCTAATGGAACATCTTCGCAGGTTAGAAACATTTAGGCTGGCCTGCCTATGATCCATCCTGGCTTTAACCAGGCTGGATTGTGTGAGGAGCTCACACATCCTTGAAAGATGTGGACAAAGTCCCATCGGTGAGCTCCTCCTGCAGGCAAGGCTGCGTTGGCTGGGCCATCGCCTGGCACAATCGTCGTGGTGACGTGACCGCCACTTATTGGCGACCGGCGGTTGTTGTTGTTGTGTGTGTGTTGTTCATCTCAGTCAAGCAACCCATGGCACCTGGGTCTGTCCCGTGACCTCCTCTCGGCGGGGGTTCGACGCTTCACGTGGCCTTAAGGTGCACATAGCCTGGCACAAGTGTCGTGCTGACGTCATCGCCACTTCGTGGCGAATGGCGGTTCTTGTGTGTACAAGTTCTGTGGGGAGCGGTAGTGTAGCGGTTAGCGCGCTGCCCTGCGACACGAGTTAAATTCCCTCTCACGGCCAACACCGGTGAAGATTATCTGAACCGGTCTTGGGCCTCCCCTATGTCGACTCAGCCTCAAATGAGTACCTAGTGCGGTGTGTAAACTTCGCCACTAGGAAGACAAAGGCGGCTGAGCATGATGCTGGCCACTCACCCCTCATGCGCCGTGTCGGCCATCATAGCTGTTCGCTAACAACACTTGCCCCGACAGTATGTTTTGTCTATACGGGGGATCTTTGTCTTTGTTCAAGTCCACAGATCTGATCGTGCGACAGGCAAGGCTGCGTTGGCTTGATCATGACGTCCGCATGCCCAGCCACTGCATTCCCAAGCAGCTTCTGTTCGGCCGGATCGAGGGGGATAAACGGGCGCGGCACCGCCTGAAGAAGACATGAAGCTGAGTGGACTTGCCGATGACCGGTACCAGCGGTGTCAAGATCGGCCTCTGAGGAGGAGGTTAGTGAAGGACTCCGCTTGACAGCTAGAGGCAGTCGCCCTCCAGCAACAGCGGAGCGCAAAGGAGCGACGCTCACGACAACGAGCGGATCCCCAGGAGTCTAATTCGCACCAAGTTGTCACAGTGGGGAGGACAGGTGTTGGATCTGCCTGCCATCTCAATCCGTCAACCTACGGCACTGGGGTCTGTCTTGTGACATCTTGCCAGCAGTGAGCCTTCCACACTTCACGTGATGACCTCAATATGCACCTGTTTGTATGTTGAACATCTTTCGCACCGTACGTAGCCAACCGCCACTTAGCGGCGAATGGCTGCTGTTGTTGTGTGTACGTCTGTGTGTCAATGTGAGTGCAAATAAACAAACAGATACATACATCGGCAGGCAATCTGTCGACTTCACACCTCCGTCTCTCCACATTAACATTAACACATAGGCTTTTGGGTTAGATCTCGTAAATACAAATGTGTCGTTAAATCAGCCAACACACTTGTGTGCTGTACCAGTAACGAATTCGCATGTTCTGTTTACGCGACAAACCTTACTAACTGGCTGTGGCGGGTGGTGGCGGATTTAACGACACATTTATAGTTACGCGATCTAACCCAAAAAAACCTATATTATGGAATCGACGCACTTCTGTACATAACCCATTAGCCGCACGGCCTTCTGGGAGGACGTCGTTTTATCAGCCTTGGTTCAAGACAAGCACGAACTCTGGTCTAAATGTCAGGACACATCAGGTTGTTTAATTTATTTTTAAATGGCATTAATACGTTTTAATGGTATATTCTTCAGTAAGTTTATCTATCATCAATGTCTTTTTTTCTCATTCCTTTTCCGATGACATTTACAAAGCTCTACCAAGAACCCGGCATGAATTGAGACGGAAAAAAAACTGTTTTGATGAATGTTCAAAGGTCACACAGCTGATATCTTTAAAGCAAAGTCCGACATTCATTTCAAAAGAGAACTCCTGCATCATGCGTTTATGCTAATGGAAGTCAGTTTAAACATTTGTTAAAATAAATTAAATAACCCAACGCGACCTGACTTTCGTGCCACCTTGTAGGATGATACAGGATCCGAGTAAAATAAAACTTTATCTAAAGTGTCCAGATCCACCTCTGAGTGGGGGAGGCAAAGGCGGCCTCCTGGCGATGTGCTGGCCCACGCCACGGGGTACTCCGCCGTGCCCACTGAGTCGTCCCTCTCACGCAGAGACAGCGAGAGGACATCAGCCGTGGAGCGATCAAGGCAGCCGTGGGGTCGCCGACTGAAGCCACTGCGAGCGTGGCACTGCGCCTATGAGCCCGGCCACATGAGTTCGATTCCCGTTAACGTCCACCAATACTGCTGACGAATATCTGAATCGGGTCCTGGACCTCCCCTAGGTCTACTCAGCCGTAAACGAGTACCTGGTGCAAGTGTGTAAAATATGAGCACTGGGAAGACAAAAGCGGCCGGGCGTGTGCCGGCTTTCATAGGTGCTCGCTAACAGGACTTGCCTCAACATTGCGTTAAGGCTATGGGGGGGGGGGGGTGTTTGTTTTTGATAAGTGGGGGGGGTGGGGGGCTCCTTTCACGGAATGTGAGGGTGGGGCGCCCGTCCTGATGCGGGAAATCCATGCGCGCGACCCCTCCACCCCGGGGCATCCCTCTGTCTCGCTCTGGAAACTGGGGGTGCCCTTCTACAACAGCAGCTTCGTATATGGGGTGCCCCTTACCTGACTAACAAGCGCCATGACCTCGCCAACTGCGCATGTGCTCAGGCGAAGATGGCGGTGTACAGAACGAGGAAAAAGATGCTGCAAGGTGACACTGACGGCTGCTCTGTGCTTCCAGTGTTCAGGGGCCTGCTCAAGGCGCGGCTCCGGCTGGAGCACGCCACGTACCACACACGTGTCGGTGATGTGCAGTGCGTCTTCGAACGCTGGGGAGCCGGACAAGCCCCTCTCTGTACCAGCGTGGGCGGCACCCTCCACGTGTTCACCTTCTGAAGCGCTCGCTCGTCACCGTGGCGTGCGCGATGACCACCACCACCACCACGTGACTTTTCTTTCGTGCTGTGCGCGGTGCATTTAGCGTCACAGCGCGTGGATGTATCGTGTTTGTTTATTTGGTTGCTGGTGACTTTGTGTGTTTCGTGTCGGAATCGCCTCCAGTGCTGTTGCTGCTGGGGAAAATAAAAGTTATTAAAAAGTCAAAAGTCTCTCTCTCTCTGACTCTCTCTCTCTCACGCATTCATTCATTATTTAACAATTGCTTTTTCGTTCGACGGCTAATCTAAAGCGAGAGACGGGAACGGCGAGAGTTTTATTTAATTTATTTTCTACGGCGAGAAATGTATTTTAATAAAGTGTTTTTTCTTTTACATTTTTGTTTCGTTAACTTTGTAGCCGAGGCACGCACCGCGCGAGGCGGAGTCGAGGCCAGGCGAGGATGCGTGGGAGACGAGCGAGGAGCGGCAGAGGGGAAGTCCCCACCGAGACGGTCAGAGAGGAGGACACGGCTCAAGATTAGAGGCAGGGAGCCAATTAGTAAGGTTTGTCACGTAAACATAACATGCAAAGTCGTTATTAGTATAGCACACCGGTGTATTGGAGAGCAAATCCACAACATTTACAATCCGTCAAATTGTAGAAAATCTACAACATTTAGAATATTTCAAATTCTAAATGTTGTGGATTTGCTCTCCAACACACCGGTGTGCTGTACTAGTAACGAATTTGCATGTTTTGTTTACGTGACAAACCTTACTAATTGGCTGTGTCGGGTGGTGGCGGATTTAACAACACATTTATATTTACGCGATCTCACCAAACCCCCCCCCCCCATATATATTTGGATGCTATTGGTCGCGACAAGCTCCGTGTGAAACTAAATGCGAGGTGCCAGCCGCGGGGTGGTGACGCTGGCCCAGCGGTGGCGCCGCTCACCGCGTCGATGTCGAGGGGTCACGGTTCCATTACCTGTGGCCGCACTGGTAAATACCGCGCTGCGTGTGTGGTATTAACCGTAGACATAAACAAAACGCGCACTCGCAATGGAGGACGTTCAAGATCCCGCGACGTCGTTAGCAAGTGTCGGGCCATTATGTGAAACAAATCGATAAAAACACACCGCGTTTATGACTCCGTTGGAATTATACGCAACAAGCAATCTTCGCCCAATATTGCGGAACAAAGACGTGGCAGGGCCCTCCTTGATGAGGAGGCACAAGGCTACGTGAGGCTCTCCAGGGTAACCAAACGAAGGTAATGCAAATCACAATACAGGCAGACTCCGCTTAGCGCTCAAGATGCGCTGCTGGAGGCGTGAGCGCTAATCGAATCAGTGTTACGCTTTGGTTTTTTCGGTAAAGTCACGTATAAATAAGAAATAATAAAATAACATAATAGCGTACGACGTTTCGGTTGCAACACAAGCAGCCATCATCAGGTACAGAAGAGCTAAATTTACGAGAGGAAACACATAACCCCAGATGTATATACAGACACCCAAGTAGGGGGGAACTAACACAGATACAACAGGGGACACAGAGAGAGAAGCATACCAAAGAAACAGGGTTTAGCAAAAGTTGGAAACCATATAAAGCAACATAGACGGTCGGTCAAAACACAATTAACGCATAGTCTGGTTGATTACGCTATTATGTTATTTTATTATTTCTTATTTATACGTGACTTTACCGAAAAAAACAAAGAGTAATTCCTGCAGTCACGAAAGCTTCGAATCAAGTCCGACTCAGCGTTCTAAGGGGCCGCGCTAAGGGAGGTCTGCCTGTACACTGCCCGCAGATTAAACCGGGATCTCAAAAGTGTAGTAGCGAGTTGGAGGTCGCAGTCTGGTTACCAGCGACTGCACAACAAAACTCCACCACATCTGGATCTGCGTGTCCTTCCTTTCCATAAACGACAGCTCTGATAATTGAGTACAGATGTTCCTCGCTCTGTGCGGTGGTAGATGTATTCCAAACAAGGTGGCGCACAAAACCAAATCTCGTAGCGTAGATCGCACAGTCACCCAACCCACAGTACGAGATGGAACAGATGTAGATTATCTCACACTCTGCACTGCCACCTTCTCCTTAGGAGCCGGGGGTTATGGCTTCCTCCTCGACGCCCTTCACTACGTTTGTGGCGGTGATCCACTAACCCTCGCTGCTGCTGCTGGCGCCTCCACAGCGCAGCTGAGTGTAAGAGGCAGCTGAGTGTAAGAGGCAGCCGCGTGCAGCGCCCACGTTCTGGGATAGTAAACTCCCGCGAGCCGCCCTCTACGAGTCGACGACGCGGGTTCAGGCGCTGCTCCGACCAGAGTTGTCATCGGGAGAAAACGGACGGTGAAACTGGGGATCAAGTCACGCGAAGCAGATCGATAGCGAAGTAAATTAACACTTGCTCGATATAAGCGCAGTGATGTCACCTTCACTGTCGGCGCGTTGGTGACGTGACGCTGACTAACCTACAACTCTGTCCAGGGCGTCTGTGCTGACCCAGAGTAGTCGTGTTCCTCCTCAAACTCTTCCTGGGAGACCGAAGGAGCGGCTCGTAGCGCTGCCAAGCGCGTTCACTTTGCGTTTCATATTTGTTTATCATTTATCCAGTGTTACTTATTTTTAATTCCCATTTTCACGAGCTCAAATATCACTTTAAGTGGTTATTCCTCCCATTATTTGTTCAGTTAATAAAAAAAAACACCGATCTGGTATCGTCTATCATATCAGTGCTTAAAGCCTCCACTCCCCCCTCTGCCCTCTGCCCCTTATTGTCATTTAACATTGACCCGTGCAATTGATGATCTGTGCAGAGCTAAGCGGTTACAGTCAACCTCGAGTCCACGCAGGAGGTGAGACCGTCTGTGCCAGTGCGGTGCTTTATCAATCAATCGATGTTTTATTTGTTGCACGGAACGTGCCCGTGTGGCCAGTTGCCCAGCTGTAGTTGCAAGTGAGATCCGTGGGTGCCATCGGCACAGAGGAAGAAGAGCGGCGACGTCATCAAAGCGATCCGCACGCAGGAACGGTCTGCGTCGCTGGAACAGAACGCATTGGAGATGGCAGGCGCCTTGCACCAGGGTTGGGTTAGCTCAGCGCCCCCCCCCCCACACACACACACTGTGGATCCAAAGCGTATTTCGAAGGGACGAGGGTTGGTGAATCACACAGAGATTCGTGAGATTCGTCACCACTGCGGTGGCGCGGCGCAGCCGTGGGAGCGCGCTCGCCGCTTGTGGGTTGCAGAGGTTCGCGGTTCGAATCGGGCAGTCCGCCCCGGTGTATATCTGCGGTGGTGTAGATTAACCATGAACATACTACTGTACTACTACGCGCCGTCTGCTTATTGAAGACAATTATTTTTGCTGATGGTGATGTCGCTGAAGATGATACTACTGCTGCTGATAATCATTATTATAATTAATTGTGAGGATGTTGCACTTCAAGAATATGTCATCAATGGTGATGATGGTCATTGTAATGCTGCTGCTGCTGATGATGATGATGGTATGGTGACCTGTTATTATCCGACCCGATCCTGTGCCTCCTCTAGGTCGACTCAGCCTTAAGTGAGTACCTGGTGCCGTGAGTATAAATCATCACCACTGCGGGGGAGGGGGGGGGGGTGATATTTGGATCTTTGTGTGCTGCGAGTGTGAAGTTAATGGCCACACACGCGGTGGAACAGACACCATCATCACTGCGCCTCTCACCGTGCGCTGACGGAGTTTCCCATAAGTGGCCTGGCGTGGGGAGGGGTGCTGGAGACAGCGCGGGAAGTCTGCGTCGATATCCCCGAGTCGCCCCCCCCCCCCCATCTCCCCCCCCCTCCCCCGCGGCGTAATGCGCTCACTCGCTCGCTGCTCTCATCGCTCGCTGCTCCGCGATCCCGTGGCGTTTTTACGAAACGGCTTAAGGAGCTGATGGGAAGCGTTTAGACGAGGGGCAGCAGCAGCACCTCCCCATCCCCCCACCCCCATTGACAGTGCGAGATATGCGAGTGGGGGAGCGGTGGCGCAGTGGTGAGCTCACTGCGCAATGAGAACCCCGGCACGACCCGAATTCGAGTCCTGTTCACAGCCAATGTCGAACTGGAATTACGCAGACGGCTATTCGGACCGGTCGTAGGCTTCCCCTAGGGAGACCCAGCCTCAAATGATTACCTGATGCGACGTCTAAAACATTGCCACGAGGGAGACAAAGGTGGCCGGCCGGGGGTGCTGCTGTTCAGCCACCCCGTGGTGTGCTGAGTCGGCCTTCATAGATGCTACTTTCAAACGGCACTTGTCCCACCAGATTGTTGAGGCTATAAGGGAGGTAGTTGTGTCTGAGAGCGAAGATGAGAGTTGTAGTGCGTGAGTGTGTTGATAGTGGGGAGCGGTAGTTTAGCGGATATTGTGTTTGAGTGTAGTGATAATGTGAGTGAGTGAGTGTGTTCTAGTGATGTGAGTAGGTATGTTTAAGAGACAGTGACAGTGTTTGAGTGATTGCGATAATGTGAGTGTGTTTGAGTTATAGTAATAATGTGAGTGAGAGTGTTTGAGTTATAGTAATAATGTGACGGTCAGTGTTTGAGTGATAGTGATAATGTGAGTGAGAGTGTTTGAATGATAGTGATAATGTGAGTGATCCATAATATCGGTTTTGTTTTGTTTTAATCGCGTAAATATAAATGTGTCGTTAAACCCGCCACCACCCGACACAGCCAAAGTGTGTTACGTAAACGTCACGTAAGGTTTGTCACGTAAACAGAACGTGCCAATTCGTTACTAGTACAGCACACCGGTGTGCCGGAGAGCAAATCCACAACATTTACAATCTGAGTATGTTTGAGTGATAGTGTGAGTGAGTGTCTTTGAGTGATAGTGTGAGTGAGAGTGTTTGAGTGAGAGTGATAGTGTGCGAGAATGTGTATGAGCTTGTGTTTAATAATTAAATTACTGACCGCAGACTCGTTAATATTTCAGTGTGCTCACCTCCAGCCACAGTCATAATCATCTCGACTCGTACCACTGCGTCACTGCCGCAAAGTGTATTCTCTCAACAGAGAGAGAGAGAGCGCGGGAGCAGCCCCAGCCGTGACGAGGAGCCGGCGACACCAACCATTGACCCCAAGCTCTGCGGTCCTCTATGCACGAAAAGCGCTGCAGGCAAATTAATTAGTGTTTGCATTTTGGAGGAAAACCAAGCACTCGGAGAAAATGTACGTGTGCGAGGGGGCAACACTCTATCCCATAGAGATGGAACAGATGGAGATGAGCCCACACTTTGCTGTACCCGACTTCTCCCGACGAGTCAGAGGTAATGGCTCCTCCTCAAAGAGGCCGACGAGAAGGGAGTTTGGCGACATCTGTTTGGTGATCCACCAGCCCTGACTAATGCCTCCACAATGTTAGGAACAATGAGAAACCAGTGGTGAAAGACCACCCCCGTGTAGCTTTAACAGACTGTTGGGGCAAGTGCTGCGAGCGAGCACCTATGAAGGCCGGCACGGCATACGAGGGGGTGGGTTGCCAGCACCACGCCCGGTCGCCTTTGTCTCCCCATTGCTGATGTTTACACACAGCACCCGGTACTCTTTTAAGACTGAGTCGATTCACGAAAGCGATCCCCAGGGCTGGATCAGATATTCGCTGCCTCACTGTTATTGGTCGCGAGCGGGAATCGAACTCGGTCCAGTAGGCCGGGTTGGTTGCTCAGTGCGCTTACCACTGCGCCACCGCTCCGCACGCTCGCACAGATACCGCAGGCCGCACCGACAGGCGTGGCCGTGTCGCCGCCTCGTGGCCCCACGCCGCTCCGCACTCGCCCGGAGATTCCTGCTCCGTTCGTGCGCGTGATGGCACCAGCAGGGGCAGGAGCCGCAAAGTGGGGAGGAATCTCCAAGCCGATGTGGAGGAGTCGCTGCTGCTGCTGCTGGGCACGACGAGAAGGGCTTCAAGCGGTGAGAGTTCGAGTGGTGCTGCTGCTGTTCGTCCTCCTCCTCCTCCTCTGTTGAAGGAGTTCACGTTCAATAATTGGTTACCGTTCGTGTCGGTGGTCGGGCTAGTGGCTGTTGACTAGTTAGTGTGAGTGGTCATGCTAGTGCTAGTGGTTGTTGACTAGTTAGTTAGTGTGAGTGGTTTGGCTAGTGCTAGTGGTTGTTGACTGGTTAGTTAGTGTGAGTGGTTTGGCTAGTGCTAGTGGATGTTGACTAGTTAGTTAGTGTGAGTGGTCATGCTAGTGCTAGTAGCTGTTGACTAGTTAGTGTGAGTGGTTTGGCTAGTGCTAGTGGTTGTTGACTAGTTAGTTAGTGTGAGTGGTTTGGCTAGTGCTAGTGGTTGTTGACTGGTTAGTTAGTGTGAGTGGTTTGGCTAGTGCTAGTGGATGTTGACTAGTTAGTTAGTGGGAGTGGTTTGGCTAGTGCTAGTGGTTGTTGACTAGTTAGTTAGTGTGAGTGGTTTGGCTAGTGCTAGTGGTTGTTGACTAGTTAGTGTGAGTGGTCTGGCTAGTGCTAGTGGTTGTTGACTAGTTAGTGTGAGTGGTTTGGCTAGTGCTAGTGGTTGTTGACTAGTTAGTTAGTGCGAGTGGTTTGGCTAGTGCTAGTAGCTGTTGACTAGTTAGTTAGTTTGAGTGGTTTGGCTAGTGCTAGTGGTTGTTGGCTAGTTAGTTAGTGTGAGTGGTCATGCTAGTGCTAGTGGATGTTGACTAGTTAGTTAGTGTGAGTGGTTTGGCTAGTGCTAGTGGATGTTGACTAGTTAGTTAGTGTGAGT